>NC_089279.1:25666108-26866108 GCF_963678975.1 Dysidea avara | reverse complement strand
TCCCATTTCTTTACTACTCTTAATTTTACAACAGGTCAACATGTAGTGACTTTGCTGGTTATCTACAAGAGTACCAACAAAGTGAAGACAGGCAACTCTCTCCAACAACACTAGCACGGCTACAGACAATGTACAAGCGTTCAGTCCGCAGCAGTCAGGACCCATTCAAGAGAGCTGTTTACTGTATTGTTGGAAGATGTAACCTTCAGGATGATCACAGCAATGTAATTGTGAAGACTGATGATTATATGTGGTTGAAGGTAATTCTGTGTGATTGTTTAGATACAAACTTGAGAGCTTAAGATTGTGTATGTAAACATTTTTGTTCCTGTGTTTGGGTTTGAAGTGTTTAGATAAACTAATGTATCCTAGTAAACAGCCCTTTTATTTATGCACAGAACTTTGCTATAAAACAACTTATATCTACTCTAATAGAACAGACACCTGGATAGATATTGCTATAATTGAATAGTCACTTTTGCATTGAAGTGTTTGGGTAGTGGATAACTAAGTATTGTATCTTTAAGTAGAACCTGAACCCCCAAGTAGTAACTTAAGGGTCGGGTAAGTGAACCACACAAGCTCCTACACTAGTGGCTCATACACATATTTAGGTGAACATTCTATGAGAATGCTGTGAAAGTAAGAGCCGTCTGACTCTCTCAGCTAGAACCTGCATAGTTTGAATATTTAGCTTGACTGGTTGTCACCATAAAAGCATGAATGATACAGTGAGGCCTCTACCTGTGTACCATTTAATCACAAAAAATGTTCGGACTGTTCATACACAACTCTGTTCTAACACTCTAATACAACACACACTTTCTCACATCAACTGTTAACAAAATACTCTAATACAACAGTCACTTTTATTTTGATAATAGCTGATTTGATTTTAGATAATCCTAGTGCTTAAAATATATGTGGTAATAGCAGTGAATAGTGATGTAGTTGCGCCATACTGATGAAGAGGTTTGTAATTGAGCTAGTCTTTAGTGTGGAGTCATTTAATGGACACTAATACAACACCAATCTATAGGTAACAGGTGAATCTTAATGTGATCATATTTTTTCCATGCACACACACAGCTAAGTCAGCTGCACTTTGACCAAGGAGCTATGGTGCCTGCTAGCAAGTCTTCTGACACTCTTACACTATTTCAACTACAGAAGCTGTTACTGGAAGATTATGGTGAGTAGATAAAATGGAAGTCATACTGTAGTTTTCAGACCAGACAGCTATAGGCTGGCTGTGGGCATGCCCCTGTTTTCCTGAACTTGTGTTATTGGGGCTGGAACAAAGCTTCAGAAACTTTGGAGGTTTCCTTCGAAGGTAGTTTATTTCTCCTAAGCTTTGTAACCATGGATACTGACATGTCTAATCAATAAAAAGCTACGTGTTTCTGGAAGCATGGAACTATTGTTGGTATATTTGCAGTCTAAGCAGTTGTACTAGAGCCTGTGCTACAGCTGCAACACAAAGTGTGAGTGTTTACCCATCAGTTATGTAAGTACTAACATGACATAATCAGCAAAGCTTTGAAACTTCTAAGTAGCTTTCTTGCAAGAAGCTTCAGATGTATAATAATCTTAATCACAATGCTTTGTTTGGATATAAATGAAGCCCATTCCTTATACAGGTTCAATTACTCTAATAGAACATATAGCTGTTGACAAAATATTCTAATAGAACAGTCACTCTGTGGGAGTACATAGATAATCATGGTTTAGTGTTTGTATGAAGTCCATTGTAAGCCTAATATATTGGTCCCTCACTATTAAATTGGTTACTATTTCAGGAGAGGGTCACTTCAATGCTACACATAATCCATACCTCTACTTCCAAGTGTTGTTACTGTCTCAACAGTTTGAATCAGTAAGTGATGTTTATTTTGTGTTTGTGTAGATATTTTATTTCATTGTGGTTATTGATTGTAACCATGGAGATGATACTATACCTGTGATGAATATCAAAAGTGCTGCATACCACAGCAAACTGTGGTATCATACAGTACGGTAGTTTTTTTTTAGGTATCCGGAGGTTTGGGTCTTTCTGGCCAAAAAATCACCAGCTTCACAATACCATCCTGATGGTTTGGCAGTATTGGTTAGGTGTAACCAAGCCCAAAAGTGCCTTCAATACGACCCTAAATGCTTCCAATAGATTGTTACAGGATTTTAAAATATATATATATATATATATATAAATATAGGAATTTTCTACTGACTAACAGCCTTCAGGCAAGCATAACTCAATAATAGTTAAGGCTACAGGTTTGATTTTTTCACTGTTTGATGTTACTTCGTCCCGAAATGTGCCTTTTAGAATACCACAGTATGTACAATGCACGCATCATGGACTTACCTTTGTCCTCTCATTTCTTTTTTCTGACTGCCTAAGGTGTCGATTCACGGTAGCGTGATACACGACAGCGCAATGCATGGCTTCCTATTTGTAGACGGGAATTGTCCGTATTTTTTGTGGTGACTGCATTGATTGCAGAGGCGTTTCTGATACTGGTCTTCGTTAGTAGCGCTGTATAATGAGCTGAACAAAGCTGAAGCGAAGCATAGCTTCGAAGTGTAGTTTCACTTTTGATCCAGTTATTGATAACTGGGGAGTGCATTCAGACTCTGGCGTCATCCTTTTCTTTGATGTGGTATGTGTGGGTTCACCAGTCACAGTAATGTTACAAAAAAGTAAACATAAGGAAAAATAGTTCAATTAGGGATCATAAGTAGGGAAACAAGGGAAGTTGCCTACACCTGCAGATATACTAGTGAACATTTAATCCCTAATTCAGTCTTGGGTATAGAGTTTAAAGTTCACTAGTATATCTGCAGGTGTAGGCGACCTCCCTTGTTTCCCTACTTTTTTCTATGATCCCTAATCGAACTTAAAATCCTATTTTTTCCTTATACTTGTACATATATTAGTGAAATACCACCGTTTGTGGCTACACTTAAAATAGCTTCCCATAAAGTCCTTACCAAAACAGTAACAGTAAACAAGTCTCTTATTAACAAGTGTCTAAATCAACCAACAATTATTTACCTGA
Organism: Dysidea avara; assembly: GCF_963678975.1. Lineage (NCBI taxonomy): Eukaryota > Metazoa > Porifera > Demospongiae > Dictyoceratida > Dysideidae > Dysidea > Dysidea avara. The sequence goes on along the minus strand of NC_089279.1, from coordinate 26,863,049 downwards.
GCTACTGAGTGGTGATCATTGATGAAGTTTTATTAGTCATTATCCCACTAGGGACCTGTAAAGAAGGCTACTGATAGTTTGTGTAGCAGGGAGTCAGAAACATGTTATTAAAACTGTTAAATACAGAAAAAAGAAAGAAACCCATACCAGGTGTTGACTTGATCCACAGACAGCTTACAGTCTAGGCAAGTCCCTGAGGAACCACACAGCCTGGGATCCAATTTTGTCTACCTTAGTAATCACAAGCAGTTGTGTGTACATATCATAACTGTAAATGTAGTTATAGCGAAAAATGAAACAAACTAAGTATATTAAAACAAGTATAAGAAAAAATTAGGAATTTTGAACTAGAGTAGGGATCAACTAGAATATAGTGCACCAATAAAAAGTACTGTAACAAGTTTGAGTTGGTTTATTATGATAGCCAAATGCTGTAACAAAGGAAGTGATTATCCATACTGTACATTTCCACAGTATGGATATTCACTTCTTTTGTTACAGCAATTTGCTGTCATAATATAGCTTGTTTCAGTAGTTTTTATTAGTGCACTATATTCTATCTATTCTAGTTTAAAATTCCTAATTTTTTCTTATACTTGTTTCTGTTCTTTTTATAGAACTGGTGATCAATCTACGTAACTAGTTTGTTTCATAAAGATGACTTGATGTAGCTGTGGGAAGTCAATCAAAGAAGATGCCATCAATTTTTTCATTGAACATAAGCTGTAATGTTGCACATAGATTGGTGTACAGATATTCTACAACAATTAATTTAATTGATTGATTTATACATCTTATGGTTTAAGACAAGTGTACAGGAAATAAATAATGGGCCTAAACCCAGGGGTACCAAGAAGCTTTAAAGCAGCTGGAGCCCCGGTAAGGCGCACGCACGCACGCACGCACGCACGCACGCACGCACGCACGCACGCACACACACACAAAGAAACAAAACACACACACTTACATCAATTATTAGGTTTAACAGATCTGACAGATCCCACAGTTCTCAGGAGCAAGCATTGAAATTCTGTATGAGCAGGATATTGCAGTTCTGGCAGCTTGATCAAACAGTGACTTAATAGCTCTGGATGGTAACTTGCATGCACAAGATACATTGGCCAGCATTGCAAGTGTAAAGTTCCTAAGCAACCAATCTCAATTGTAACAAGCTGGGCATACAGGTCAGTACAGAATGAAAGACCTTAGTACAAAGAACTTACACACAAAGCAGGCATCAAGAAACGAAAGCGATTAGCTAAACATGCCAACTATAATCAGCCCGTCCCTGTTCTTCTTTGCTAAGACACTAATTCACTGTGAGTGCTATCCCACTAGGGACCTGTGAGAAGGCTAAGAACAAGTTCTTATCCACCTGTCATCTGGAACAGTTCGTTAAACTCAAACACATGAGAAACTAACAATTTGCCAGTGTTCACAGAATGAAATATCTGCTAAGATATGCAAGCAACTAAACCGTGCCTGTTATAGCTAATGTGCCAAAGTAGGGACTTTCCCACTGAGCTATGCTGTAATACCATCATTCATCTCTTGTTTCACTACTTTTTATTGCATAGATCCCTACTTCATTTTTAAATTAACAATTTTTAAAATACTAGTTTGTTTTGCTAGCTACAATGTAACTAGTGACTGTTCGAATAGAATATCACACATGACTGTTGTATTAGGTGACTGTTGTATTAGAGTATATCTCGAGTCAGCCAAGAGGTGTGCAGCTAGCTAGACCAGTAAGGGGTGAGGTCATCTTGTTTACTGTTAAGTAAACAGCTACATTGTTATGAGGTGTGGTCTCCGTACTCCCTATCACTATTAGTCCACCTAGATTTTTAATTGATGAGCGTGGTCATGAACTTATCGTAAATGGGATCCCAATCACGAACTTGCAGATATCAAGCTAGTATAACACTGGGACTGAAGCGCTTCTGAAATCCAGCTCTAAAATAATTCTGTGACGTCTTTATATGTTGCTGAAAGAAAGTATTGATGTGGAAAATTAACTAGAGGTGTACCGATATACCGATACATATTGTATCGGTGGCCGATATAGAAATTTCTACTATATCGGTGGGAGCCAATATTGCTGCTAAAAACCAATATGATGTACCGATATGATATACCGATATACAACTGAACTATCTTGAGGACACTGTCCAATGATCAAGCCACATTATAAACCCTATTATTTAGCTAACATGGGTAGGAAACAGTTGTTATCTTCCTCGTCTAAAAGTGGTATGCCACATGAAGCCATCTAAGTGCATGCATAATCACTGTTTTGTTGTCACAAAGCTTACCAATCATACAACAAACACTCATAGTGATGAGCCTGGGAAAACAGCAATAAGATGAACCAAGAGCACAGCATAAAACAACCAGCCATCTCAGTAATCCGGACTAATCTTGGCAGGGACATGTATTAAAATATTTGTGGATGCCTTATAGTCTGAGTTGTCAATAGAGGCCACACCACCATGGGTAACCAAAGCGTAGCCAATAATCTTAAGACTGTCTTCAGTAGTTAAAAATAAAGCATATGTGGTTCCTCAAATATAAATAGCTACACTTAGTTATATCGGTATATTGGATCGGTATCGTATCGGTTTCAAAATGATTAATCTCTTATCGGTATCGGATCGGTTTAGTTTCTTATATCGGTACACCTCTAAAATTAACACCTCAATATGGTTTCGTTGGATGAAGAAGAAGACAAGCAGTCTGATTGAAGATAAAAGGCGCAGAGAGCCTACACTCGTCGGAACCCCAAAAGGTACATCCCACTGGTGAGTTTGTTATTGTGGCGTAAAATGCTGGCCATTCCCTGCTTTGTTTGGCCTCTAGCTTTGCGACTGGTCAGTGAGGCAGTGAGACTAAAATACGAATTTTGGCAATTTTAAAAAATTCTATACCTGGCCACCTGTAAGTGTTTTGTTATATTTAATGCTATTTTTATATATTTGTTCCGTAAAGGTAATTTTTGTTGCGTAAAATGTCTCTAGGGTGATGTTTAAGGTGGAATTTGCAAAATTTTCTAGACGGTCCCTACTTAAACAGTACTAGTGAAAAGGCACATCTCTGGACGAAGCGATGTTGAAAAGTGAAGAAATCAAGCCTGTAGTTATATCCATTGTTGAGTTATGCTTGGCTGAAGGCATCAGCTAGTCAGAATACAAATTCCATAGAAATAGTTTGGAAGGGTTTGGGGTTGATTTGAAGACATTTTTGGGCTTGGCTGTGCCCAACCAATACTGCCAAGTTGTCATGAAGAGAAATTGAGGCTGGTTTAGGATGATATTTTTGGCTGGAAAAGCCTAGTTCTGCATGATCCCCTACTAAGTATATTAAAATGAAGTCAAATCTAAACAATAAAAACTAGTGAGATGAGAGATGAATGATGTTATTACAACATACCTCTGTGGGAAAATCCCTGCTTAATTTGGCACTGAACTAAATAATTATTTTGACATTAATGTAGGAATTTTCCCACAGAGCTATGTTGCAATACCATCATTTGTGTCTTATCTCAATAGTTTTATTGTTTAGAATTATACTAGCAACTATATGTGACCCACTGAGCAAAAACCGACCGTTTTCGCAAAATTCTACTTTGCTATAAAAACGTATTGAAATAAACTGGATAAAAACATGCATGCTACATAAAAATTTTACTTACATTTTAATCGCTTCGGTATGTACTTTTAAAATCAATAAAACCTATATACTACCAGATTCTTCTGTTCATTGGGAGTAAGAAAAGCTTTATTTCGTGTTTGTACAATATACAGTACGTAAGTTATGGACGTTTATTTACAATGCGGTAGAAATAAAGTTTACCATTGTCATTTAATTGTTGAAATGGCCTTCTTTTCCACACGGAGAAATGCATGGAAACCACTATACCTTGATCGATGTGCCAGTTCATGGTGAACAGATTGAGCCAAACCCCGTCTTCATAACTTGTTCAGTCATGAGTTATGACCGATTAAATTAAGCGCTTGTAATTTATTTGCCGTATTGTTGCTGTTTTTCCTGTTCCAACTGTCTAGCGCTATAACTCCAACACTATTCATCACAAAAGGCTGAAACTTTGGCTATCCACTCGTTTGGTACTATACATAACGGATAAGCAATAAAATGGATGTATGAAAATGGCTGGTTTTGCTCAGCGGGTCACATATGTCTATGTATAATACTTTGTTAAACACTGTGGCTACTGTTTAATGTTGAAAATTAATGTGGCTACTATTCAAGAGTGGCCACTATTTGAGGGCACCATTTATAGTGTAAAGCAGCTCTTACGTGCAGTGACCATTCAGTATATCAAACACAACCTATTAATAGTATGGTGGAGTTAGCATGATGTGCACTAAAAGGGAACAGCAGAAGAAAGCTATGGCCTCCAGATACATGATGTAGAACAACTATTGCACTTTCCTTACAGAAAATATTACTGAATAATACTGTTGCACCCAAGGGTAAGCAGAAGTCCTTAGAACAATCTTGCACTATGGATTCAAGCAAGAGCCACAACATTTATTCAAGGGTGGCATTTGGCCACTATTCAAATGTGGTGACTATTAAAGGTCCGGCATTTATCCAAGGAAATATGGTACTTACATGTCACTTTAAGAAATTTCGACCAATTTTTATCACGATAGAGGATTAGTTCTATCCAATAATGGATTGAGTTTTTGACAATGATCTGATTTTATACCACTTTTGATATTTATATTCCACCTGACTCATTCATCACTATTATACGTATTTAAATTATGTGAAATATGTAGCTTTAAAAAAATCGACTAATAAATGGTCCAATGCAGATTATGGAGAAAATGACCTACACACAACACTACACTACATACTGTAGTTAATGGGGTAGCAGTAGTAAATAGTTCAGCTAAAGTCACTCATTAACAGTTAGCGGACTAATATAGCCATAGTCATATCAGTGGCAGTTGGTCTGCTGGAAATATAAGATGGGAGGTGACAATTGTACCATCGACACTCTCTTGGGCTTGTCAGTGTAGATCCCTGATGATAGGTATCACAGTCAACATGAAAAATGTAAGGAGTAAGTTTATCAAAGGTGAGACCGAATATTCCAGTGTGGTGGATGGATGGTTGAGGTGGTATTCCGTTTTGATGTATACACTGATCTATCACCCTTTTAGCATCAAGTAGTATACCTCCAGTCCAGTGGTAATCAATATTACGATTGAAATAACCTTTATATGCATAAATTATTGTTCCTTTGTGATATGCTACTATCATTTGTTCAGTGGGATTGAAACGAGTTTTGTTAGGCACATTACACCATTCCTGATGGCTAGCATCCTTGACACAAGGTTGACTATAGTTGGAGTAGTAAAACATGTTTGCATTCAGGGTTCTGTATTTCATGTAAGTATGTTGCCAAACAAGAGTCCATCCTCCACCATCAGTTGTCATGTCACAGTAGATCTGCAGAAAATACGCAAGTGATAAATGGATCTAAGAAGATGTAATTGTATGGCTTCATTGATCTAATGTTTTCAGTAATGGGTATCAGTCCACTAGCATATCTGCAGGGTAGGTGACCTCCCTTGTTTCACTACTTCCTAGTACTCATTGCTTATCTATGCATATTGTGGGTTAGTATTACACAACAATGGCTTTATAAGTTATAAGGTTCTAATAGCCAGGACGCCCAGTTGTCCATCCCAAACTTCATTGCAAGTTACTTGCAAACTTATATGGCTTGCATATCTCTCACTCCATACGCAAGTGGTAGCATGCAGAAGTTATGTTGAATGCATGTAACAGCCCAGGTCCATGAAGGTCCCTGTTTTTGACCCTGAAGGCCCAAATACTCTACTAAAACAAGCTTATCTGTAAATCACACACCTGCATAAACTGTATCCAATACACTCCACTTTTAGCAGGACATTCATCAGTAGGTAATGCATCTATTATTTGTTTACAGCTTGCAGCACTAACATCCTTAGTTTTCCCAATGGATGGTGACATCCTGTATATATTATGTGACATCCTGTTAACTTGTATACTCTGTAGTTAACTTACTCAAATGGAGTCCATACTTTACCCTTGCATATCCAAATTACTGTGGGATTAGTTTCATTGTAGAAACTCTCTGCTTCATTATCACTAGTACACTGTTTAGTAGGAGTAGTGGAACGCTGTAGAAGGCAATATTTTTCCTTATGCAGTGGATGTATTTTGTTAAGTATTCTCCCCATATATGGAACTATATGCCATTTAATGTATTACCTTGCTGACAGTTGGTAGTAGTCTTTCTTTTAGACCTGGTACTGTAGCTTGGCTTTAAAATATTCACATTAACTACAATTATTATTATTATTACAATATTCCTACCTTAATTTAAACATTCCTGCTACAATGAGAAGAGCCACTGTTAACTTCATATTGACAATCAGAGAGACTCAAGTTTGTTTCACACCAATGCAATAGAACTAAAGAACAATAGTCCTTTGTTTGGTTTTAGGATGAGACATTGGGTGGTATATATGTGTAGGAGTTGTTAGTTTAGTTAACTGAGGTGTATATAGTGGGCTTGCTTAACTCTATTAGCCTAAAATTATTAGTAATGGAAGGGTTATTCATTGAGCTACTAAATAACCACTGTAACAACAGAGGTGTACTTAAATGGATATTTTAATAGCATTTGCTCAACTATTGGATGCTATGGTTAGCCATTAAAATGTAGAGAAACCATTACGTGTAAAAAATTATAAAAAAAATTTGAGAATGCACCTCCAGGGACACAAAAAGTTATTTGTCATATAGGGATATCCGAGTTTTTAAAGCAGCACTGGGAACTACATTGATTTCTACCTTGTTGTAAATACGCCAAGCTACTGGCAATTTATGAACCAGTAAAGTTCAGAAAACGTGCTTATGGAACCAAAACACATAAGCAGCTGCTTGTTCCACTATTTACTCAAGGTACAATGCAAGGACAAGCATTAAAATCCATATCTGGGTTCGCTGAACACGCTGTTAACTTGTTGGTCCGTCATGGCATAGATGATATAGATGAGTAGGTAAAAAGAGTGGACCTGGGGACCAAGGATCTGGTACCTGGGGATCTAGTGCTGCGCACATAGTAACAATTTTGTTCAATGCCAAAGTAGGGATTTTCTCACCAAGCTACAGTATGTTGTAATACCATCATTCATCTATATAATTTTCAATATTACTAGATTGTTTGATTTTTTTTGTTACATCACAACTATACACATGTGACTGTTCTATTAGGGTGACTGCTGTATTAGAATACAGAGGTTTGCAGAATGTTTGCAACAAAACCATAAAGCACTAACCGAAAAACGTGATCCATCAACTTTGAAATTCGTCACCACAACTTTGATAGGTCACGTTTCTGGTGACTTCCTGTATTGCAAAGATTCTGCAATCCTCTGTACTTTGAGTCAGCCTTCACCTATACCAGGGGACGCAGCACTAATTCATATTTTCATTGCGCTAGCATTATTAATGCAGCTAGACCAATAATAAGGTGGTGTAGTCATCGTGATCAAGTAAATAGATTAAGAGGTATGGCCCTGCACTCGATTATTATTTATCAACCAAGATTGTTAGTGGGCATCAGTGTCTCAAACCTATCGTGAAGTAAGGATCCAGGGACCCAACGTTTGTAGAATTTTGATGTTTATACATTCTATCCTTGTACTAGACTAGATAGCTTTGCAAGCCACAGTGGCTAGTATCAAATAGCCTAAATCACTCTTTTCTGTGTCCTGTCATCATGACAGTTCCTTGCACAATGCCTAGAAATTATATAATCACTGCCTCAGTAACTGTAGTATTAATCAATGCTTCTAACAGGTTGTTTCCTTCGTGTGTTACATGGCACGAAGCTGTTTATTGAGCTGCTTGTGTACCTTGCAGTAATCGCTTCACTGAAGCCATTTTCATGTGCACTGAAGACTGAACTTTATTAACTGTTGACATGATAGGTTAGCGTGCCTTGTGCAGCACAGGTGCAGCAATGTGTAGCCTACTGCAGGCATTTTTTACCCCTTGCCTGCTGTACAAAGAGCATACTAGTCTATTATGTCACCTAGCTACTAAAGTTTAGAAAAATTGTGCAAATGCACCACGATTTGGTTGTCGAGCTGGTGAACTGAAACTTGCTTAGCTAGTAATCACGATTGCACAATGTTTCTAAGCTTTAGTAGCTAGGAAACGTAATAGACTAGTATGCTCATTGTCAATGTAGGGATTTTCCCACCAAGCTAACTGTAATACCATCATTCATCTCTTGTTTCATTACTTTTTATTATTTGCATCCCTACTTCAAATATACTAGTTGTCAGAGTGTTTCAGAATATTACTATCTAATCAAAAGCAACCAAGCTGTAAAATAGGGTGTGGCCTCCAAAACAGCCAGGGTGAAAAAAGATGTGAAATTCAAGGTGGCGGCCAAGAAATGGCTGTGATGATAGGTTAATGGCAAAAAAAATTAATAACGACAATTCAGGTGAATTTGCATTGCCTCCTCCACGTTTCACTAAAAAAGGGTGCGGCCTCCAAAAAAGCCAGGGTAAAAAAGATGTGAAATCCAAGGTGGTGGCCAAGAAATGACTGTGATGGTAGGTTAATGGCAAAAAAATTAATAACGACAATTCAGGTGAATTTGGTGCCGAATCCTAGTGAAACTTGGAGAGAGGTAATCCATATTCACCTGAATTGTCGCTATTAAGTTTTTTGCCATTAACCTACCATCACAGCCATTTCTTGGCCGCCACCTTGGATTTCATTCACATCTTTTTTCACCCTGGCTTTTTTGGAGGCTGTACCCTTTTTTACAGCTTGGCTGTTTTTGATTAGACATCACTTCTTTTTGTAATTTCATACCTAAAGCCAGCCTATGGCCAGCTTTGGGCATTACTGTTAACTTGTCTTTTTCTATTGGAATTGGGATTAGCTATGAATGCCGAAAAAAATTTTTAATTGTCTGCATGTATACATTTAACAATATTATTCAGTAATTATTACAGTTGTGTTGATTAATACAGGCTGAATACTCTACAGGGAAATGTATGTGTATGTAGCTGAAATTTCACGGGGAAACTCGCAGTTTAGCTGTACTCTTAGACTACATTGTGAACAGTTTGTAGTTGAACTCACCACAGAGTGACTCGTAACCTAACAGAAAGAATTGCAAGATAGCTGAACTTTCAACAGGATAATTTTCTTTTAGGTGAACTCTCTACAGGGTGACATGTTTCTAGCTGAACTCTCTACAGAGTGACTTGATTCTATCTGATCTCTCTATAGGATGATTTGTTTCTAACTGATCCTTCTATGGGGTGACTTGTTTCTAGCTGATCTTTCTACGGGTTTGTAGCTGATCTCTCTACACGGTTACTTGTTTCAAGCTGATCTCTCTACAGGATGACTTGTTTCTAGCTGATCTCTCTACTGGATAACTTGTTTCTATATAGCTCATTTCTCTGCAGGGTGCGTAACTTCTTTCTAGTGAACTCTCTACAGGATGATTTGTTTCTACTTGATCTCTGATTTCTTTTTGAGCTGATCTCTAGGGTTTCTTGTTTCTAGCTGATCTCTCTACAGGGTGATTTGTTTATAACTGCTGAGAGTTTGTTTGTAGCTGAACTCTCCACAGGGTGACATGAAATGTAGTTGGACTCTCTACAGGTTGATCAAGCTGATATTACTCTCTACAGGGTAATTTATTCCATCTGATCTCTCTACAGTGTGATTTATTTCTAACTGATCTTTCTACAGGGTGACTTTTTTTCTAGCTGATCTCTCTACAGGGTGACTTGTTTCTAGCCGAACTCTCTGCAAGGTGACTTGATTCTAGCTGATCTCTCTACAAGGTGACATGTTTCTAATTGATCCTTCTATGGGGTGATTTGTTCCGAGCTGATATTTCTACAGGGTGATTTAGAAAGCTAATCTTGCTACAGGGTGACTTGTTCCTAACTGATTTATCTACAGGGTGACTTCTTTCTGGCTGTACTCTCTATACAGGGTGACTTGTTCTTACCAGATCTCTCTAAAAAGTGATTTGTTTTGAGACAAGGTGATTTGAAATGTAGTTGATCTCTCTGACCTCTCTACAGGGTGACTTCAAATGTAGTTGAGTTCTTTGCAGGAAAACTTACTTCTACGCAGCTGATCTCTCTACTGAGAGAATTGTGTATAGCTGAACTCTTCACAGAGTGGCTTGTTTCTAGCTGAAACACTCTAAAAAATGTAGCTGAACTTTCTATAGGGTGACTTGTTTCTAACTGATCTCTCTACAGGGTGACATGTTTCCAGCTAAACTCTCTGCAGTGTAACTTGTTTCTAGCTGATCTCTCTATAGGGTGATTTGTTTCTAGCTGAACTCTCTATAGGGTGTTCTGTTCTCTATGAATGTTTATCGTATTCCAGCCAAGCTTGGTACCAAGATGCGCCTTTATAGCCCCCTTCTGTCTGCCAAATTTCAAGGCAATGGGATGTGGTGTTCACGTTTTAAGGCAGTTTTTGTAAGTGCGAAAACGAAGAAGAAAAACGAAAAAACTAAGACAATTTTTGTATCTTGGGGACGCTTGAAGTGATTTTGCTCAAATTTGATATGTGGAGTACTGACGTTGGCAGGTGTGTCCACAGCAAAAATTGTCTTGTTTCGTAAAGGCAGCAAAGAGGTGTGAAAATTATGTTTTCTTTCTTCCTGTCAATATACTCATGGTGTTGTGTGCTGGCTTCTTGGCCGCATGACACACTACCATATGTCTTGATAAACAAGTTTTATAACAAATGTAAAGCAATAATCGTCCTTCCTTTTAGCAACCAGTAATTCTTAACAGTGTTCATGTTACTATGTATTATGGTCAACACTGGCACTACAGAACACACGAAACTCTTGCTTAAGCTTGGAAAAAGCAGTTGTACTGCTAAAACACCTAACTGCAGTGCGATGGTTATACAAGGGAACAGTCCCTAACCTGTCCATGACTAGCATTCAGAATTTTGGCCTATTACAACAAGCTGTTGTGAAAAAAACCTGCTTAGCAGGTGTAGCAGTAGAATGGGCACTTGATCTTGATGCATGAGTTACATCTTGTTACATAATCAAGGCAGATTTCACAGTGGCATGTTCAACACAGGGTTCTGTATTCTACAAGAGCTTCTACTGAGGTGTTGTTAATTCTCTAACACCTCAACAAAAATTATCACTAGTACAAAGCGTGCCTGCATTGCTAATCTAACCATGCATATTTGTGGGTTATTATTGCACAACAGTGGGTCCATAGGTTATAACATTTCTAATAACCAGGGCACTCTTTATCCACTTGATCACCACCTTAAACCCTCAGCTTGCAATGGTTTATTCTAATAGAGCAGTCACTTACCCTGATTATTATAACAATCAGTTTTAAACCCTTAAAAGTGGTCACATCTGGCTACAGTTATATTGCTGATTTAGAAGTAATCTAATCAAAAACAGCCAAACCATGAAGGTTTCACAACTCTGCGTCTCCAGCTACATTTTACAAGTACCCAAAACACTTCGTATATCCACATATCCCATTTTAGTTTTGGGGTGGGATATTGGCTGGTATGTGTTATGGATTGTAAGCAATGAATAGTGGATTGAATATGAAGTGTTGAGTATTGAATAATTATGCACTAGGCAATTTGTATAGTTCCTGTGGTGGTCATCCGAATACTCCATGCTATCCTGTTGCAGATTAAAATATGTGATGGGTGTCTGTTTATAATATGTTTCTAGGCTATTGAATTTCTATTCCGTAATGAAAGATTACGTTGTCATGCTGTCCACTTTGCCATTGCACTACATGACCTGGAGCTACTCAGTGTCACTCAGTCAGTCTTACCACACTCTAGTGAGTTGCTACTATAGTAACCAAGATTTGTAATATGTGTTGTAACTGCACTGTATTTTGATGTACATCGTACTAAATAGAAATTTTAGAAGGAGAAGATTTCTAAAAGTGAGATCCCTTAAGCCACAAGGCACAAAGAAAAAGCCTTTTCTGTCTAAAAATATGTTCATATGTAGGTTGTAATATTGGTTCTTCAGCTATCTGTTTATCTGTTATATGTCCCAAACAAATAAATTCAACTGATACTTGTGCCTAAAGGCTTCGTGCATGCAGTGTTTAGGTGTTTATAACGTTATAGGATATTACTACCTTTATAGGATATTACTACCTTTATAGGATATTACTACCTTTATAGGATATTACTATCTTTATAGGATATTACTACCTTTATAGGATATTACTACCTTTATAGGATATTACTATCTTTATAGGATATTACTACCTTTATAGGATATTACTATCTTTATAGGATATTACTACCTTTATAGGATATTACTATCTTTCTTTCCCCACAGTTATACATAATGATGGTCCCGGAAAAATACAACAACTTAACTTTGCTCGTATTGTGCGTACCTATGTCAGCAAATTCACTCTGACTGACCCTCGAGAAGCTGTCCAATACTATTACTTGCTACGGTATGTTCATGGATATATCACTGCTTTACTGCGTTATACCATTTAATTGTGGTTTAAGTATTATGTTATAATGTACATATAACTTATAGCACTGTTTGTTATATTCCTATTGTAGTGGTATTACTGGAGCTAATGATAGAGACTTGTTCACTACTTGTGTTAGTGACTTAGTACTGGAGAGTAGAGAGGTAAGTAAATATCCTTCACAGTATGGTAGGTATGCTAGTAGTGCCTCTCTCTCTCTTGGACGCTTCAAATTGTTGTCAGAGATGTATCCTGATTTCAAATAAGTTATATTCTTATACAATGCAACGTTATGTTTGTAGTGATCAGGTGCAGTGTGTCCCCAAAATGCAGATATAATGTTAAAGTGGTATTTCATGAACTAAAATAGTGTTTTGTCTTAGAAGCAGCCAATGTTTTACTGTATATTTGAAGCTGCTGGTACTGCAGACATGTGTCTTTGGTATCACATTGCATATGTGTACCTTAGTGTCATTTTGAGATAGTTCAGTATATAGGTTTATGTGTTGGTAGACTTGATATAGGTTATATGTGAAAGCTATTTACCATTGGTAGTTTGAGATGCTATTGGGAAGGATGGAGCCAGATGGTAGTAGAAGGCCGGGTTGTTTAGACAAGTTTGGTGTGGACACTTCTGTAATAATCAAAGAGATTGCTAAGGACACAGAGAAACAAGGTTGTTATGAGGATGCCATACACTTGTATGACTTAGCTAAGGTATGTGTACTGTATTGGGAGGATTGATTATCAGAGTGATTTATAGGATCATGAAAAAGTATTGCAAATATTATCACAACTGCTTAGTCAGGTTTGTGTGTGTGTGTGCGTGCGTGTGCGTGCTTGCATGCATGTGTGTGGTGTAGTGTGTGCATATGTATGTGTAGGTTGTGTGAGTGCGTGCTTGCTTGCATGTGTGTGTGTACATGTGTGCGTGCTTGTGTGCGTGCGTGCTTGCTTGCTTGCGTACGTGTGCGTGTGTGTGTGTGTGTGTGAGAGAGAGAGTGTGCATGGATACATGTATGCATGTGTGTACGTACAACTTTTGCATGTATCAATTTGTGAAGTGTGGTTGGTACTGTTAAAGGTTGTTTCAGCAGTTAACACTGCACAGTCTAAACGTAGCCACCTATGGACTCTCTCATCCACCTTAATGGAAAGGTACACGAGTTTTACATAGTAACTTTTAATTGTGAGTGTTTATTCCAATACAGATATCGTATCACTGGTACTAATGCCAGCCAACACACCGTCTACACATTCACTCTAATATTGGATCTTATGCAGTTCTTTGATCAGTATCATGCTGGACAACTAGAAGTGGCTCTGGATGTATGTCTCCCTTGTATGCACATCTTATGCCTTACCCAACTTGTAGAAACTCTTAGAATTAGTTTGTTAAAAAGGCATGTCTATTTAAATGAATTCATAAGTGTCTGTCATCACACTGAGATTATAGTTTTACTCCATTTCAGGTCATCACACAACTGAACTTGCTACCATTAAATGATGAAACTGTTGACTTAAAGTTGGCATCATTTAGAAATTATGATGACGAGGTTAATAAACGTGTGTGTACTGTTTATGTATGACTGCATGTCTAGGGTTAAAATTGTACAAAATAATATTTACATTGATTGTTGTGGTTGCTTGTTTCTGTGTTGCCAGGTCCGTAGAAGTTTTCCTGATGTCTTACTAGCTACAATGAGTATTCTACATTCTCAGTATGCTGAACTAAGGTATTGTTGATGTTTGTAAGAGACAGGTCATTCCTTGACGTTAATTGTTGCTTGTTGTAGTGCACGTGCTGCACAAGTCAGACTAGCAACTGGAGATGATGGTGGAGTGTCTGCAGTAAGTGACTTATAGTACTGCCTTCATGGTGTTGTGGTTGGTGTGTAGCATGACAGTGTGTGTGTGTGTGTATGTGTGTGTACACGTGCATGCGTGCGTGCGTGCATGCATGCATGTGTGGCAATGAAAAATATCAGGGCAGTATTGAGCAACACAGAGTACAGTAGGACCTCCATTATCCAAACACCTGTGTGTCAGTTCAATCATAGAAGTTGTTCAGATAAGTGGAACTAAATGAAGTCTATTCATTCCATTCAACTGCTCTAATAGAACATACAGCTACGCTAATAGACTAATGATGAAATACTCTAAGAGCAGTCACATATCGGTCAGATAGTTGAAGGTTCGGATAGTCAAGGTCCTACCGTATCTGTATGGTAGCTAATAATTTGTCACATAGTGGAATCTCATTTTAGCTGTGCATTATGAGTTTTATCCGAAATTACGTCACAGACATAAAAATGGCCGCTGTAGTGTGGGGACATTTGTAAAATTTGTATGGGCGACTATGGGAAGAAAATTTTTGAACGGCAATATCTCAGCCAAGAAGGAAGATATTGACTCTAACTAGCAGGTATGGCTATAAGACATTACAATAAGTGCGTAAAAACGATTTTCGGTTGATTTTCAAAACAACGCTAGATTCCTATTCTTTCAGCTAATTTATAACCATACCTGCTGGTTAGAGCTCGATATCTTCTGTCTTAGCTGAGATATCGCTGTTCAAAAATTTTCTTCCCATAGTCGCCCATACAAATTTTACAAATGTCCCCACACTACAGCGGCCATTTTATGTCTGTGACGTAATTTCAGATAAGCTCATTAACATGAGCCCATAAATGCCTCAAGGTGCAAATTTGCGTCTTGTGGTTCTTATCTCAACACCATTTAGTCCCAGATAAATGAAGTTCCACTGTTATATATAACAATAAGTTTATATCAGTTTATTTGAAATTACCAGCACAAGACCAGATTGCAGCAGAAGGCCAGGAAGTTGATAGCATTTGCTGGCATGATCCCATATCGTATGCCTGGAGACACTAATGCTAGACTTGTACAAATGGAAGCCATGATGAATTAGATTGTGCTGTATATGTTGTATAGTACTTTTTTGTAATATTGCATTATAACTTAAGTACACAATGACAAGTACTTGAACTTTATTTCTCACTACAGTAGAATGACCAGTGTGTTAAACAACCTCAACGGGCCAACACTTGAACGAAGAAGTTTTTTGAAACTCATAAGATAATTCACCCTCATTAAACTCAATTACTTGTGGATACTTCCAGCACTTTACTATTATGTCTGTCAGAATTAAATTCTAATCTTAACTCTTTTACCTTAACTGCCCCAGTCAGTAATAGTTGATCTAAATTATTTGTACCAATGTAAGACAAATACATAACAACAAATGCTACAATTAGAATCTACAAAACAAACTATACGTAACTACAACGAAGAAAGTAAAACTACGGGGAAAGTCATCATTACCTTGCAGAGCCCAATATCTTAAAATCATTCCAGTGTTATCCTTAAACATACTAAAAGTTGTTGGAAGTAATTTTCTTCTGGCCACTTTAGGTGAAATACCGCTATGGGTGGTATGATCAGCAATAGAATGAAGAACTGACAAAGCAAAAAGTGTCCTAATCCCCAAACATTCCACAACTAGTGGATTGAAATCACCTCCTGCCTTCTTCACAATAACAAGGTGCTTCGCATCCTTAGCCACCTCTCCAACTGCAGCAGCTACCCCAGCATAGAAAGTGGAGGAAGAAATATGAGCAGGCTCAGTTTTTGTGTGGATGGTGACATCGAAATAGGCAGGATGACCAATTGAAAGACAACCTTCTACTTCATCTCTTTCCCACAGACTGATTACATTACTTGTTTGTGCTCATTTGATGAGTCCTACACAGTAATAGTTTTTATTTATTTTTTATTTTTTTGCAGTAGAAATGTGTAGATGATGGTTACACTGTACTGTAATTGTAAAGTAGACCCTCACTTGTCTGAATCCTAATTTTCTTGGGTACTGACAAAAAGCTAGATAAATGAGTTTACCTGGATAATCAATACCATGCTACATTGTGAACAGGACTTTAACATTTGGTGTGTGTTCTGGAGGAGTACTGAGTGTATGTAACATTCTCAGTTGCATGTATTAACAGTAGGGTCAATGGGGGAGATGTCTATAATGGTTGTAACTGACTCTGAGAGGTCAAATGTTATTGTTATTATTATCAATTTACCACGAGAGAAGGAACAGTACAAAAGGCGTGCCTGTACAAGGTACTGTCCAAAATACAAACACAATGTTACACAAAAACAATACAATACGAAAAATTACACTTATAAGCAGCATGGAGAAATGAATGACGGCTTTCAGTTCCCAAGATGTCAATGGGAACCTGGTTCCAGACAAAACAAACACACACAAAGTAAGAATATTGTCTGGCATTGATGGTAGGGGTACAAGAGAAAGGGAATGGCTATGTGTAGGCATAGTGTTGTATGTACAATAGTTTTAAAAAGGAATGGAACCAATATGACAAATGTCCTGAAGAGCACAAACTGATAAATAGTCATGCCTGGCACACAAGGTAGGTAAATGCAACATCTGGTAGCACACATCATGGGAAATAGACCAAGAACATGTGGTTGGGTCCCAGTGACTACCACAAGCCCACCTTGCAGCTCGTCTCTTCCAACAAGTTCACATCCTTCACAGTATGCAGAGACCAGACTACACAGGCATATTCCAACAATAGCCTTGTACGCTCTACATCTGGCCTCTGAATTATGGCCAAACATGGTATATGTCGCAAAATATTCAAAATCCTGGTGGCCTTTGTAGCAACAATCTTGACACTGAGTAGACCAAAGCAATTTGCTATTTAAATGAATCCCCAGATATTTCACAAGGTTGGTCCATTGGACTGGTTGATTTCCAATAAAATACATTTTTATTTGTTTTTCGATCTGCTGAGTCACTGCTAGAATGCAAGTACTCTGAAACATATGATTAATTTGGTATGGCCTGAAGCAACACTTCAGTTTAATGATAAGTGACCATATTCATTTCCTATACACAGTGCTTTGATCAACTGGCTATGGTACCTAATAGCAGATCTTCTGACACTGTAACACTATGTTTCAGATCTTACTGGAGGATGAGGAAACACCCTCATGCAGTCCTAGCCTTTTGGTGCCACCCCTTCCAATTTGGATGAATGAGATAATAAATAGATTATAATGATGGGGAGTCATGCTGTCATTTTCCCAAGTTCCATAAATAGTCAGGTTCACTATGTCAAAAAATACACTTTGAACAGTTTATGGGGATTAGCAAACCTATACATTTTTGGAAAGCTTAGAGCATGAGGAATCTAAAAATCAATGTTTACATTTGCTCAGATTCCTGCAAGATCAGCATTTTTAAAATTTCAAAGTGACAGCTAAAAATAACAGATTTCTAATACATCAAGTTTAATTTTGACATAAAAGTTTAATAAATGGATTCAACAAATTCTCTGGTGACATTTTACACCTCTATTCATTAGAGGTGACAGTTAACCATGAATAATTGAAAGTTTTTACAAAAGGAATAGAAGAATGCCCATTATAATTTATATGCTGCAATAATTCAGAAATAATTTACTTTAATGAATATTCTGGAGTATAACTGGTGCAAAGTGTAACTGGTGCAACATACTTTTGACTTCTAATGAAACAGTTCAAGCCTGAAAATTTAGATACTCTAATAGAGCAGTCACATAATCTAGTAAAGCAGTCAACTTTCAGCCAATTTTTTCTTTTGCTAATGTGCTTATACATGTTTAACATAATAATATTATTATTGCTAGATAAATTTTGAAAGAATTTTCATTTTCAAAGACAGCAGTTGGAATTTGCTTAATACAGTAGTTTTAAAATAACAATTGGCAAGAACGAATTCACACTGATCACCAAGAGCAATTTTTTTTCACCAGACAGACTTGCACCAACAAGTTAAAATTAATATATACACAATCTTGAAAATTAGTATCCACTGTAAATCCAATGAAAAATTGCTTTTCAGTGGCAGAATTATTGTATATCAGAAATATTCAAGTAATCCAAAGATTTCCATTGTTGACAAATTGTTTCTTATCCAAAAATAAACAAAGGGCATTTGGCACATCTAGCCAAGACATTTTTAATGACTGGCTCACAAGTAACTGCTTTAAGTATAAAGTTGGATTAAGGATCAAAAAAGTAAAGAAACAATTGAATAGTGAAACAAGAGATTGCCTATATACTGCAGATGTGCTAGTGGACATTTAATCTGCAGTATATAGGCAACCTCTCTTGTTTCACTACTGTTTAGCTATTCCCTTGTTTCTTTACTTTTTTGATCCTTAATCTAACTTTCTACTTATTTTTTGTAACATAGTTATGACTGGTGGACCCATACATATGTTGCATCAAAAGGAGGACAGGCACCTGACAAGCCATATGTCTGGACGCATGCCCCAACTATCAGTTATGTAGCTAAAAGGAAGGTGGCCATGATGCTTCATTTTCATCTACAGTATATGCTTTGCCCATTACACAACATTGCAAACAAAAAACAGCATGAGAAGCGTCCCAACAATCAGTCATATGGCTTATGGAAAATACAGCCACAGGGAAGCCGTATCACGATATAATATAGCATGAATTGACACCTTGCATTATCAGTGAAGAGAACTGAAACACAAAGGAGGACAAAGGCAAGTCCATGATGCATGTATGTATTGTATGTTGCCAAAATCAAGCCTGTATGTCAAGTTATGTATGCTTGGCGGGAAGCATCAGTCAGTCAGTCAGCATAAAATTTTGTTGAATAAAAAAGTTTTAAATGCTGAAGAAACTTGTTGGAAGAATTTGGAGTTTACATTTTGGGGCTTGGTTGTGTCTAACCAATGCTGCCAAGCTGTCATGAAGGGAAATTGAGTCTGGTTTTAGGGTGATATTTTGAACTGGAAAAGCTCAATTCTGCATGATCCCTAACATACAGTATAATACTGTATGATGCATTGAAAATGACAACAGTGACACTGCTGATGATTGTTATGTATATGTACGTACATGCATAGACATGATGTCTTCATATGTAGCTATACCCTACTTCTCAATGTTAATAATTCACTTACTCACTTTGTTTCATGCAATAACTATCTGCCAAATAAATTGCTTTTAGGTTTCTTAGCCCTTTAGAGGCCATTAAGTAATGGATTCTATATGGGTATGAGAACATAGAAATAGTGTTTGTATATGAAGAAATCTGTACCATATAGACTGCTATTTTCAAACTGCTGATTGACTACCATTCAGGAATCTGTATACAGTAAATGCAAGCATTGATTTTCACTGATCTCCATGCATTCTCCAAGCTTTATGTAGGCCCATAAATTTTGAACAAAGTTATCTTAGACATAATTATATAGTTAACCTGACTATGTCAATGCATACCACCAACTGACAAAAGTGCCAGTCAGGGTGAAATCATAGTTGCCAATTGCTAATTAACTTTTAGGGGTGAATATTTTATATAAATTCCAATCATTCTTTCAAACCTAAAATTAGCTAATCTCCTGAAATTTATGCCCAACATAAGCACACTAGCTAGGACTTTCACAAATGTGACTGCTACATTAGAAATGTGGACTCAAAAGTTGACTGCTTCATCAGAGTAAGTGACTGCTCTATTAGAGTAACTCAATCTTTTCTGTTGTTTTTAGGCTTGAACTGTTTCTTTGGAAGCCAAACTAATACTTTGCACCAGTTATACATATATCTCATCCAATTAATCTGGAATATTCCTCAATTCTTTTTGCTAAATTATTCTTGAGTTATTGCAGCATAATGGACGCTCTTCTATTCTGTTTGTTAAACCTTTTAATTTTTCATGATTAACTATGTCCACCTCTAGTGAATAGAGATGTAAAAATGTCACCAGAGAATTGGTTGAGTTCATTAATGAACTTTTATGTCAAATTAAAATTGATATATCAGGAATTTCTTACTTTATTGGCTGCCATTTGAAATTTAAAAATGCTGACCTTGCAGGAATCTGTGCAAATGTTAACAATGATTTTCAGATTCTCCATGCTCTAAGCTTTCTGAAAATGTATAGGTTTGCTAATCCCCATAAAATTTGAACAAAAGTACATAGTGGACCTGACTAAAATGTGTTTGTCATTAAATCATGCATTTTAAAAAGCCCAGTTAGCTGTATATTTGTATAACAGATTTGTGAAATTGTAGTGCTTTGAATAAACATAAAAGTTGATGGCTGTGTTTGTGCAGCTTTAATAATTGATTGCCGTATTTTGTTAGATTATAGGTATGCATAAATTATTAAATAGCTGTGTACTGTTTTATTCCTCTGCTATTCAGTCTTTTAAAAGTTTGTAAAGTGAGTGTGTAACTTCTATATATGTGACCCAGTCTGTGAAAAGGGGTCTTATAGCCTTTCCAAAATGTCAGGTTTGACTAATCATAACTCCTCATGTTTTCAACCTATTACCTTCATATTACACCGAGCAATAGTACTATGTTAGGGGTATAAGAGGACTAAAGTTCAGGGTGATACCACATTCATATGTCAAGTTACAGGTTGCCAAGTACATACAATTGAAAAGGCTATAAGACCCCTTTTCGCAGACCAGGTCACATATCTATTTATATATATTGTATCATCTCCATGGTTACAATAAAATATGTTTATACACACAGTAAATATACACTTACTAACTCAAATTAAAATTATTGAGACAGTAACAATAATTTGGAGGTAAAGGTATGGATAATTTTTGTGTAGCATTGAAGTGGCTCCTACGATAGTGACCAATTAATAATGAGTGACTACTCTGACTCTGCTAACAGTAAACTATATATGGCTAACTTCATTAGTGACTGTTCTATTAGAGTACTAGTCACAAGTATATGTTCTGTTAGAATAATTTGACATTAGGGATGGGCTCCATTTTATCCAAACAGATTTCACTAAAATATCCATGAGTACTTGGTGATGATAATTTTGCAATTGGTATACCATATCTGATATTCCAGCAGTAAGATTTAATAAGCTGATTCATTCATTGCTATTACAGTGACGTATTTAAATGGTGTGGCTGTGCAGTTTAACTACAAACAAATGGTTAAAAGTGCAGATCGCAGAGAATGATACCAATGTGTTTAATAAGTTTTTCAAGTGTTTTTACTTTAGAAGATGTTAGTTGTTTGTTTTTATCTGCTTTAGCTCATTTCCTGAGTTTAGCATAAGCACCGATGTTCCAGTTTTGAATGATGTTCCGAGCTCACCTGAGGTTTTGTACACAAAACTAAGTAACTTAAAATCCAAACAAGGCTGCTGATCTTGATAATTGGCTACCCAATGTCCTGTCATATTCCTCTGATTACTAAGTGTTTAAGTACATCCACACTACCAACTTTAGTGGAAAAGAGGTCATGTTATATCTATAGGAGACCATCACTTAGTAGACAACTATTGCCCTATATAATTATAATCTTGTAGGGCTGCCAAGAAAAATCACAGGGCCTGGGCCCTGGGGGTAGTGAAAACAAGTGAGCCCTCAACCATGTGTTCAAATTACTATAGCAATGTATATAGTGTGCAAAGCACACCCAGCTAGCCTCCCCATTGTCCCCAAAAATTTACTGCAGAGATGCTGCGTTTGGGGTTGATTTCAATTGTCCATCACTCTGCTTAAAGTGTGCATCAAGTTAACACGATACAATTAGAAATAGATTATAGCCATGGCAGCTAATAAGTAGATAGTAGGCAATGGTTCAACATGGTGATGATTCTAGAGCTGACATTTATACAGGAATGGAGATACACAGCATTGATGTTGTAGTATGGCTTTATAATAAAGTGGGTGACTGTAAGACTTCTGCAAAATTTAGCTACATACCACATAATGGATAAAAAATGGCATTACAAGTGCCAGATCTGAAGGATGAATAAAGGCTTAAAAGTATCTTTCAAGCTTTGGGGGCCCCACAGCCTGGAGGCTTGGAACAAAGTGCCTCAGTTGCCCCCTTTCCCCCTCTTGGCACCCCTGTAACCTTGTCCTCTATTGTTGGTAAGATTAGAATCTATCAAATCCTTAACCATGATTGATTTACATCCTACCAACATTGCTTTATGCCTGGCAGGCCTTGTGTTACACAATTACTAGCTTTGGGCTAAATTTCTTGGAAGCTGACTTGATGTGACCTATTTTAACTTTCAGAAAGCATTCAACTAGGTCCCATATACTAGGGTTCTATGTGTTAATTAAAACTGCATGCTAACACAAAATCCTGACCGCTTGGCAGACTCCTGTAACGTAAGCATTCAAACGTTAACCAGATGGCATGGATTTTCTCCTTTCTCCGCCTTTTCAAATACACTTATGTAACAACTTTAAACAGGCTGTAGGACCAGGTGTCCAGCACTTGTGCTGTAAAGCCTTAATAAGTAAATAAATACAGTATTAGAGGTAATCTATTGAAGTGGATCGAAGTATGTTATATATAATGATTTACCTGAGACAGTTAAGATATGAATTTTTCTTTTTGCTGATGACACTAATTGTTTCAAAGTATCACTTGTGACTTAGACATTGTTCAACTTTAAACTAATATTGACAACTTTTATGAATGATCAAAGAACTGATGATTAACAGCAAATGTATGAGGTATGTTGCAATTGGCTGTATATTTTGGGCTCTGTGTCCTCGTCTTTATAAAGACGCTATCTGAAGGAAAATCACTCCCTTTTTGTTCCAGTTTAAGCTATGACAGGCTGGTTTGGAATGTACTGCGGTATTCAGTGATACGGGAACATTTTTCGTGTACACGTGTGGCACTCATTAATTGGAAGAGCACAAGTTTTTCGTACCTTGCTGCATTGCTACTGCTCTGTGGTGACGTTTCTCAAAACCCTGGACCTGATGTATTTCGTTGCGGAGTGTGTGCGTTGGAAGTGGCGGACGATGATGCTGCCGTTTGTTGTGATTACTGTGACCACTGGATCCATGTTACATATGACCCGTGCTTGTCAATGAATGTTTATAACGATATGGTATCTAACCCACCTACTGAACCTTGGTTTTGCTATTCTTGCAAAGAATCATTTTCAGGTTGTTCAATCAATAATCTCTGTGGTGGTATTAATTGTGTTTGTCTTAATGCTCGCAGTGTTGTTCCTAAGAGATTTGAATTATCAGCATATATACTTGCCAACAAGTTTGATGTGGTGGCCATAACTGAAACTTTTTTGGATAATTCTGTTCATGATATCCACATCACTCCTCCTGGCTATACTGTGTTTCGTAAAGATCGGAGTAGGCATGATGGAGGTGTTTTCCTTTTTCTTAGGAAAGCACTTAATGGTTCTCTTCGACCAGACCTTGATAATGATTGCAAAATTTTATGGGTTAGCATACCTACCAAGTCTTCATCTCTACTGTTTGGAATTTTTTATCGATGGTCTAGTGCTCCTTTATCTACACTGGAGGCTTTGCGTTCTTCTGTGTGCTCTGCAGTGTCACCAAACCAATCTATTGTATTATGTGGTGATTTTAATTTGCCGGACATTGACTGGTCTACTACATCACCTTCAGTTCGGACTCCAGCTACCACCATGTTTTGTGATATAGTGTCTGACTGTTTCCTTACTCAATTGGTGTCTACTAGTACTTGCCGTGATAACATTTTAGATCTTGTTTTAACAAATGTCCCCAGTAATGTTTTTTCAGTTGCTGTCTGTGATAATCTCCCTGGAACTGATCATGATGCTGTAAACTTTGTTATTGAAGCAGAAGTGAATGCTAAGAATATTCCACCTCGCTATTTGTATGACTATAGTAAGATTGACCAAGAGCACTTTGCTACAATTTTCTCACGTGTTCCTTGGGACCTTATTGATTATGATAGTGATATTGAAGTTTCTTGGGCCATGTGGAAGGATCTTTTTCTTTCAGCAATTGATGAGTCTGTCCCTAAACTAAAGTGGAATCGTCGTAAGATAAAGCACTGGTTTAGTCAAGACACAATTTCTCTTATACATAAGAAATGAAAACTTTACAAAGCTATGAAATCAAGTGGGTCTCCAAATCTCACTGCTAAGTATCGCTATATTAGTAATTTAGTGCAATCCAAAACAAGAAATGAAACCAAAATTAAAGCTATTACACTTTCTAACTGTTTTCATACTGCAGCCAAAAAAATCTGGCAGTGGGTGACATCTATTAGGCGTTATCATATGTCATTACCCCCAATTTTTAATGGTGATACTACTGTTACAAATGACCATGCTAGAGCAGATGTGTTCAACAAGTACTTCTATTCTGTTTTTACTGATGAAGATTGTTCTGATTTAAGTTCTTTGAGAATTTGCTAGTAAATTATCATCTATTGTCGAATCAATTACCTTTACTACTCAAGATGTCTATCAAGAATTATTACAATTAAATCTTAATAAAGCTTGTGGTCCTGATTTATTAACTCCGCAGATATTAAAAAGAAGTGCTGATTTTATATGTGAGTCCCTATGTAATTTGTTTAATCAAAGTATGTCAATGGGTTTACTTCCCAAAGATTGGACTACAGCAAACATTGTACCTGTTCACAAAAAAGGAGATCGTCGAGTTGCAGCAGATTACAGACCCATCAGCTTAACATCTATATTGTGGTGAAGATTATGGAGAGAATTATTTGTAGGAAACTAACAGAAGTTCTGGAAAAATCAAATCGCTTAAGTGATACACAGTTTGGTTTTCGTTCCCGTCGTTCAACAGTATCATTACTCTTGTCTGCTGTACATGATTGGAGTCTATGTTTGGAACTACGTAGTAGTGTACATCGTGTCTTGCTAGATTTTGCTAAGGCCTTTGACTCCGTGGCCCATGAGCATCTTCTTCTTAAACTACAGTTATTAGGTATTGATGGTAAGCTACTGCAATGGATACGCTCCTTTTTAACACACAGAAGCCAACATGTTGTTGTGAATGGTGCTTATTCGGATTGGTTAAGTGTTAAATCAGGAGTTCCTCAAGGGTCTGTTTTAGGCCCCTTGTTGTTTTTACTATATATTGATGATTTGCACAGTGTTGTCAAGCACTCTAAATTGAAACTCTATGCAGATGATGTCACCTTGTACAAGGAAATTAAGTGTGAATCTGACTGTAAATTGTTACAAGAGGACCTTGATCGCATTTGTGATTGGGCAGACAAGTGGCAACTTTGATTGAATGCATCCAAATGTGAAGCTTTTCTTATTTCAAATAAACATAAGAAAATATTTTATGATTATTTCATAAACCGCTTTCTTCTATCCTGGAAATCCTCTGTGAAACATTTGGGAGTTTTCTTTCATGGTCACACCACTGCAAGTATGTTGCAGCCAAAGCCAGCAAGTCCTTGAATTTTCTACATCACACTTTATGGGGTGCTACAACTGAGGCCAAATTCATGGTTTATAAGTCTTTAGTGCGACCTTGACTAGAGTATGCTTGCACCGTGTGGAATCCTCACACTGTTTCTGATAAGTCCACAGTGGAATCTGTCCAACGATGTGCTGCACGTTGGGCCTGTGGAAGTCGTTGGTCACCATTACATAAGTGTTGGAATAAATCTTCTAATGCTTGTCTACAAGAGGTAATTACACTGGCCAACACTGTCATCTCGAAGGAATTATTTGAGCGTGGCTATGCTTTATGACATCCTAAAAGGTAGGTACGATTCTTTGAAGCTATCAAATTACTGTAATTTCAATACATCTTGTACCCGAGCACATCCTCTCACCCTTGTTCCGCTACAGTCTTCTATCAATTCTTATAGACACTCTTTCTTTGTGAACACTGTTTTCTTATGGAACACTCTACCGTGTGATGTATTTGATCTCAGCTCGTCTAAGTTTTGCCAAGCTGTGTATAAACTGTTTTGTTGTAATTTATTTATATGTGTATGTGTTCTTCCTTGGTTTTTGTAGCTGTGTTTTTCTCTGTATTTGTCCCCTCCGTTTTTAGTTTTGTATCTTCTAGGGAAACACCCTTGTACAGGCTCTGCCCTTTGGTGTCACCCTGTCTCTTTTGACAAATCAGATAAATAATAATAATATGAGAATTGGGATATCAAGTGTTTCACTTTACAGTTACTTCAATAATGGTGAATCCCTTTGTATTGCCATTGCTGAGAAAGATCTGGGAGTTGTGATTTGACTAAAACCTCACGTGCTGCAGCTGTAGATGCTAAAGCCAACTGCATTCTGGGACTTATTGGTATGTGTTTTGAACACCTTGATGTTAAATGATTGTTTGCCAATTTAAATGAGACTCTTTTATATTTAGAGTATGCTAATGCTGTCTGGGGGTTGCATTATATCACTGATCAGAAAATGTACAGAAAAAGAGCTACCAGACTTGTACCTTCTTTAGGTTTGATTAGTCAGGCACAGCCTCCCCTTTGATTAGAAATAAAGAGGCGGCTGTGCCAGACAAAAGTATGATTAGTATGGCAGTGCCTGCCCCTTCACATAGAGGAAAGGTCTGGAGATGCAATCTGAGTGATAGCTGACCAACAGAAAAGTTGCTACAATTTTTTTGTATAGTTCAGGAGTTTTCTACTGCATGACTAGCTGCCTGATGCCTTCTGACAAACATAACTCAAAACAGGATATGGGCTCAACTTCTTCACTGTTTAACATTGCTTCAGCCCTTTTGGCATACTCCATTATGTACAGTACATGCATCATGTAACTATGTACTCCTTTATGTCCACTTTCTTTTCCCTGACAACCCAAGGTATCAATTTGCAGTAGTGTATGATGGCTTCCCTACATTTGTAATGGGAATTGTCTGCATTTTCTGTAGTGACTGCAGAGGTGCTTCTTGAACTGCTCTCTATTTGTAACACTGCATGTACAACAGACTGAGCATAGCTGAAAACAAAGTATAATAGTTACTGTGTAAAGGAGTAGCTCAAGCTCTTAACACTATCATTTAGCATTTTTAATGCACTGCGCAATTGTACAATGTCAATAGGGCTTTTTATAGGTACAGCAAGGTCACAAAAGTGTTTATAGTTTCTATGTTTTCTATTAGTTGTAGTTCTGGATCACTCTATATAGTCAGCTTAGGTTATATCCTCTCCACTGTGTACCTATGCATACAGCAACATCTCATCTGAAGACAGGCAACTCTCTCCAACAACATTAGCATGACTATACAGACAGTATACAAACGTTCAACAGTCAGGACCCATTCATAAGAGCTGTTTACTGTATTGTTGGAAGATGTAACCTTCAGGATGTTCACAGCAATGTAATTGTGAAGACTGATGATTATATGTGATTCTGTGTGAATGTTTAGATGTGTACTTGGGAGTTTTAGAATTGTGTACAAGTGTTTATTTAAATGTTGCTTGTTCCTATATGTTTTGGCTGAAGTGTTCAACAGGGGCGTACACAGGAATTTTGAAAAGGGGTTTCCACTCAGCTAAGTGACCGTTATATTAGAGTAGTTTATATTACCTGACTGCTTTATTAGAGTATCTCGATCTTTTCACCAAAATCTTAATTCAGAATAATGCTTAGATGTTGCTATCAGATGAGAAACTATTATTTAACTAAGATAAAAGTTTAAAATGTTTCCTGTTCCATGATAGATTTCAGATTCTGGAAACCTGAAGTTTCAATTTCTTAATGTTTCAAGTAGTGTGTAAAATCCAAAGGGGTTTCCTGAAACCCCCTGGGTACGCCCCTGTTCAATGTATTCTAATAACTGAAGTCTATTTATCTTTACATACAGAGCTGTGCATTAATACCATGAATATCTGCTCCAATAGAATACACAACTGTTTACACTTTTGCATTCAGATAATCAGTCCCTGAACTTATTGGGCCCTGAATGTGTTCAGATGATCAAAAAGTTCAGATAATAGAAGTCCATTCATTTATATACAGAGCCTGTTCAATTGCTCAAATAGAGCACACATTTTAGACAAAATATTTTAATAGAACAGTTACCTCGACAGTTTGGATAACATAACCAATGGCTGGATAATGGAGGGACCACTGTATTTGGATAGTGGATAGCCAGGTACTTTAGATTCTATAAAGTAGGATAGAACCTTACTTGTATGAACCCCAGTGTTTTCAGGTAATGACTTTAAGTGCTCAGATAATCAAAGCACATTCAGACAAGCTCCATTCTATTACTCTTACAGAACACTTCATTGTGAACAGGTCATTTTCAGTATTCTGTACACTGTAGCTACGTAGGTATTGAAGAATATGACTCTCTGCTTCATTTGGGATAGCTATTTGACTGGCTCTGTGTGTTGATATAAATTTGATTTACAGCAATTTTGTGCCAAACTCTCAAAATATATGATTGGCTTTTTGTTACTGCAAACTGCTTGCAGTTGAGAATATGTACATTGTAGAATGTCTATATATAAACTGTCAGTACTGAATAAGTTATCACTATCCTTGCAAGCAACATGCAATGAGATTAGTTTGTAGGCTTGCTCCTTCAATACTTGCATACTTGTATTTATGTAATCCCTTGATTTCAACTAGAGTACTTGTACGTTACCTATGTACACTTGTTAGGCCCATAAGTGTTCACATCTTTTACTTGCACATGCACAGTTGAGTTAGCTGCACTTTTAAGGGTGCCAAGTCTTCTGATACTCTAACACTATTTCAACTATGGAAGATGTTACTGGAAGATTATGGTGAGTAGTGATCATGAGTCATACTGACTTCATTTTCACAAGTTCCTTTAAACTGTATATTCATATGGCCAATCTTTTTTATTCATGGCACTACGATTTACAAGTCTGTTAAAACACAAAAATTCACAGGGTTACATTTGTATGGTAGCTAACAGTAATCGATGATTGTGTGTGTGTGCGCGGTGTGCATGCGTGTGTGTGTGTGTATGTGCGTGTGTGCATATGTGCATGCGTGTGTGTGTGTGTAGTTTTAATATAGTACACTATATATTAGTTTTATTGCATGTTGTTTTTATCATAATACAAAAAAATTGTTTAAATAAACAAAGCCAACGTGTGACTGGATTTTGAAAAATTGCACATTTAAGTTTCAATCAAGATAAATGGCATTATAACTAGCCAAGGATAGTGAGCACATGTATGAAATTTACAATGCATCAATCTATTACCTTTCAGATCACCTCCAGTACTTACGTATATATAGCAGGTTGTAAAGTTTCCCACCAAATAAGATTGACCAGTTTGACGAGTGATAGTGCTCACAAAGAGGCAGAGGGTGGTGGGACGGGGAAGAGATAGACTTCAAAATGAATGCAGACTACAATTGAAGTCCAGGCACAAGATTACAGGGCTGTGCTGGCTCCTTAGTGGTTAATATGCAGCAAAATGAACACAGAAAATGTTTGGACAACCATAGCAGGCTATCCACAAGTACACCACTGATTCTTGTCAAGCCAGGTCTTTCACAAGGCCAGAAACTATCAGTCAAGCTCACCATACCACCCAGAAAAGATGTCTCTTAAATCACCCTTGAGTAATATTGAGGGTCAAAACCAATTGTATGGTAGTGTAGCTACTCACTGGTGGTGTTAGTTTGATTTTACCTGATGTGTGATTTGAATCAGTTCTGTAAAATCTGGTTACATTTATTTGCACAGGGTTCTGTTCAATTACAAGCATTTGTGACAAAATACTCTAATAGAACAGTCACTATTTTGAGGTACACTACAGTACACAGATAATCTGTATGCATAGAGTCCACTGTAGACTCAAGTATTTTATTTATTAAAGCTATACAGCACAATGCTGAAGGTCTGTGATTGTACAACCTGGTTAAAGATGTATCATAACATGTTCGTATAGAAAGGTCACTTTTTATTCCTCTACCTCCAAATGTTGTAGCTGTCACAACAAACAATTTGAATCAGTTAGTGTTAACATAATACATGCATGAATGTGTTGTACCATTGTGAGCTTGGAAATGATAGAGTGTGTAAGTAGTACTTGCATGAATTGGTTAATGATAGATTTACATGCTCACTGTATGAGATGTTGGTTGATCAGTTTTTCACTAATATTTATGATAAGTTATAGTAGAAGATCAATTCATTATCCAGTATGGATTTAACTTTTTGACAATGATTTGCAAATTTTTACCACTATTTATATGGTTGAATTAGCCTAGAACATTAATGCAATATGATTACAGTTTGACTAAATGAATGGTTCAATGCAGATTGCAGAGAAGAAATATCACACACAGCACTAGTTGAGGGGGTAAACAGCAGTCAATTGTTCAGCAAAAGTCACTGGTTAGCAGTTAGCGGACAAATATAGCTATGGTCATATCAGTGTAATGTACCCTGCTGGAAATAGAAGAAGGGAGATCACAATTGAGCCATCGACAATCTTTTGGGGTTGTCAGTGTAGATCCTTGATGATATGTATCACAATCAAGATAATGGTTGGTGGGTGATGCTTTGTCAAATGTGAGACCAAATATTCCTGAATGGTGGTGTATAGACGGTGCTGGTGGAACTCCATTAAGACTACTCCTTTTACACTGATCTATCACCTTCTTGGCATCAAGTAATATACCTCCAGTCCAGTGGCGATCAATGTTGCAATTAAAATATCCTTTATACGCATAAACTATTGTTCCTTTGTGATATGCTACTATCATTTGTTCAGTGGGGTTGAAACGAGCTTTGTTTGGTACATTACACCATTCTTCATAGCTAGCGTTTTTGACACAAGGTTGATTGTAGTCAGAGTAGTAGAACATCTTTTCATTCAGTGTTTTGTATTTCATGTAAGTGTGTTTCCAAACAAGGGTCCATCCTCCACCATCAATTGTCATATCACAGTAAATCTGTGGAAATGTGTAGTTGGTAGTACATGAAGAAAACAAGTACAGTTCATTTTTATGGCTTGCTAAGGCAAAATGTGTTGGCCAAAAGTTCATATATGAATCAGGGTAAAGTTGGTCAACATCAATGACCCATGACCCACTGACCCGAATATGACCCATCATGGCTCCTTGGCAGTATTGGTTACGTAAATATAACCCAAGCCCAAAATTTCCCTCAGCATGATCTGAAATGCTTCCAATAAGTTATTATTTTATACTGACTGACATATGTACTGACATATTAGTACCTTCAGACAAGTGTAACTCATTAATAGCTAAGACTATGGACTTGATTTTTTCACTGTTAGGTTGCATCGCTTCAGCCAGATGGTGCCCTTACCATACTGTATGTACAATACACACATCATGGATTTATTCTTGTCCTCCTTTGTGTTCCTTGCGTTTTACTGACAGCCCAAGGTGTAGCATGTTAATGACTAGTGTTTTCTTTCAAGCAAGAATAAAATTGATATCATTCATCATTTTTTTTGTATGACACTACCTGTGGTTTAAGTACAGTAAATGATTGGCTGTGTTTATGAATTGTTCTGTGTGTATAGGGAGGGCTGTGTAAAACTATGCAAAACAGCTACATTGCTTTTGTGTTTTGCGGTACAATTATAGTCTCATATGTATTTGCAGGTCTTTCCTTTGATGTGGTATTATAGAGGTCACTTATTATGAATTATGTTTCAAAAAAGTTACAACTTTAAACAGGCTGTAGGACCAGGTGTCCTACAGACCTTCAGCACTTGTGCTGTAAAACCTTAATAATTAAAAATATACAATATACATTATAAGTATATGGAGAAGGTCAGGTAGGGCGTAGAGCTCTTTATTGTGTCAATTTAGTGAGTTTGTTAAGAGAGGGGTGAGCTAGATCTATGATAGCCTAATATGCTGTACAAATAGCATTGTAGATCAATTAGGTTACACATGCTTGTTAAAATTGTCTAAGGGCACTTTTTATGTATGGGAATGCCACAGCTGTATTTTTAGTTAATTTATTTATTAAAGCTTTGCAGCACAAGTGCTGAAGGTCTGTAGACAGGATTCTGTCCAGGAATTCCTGAGTGGTGTCCCAAAGTTAACATGAACCGATATGCCATGTGTTGTATTAGAATGATACATCAGAATAATATGTGCATCAATGATGTATGTATGAATTGTATTGGTCAGATTTAAGAAGGTACTGGTAAGTTTTTAGAGGTACTGGTCTTTGAGCCATTGCCGACCAGTGTGGGTAGAACCATACTGAATCACATATGTGAACTTTAGGGGGAGTCCCACCTCAGAGAACGCTGGATCCACCTCTGTATAGTATAGTGTCATAGATTATACTCCCCGGGATCGGAAACTAGTAAGCATCACTGGTTATAAGCTGGTTTTGCACCTCTGCAATAACATGACAGGTTTCTCTGAGTGAAAACAAAATTTGTTACTATTAAAGGTTTCTTTCTTAAGATGCTTTGACATTGCGCAAACAGTAGAATGAAGGATTTGATGATGCATTCAAAAGGAAAACACTAAAACCCTGTGTGCTATGCTATTCCCACCCAGACCAGTCTACAAAGCATTATTTGAAGGTTTCATGGTGTATGTAAATTGTGTAGCACTACTGTTTAGGTAAATGCTCTTCATGTTTTTTGCCAAAAATACTCGCCAAAAAAGTTGTGGGGAGACATATTATTAAGCTGCCAGGCTTTGTTTACAAAATTGTGGTTTCTATGGGCTATGTACTTTGACAGCTATCTGATTTCGTCATTGTAAAGAGAAGCTCATAAGTGCTGCAAGCCTAATTACAGACTAGCTATATAGTATGTGAGGTACAGCACTGCGTGTGTGAAAAAATACTCGCTACTTCCACTAGATTGTTCTAGCTGAGTCAGGTAGGTGAGTCTGTGAACTTGATAGTAGGCTCTTCCTTGAGGTATGCTTACTGTGCTGAGAATTGGCTTAGTATATAAGACATCTTTTGTCTTTCATCATGAATGCATATCATATTTTTTAGTACTGGTACAGTTGTAGGTTGTACCAAGATCACCATATGCTTTGTCGTACATACATATGCTGATCGGGAATAGCGCATCTCATGTGTAGCATCTTTTGTGTGCTTCCAGTTATCTCTACGTATCAAAGTATCTATACCAAGTTGTAAGGCTTCATGTTACACATTATTACTTCAATGCTACCTTCAATTCACTAGTGTAGATGCAGATATAGGTGACATGTTTCATTACTTTTCATTTCTATGATCCCTATTTGAACTTAAAATCCTAACTTTCATGATGTGTTTATATTAGGGTTTAATGAGGCTATATGAATTCTTAAATATTGATAACTATGCATATTTACAAGTCACACACCTTCATACCCTTTACCCAGTACACTCCACTTTCAGGAGCACATGTATCAGCAGATACTGGCAATGCTTCTTTAATCTGTTGACAGTTTACAGCACTAAGTTCCTTAGTTTTACCAGTAGATGACAGTAACCTGTATAAGTTTTATTAAGGCCATTCTTGCATAGTTAACTTACTCAAATGGAGTCCATGTTGTATTCTTACATATCCAAATGACTAAAGGATTAGCTGGATTGTAAACAATTTCTGCTTCATTATCACTAGCACATTGTTTAGTAGGAGTGGTGGAACGCTGTAAAGAATTGTTCCTTTTAATTTGATATATATATATATGCATCTTGGTATAGCTATAATTCAATAAATGTACCTTGCTGACAGTTGATGGTAGTCTGTCTTTAGGACGTGGTGCTGTAGCTTGGCTTTAGGTATATGACATTAATTACAATTGTTTTCATTGTTCCAACTTTTTACCTTAATTCAAGCATCACTGCTACAACAAGAAGAACTACTGTTAACTGCATGTTAATGATGTTGACCACTAAAGAGACTAAAGAATTTCTGCAATACAATAGAACTATATAGTTTTGGTTTAGGATGGGCCATTGGGTGTGGTATGTGTGTAGGTGTATTCAGTTTAGTTGATTGAGGCACTGAAGACTGGTATGTAGTGTAAGCAATGAATAGTGAATGACCATGAGGTGTTGGGTATTAGTTGTGCACTAGATACTGGACCATGTGAACATTATATTACTATACATGTACATTATGGGTAAATGGAAAGAAAGTAAGAGACTTGGGAGGACTGTCATGGCCATGTACTTGACTGAAATAACAGTCAACCCTCATAACTGCCCTACTAGTTGTACTCTGGAATTCTAATATGGCAGCTACATTCTACACATGCTACATATGGAAGTAAATATCTAGAGTGCATGCAAGTTCTTACCCAGGGGTGATTATAGGCTGAGACTTTGCATCATGGTAAATCTTACCTGGCCAAGCAGCTTCACTGTGCCCTGTTAGTTCTGGGTTGGTTGCACTCATGGTCGTCGTGGCCTGAAAATGGCCTCACTGGTTTTGGGTGGCCTGTTTCTTGTCAAGACAGGAGATGCAAGGATAAAACCCTTGCATGTGAGGCAGATGTGTTGAAACGTATATGCATTAATCTGGTGCACTGTCCATTGTTATAACCACTGCGTATTGTAACTGCATGTTCTGTGATTTGGGTGATTTGGTAGTCTAGAGCTGTCACAAAAGACAAATGGGGGCAGTTGTCTGGATAGTGGTTCTTAGCCTCACAGTAAGGGCATGGCCATTTAGTGTTGCACAAATATGACATTTTACTGATATGGCCACAAGTTTAACCCCAAGATACTAATAACCATGCTGAAAATTTGTACTCTAAATGCTATTGTAGCAACTACAATCTCATACTAACTACATGAGGTATGTATTGCATATCCTAAACTATAGTGTTGATTGGGTAGCTTTTTGCTGGCTGATATGGCTGAGACTATACCCTATTTAGACCAACTATAACAAGACTTCAATTGTGTTGACGCAAATATAAGACTCCATGACTCTGTGTCTATGACCACATTTTCCAACTACCCAAACAGTATGTACTGTATCTCCTTGGTAAACACTGCACCTTTAATACAGTGTAGTCACCGCATTTGAATAATTGCTGTACTGTTCACTTAAAGATAGAATATACGTAAATACCACCCTTGCTGTGGTTATTATTAGAATTTGCAGTCCTTGATTTAATGAGTTATTATTGGGCGTTAGAAAGTAGACTATTCAGCAGTGTTATTCGGTAGTAAGGAAAGAATACTATTTTTCTGCATCGTGTGACAGGAAGTCATACTTTTCATCTGCTGTTTTCTTTGTGCTAAAATATACTAAAGTTATTGGCTCTTCCTTTTACCGAATAATTGTCATACTTAAGAGCTGCCCTCGATTAGTGACCACCCTTGTATAGTAGCCACATTAAATTTTGTCACTAGGCTAATAGTAGTAGCCATGGTGTTTAACCAAGGCATATCTCTTGTTTGATTTTAGTTTTTAGGATAGGTCATTGAGCGGTATGTGTGATATGAAGTGTAAGCAATGAATAATGGATGGAACATGAGGTGTTAGGTATTGAATGATGTTAGTAATTATGCACTTCAGCAACCTGTCTAGTCCCTGTGATGGCCATCCAAATGCTCTATGGGATGGTAGTTGCTATCCCATTGCAGATTAAGAAAATGTGATGGGGTGTCGATATATAGCTGTTTATGATCTGTTTCTAAAAGGCTATTGAATTTCTATTCCGCAATGAAAGATTGCATTGTCATACTGTCCACTTTGCCATTACACTACATGACTTGGAGCTATAGGCTACTCAGTGTCACTCAGTCAGTCTTGCCACACTCTAGTGAGTTGCTACTATAGTAAGCTATAGATTTGTAACATGTGTTGTAACTGCACTGTATTTTGATGTACATAGCACTAAATAGAAATCTAGAAGCCTGAAAATATGTTCATATGTAGGGATTCTTCAGCTATCTGTTTCTTATATGCCCCAAACAAGGAAATTCAACTGATGTTTGTGCTTGAGGGCTTCGTGCATGGTGCTTATAACGTTATAGGATATTACTACCTTTATAGGATATTACTATCTTTATAGGATATTACTACCTTTCTTTCCTCACAGTTACACATAATGATGGTCCTGGAAAAATACAACAACTAAACTTTGCTTGTATTGTGCATACCTATGTCAGCAAATTCACTCTGACTGACCCTCGAGAAGCCATCCAATATACTATTACTTGTTCATGGATATATCACTGCTTTGTTGTGTTATACATTTAATTGTGGTTTATGTAATGTGCATATATTCCTATTGTAGTGGTATTACTGGAGCTATAATGATAGAGACTTGTTCACTACCTCTGTTAGTGACTTAGTACTGGAGAGTATCCTGATTTCAAATAAGTTATAGTTTATAGTGGTCAGGTCCAGTGTGTCCCCAAATACAGTTATGTGGTATTACATGAACTAAAAGAGTGTTTTGTCTCAGAAGCAGCCAATTTTTTACTGTATTTTTGAAACTGCTGGTACTACAGACATATGTCTTTGTTATCACAGCACATTAGATTCAATGTGTCATTTTGAGGTAGTTTAGTGTATAGGTTTATGTGTTGGTAGACTAGATATAGGCTATATGTGAATGCCATTGGTATAGTTTGAGATGCTATTGGGAAGGATGGAGCCAGATGGTAGTAGGAGGCCGGATTAAATAGACAAGTTTGGTGTGGACACATCTGTAATAATCAATGAGATTGCTAAGGACACAGAGAAACAAGGTTGCTATGAGGATGCCATACACTTGCAAACTAAGGTATGTGTACTGTATTGGGAGGATTGATTATCAGAGTGATTGATAAGATCATGGAAAAAGTAATGGAAATACTATCACAACTGCTATGTCAGATTTGTGTGTGTACGTATGCATGTGTGTTTGTGTGTGTGTGCGTGCGTGTGTGTGTGTGTGTGTGTGTGTGTGTGTGGTGTAGTGAGTGTGTATTTATGTGAAGGTTGTGTGCATGCGTGCTTGCATGTGCGTGCAGTGTGAGAGAGAGTGAGTGCATGGATACATGTACGCATGTGTATATGTACATATGCATACTTTTGTATGTATCAACTTATGAAGTGTGTTTGGTACTGTTAAAGGTTGTTTCCGCAGTTAACACTGCACAGTCTAAACGTAGGCACCTATGGACTCTCTCATCCACCAAAAAAAAGGTACACAAGTTTTACATAGTAACTTTTAATTGTGAGTGTTTATTCCAATACAGATATCGTATCACTGATACTAATGCCAGTCAACACACTATCTACACATTCACTCTAATACTGGATCTCATGCAGTTCTTTGATCAGTATCATGCTGGACAACTAGAAGTGGCTCTGGATGTATGTCTCCCTTGTATGCACATCTTATGTATTACCCAAAGGACAGCATACGTGAATCTCAAATAGCTGCATAATAGTTTGCAGAAGATTCTGTATGAAAGTGTTAAACCCTTAGAATTACATTTATATATATAATTATAGCTAGATTTTATACTCCATTTCAGGTCATCACATAACTGAACTTGCTACCACTAAATGATGAAACTGTTGACTTAAAATTGGCATCATTTAGAAATTATGATGATGATGTTAATAAACGTGTGTACTGTTTTTGTATGACTGCATGTCTTGGTTTAAAATCGTACAAAAATAATCTTTACATTGAGTGTTGTGGTTGTGTTTCCAGGTCTGTAGAAGTTTTCCTGATGTCTTACTAGCTACAATCAGTATTCTGCATTCTCAATAATATGCTGAACTAAGGTATTGCTGATGTTTATTAGAGAGACAAGTCATCCTTTGATGTTAATAATATTGTTGCTTGTTGTAGTGCACGTACTGCACAAGTCATACTAGCTACTGGAGATGATGGTGGAGTGTCTAGAGTAAGTGACCTATGCTGTATAGTATTGCCTTCATGGTGTTATGGTTGGTGTGTAGCATAATAAAAGTGTGTGTGCATGTGTGTGTGGTGTAGACATCATAATATGGAGAGTTTTTGTATACTATGAATGTAATTGGGAATTGAGGAGAAATGAGCAGTCCCAAAGATTCTAATATGACACAATCTAATGCCACAACTTTTGTGATATTAATTTTTTAATGTTGTAAGCCTTGATTATTGTCTGGTAAGTATTGTGGTTTTGCTTAAAATTATAAGTCTGTCGGTTTTGTAATGTCACATTGAAAAATATTATGGCAGTATTGGCAACAGTAGGACCTCTATTATTTGACACTTGTGCACCAGTTAAATCATAAAAGTAAACCCTAATAGAACATACACTTACTCTAATGGAACGGGGGTATATTATCTATGATGGAACATTCACCTAATGATGAAATACTCTAATAAAGCAGTCACTTTTACTGTTTGGATAATCGAGGGTCTTATTGTATCTGTATGCTAATTTGTCAGACAGTGGAATCTCATTTTAGCTGTGCACCATTAACATGAGCCATAAATGCCACAAGGTGCAAATTTGCATCTTGTGGTACTTATGGTCTCCTGCTATTAACCACAAGAAAAAATAAACCAGTAAAAGAATGGTAATGTACACTAGCTCATTTTAAGTGACTAGCTGCTTGTGTACATAATGTTGTTGAGCAAATTAGCTACTTATCACTTATCCCAACACCACATAGTCCCAGATAAATGAATTTCCACTGTTATATTATATAACAATAAGTTTATATCAAACTACTAGCACAAGACCAGATTGCAGCAGAAGGCCAGGAAGTTGGTAGTACATTGCTTGAAGTTTCTTATTTTACTAGAGTGGTATATCCCCAGTATATGGAACAGTTGATTGTTTGGTATTTTAGTAGTTTTTCAGTAAACCCGTATTCACCAATGTTTTACTTTAAAATTTAGTAAATCAATTAATTAATTTTATGTTCCATATACTTAAAGTTACTGATATTTTACTATCAATATAACTGGATACAACTACAGTAAAGCAGCTTAACAAATTAGTAAACTAAGAACCTTCAAGCAGTGGTATTTGCTGGCATGATCCCATATCATATGCCTGGAGACACTAATGCTAGACTCGTACGTACAAATGGAAGCCATGATGAATTAGATTGTGTTGTATAACATTATGTTGTATGGTATATAATGAGTAATTTTAGCCATGAAAACACTTTTTTGTAATATTGCATACGTTTAGTATATGACTTAAGTACATAATGACAAGTACTTGAACTTTATACCAGCAACTCAACTGGCCAACACGTGAATGAAGAACGTCCTTGAAACTCATATTGTTTCATAAGATAGTTCATGGCTTTGTCAAGACTTCAGTAATGTTAACACCCCCATTAAATTCAATTACTTGTGGGCACTCCCAATGCTTTACCATTCTGTCTGTCATAACTGAATCCTAATCTTAACCCTCATGAAATTCACTGCCCTAGTCAATGATGATTAAATTAAAGACAACTTTCTACTTCTCTCTGATTACATTATTATTGTGCTCATCTGTTGGGTTTGCAATGTGAGATCTAGTGTTGGACCAGTTGTTTTCTTAATTTATATCAATGACATCATTAGCTACTAACATCGAAAGTGAGATCTGACAATAATTTTGCAGATGATATCCTTCTTTACAAAGCCATTTAAAGCATGTTGTGCATCTTAACTTTTCTACTAGTATTTGACTAGTACCTCAGGATCCAATCGTGAGATAGCTATTTTCAAAAATTTTCCATTTTCTGGTCTTCTCTTTGCTTAAAAATTGCCTTACAATCTGGTTAACAAATTTCTTTCTTACAGTTCACTATTTCCTTAAAATCCAATAAAATGAGGCTTGCATGTACATATTTCTTATGTTCTTGTTTTCAAATTTTGTCACTCAACTTGCTATTTTCTACAAAATTTCAATCATGTCCCAAATTGTCTCCAAATTCAACCTTGGCACACTTATGTTTCAAAATTTTCCCTGGGCGAGTAGCTTTATTCTCCAGATCCCACTATAGTTAGTCAGAAACCCTTACAGTTTTCCTCTTTACTGGCACTAAGCCCTCTCTTTATTTTAACTGTTTGAACAATCATGGCAATATACAGCACAAGAATACTTACTTCAAATACACGTGTACCCTCCCCACCTTCCCACCATCTAAGTTCAGCTAGTTGTAAAAAAAAGAAGTTATTTTAGCCACTGCCCCACAGCCCCTTCATTTCGCCAGAGCTGTGTCTGCTACTAGCAATATCAAATTTATTTGCAAAGCTTGGTGGGCAGGTTTAATTTAACTAACAAGCTAATACAATTATTTAATGCTGAT
Organism: Dysidea avara; assembly: GCF_963678975.1. Taxonomy (NCBI): domain Eukaryota; kingdom Metazoa; phylum Porifera; class Demospongiae; order Dictyoceratida; family Dysideidae; genus Dysidea; species Dysidea avara. Next base: position 26,822,376 of record NC_089279.1, on the reverse strand, counting down.
GAAACTGGTATCAGTGTTGTGCACAGGTAGGGGAAGGTGTTGGCTCAATTAGGCCAACGTCATGTGTATTCTGTCACTTCAGCTGAAAAGGGAAAGACACAGACACAGTGTTGTCATGTGTATCGGCTGCTGGTAAAGTCCTGTCTCCCATGATTGTATATCCACGAAAACAAAAAGTGCCAGACTCCCTAAAGGATGATTGTGTATCCAACACACAGTAAAAATAGGTGGATCAATAGTGATATATATTTGCAATGGTCCATAGTCTTTCTAAACAACATCCTACCTGCAAGGCCAGTATTGTTACTTCAATGGTTCTCATATTTCAATTAATTTGATTGAATTAGCTTGTGAAAACAACATATATTTACTATGCTTGCCAGGTCATACAACACACATTTTACAATCATTGGATGTGGGTGTGTTCAAATCATTTAAATCCAACTTTTCAAAGGTTTCTAATGGAGAGACCTGGTCAAGTCATAATGTCCGTTGCTATTGCTTCAGGTGCTTGGTTTAATTCATTCACACCAGTAAATATAATGAGTGGCTTCAAAAAATATGGAATAGGTAGAGAGTTGCATTGAATAATTGTTCTAAGTAAAAGGAACACCTGTAACTCTTGATTGTAATTGAGTGATGTTGTACGACACTGTAGTTGGTAATGGTAGGCAGTGATCAGGTATTACTGGTAAGTTCTTGAAAAGTCAAGTGAGTCTAGAAATTATCTGTTCTTCTGTTTTGAAGCGCAGGCTATTTAAGGTAGGTTAGCATATCTGTGATACTATCATGGTTTAGGTTAGATCTATGCCATTGCATATTTAGAACAAAACGAGCAGCGTAGCGTTGAATCATTTCTGGTTTACTGATACTTGTCTGATGATAGGGATCCCAGATGGCTGAACAATATTCTATAAGAGCAATTGTTTGTAGATCTAATGAAGGTTTCTTTTTAAGAACCCAAGGAGTCAATTCAACACTCTGAATTTAAACCGGCATTTTTCAATGCTTAAAAATAAGACCAGTTTCCCCAGAAACAGTCACATTTGTGGAAACCTGTGCCATTTGTGTGATTCAATGCATTTTCATAAAATAAACCTTCATAATTAAGGTTCCACCTACTTTGCATTATCCGGAGCAATAGGTTTGAAGTAAGTATTTGCAATTTTGTTCTCTTGAAAAATGCTCTACGCTAACATTCCATAAGCTAACATACAGCATGTCAACAGTAATTGACAAGCAGTCAGATTTTCATGGAATCATGGTGCCATTCTTTCAGGGGCGATTCTAGAGATTTTGCTGAGTGGTTTCCAAAAAAAATTGTGGACCATAGTGTATGATTTGCACACTGATAATCAGGTGATTTAAGGGTGGCACACTGGAGTCACCGCATAGTGCGCGAAGTGCACTCAGCGAAATGCGAAGCATGAGCTCTCTAGGGGGGTCTGGGGGCATGCCCCCCGAGGAAATTTTAAAAATTATGATAGTTGAGATTGAATCTGAATGCATTTTCAGGCATCTCACTATGCTCACAAAGTGTAAAAAATTCTATTCAATCTGAATAAAACAACTTATTTTCTTATAAGAGATACATGTACAACAGAGGTAGTAAAGTACCGTAGCTACACAACAATATAAAAGTAAAAATTATTAATATTCTCCATTTTCATGCACCCGGAATGTTTTGTAGCTAAGATAGTTATCACTTTGTCAATGTCTATTATGGCGATGGATGTTCATCAGTGCTAAACCAATGAAGCCAAGCATAAACAAAGGATTGCTTTTTCCCATATTTGTGTGTGATGGAAAGCAAGTACCTTTAGTTGGCTTAAAATGATTGGTAATTGCATTCAGCCGCTTGTGACCACTTAACCTTTCACCAATATATGAACTAAAATCATTTGGTCTAGTAGGGTTTATAAAGGTGGTGCAGTAGAATAGTACTCGAACAATCTTAAGAATTAATGCAGTCCTTGTTTGCACCCATGTCTTCAATTGTCGCTTCATTAGATACTTCAATTATGTCTTCATCAGAACTGTCATCTGAGTCTATGATCACACAAACAATCTCTTTTTTCATATTCTCCTGACTGCCCTCACAAACATCAGAACCTACAGACATGCACAAGATTAACTGCTAGCACTATATCCTATAGCGTAATAATGTAAACACCTCATTCTTGGTTGTTTGCAATACTAAGCATGACTACGTAGTTGGTACTTGCTAACGCTGAGGTTGAGCATTTGAACACACTACTCCAATTAGCTAGCAGCATTTGATAACTCACAATTCTTTGTAATGAGCTGCATCTAGCTATATTTAATGAAGTCACTAGCCTTGCTATAAAAAAAAACATTCTTTCACAAAGCCACACTGTATAATTGTAATTGCTATTTCACTAGGCATAGGGACTCACGCATGGATATCCATGCAAAGGGTAGCTACTGCAGTGGCAGAGGAAGTAGTTGATATGAGGGGGGCTGACCGGGAGTGGATAAATGAAAAAAAAAAAAAGGTCAGCCAGCTGACAATAGCTGCCCACCTCACCAGCTACACATTTATAGCTGATAAACTATATAAAAATCCTTACATGGCTCACTAAACACTGCTCTAATAATGTGACTACTTTATAGAGTGACTGCTCTATTAGAGTATCTCGATCTTTACAAAGGTTTTCAGCCCCACTCCAAGAAGGATAATTTCGGCGTGACCCCCTCAACAGATCGAGGGGGTGTTCAGCTCCCTAGCCCCTCCTTTCCGCCGCCTATGAGCTACTGTCTAGCTCTCCTTGGCAAGTAATATACACAGATCACTTACCTATCCTCAGTCAGGCTTTTTGAGCTTCTGTATTCGCCAAACTGCTTCTCATCTTCTTCTAACAGTTCTGCCACGTGGCACATGGAGTAAAATCAAATGTCGCGTAGTGTGCTTTAATTACAATAATCATAAAAATTCTGAGTGGTTTCCGGAAACCCCAGAAACCCCCCTAAAACCGCGCCTGCATTCTTTAATGTTAATGCTCACACACCTGCATATCCTGTATACTCCACTTTCAGGAGGACTGGTACAATCAGTAGACAATGCTTCTTTAATTTTGTTAACAGTTTGTAGCACTATAAGTTCCTTAGTTTTCCCAGTGGATGGTGACAACCTGTATAAGTTTAGTTAAAGTCACTCTTTAAGGTTAACCTTACTCAAATGGGGTCCATGTTGTACTCTTACATGTCCAATTGACTGTAAACACTTTCTGCTTCATTATCACTAGTGCACTGTTTAGTGGGAGTAGTGGAATGCTATCATGGTGACTGAAACCGGTGGCGGATCCAGAGGGGGGCGGGGGGGGCACGTGCCCCCCCCCCTTTCCTTCACATCTTTCAAAAAAAATTGCATACAAGATCGAGATACTCTAATAGAGCAGTCACTCTAATAAAGCGGTCACAGTGTTCATGAGGCAGTGTAGCTTAACTACGAAGCTGTGAATAAGGATCTGAATAAGGATCTTTATATAGTCTATAGTAAATACATTTGGTAAAGGGTAGCCATTATTGCTGTGACTTTTTTTTTGCTCTTCAAATTTTCAGCAAAGTGCACCCCTCCTTTCCGAACTCTGGATCCGCCCCTGGAAACATACATTATATTGTCAAAATACTGCTAAATAGCTATTTTGTCTCACTACACACACCATGCTTACAGTTGATAGCAGTGCATCTTGTTGATCTGAGCTTGTAGCTTGGCTTTATTAAAAGATGTCATTACTACTGCTTTATCAAATGCCTTATTTTGAAGAGCACTGTCACAACAAGCAACACAACTATTTGTAACTTCATCTTGACAATCACAAAATCCAGCACAATAACAATAGTTCATTTATTGGTTTGTGGTAATATTAGGAATGTCTGTAGGAGTGGTCAGTTTAGTTAACAGTTTATTTAAAGGAGCTGCAATTCTTGAACCACACATTGGTTTCCTTTTGCTGTTTTTAGTGTGTCTCATAAGCTCACAGTTTTCTGCATTACATGTAAAACATAGGCACAGAGTGAACCATTTACATATAAAACTACACAGTGAATATTTTTTTCCCATAGCTCAAGATACGTAATTTTAAGAATGTAACACGCATGATAGTTTAAGAACCACTAGGGATCACAGCAATGAATGCACCTTAAACAAGGGACGTAACAGAGTCTATGAATACAGTAGATCTTAAGTTATCTCTGCTATGTGAGCACCTTGATTATCTGAATATAAACCTGGTTGTTCAATTAGAGTGTTTTGTTGAATAGTAAGTGCTAGTAAAATTGACCTGTACGTGTCAACTGATGACTTTAATCAGGGATTTTCCATAGTCGTTCCCCTTCTGAATTCCATTCCTGTTCCATCCCTAGTATTCTACTTATTGTGGTATGCACACAGCATGGCTGATGCATACTTGTTTTGTGGTTCAAATGCCAGCAATGTACAATTAAGGTTAACAGTTACCCTTCAAAACATCATTGATTTCATCATCCAGTGGTAAAGGTTTAGCTGAAGAGAATTGAAGTGGAACATCTATTAAAGGGCCATCCATGTATAGAACATTGTACATTTAACCTCTACATGAAGGACAGTTTCTGATGTCCCCATAGACCTCTACCATTACAATTTTATCTCAGAATTTTACCTCCTTATAACAGTAAAATTTTGTCAAAACCAATTGGTCTCAAAGTGTCCAGGTTCCACTATAGTTTGTAGACTTTTCTTGCTATGCCCGCTTTTATAGATTTTAATTTTTTTTGTAAATTTGCTTCTGATGGCTCATCTTCACACAATGGAGAGCCTATAATAATGTTCCTATAAATAATAGACCCACAATGCCAAGTTACAGGCCAAAAAATTAATGTGAAATACTTTTAAAATTTCAAATGTCTGTCGATTACACTCATGCACTGTCTGCTTCAAATATTTGCCCCAAATCACTACTATAAGTAAATATGACAACACACTTGCATATCCTGTACCCAGTATACACCACTTTCAGGAGGTCAGCTGGCACAGTTGTTAGTAGTAGACAATTCTTTTTAAATTTGTTTACAATTTGTAGCACTCTGTTCCTTACTCTTACATATCCAGATAACTGATGGAACATTAGCTTCAGTTATATTGGATGTTTGGCAAACATTTTGTAAGAATATGACTATTTATTATGTATACGTGTGACATTGTAATCGTGTTTTCTGTTTACCTCACCCTGTATTTATCATTAGTTTGCACCCACAGACTGTTTTGTACCACACCTGCATGACACTTAGAATTATGGTTGTGTACTATGCCAAATGTAGCAGAGGTCGCTTGTGCTTTTGACTAAGTTAACTCAACACAACTGAATGATATACCACTCTGGTTATTTATAGTTGTGCATGTGTGAGAGTTATGCAATACAAAAGAGAGTGCATGATCAGTGAACAAAGTACAGACACAAAAAACATGCATAGCCTTTTACCATTTCATATATTCAGAGTTCAGTTGTGTTGAGTTAACTTAGTCAATTGTATGAGCAGCTAGCTCATATGGGTTTACTAGCTATTATGTTACAATGAAACAACATTTTGAGTATTTCTTGGCTGCTGCCTTTGATTTCACAACTTGTTTACCCAAGCTACAAAGGTTGCACCATTGGCTGTTTTTGCATACATTCTATTCTACTACGTAGCTCATTTTAATTATTGGTAACATTTAGAAATGCAGATCCATAATTCCATATAATATTATCTCTTTGTATCTCAGTACTCACAGTAAGCACAGCCTTATATAGAAGACTAAGCTAAATGTAGCACTGGGATGATATTTAATGTTGTAATAAAAGGGATACTAAGAGGTGCTCATAAGATTTATGTGCAGCTAGTAACACTTCATCGAGAATGTTGTTTTGCACAGCTGTCGGCTGAATTGCTATAACATGTAAATCTGAATGTGTATAGTGCAGACTCAAATTGTAGTACTGTATATGTCCTTCATTTCCTAAATAACATAGTGGTGATTTACATAAAAAGCATAACTACAGACATTTTGTGAAGATGCATAAGCATGCCTGTAACACATTTAATCTTACAAGTTTAAACACACAACAATTTTTATAGTCTACAGCAGTTGTCAATACTCTGAAAAATAGCAAATACCACTACATATGATCAACGGACAAATATAGCCATGGTCATGTCAGTGTCTTGTGCTCTGCTGGAAATAAAAGATGGGAGGCCACAGTCACGAAACCGACAATCGTTTTGACTTGTCAGTGTAGATCCTGTCATATATGTATTACAGTTGAGATAATGGTTGGTAGGTGATGCTTTATCAAAGTTGAGGCCAAATATTCCTGAGACTTGCACAGATGGTGCTGGTGGAACTCCATTACTTCTTGTACACTTGTCTACTACCTTCTTAGGATCAAGTAGTATACCTCCTGTCCAGTGGTAATCAATATTGCGATTGAAATAACCTTTATATGCAAAAACTATTGTTCCTTTGTGATATGCTACCATCATTTGTTCAGTGGGGTTGAAACGAGTTTTGTTAGGTACATTGCACCATTCCTGATGACTAGCATCCTTGACACAAGGTTGATTGTAGTCAGAGTAGTAGAACATGTTAGTATAAAGTGGATTGTACTTCATGTAAGTGTGTTGCCAAACAAGAGTCCATCCTCCACCATCAATTGTCATGTCACAGTAGATCTGTATAAGAAATGCGTTGGTGGTAAATGAAGTGCACAAGCATGGTGTTGTCATGTTATCCTACACTACCTGCATGGTGAGTCAGTAACCTGTGTTTTTGTAGGGACATGTCATAATATGTAGCATATATGGTGGCTTATTTTCACACTAAACCATAGTTCTCATTGTGTGAAGGCTTCTTCAGGATATATTACACCGAGTCCATTCTGTTGTCGTGTCGTTTTAATACTAGAGTGCTCAAGAACTAAAATTTGTGCAACTTTATTCCCTAGTAACTCTGTGGATATAGTAAAAGTTTGTTCAGTGCTGACAGGAACACTTATTTAACATCAAGTACTGCAGCTAGCAACATCTGTACTGTATCTTTCATACAAGTAGTGTATTTGCTGGTAAAATGAAAAATAATTATTGAATTCTCACAATTATAGGTAACATTTGTGATTGGGCTTGCGATAATAGGGCATGTGGCCTGATGTGGGCACATTAAAATTGCCTACTTTTTCAAACTTTGATGTGTCATAACGTTGTATTCCATGACTCTGTAGCCGTGAAATTTTGAGCACTTATTCACCATGCAGTTGGCTTTACAATACAAGTTACAGAATGAAAATATTCTATCCCAATACTGAGATATGACATGTTATGTGATGGGGTGTAGTTTGTGTCCACATGCCCTATTTTTGTAGGCCCGGTCACGTTTATTAATTCCTTGTTTCCTGCCACAGTGCCACCTGCCTGTATACAACTTTGTCTTTAGTTTGCATTACAGATTGAGGTACTCTAATAGAGCAGTCAGCCACTAGTATAGAACTCAAAGCCACTGTATTTACTGGGAGGCATTTTTAGGATCCAAACTTCTATGAAAAGTGTTACTATGCTACTTCATGTCTGGGAAAGTGCTTTGTTGCTTTCTGTTAGCTACACTTATGAAATGCTTAAAATCAAAACATCCACTGTAGCTAGTCTGTTGTTTGAAACTAGTGGACAGTGCATTGTCGTTTTGAAGGATCACCAAATAATAATATTATGGCATGGGGTGTAGCTGACCACGTTCATTGCCTGATTGTTCTTAAGTTGATGGGAAACAAGGAAACTTATTTATGGTAGCTTTCATTTTAGGTTTCCAATCTATACAAGATGGCTTGCACCTTGGGCATGCATGGTTTCTATGTTGCCACGAGTTTCTGTTTCATTTTTTGTATAGGTTGTTTCAATAAAATCAATCAAAATGTTTGTTAGCACCATAGGCTGCCATGCATTTCTGTCCTCAAATAAAACGAGAAATGAAGGCATGATAAATCTTACTTACATTTGTACCACTTCAGGGAAGGTTAGAACAGTTTCTATATTATGGTTTGTAAATCCAATGTTTTCTTGTGGATGTTCAGTTCTCTATATTTGTAGCCTCGATAAACCCCATCATACTACTCTTGGCTAGTTTAAGACACATTCCTACATTCTTTTTGTCTAGGGACCCGCCGATTATGCTCATAATTTTACCTATTATGCTATGCTGCACTGCTCAAAAATTTACCTATTATATGCTCAAATTTATGCTCAATACTTACCTATTATGCTCAAATTATGCTCAATTATTTATGCCTCAGTTCTCATGCTCTGCTAATAATTTTCAGTTTATGGATAAATGATAAGTGGCTGAAACACTAACTTACTGCATATCACAGAAAAGATCGATATACTCTAATAGAACAGTCAGCTATTTAATTGTTCTATTAGAGTTACTGATTGTTCTATTAGAGTATATCGATCTTTCTGTGATAAACTATTTTAATAAGCTAGAATTCATACTATTACACAAATATTCTACCTATTATGCTAGCATTATGCTTAATGCTTTCAGGCACCTATTATGCTCATAATTATGCTAGCATAATCGGCGGGTCCCTATTTTTGTCCTCAAATAAAACAAGCATGAAGCAGAGACTTGACATAACATGGAAATCATTCTGTAGCCCACAAGAGGTCACTATAGCTAAAGAAATTGTAGAGCTATAGATAGTGTGCAATCTAATTAATTATAATCACTACATTTCTTGGCCCTAATGTCTATATTTTATAAATCACCTGCATATGCTGTACCCAGTACACTCCACTTTCAGGAGATCTGGTACAATTGGTAGCAGACAACAAATCTTTAATTTCCTTACAGTTTGTGGCACTGTGTTCCTTAGTTTTTCCTGCAGATGGTACCAACCTGTACATACAAGCTTTGTTTAATTTAATTCTTTTGCTAGTTAACTTACTCAAATGGGGACCATATCTTGCTCTTGCATATCCAAATTACTAAAGGATCAGTTGTATTGTAAATGCTTTCTGCATCATTTTCACTAGTGCAATGTTTTGTAGGAACAGTGGAACGCTAAACACAGAAATACGTAATAATCTATTCTATATGCAATCTTCTGTCTTCCTGCATACCACATGCAAGTAATGTATATATTCACCTTGCTGACAGCTGACACTAGTCCATCTTGTGGATCTGATGCTGTAGTTTGGCTAATTGTAAAACTATACTGAGTATGTACAATTTTAAATGCTCTTATGTACCTTGATGTAAACAGCACTGTTACAATAAGTAGAGCTGCTATCTTCATGTTGACAAGAAAAGGCACTCAAATACTACTACTACTACTACTACCAAAATATTTAGTCCTTTTGTTTGGCTATACGATGGGCCAATGGGTGGAATTTGTGCAGCAGCTGTTTAGTCAATTGAGCCTCCCACACTGGTATGTAGCATGATCAATGGACAGTGGACGGATCATTGGGTATTTGGTATTGAATTATTTTGGTTATGTCCAGATCGCTATAAATAGAAAAATAGAGATCATAACTACATTGTGTATCACTTTGTTGTTGGTTGTTTCTTTGGGTAGCCTAGCTCTGTTAACATTTTTGCAGTTTCCTGTGAAAGTCAAGAAATTGTTACCAAATATGCAATGAAATAAATACTATTAAAACTTTTTAGGATGGCAATGTGGTCTTTGCATGTATTTGTTTATGATCTGTTTCTAATAGGTTATTGAATTTCTATTCCGCAATGAAAGATTACATTGTCATGCTGTTGACTTAAGTGACAATACAGTCATTTTACCTTTCTTTACTGCAAAATCATGTATATCTACTAGATCTTTATGCATATTAATAAGCACCTCTAAAATAATTATTGTTTTGGGCTTCAGTACATTTCTAACACTGCTTGAAGTATCTTAGTTTACTACAGTGGTATACCCCCAGTATATGGAACAGTTAATTGTTTGTTATTTTAGTAATTTTTCAGTAAACCCGCATTCACTGATGTTTTACTGAGAGTTTAAAACTTAGTAAAATAATTATGTTCCATATACTTAAGTTTACTGACACTTTACTATCAGTATAACTACAGTAAGGCATCTTAACAAATTAGTAAACTAAGAACCTTCAAGCAGTGTAAAGGCTTAGTGGTAAGAGTTAACAATGGTACATTGTTTTATGAACTATATATATTACTACTATCAGGTAGCTAGACTGAAGCTACAATAAACCATGCTCCAAAGGAAGAGTGGAATCGTCCATTTTAAAACTCTGGACCCATTTCTGACTGCAGACAAGCATGTGGCTGGAGAACTAATACAGTACAAACATGTGCCTGTATACAGTATCTGTGTGTTAACCTTTGAATTGCTCAACTCTGACCTTCCACTATGTGATAAGTGTTTTAATTGAGTACTGATCAACGTATTATTTTTGGTTTGCTAAATTTAAGAAAAACTTTTCAGCTGCTCATCATGTAGGGCAAATCCCCCAGTTCCCCCCCTTCCTCTGGGTGACCCCAAATGTACCAATATAGATTAAATTGTAATCATAAAAATAGTGCTTATATTCTATGTGATAACAAACTGTAGCATGATAACAAGTGGCCAAATGGCAACTGCTGTGCGATATATAAAAGAAAATATTGATATTGCGTGTTTGCATGATTACTCCTCTCAGATATTACTTACCAAGCGAACATGGAGCTATACACATCACCAATATAGTTGTTTGCAAGTAAAGTGGCAATTTCAACTAATGTTCAGTTTCTTCTCTTTGTTACATAGCCAGAATCATGGAGTACAGCACACAATAATCATATGTCTGCTCAATTTGTCTGTGGCTAATATTTAGCTAGCTGTCATTTATTTAATCAGCAGCTGTATTTACTATGTATCTTGAATAGTAGCTATAGCTGCACTAAACAATCAATTTTAAAAGTATGAGCTTAAGCATCATTTTTGAGCATTGGATAGTGGAGTTTGAATAGTCACTGCATTGATTGAGATGTACAGTACAAACTAGACCCAAGTTTGAAATTCAACTATATCCTAAATAAATGTTTAACACACAATATACTTTACATTGTACACATTTCAATGTTACTTTTACACAGATCAACAGCAGTTGCTAGCTCAACAAAAACAGCTAACGGACAAATATAGCCACAGCCATATCAGTGTCTGTTTGTTTGCTAGAAATAGAGGAAGGAAGACGGCAATTGTGCCATCGGCATTCTTTAGGGGCTGTCAGTGTTGTTCCTTCATGATAGGTATCACAATTCTCATAATGGTTACTGGGCGATTTTTTATCAAAGCTGAGGCCCAGAATTCCTGTAGTATGTACAGATGGAGCTGGTGTTGCTCCTGTAGTGTCACTTCTTGTACACTGATCTATTACCATCTTAGCATCAAGTAGTATAGCTCCAGTCCAGTGGTAATCGATGTTGCGATTGAAATAACCTTTATATGCATAAACTATTGTTCCTTTGTGATATGCTACTATCATTTGTTCAGTGGGGTTGAAACGAGTTTTGTTCGGTATGTTACACCATCCCTGTTCAGTATCATTCATGGCACACGATTGGTAATATTTAGAGTAGTAGAACATGTTTTTGTATAGTGTTTTGTATTTCATGTAAGTGTGTTTCCAAACAAGAGTCCATCCCCCACCACTGGTATTCATATCACAGTAGATCTGAAAAATATACCATATATCAAGAGCACTCAATAAGATTTGGTAAGAAAAATTTTGTAAATTTGTGCATCATATGGTCTTTCAAACACATGGACTTAGCGATGAATTGACATACAATGCATGTTTATTGGGAGGTTGTACCATATATTGATCCAAATCTAAGAAAGTAAACTTGGGTTCCAGTTTTTCCTCATTTCGAGAGTAACCTCCAACTGAAGATTAATGTGAGGTGTGAATCAGGTTATACTATGATTGATCAGATAGCTGTACAAATTTTGTGACTTTAAGTCAGGAACCCGCAGTTTTTCAAACCTTATAAGTTGACTGTACATATCAGTGGTCCTATTGTAAAAAAAAATATAGGAGAACCGCAGAACCCTGCATCAGTAGAACCAAGCCACCATGTATCATGTGATAATTGGTGGCTGCGATATTTTATTAATAAGCCAAACACCAAAATACTGGAAGCAACTGACAAAAGTATGTGACTACTACATCACTTCAGACTTGTTCAATGATTCTACTGTAGGAGAATTTTTGATGTAGGAGCAGAAATATTCATGGGTGATGTAACTTCCATTTATCAAGTATACATATAGTTAAAATCATAAAAGTAAACAGCCAGTCAAGAGCTGTCTTTTTTAATCTTGTAAATGAAATAACACGATGTGCTATTATGGTAGTTGTATGTGTGTATTACCAATATGAAGGAATGGCTTCAACAAAGTACTGATAGTTTAAACACTGGTTTCCTATAGCTACCAATTTTTTTTGTTATACAGTTTTGACTTTTGAAATATTTTTAGTTATATATCCAATATAGCTAGTGACTGTTAACTTATAAGCACCATTAAGAAATGCATAGCTACATACAATGATCTTTGACTTCTGCACCTAATGGTGTAGCTATCCAGCAAGGTAGTAAAGAAAACAAAAAATGTTGTGAGTGTAGCTAATAATAGTTAAAATCATACTGATATTCAAATTTTTCATAACTCTATTTGTAATGTCATTGATATCAGTCACTACAGTAGTACTGAAAAGTTGTTGAGAAAAACATTAAGTATTAAGAGTCATAGGGCTTATGTTGAACAGAATAAAATATGGGAACCAATGGTTAAATTATAAATCCAGTCATTCCTCTATAGAGACCATCATGTCAATAATTATATGGAATTGATTTTACACCAAAATGCTTCTTAGCAGCATTGATAAAACATTTGAAGCACTCTAATAGAGCAGTCACCCTGCAATATTCCAATAAAACAGTCAAGAATTTGAGAGAATAGATCAAAACCAATAGTGTTTTTAGAGCTAAATTAGAAGTCTGATAACAGCAATTTACTAGTGTCATTATTTCTCTGTTCTTTTTTCCAATTTTATGTGTTAGTTATCCTACTCCCTCATGTAATTAAAACTTCTTTAATTTGCAGTCTTTGTACATTTGTAAAGCAAAAATCAGCTAACATAACCATGCTGACAGTTACATCATGTACGCCTGGAACATTTTGTTGCTTTACAGTGTAGCTTTATCACTTATCCAGAGTCATGTCACAAAGTTAAGTTATAATTCAGCAATAAATTACAGAGTTAGCAACTACTAAGAATTGTAGATACTATACCACCTAGCTATACATAACTCTGAACATTTACTTAATAAGCAAAAAGTGACAGAACTCTAATAGCATCCAGCTCAACAGGCATACTGCTGCATACCCCATCATGTGGCTTCTACCCTGAAGTAACAGGTGAACATTATGAACTATATACATACACAGAAAGGTACTTCTCTGAAACTTTAAACATGTAGAAGATCCAAATATTTTAAGAAAAGGAAATATCTGTTCACACTGTTACTGACAGTCAACAAGTTAGCCAGTATATACTGGCTAGGCATCCAGAAATGCTGCAGAGAAAATCCATTTATATATTGACATGATGACTTTTATCAAGCATTTTCTGCAGTTGGTCCCCCTTCTCACATTTCGTTCCTGTTATTTTCTCATTCCTTAGAATTCTACTTACCTACCAACATTTGTTATATGTAACATGGACACCATTTAACAGCGTGCATGGTTGATATTTGCTTGTTGTTTTGTGCTTCAAGTGCCAGAAATTAACATTTCCACCCTATTAGTCAGAACATTGATTTCATCATCCTCTGGCAAAGATTATCAGAGGCGACATGAAAATAATTGGTCTATAGTGGAACGTTTGTTAAAGGACCCTCCATGCATGTAAAGAACACATAAACCTCTTTGTAAAGGACAATTTCTGATCCGAGGTCCCTACCATTAGTATTATGTCTCCAAAAAAGGACAGCCTCTTCACAACAGTAAAATTAATTTTATCAAAATTGGTTAGTCCCAAAAATTAATAAGTCAACAATGAATCAATGAATATCAATCAAATATCAACAAATTTGACAAAACCTGACTTTGACATATGAACCTTTATTAGCATACGTATGGCAGTTTCAGGTTATCATTTCAGTTGTAGTAACTTCACAGTGCATAAAGCTAAAATTTGTACCAATTATTTATCTATTTATTAGCTATCATGATCACTGTGTGAGTGTATAAGTTTCTGATATCAAAACTGTTTTGGGTGGGCTTAATATAGTACAGTAGTCTATAAAACAAAGTGAGAAAACTAATGGAATTTAGAGATCCAATTTGGGCTCTCCATAAACCCTCTTTGCAATAAAATCACTCCCAAATGAAGGAAATCAGAATTGGCCAGCTCTTCAAGGCTTTACAGCTCACTACACACCATTCCAACATATTAAAGCTATGCATGGGCATTTAATAGTGCCAAACCTCCACTCATTGCTTTCACAAGGTCTGGAACAGGAACTATACTCACTGGTTGTGAAGAAAAGATAGAGTGGAATAATATTATGTTAGTGTATTAGGCCAGCAATCCATTCATATTTCTGGTTAAAATGTGAGTTTAATTTTGTGTGTGTGGAAGCCAGGTTACTGATCTCAAATCTGGTTGCATTTCTTTGCTATATAAATCATATCTGATGACTCATTGAATGCCTATAATAATGTTTTATCATATTAGTTTTCCTCTGAGTAGTGGTTATGAAATATCAATGCCAAATCGCAGGCCAAGATTTGCCATTATACTCATGCACTTTCTGTTTCACATATATAGTATTCACTCTTGATTAGTAACTATCACAACACACCTGTATATCCTGTACCCAGTATACACCACTTTCAGTACGTTGGTTGGCACATTTGTCAGTAGTAGACAATTCTTCTTTAATCTGTTTACAGTTTGTAGCACTCTGTTCCTTAGTTTTCCCAGCTGATGCTACCAACCTGTATAAGTTTTGTTAAAGTCACTCTTGTAGGTGGTTAACTTACTCAAATGGGGTCCATGTTGTGTTCTTACATATCCAAATAACTGAAGGATTAGCTGGATTGTAAACACTTTCTGCGTCATTATCACGAGTACACTGTTTAGTAGGAGTAGTGGTAGTGGAACGCTATAATAGAGTGAGGCATGGTGTGTTACTATTAAACACATAACAATCATATACCTTGCTAACAGTTTCATCTTGTGAATCTATTCTTGTAGCTTGACTTTATTGTAAAGTTTGTTTGTTACAATACTATACCATAGTTGCTAATAAATTCCTTACCTCAATTTAAGCAGCACTACTACAAGAAGAGCCACTGGTAACTTCATGTTGACTGTCAAAGATACACTACAATTGAACAATGGTTACTTTGTTTGGTTTTACTAGGGAGTTGGTGTGCATGTAGGAGTTGTTAGTTTAGTATTTTAAAGGTTTCTATACATGCAGTGCTAGCAATGTGTGGTAGATGGAATGTGCTAAGCATTGCAGGCATAGTAATATAAGAAATCTTGGATCCCATGTGGCTCATCAGGTAGCTAGACTGCAAACTGTCTGTGGTTCAAGTCACCTGGTCTGGGATTTTTTCTGCATTCAGTTAACATAGATTTAGTGTTAAGTTTTTATTCTCTGCTGTACAGGCTTAAGCTTTTGGTAAGTGGTCCCTGGCAGGGTAGTGATAAAGTGCAATGATTATATAAGAGCATCAGAGTAGCAATTAAGTGAGGCAAGAGCCTTGCCACTTTCTAACTAAAATGAAAAAAAAACATACATAAAATTTGAAAAATTGGTCTGATCTAACATTGCCTGAACACTGTCAGATAACTAGCACCTACATAGCCTCCAAATAGCATCTCAAAAGTAAAGTTTCCTAGAGGAGCATGAGACCCCCTAGAGTTTCATTTGGTGTATCTACACACTGAGGCTGAAAGTATCACTTTTAGAACACCTTATGTACATCTAGAAAATTTTTCATTGGCCACCTGAGTCTCCTGATATAATGGGATTGAGCATAGTCTTCATGATGGCATGTTCATTATGGCATGTTCATTACGGCATGTTCATCATGGCATGTTCATTATGGTATGTTCATGCAAAACTCCTTGAACTGTCCCATAAGCTATAATGTGTAAAAGCTACTGTACAAGGTTCATGTAAATAGCCACAGTAGTCATGCCATCGGCAAACAGTTTTACTTGTCAGTGTACATGATGGGTGGTGGGTGATACTTTATCAATGTTAGTGAGGCCAAATATTCCTGAATAGTGCGCAGATATATACCGTGACTTCTTGTACACTTGTCTACCACCTTCTTGGCATCAATTAATATACCTCTTGTTCAGTGGCGATCAATGTTGTGAGAATGTAGCTACCAATCTTAGTAGAAGCCCTTTAATCTTTGCATGCACAAGTCATTTCCTTTAGTGAATTGGTTGATATCAAACTTAAGTTATCTATTAGGTATGTTAAATGTTTCATGTCAATGGCGGATCCAGGATGGGGCATTTGGGGCAAATGCCCCCCCTTCTCCCACACCCTCTGTGGAAGAGCAGTACTTCTTTTGGTAGAAATATTATACATTTTCTCAGACCAAACTCAATCTATATAACTCATGGAAACTGCATATTACCTCCATTTATTGTTAAAACTAACTATCAAACTGTCATCCAGCACCTTCGTACGTACTAAGCGCCTCTAAAAATAATTATCGTATTGCCGGTGTTAAGACTTTCATAGCCTTTTAACAGATTCTTAAGACTTCGCAACCATCTGCAAAGGCCATGACAAAAATCAACCTACTAAGGAGTGATCAAAATTACAAGAGAGTCTGCTCTACCCAACAATCTACAACTTAGCCTGTTTGTGCCCCTCCCCTTGCCAACTCCTGGATCCGCCCCTGCATGTGATTATGAAAAAGAATTGATGAATGCATCCTTCTACCCCAAAATTAGTTACCTGTGTTTTTGTGTTTTGTGAAACTATTGGAAATCCACTTTTTGCTGTGTGGTATATTATGCATTGTTAATGTACTATACACTATTTTTAGATCTACAACTGTACAGTAGCTTTATCATCCTCCAGTGCCTAACTGGATAGTAACCTTAACACTTTCTTCCTACTTAGATGGACTGGCCTTGGCACCAAATGCGGTGTTTGGCCAGAACTTGAGTGGCCTAGGGATCTGTCACAATTTCTAGATATGTTTCATTTCACTTTAGGATACTTTACTTCAGGGGCACAGAACAGTACTCAAAAGGGGAAGGGGAAGTCATGTGAGATGGGTGTATCCCTAATATACAGTACTACGGTAACCGTATACTGTATGATAAATAGTGTTGCACCGATATGCATTTTTTCACATTTGCTGGTACCGATTATTTGCCTATTCCTGTAACCGATATGCCGATATTTACCAATATTCTTCAATTCTTCAGAACAGAGGAGGAGGAGCAGAAAATCACCTAATGTTTATGTGTATAAACTGCATTTGTAATGCTAATGTAATCAATGTAATTAATTGCGTGGGCGGCCCATTCTTACAATGTTTTATACAGTTTTGCTACTATCTCCTTTCATGGAAAAGGAAGCCAAGTAGTTATACAACAGCTAAGCTTATCAAACAGTGTTTTTAGTGGGACTACAGACCCTTTGTGAAGAGTGATCGACTAATTGCGTGGGCGGCTGATAAATATACACAGCCTACTATAGCCTTGCAACCATACTTGTGCAAACAAACAAGCCAAAACAGTTACAAAACAGTTACAACAAACCACTTACTGCTATATTCACCACCTTCTTTACTTTCACCTGTTCATTGCCGTAAATTTAACGATTGATTGTGGGTTTTGGTTAATCGGCAAATTATTTCCGCTTCGTAGCCGATACCGATACTTGTAAAATTAACTAATATCGGTTGTTACCGATAATTCAACCGATTATTGGTGCAACACTAATGATAAACCATAACATATCTACCTATTATACAATTATTACAAACAACACAGAACAGCACAAGAACTGCCTCTGTAGCCATGACGTGTTATTGTGAATAAACACCTACATATGCACTAGTAGTGGAAAACAATGAAGCATTCAGTAAATGCAAGTCCATGATGCATGCATTGTAGTTGCTGCAGGTGGTGGAAAGGCACATCTTGGCCTAAGTGACATCAACTGAACAAAAAAATTAAGCGCATAGCAGTCAGTTAGTAGAGAATTCTGTTAAACAACAGCAAAAAAATTGTATAAAGACTGGCTGGAAGAGTTTGAGATACGTAGCTGTAAACACATTTGTGGTCTTGGGTATATATGCCTAACCTAAATGCTGCCAAGTTGTCATGAAAGAAAAGTCATGCTGGTTTTTGGGTGATATTCTTTGACAAGAAAGCCCTAACTTCCAAGATCCCTATTATGCAGTGCTATGATAAAATGCTAATGATAGACAAGAGAGCTCTTGTCACCCATCCATATCAATCACAAACAGAATACGTACATATATCATTACGAGCTACACAAAGCTTCTTGTATCTATAGAATGAAACTTAATGTAGAATATTTTCTGTTACAGAATAATTATAGGAAAAATATAGCCAGTTGCTTGCTATTGCTTTTAAGTCAACAGTGTGCGAGCAAAACTTTTAATGTAGCTAATATCGAGCAGTTTAAAATAATCCTGACCACCTGGCAGACTCCTGTAAGTGTTTGAGTGTTAATTGAATGGCTGCAAGTTCGAGGCTGCCCAGGTCCAGTCATGGATTTTTTCTTCTTTTTCCACCTTTTCAAACACACTTATGTAACAACTTTAAACAGGCTGTAGGACCAGGCGTTCTACAGACCTTCAGCACTTGTGCTGTAAAGCCTTAATAAATTAATAAAAATAATGGTGTCGGTTTTAGTTAATCAATAGCCTTGTTCTATTAGTGGCTCTTGAAATTCCTTGTAGTTATATGCAGTTTTTGGTACTGAATTCTGTAATGCTATAGCATGTTTGGCTTTGACAGGCTGCATGTGGTTTGAAAAAGCGAAAAAAATCTTTCTGTTGCCAAGTTTGCAAACAGTTTGGTGAGATGATTTTTAACTTGCCTACATAACTTCATCTGATATATAGAGCCAAGATGATAAACTGTGTTACAGCTATACCAACTAGTGTATTGACTGCAATGGAGTTTGAAGTGGTGTACCATGAAAAGTGCTTGAAGATTAAAACGTAACATGAGCTCTTGGTAATTTTTTGTTTGAATGGTCAGTGTAAACAAAAAATACACTCAAAATTACCAAGTATAAGGTTACCTATCATCATATTAGTGTTCTTATCAAGAGTTGATATTCCATAAAACACTGCTCTTAACAGTAGCTAATTGTAAACCAGTCCAATAATAGAATCTGCCCTTATATATGGACCTTGATTAGCATCTAGTAGTGGCTTGAAACGATTTATACATTTGAATTGTGACAAGGTCCTTGTAAATATTAGAATCATATTGAATGGTAATAGCATCATGAATAAAAGTAGACACACAATAAATAAAGCAATGAATTTCGGTCCAAAGAGTTGAACTTCTGTATCAACTGACCACACTAGTTTACTGTTCTTACTGGGAAGACTAGTTATTATAGAATAAAGGAACAAGACACTGGATACAGTATGTAATATTTTAGTATAGGACAATAGAAATAGTGTGGCAAGAACTGGCAGTAGGCTTGAACCAATCATGCTTTGAAAATAGCCTATTAAGCTTTTGAGCAGTGCTCAAAAATTCAGCCTATTATGCTCAAAGTTATGCTTTCAAAATTAAGATTATGCTCTAGAGTTGGCTGTTTTATTAGAGTGTATCAGTCTTTCCTGACTGTTGTATTAGAGTAAGTGACTGCTCTATTAGAGTATCTTGATTTTTTCCATGAAGTGTAAATAATCAGCCAAGAAACAATAAATTGTATGTTTTCTTGATATGAAATGCATGTATATAGTGTGTTCACGTTTTGCTGTAGTTTTGGCATGTGCATTGCAAATTTAATTTAAAATCTTGAAAATCGTCCTATTATGCTGGCATAATGCTTGATGCTTTTGCTAGCCTATTATGCTCGAAATTATGCCAGCATAATTGGTGCAAGCCTAACTGGTAGGGCTCTGTGTGTGCAGTGAGTCTCTGTGTTCTAGCAGAGTAACTATCGACTTGTTATGATGAGTAATGTTAAATGGGAAATATCAGTTGTAGCCACATTTTAGCATAGTCATCCATACCATTGTAAAGGCACACTTCAACACCCAAATCAAGGTTAAGAAATGACGTTAGTACATAGACATACTTTGTCAGTGCATACCTGGGGAAGAACATAGGGCCATAAATACTCACAATGTTCACATAAAAAACTATGCTTCCATCAACAACAATGACATTAGAAATAAACAGAAGCAAAATAAAGTCAATGCCCACAAGGACAAAAAGTAACAGGAGAAATAGATAGTAACTGGAGTACTGTTTACACTGAAAAGTACCAAGCATAGTACAGTGGACCCACACAAATCCGACCTCCCCTGGGACCAAAGGCTGTTCAGATTACTGAAACGTTCGGATTTGTGAATCATCAATTAACACTGTGTTTTAAGTTTTTATTGACTAAATAAGTATATAAGAGGTCTTCACATACATAAAGTTTTACAGTACAGTGTATACATTATTGGAGTTATGTTGAATGAAAGTAAGTGTCAAGAGTAAGTTGCTTGGCATTACTGAAAGTGATGGGGTAGTGCACTCATCTTGACATTCATACCAAGTGAAACACTTGGTGTGAATAACACTTAGTCTAGTCACTTCTTCACTTTAGCTTATCTTCATTCTTTTTAATGTCACTTACAGTTGATTTGCCAATACCATAATTCTTTAGCAATGTTGCTTAAACTTGCTCCTCCAGTAATCCTTTTCAATATAGTAAACTTTTGCTCAATTGACAAGGTCGCTTTTCTTCAGCCATATCCTCAACTTTTTAACCTCGCTAAAAACGCGTTTATTGCTGGGCGTTAATTAGATTTATTTTTTACTAGCTACCTGACCCGTTTGGATTATCTGAGGATCCGGATTAGAGAGGGTCGGATTTGCAAGGGTCCACTGTACTGAGACCTACTTTACATCTTCCACACAACACACCAGTCCTTTTAAACTCACACTGAGAGTCAGGATTGGAGAGATTCAGATGTGGAAATTGAGGTAGACAATAGTTGAATGGACATTGTGAGGACACTTCATAAGTATGGCAGCTTTTTGCAATTATTTGGCTAATTATCCAACCACTAACTGGATACAGCATTGTTTGAGAATCTATATTGCAGCTTTCTGCAGAAAGTATAGTTTCAAAATTGAATCACACTGGAAAACTTGTGGCTAGTACTTTATTCCAGGGGCGGTGGAGCAGGCCAAAGAATGAGGGGGCCAGGCCAGCAAGTTGAAGACAAAAAAAAGTCACTACTTGCTGACAATAGCTGCTCTCCACTAATTATATTTATAAATACACATACATAGTTAAGTAGCTTGCTACACTGCTTCTCTGAATACTGTGCCTATATACCGATTTTTCACATATAGATCTACATTTGCTAATCAAATTACACCCCCTCAACAAAGGTTTCACGAACTGCTGTTCTAGTACGTAGTAGCCAATGCTTCGTAATGCACTTTATCGAATTAAATTTCATCCAGTATTTATTGAAATACATGAAATTAAAGTTGGAGAAATAAAATTCCCCAATGGGAGTCCATACAAAATTCTGTACGACGCAAAGTATGGGAAAACACAGGATTTTACGGCACCACTTGTAGTCGAGTTTTCCACAAGTTTCTGTGACCTGTAAGGCTTAAAGAAGTGATACTAGGCAAAGTAGATACGCTGATTCTGATTTTGGCATTGGCTTTTTGACAAAAAGATGTTTTGTAGTGGTGAATGACAAAAATTTGTCTTGTGAAAGAGTACAGCACCAACTAGGACACTTTAGAATTCTGCGTTACAACCATCCTTGCATTCAAGACATCCATCCACATCAATCCAAGTATAGTTTGAAAGTGAGCAGTTTGTTGCATTGCGCGGAATTGCTTTATAGCACGCAATTAAGGTGATGCATAACTTAGTAAAAGCAGTGTTCAGTGGCAATTGCCGATACCAACCGTGTAAGGCTTCACTACTACCTGTTGTGATGTTCTGATATGCACACTACTGTTATTGTCCATTTTGTTGCAGCTGCATGACTAATTCTAGGCTGAGCAGTTTATTGTTTCTACAATGATTTCATCATATTATATAATAATTACTATCTTCTGTACTTTAATTGTGGCAAATAAAGTGAAGTAGTATCAAAAAATTGCTGCCTTACAATATTGAAGAGTACCAGTCATAATATGTCGGAATCTGATTGTCAAATTTTGCAAAGTAATTGTTAATTGTGCCCTGTAATGTCAAAGGTCACTCTGTAATACAATGTCACTAGTTAGCTAATCATCTGTAAATAACACCTGTATATAATTTGATTTAACAGAACTTATGCTATTCTTAACAAATTACTGACTCAAACATTAATATTACAAGTGGTCGTTCTACAAAGAGTGGTCACTCTTGAGAGGTCTTACCTAGCCCATGCATTTTACTACATTAAGTGGTTTATGTGGCGAAAAAAAAATTTCATGTCTTTAGGAGATTCATATTTAAATTTATGGCACTTTGGATATTGTGCTTGGTGCCATGCTAATGTACAGAAAAGTTCTAAAAACGTAGTACACAAAAATCACCACTTTGCTGACTTCTTTTGCAAGTATCTTTTGGCAGGAGCCACCGATTGAGGTGTGGTTTGCATTAAAATGATTCTAATAGATAGCACAATATTTTCCATACCAAAAAATTAAGGAATGTAAAATTTTTAATTTGGTAATAGAGTATCCAGATCATGACTGTTCTATTAGAGTATCTCAATCTTTTCTTGGAAACAGTGTCCCATAAAAGTGGGGGGCTCCACTGCCTATGCCAGGGGTGGTGGAGCAGGCCAAAAAGTGAGGGGGCCAGGCCAGCTGTAAGCTGAAGACCAAAGAAAAAAAAGGTAACTACCTGCTGACAATAGCTGCCCTATATCTCCTTACTAGCATTGGTACCTGCCCTATGTGCAGGACCATCTCCACATTAAACATTTTAATGCCACGAAGAGGGACTAAGCATTAAACACCAGCACTGCTAATGTAGCTATGTAGGGTACATGGTGATGTCACATTTTTTAAAGAGCATGAGGTTTTCTTATGTCATTAATGATGCAAAACACTAAAGTTTATTGTTTGTGGTTTTGACAGGAATGTAGTTTAATTATTCAGTTGCATCTTCCCTACCAGTGACTTCAACGTGCTGTATAGAACAAACGGAACCTTTGCTGCTTTACATGAGAACTAATGCAACAATAATTAATATATTGGGAACCAAGCATAAATATTAGTGTCCTATATTTGCTGTGTAGCATGTATGTCGATAGTGCTTTAAAGTACATGATCCTTATGCAGTACATAATAATTTATAGTGAAGCATGCATGCAAGGCTAGCTAATTAGTTAAACTGTATGCGAGCTAAGGCAATTGTATACAGTATACCCTACATTACATACAGGTTGTGTACACACGGTACAGTTTCAGTTTCTACATTTTGATGTTTACCTTACCGACTGTCACAAAGAGAAATGAACTTGAGCATAATTTAAAGTCAACACAATTTGCAGTTATAGTTACTGCATGGCAAGCAAAAGTTCAGAACTTGTCCTATGCACTTTCAGTTCTGATGTTGCAGTGACACATATACCTCTTGCCATACAAAAACCCAGTTTTGAAACACCTGCAGTGTAATTGACCAATAAGGTAATGTATGAATCTTTAGAGTGAAAGCATGTAAGCAGGATAGTGAAACAGTTGTGCCAGGTCAGATGCAGTTCCTCGGTGTAAACTATGGATCTGCATGGTTCCAGTATTATCATTTTTCAGATGCACAGTAGTATTTGTTCAATCATGCAAGCTGCCTATTACTACAGCAGTATTGAGGTAAGTCTGAACAAACAGTTTTTCATGTCAGTGCACACCTATGTGCTTAAAACAAAGATGTAGATATTCTGGATACTGGTGAAAGAAGCTTTTACCTACTCTAATAGAACACACTGGACCAACACACAGATGGACAAATATGTTGGCAATTTGTCTACCCTGTCCCAAAAGTGCTATAAGAGTCCCTATTATGTGAGGTAATTCAGTACCAGTGCTGAAAAACTGATCATAAGAGTTTGTAGATGAAGACTTGCATGGAACAGATAGAGCAAAAAGGTGCATCAAAAAGGTCCCAAAAGTGAAAAAAAGTTATGACCTAGGTGGGGATTGAACCCTGGCTGGTTATAATAACTTGGGGTTAAGGGAGGTGCACAAATCGCCGCAGTTGTTTATCAGTGGTTTTGACAGGAATGTAGCTCAACTTTTCAGTGATCCTTCCCTACACCAGTACCTTCATCGCCCTATAAAGAGCGAACAAAAGCACGTATTGATTTGCTACAACAACACTCGAGTTGCCAGATGATGGGCGTTTAATGTCGCTAAAGTCCCGCCTCGATACGTGCTTTGCATGCCAAGATATGATGAGCTAAAAGTCGTGTTTTAAAAAGGTGTTCACAAAAAGGTACTGAGTAGAAAGAAAAAAATCTGTCAACACGTGGATTTGAACCCACGACCTCTTACACGCTAGTCAGGCGTTCTACCACTTGAACAGTATGTGCTGTGGTTTTCAAAGGAATGTTGCTTAAGTTTTCTCTACACCTTGGCCTTCTACGCGCTGTAGAGACCGAACGGAAGCACGCATGAACTCGTGATAACAATCTTAGAGTAGGCGGATGATGAGCGCTTCATTATCAGCACAGACTATGTCGATTCGCGCCAAGTCTGGTGAGCAAGCAGCGTGACCGTCAGACAGACAGACAGACAGACAGCTTTTCAGCTTTATATATACAGATTTTTAACTACACGTTTGTAGCTACTAAGTAGCTTGCTACATTGTTTCTCTGAATACTGTGACTGCTCTATTTGAGTATCTAGATTTTGACTGTTGTATTAGAGTATCTAGATCTTTTCTAGAGGTGTGCGATAATCTTGATATTACCGATTATCTAGATATTAAATAATATCTAGATTACAATATCTTCAATTCAATTATCGGTCATTATGCGCATGCGCATAACAATAATCAAAATGGCCGACAATGAACTTGAGCTGTTGCTACTACCAGGGGCGAAGAGTGCAATTAGGTTTTTTTGGTTTCCCAGCGAAGGACGGACAGTTTATTGAAAAAGGTAAGAAGAGAAACAAAGTGATTTGTAAGAAACGATTTGCACATTATTCAATTTTATCCAAAGAAAGCCAGGGTACACAAAAGGCTTATAGCCTGTTCAAGGTGGTCCCCAAAACACATACACAGTACATAAAGCAATACAGAAACATTAACTATAGCTACAAACAGAAACAGCAAACAAGAATCAATAAGTGAGAGACATCAGTTAAACAAGTAACATCGGAGCCTTGATCTAAATAAGCGTCATGGTAAGGACAAAATTTCATATGGGATTGAGTTCCAAACAAATGGTGTATATTCACGTAGAAGGAATATCTGAATGCATTGATGGAAGAAGATCAAGTCTGCAAAGTCAGTGGATGCGATTGTGTAGTGTTAGTGTATACCGAAAGCACCACAAATTTAATTATTCACCTTTGTTATAACCACTTGACGGAATATCAAGACACACGGTATGTCGTGGGCCCAAGAAGCCGGCGCCCCACACCGTGAGTATATTTACATGAAGAAAGTAAACGCGATTTTCACACCTTTGTAGCTCCGTGATTCCTTATCCGATTAAAACCAAAGTTGCTACAGATGTGCCGGCTAGGTAGGGGAGTCCACATTCCAAATTTGAAAATCACTCCATCAATTTACGAGATACGATCGGCCAAAGTTTGGGATTTTTTCTTCGTTTTTTCTTCTTCTTTTCGCACACTTTGCAAAATCCGCCATAAAACACGAATTCGTGCTCCAATTGGGCTGAAATTTGGCGCACGTAAAGGGCTCATTAAGGCGAATCTCAGTACCAAGTGTGGTAGGAATCCGATGAACATTCACCAAGTTATGATCGATTATTTGCGTAAAATAAGGTCGAAGGTAGGGTCCGCAATGCGAAAAATCGATATCCTCCAATCAACTACCTAACTATTGTCATGTGTTAGGCTAAGTGTAACTTGAATAACACCAGCGTGGCAGCCAAGTTTGTTACTTTCTTCTGGTAGAAAACGATACAAATGTCTTAAAATCACGTGATTTTTCGCTGCAGCGGTTCGTAGGGTTCTTCGTATGCCACGATATTCACTCTCAACATTGTTCAAGTAGTCTATCATCAACTCAAAGTATTGGTGGTTTGATTTTATTGGTCAGTTTCTGGTGGCAGCACGATCTGTGCAGCATTTTGACGACAGACAAAATGTTTCTTCCTCTGGAGCACAGGACAAGCAGAGCAGCAACTGCGCCATGGGTCAGCAATGACCAGTACTAGGTAAAGTACCTGCATGCAGAGTATGGTTATAATTGAAGCTTGTTAGCCATCTGGCTGAGCCATCTATATGCTGAAATTCGGCCAAAATGTCGCGATTTTAGCGAACAAATACCAGAATGGTTGATACATCAGTGAGACAGTCTCCAACAGCAAGGATACGAAGCTTATAAACACCTAACAATACGGCTATCTCGCCCAGTAAACGCATAGAGCAGTCCAATGCATGAAATAGGCACTCACGTGATTGATATTCAAATCTCCAAAAATACAACTATAATCTATTCCAATGACCTTAAAATCACTTGGAATCAAGTGCAAGACAATCAGTTTGTGTTCGTTAGGTTCAGCATCTCGACTAGCCCAGCAGTCTAAGACTCTTCCTACGATACCTATCAGTTTAACATCTATTGTTATCAAGACTATGGAACGTATAATCCATTCTGAACTAACTGCAGTTTTAGAATCTAATAACTTGATTAGTGCTCAACAATTTGGCTTTCGTAACCATCATTCAACCACTCATCTCTTACTTGAGGCTGTACATGATTGGGCTGGAGCCTTAGAATGCCATGATTGTTGCCACTGCTTATTAAAGAAGTGTGAAGCAGTTAACATCACTAATAAACGCCATCCAATCAACTTTGAGTACTTTATTGGATCTCATCCAATTCCATGGTCACAGAAAGTTAAATATCTTGG
Source organism: Dysidea avara (assembly GCF_963678975.1). NCBI lineage: Eukaryota > Metazoa > Porifera > Demospongiae > Dictyoceratida > Dysideidae > Dysidea > Dysidea avara. Next base: position 26,794,993 of record NC_089279.1, on the reverse strand, counting down.
CATTGTAATCAGCTCAAAACTTAGGTGGAATGATCATTGTCGATATGTAGTCAGTAAAGCTACTAAGTGCCTGAACCGTATACGCCGTGCTATGTTTGGTTGTACCCAAGCAGCTAAAGTTAGTGCTTACAAAGCACTGGTTAGACCCTACCTTGAATATGCTTGCGTAGTGTGGGCGCCGTACACAGCACAGGATATTAGTTTGTTGGAATTGGTGCAAAATAGAGCTGCACGCTGGATTAAAAGCTTTTGGGATGCAGCTGCTCAAAAATGGTCTAAGTCGTCGTCGGTTTGCATCAGTGAACTGGGATGGCCTTCACTTAAAACACGTCGAAGCTATATATCTATCTGGACCCTCTACTCCATTTATCATAAAAGAACTGCCATCAATTTCTCAAGGTATTTTCATTTTAACACATTGGCTACGAGGTCGCATGCTTTGACATTAAATCTTGCGTTGTCAACTATCAACGCATTTCGGCACTCATTTTTTGTGACTACACCTTTTCTTTGGAACTCAATTCCTTTTGAAATTTTATCTCAAAGGACTGCTGGCAGTTTTAAGACTAGGTTAAAACATTATCTTTTTTTGTAATTAGGTTTATTGATTTTGTAATTATTAAGTAGTTCATGTTCCTTTTGTATTTGTTTGTGTGTAATTGTACATGTGAATGTATGTTCTGTGTTGGGGATCACCTTGTACAGGCAGTATTGCCTTTTGTGTTACCCATCTTTGGAAAAATTGATAATAATAATAATAATAATACCATCATTTAAGATTTAAGATTAGGTACTGGGCAGTCAGCTGGTTTGCCCAGGGGGTGAAAACCCCAAATGGTACAATCAAATACATACATACATACATGCAATTTGATAATTAATTACAGTAGTGAAGGTTAAGTACGTAAATAAATTCATCCAAGTTTCTTGATTCTATTATATTAATTGGCAACTCATCCCAGTCTTTAACAGTTCTAGGATAATAACTATATTTATAGGTGTTGAGGGTTGCTTGTGGCAGAATGAAATGATTGGGGTGATGTTTCCTGGTACAAAATTGAGTTCTTTGATAATGTGAGGGGATGGAGATCGGTAGTGTATTATTAATTATTTTATAGAATAGTGTTAATCTTGATGACTGACGGCGTTGTTGTAATGTAGGTACTAAGAGAGGACAATAATGACGTAACACTATTTCTGGAATAATCTGATAAAATCCATCGAGCAGCTCTTCTTTGCACCTTTTCTAACTTATAAATGTCAGTGTTATAATACGGATCCCAAACTGGGGCGGCATATTCCATAATTGGTCGAACCAATGTTAAATACGCTGTTCTTTTAGTATCAGATGGGCAGTTGTTTAGGTTTCGTTTAATAAAATTTAGCACTTTGGTTGCTCTGTTACTTACTGTTTGTATATGTGATGACCATGACATAGTGTTATCAATCGCTACACCTAAGTATGTATGGCACTTCTTTATATCGACATTATGACCTGATAAGGTATACGTATATTGTATGGGGTTCAGGGAACGAGTACACCTCAGCACAGCACATTTCTCAACATTTATTTTCATTTGCCATTTGTGAGTCCATTCACATATTTTATGTAAGTCTTCCTGTAACTGCTTTGAATCTTGCGGTGTTGTAACAGTCATAGGCGGCGGAAAGGGGGGGGCTAGGGGGCTAAAGCCCCCCCTAGGTCTGCTGAGGGGGGGGCTTAGCCCCCCCTCAGAATGAAATTATCTTTCTTGGAGTGGGGCTGAAAACCGTGACAAAGATCGAGATACTCTAATAGAGCAGTCACTCTAATAAAGTAGTCAGTGTGTAGCGAGCTATGTAAGGATTTTTATGTAGTTTATCAGCTAGAAATGGTAGCTGGTGAGATGGAAAGCTCTTGTGAGTTGGTTGTGACCTTTTTTTTTTTTTTTTTTTTTTTTTGGTCTCACCTTACCAAACTATAGAAATAAGTCTGGGTCAGCTCAGCAGAGCCCCCCCTCATATCAACTACTTCCTCCGCCACTGGTAACAGTCTTGTAAATAACAGTCATCAGCAAACAATCGAACTGAAGATGTAATGTTTTCATTTATGTCATTAATATATACAAGAAACATAAGGGGGCCTAGTACAGTACCCTGTGGTACCCCAGACTTAACAGTTGTTGCGCTAGATGATTCTCCATCAACAATTACCCTTTGATATCGTTTGGTTAGCCAGGAAGAGATTCATTGAAGAAGAGGCCCTCGTGTACCATAGAATTTTAATTTGTTTAATAGTCTTTTGTGAGGAACTGTGTCAAAAGCCTTAGAAAAGTCTATAAACAATAAATCAGTCTGTTGCTGGCTATTCATAGATCGTTGGATCTCATCTATAAAATTAACTAGTTGTGTTTGGCAGGAGTGGTTGGGCCTGAATCCATGTATTGTTGTAGAGGATTTAACGGTGTTTAGTGATGTAAAAAAGGACATTATATGGTGAAAAATAACATGTTCCATTACTTTACAAAGGACTGATGTTAGTGAGATTGGTCTATAATTTGCAGGAGAACTTCGATTTCCCTTCTTGAAGACAGGGGTGATGTTAGCTAACAACCAATCCTGAGGGAGAGTAGCATGTTTTAAAGATTGGGAATAGATGGTCTGCAATACAGGAGCGATCATAGTACAAAACACACCTGCACTGGCCCAGACCACGCCTGAGTGAACAATTAACACAAATATTTACAAAAGGAGCACATTGCATGGTTCCTATTCAGAAATGAAATCGATTTCATGGGTATTTCCGCAATTTGAATTTCAATCACGTGAGTGCCTATTTCATGCACTGGATTGCTCTATGCGTTTACTGGGCGAAATAGCCGTATTGTTAGGTGTTTATAAGCTTCATATCCTTGCTGTTGGAGACTGTCTCACTGATGTATCAACCATTCTGGTATTTGTTTGCAAAAATCGCGTCATTTTGGCCGAATTTCAGCATATAGATGGCTCAGCCAGATGGCTAACAAGCTTCAATTATAACCATACTCCGCATGCAGGTACTTTACCTAGTACTGGTCATTGCTGACCCATGGCGCAGTTGCTGCTCTGCTTGTCCTGTGCTCCAGAGGAAGAAACATTTTGTCTGTCGTCAAAAAGCTGCACAGATCGCGCTGCCACCAGAAACTGACCAATAAAATCAAACCACCAATACTTTGAGTTGATGATAGACTACTTGAACAATGTGGAGAGTGAATATCGTGGCATACGAAGAACCCTACGAACCGCTGCAGCGAAAAATCACGTGATTTTAAGACATTTGTATCGTTTTCTACCAGAAGAAAGTAACAAACTTGGCTGCCACGCTGGTGTTATTCAAGTTACACTTAGCCTAACACATGACAATAGTTAGGTAGTTGATTGGAGGATATCGATTTTTCGCATTGCGGACCCTATCGAAGGTCTGTCACGCCCACAGGGTAAACCGCTTGAAGGAATGATATGGTCCGCAATCCGAAAAATCGACTTTTACAAATCGACTCCCCTACCATTGTGGGTTGTTCATTGTAGTATCTCATTGCTAGATCCACCATGAAACCGGAGACACGATTGTTGTCTTCACGGAAATATCGATTTTAGTATTTCTATTATTTATTATTATTATTATTAATGGACAAAAATTGCTTGGCAGTACAAGACTGTCAAGCTAGGCCGCAGGCCTTTGAGAGTGTCCATATCTTGTTGTTCTCCATAAATCATCAAGATTCTTCTTAAACAATGCCACGGTTGGTGCAGAAATAACATCTGCTGGAAGAGAATTCCACAAATTAACTACTTTGTTGGTGAAAAAATTATGCCTCACTAGCAGCCGAGATCGAAATTTAAAGAGTTTACGGTGGTGACCTCTGGTGGTATCCGTATTACTCAAAGTGAAAAATGAGGTAGGGTTGATGTCATAGTAATCATTCAATATCTTGTAGGTCTCAATTAGATCTCCCCTTTGACGTCTACAATACAGTGAATATAAACCAAGTCTCTCTAGACGAGTTTCGTATGGTAAATCAAATAAACTAGGTAATAACTTGGTGGCACGTCTCTGTACTTTCTCTAGGAGATCAATATCTTTCGCCAAGTAAGGGCTCCAGACCTGGATGCAATACTCCAAGTGTGGTCTGACATACATTTTGTACAAAAAAGTCAACAAGTCAACAGAAAAAAGTTTGAAGGACCTTCTTAGCAAACCAAGAACTTGCATAGCTTTTGCTGCAGCCTTACGACACTGTAGAGATGGTTTCAAGTCTTCAGTGCACCAAATACCAAGATCTTTTTCTTCTTGCACTTCTGTGATTTCAAAGGGTAAGTTGTTGGAACTGTCCAGCATAGAGTAGGTGAACGAAGCAGAGTTACCAATCCACATCAGCTTACATTTAGCTATATTGAACCGAAGCAACCATGTGTGAGACCACTGCAACAATCGGTCAACATCACTTTGCAGTCTAAGGTGATCGTCAAAGCTCTGAATAACAGAATAAATTTTTGTATCATCAGCAAACATTCTTACATTACTTTCAATAAGGTCTGGGATGTCATTAACATATAATATAAACAACAAGGGCCCTGAGATGCAAAAATTATTTTTAAAATTTCGTGCTCCACACAAAGAACAGGATAGGACTTGCTACTTAGCTAGGTATTATCTAGAGTTAATGTAGTTAAAAAGTACGTACAGTAATAAGCAATTATAAAGGGGAAACATATTACCCGGGGAAACACATATCACTGTGACTTGTAGGTCGCTAGCGAGTTAGTGATATGTGTGCGGGGAAACACGGATCCCTAGGGATATGTGTGCGGGAAACACGTTACCCGGGGAAACATATATCACTGTGACACCGGCACAGGGTTGCTTTCTCTAAAAAAGCAGAAAACGAAACACAAATTTTCGAATTCAAACTGCCCTACCAGCCAAGACAAGAAAAGCCAACTCTTCCTCATAATGATGTGATAAGGTTGGATGCATAGTCTGTCTAGCTGTTAGTCTGGAAAGGATCTGAGACTTCTCACCATCTGGGTGAAGAACGTCAAAATTTTCGTGCGTCAATGGTACCAAAGTGCTTTCCAGTACTTCTGATGACACACTGGTCACTTAATTTTGTTTAGAATGATGATAAATGATGGATCAAAACGTTTGGTAGTAGTAGTAGTTGGTGTTTCTGTGATTTCATATGGTGCAGTATACCAGCAGCTCACCAGGAGCTCCACCCAGCTCGAATCAAAAATGAAAGATTTTGTGCTTTTTTCGGTTTGTTTTTGGATGTTTTGCAGCATAATGTGATCTAGTGAAAACTTGAAGCTGCTGTGGAGCGTGAGGGGTGAAGTCAAATTTGGACGATTTTGCTGCCTCCCTGGATGCATAGCTTAGAGCGAGGCGTGGAAACCGTGGATGAAATAATAATTGACAACCGCTGTTACCAAACATTCAGGGACATCTTTTGCCATAGTTTAAGTTTATAATTGATGATTGTTGTGGCTGCAGAAGCGCTGGAAATGGCTAGAAAGCGCGACACAATTCTTTGATGCTGCAGAAAAATTTGACGCTCGTCACCCAGATGGTGAGAAGTCTCAGATCTTTTCCAAGCTAACAGCATAGACAGACTATGCACCCAACCGTATCGAAACACTATGAGGAAGAGTTGGCTTCTCTTACCCTGGGCGGTAGGGAAGTTTGAATTCGAAACTTCGCATCTCCTTTCCTGTTTTTTCAAAGAAAACAACGGGCACCCAGCAGATCATTTACTTATTTCTGTGCGTACTTTTCAACTACAACAACTCTGGATACTTATTTCTGTGCGTACTTTTCAACTACAACAACTCTGGATACGATTTGGCTAAGCAGCAAGTTTCATCCGGTCCTTTGTGTGGAGCACGAAATTTTAAAAATAATTTTTGCATCTTGCGAAATGCTGAAAACGATATTTCTGTGAAGACAACAATCGTGCCTCCGGTTTCATGGTGGATCAAGCAATGGGATACTACAATGAACATCCCACAATGGTAGGGGGATTGATTTGTAGAAGTTGATTTTTCGGATTGCGGACCCTAGGAATGAGCTGAAAATTGCTATGTAGATGGAGTAACTACCGTAGGAGTGCCTTGTTGCGGTTTGAAAGGAATCCAGTTAAAGGCCATCGAGATATGACACAAAACCCAACCTGTGTCACAATTACGCGATCGATTTTTATGAATAAAAAACTATTAGTTTTGATGCCTACTAGGCAAACCGCTTAGAGCAGTGAGCTGAAAATCGGTGTGTAGCTGGAATAATCATCATAGAAAGTCCTTGCTGTAGTACAGAAGAATCGGATTACAAACCACTGAGTTATGATTCCAAAGCCAACTACGTGTAACATATGCGAGATCGAGATACTCTAATAGAACAGTCACCCTAATAGAGAATTTAGCTATTTATTTACTCCATTGTAGAATTCTATTACATTGCAAGTTATTTTGTAGGGAGTTCAGCCGCAAACAGTTAATCTTATAGACAGTTCAGCAAGAAGCAAGTCACCCTATAGAGAGTTCAGCTACAGATATATCGCTGTAGTGATTCAGAAGAATCAGAACATTACAAGTCACACTGAAGAGAGTTCAGCTATAAACAAGTCATGCACCCTGTGGAGAGTTTGGCTACACTCTCTAGAGAGTTCAGCTACAAACAAGTCACTGTGGAGAGAGTTCAGCTACAACACTGTTAAAAAGCCTGAGTGCATTTCATACCAAAATTGTATGCATTGTATACTGAGTTGCTACACTAGAAGGTATGAAACAGATCTGCATGCATTACATACTAAAAACGTTAGCATATCACACTAACATATTGGTATGAAATAACATACCCTGTGAGCATACCATGACGCCTTCGCTCAGAGATATGCGCCTCTTATATGGGAAGATAAGCACCTCTTATGTGGAGCGTTTATGAATAGGCGCATACAAAAGCATTGGATGCGAGATGGGTTTGGGAGCTTGTTAGAAACTCTCGAGGGAAAGAGGTTGAAGGATCATGACGAGTCGAGTAAACTGAAGCACAGAGTGAGTTCTTAGTATTTGATAAGCAACGGTTTCAGGAAACCATAGATTACAATTATAACTCCCCGTGACAAGTGTGGGTTAAATAAACTCTGGTTCGGTTCTAAGCCTTGTTCCAAGCTCCTTTATACGTTGTGTAACTGTTAGAGTTGATAATGAATACCATCAGTCTCATACCCAGACCCAGCTGGGCCATTTTCAGTCAACCAGCTTTGGCATCCAATGAAAGTTTGGCTGAATCTTAGTCAATCGAATTTAAATTTGGTCCGTGTTGACTAACTTCATGCATGCATCTACAATGAAACTGCATTGCTTTGGTCACTCCAAATAAATTCTCTGTTCCAGTCCACTGCCTGCATCCGTGTCACTAATAATATTATAATTCTTTCGTTTTTTCTTGCATACTGAACAGTTTCAATTTTATAATGTGTCTGCTCACGTGTCAGTGTGCATTGAGTCTCTACAAATTTACATTTTGTTCTACCTGCAACTTAATTTTATGCTGGCTATGCTCAGGAAAAGCTACCAATTTTATAATGGAAATGGACTGCTCGCTTGCATAAATGTATGCCCAGTGGAGGATGGGAAACAGAGTCTTTATTTAGAGTGGCCTTATGCTTGGAGCAGTCATGCACTTTTGTAATATAAGTACATCTTAGCAATGGTGCAACTAGCCATTCAGCCCTTGGTAGCCACTGAAGTACTGCAGGTGAGTGTTAATGATACACCGGTTTCTGTCTAGTTACAGTAGAGGGTAACTGTATGCAATCTTTTAAAACTGCATGTTAGCTATTTGCTACATTAATATAACTTGCTATTCTGCTCTACGGCTTTTATTATACAAACAGGAGCTAGCTGGAGTTGGCTATAATAATTATTTACATATGCCTATAGGTAGACCCATTTAGATGCTAATAATGGTCCAGCCATTTAGTCAAACAAAATCAGTCTGGCTAGACCAGTTTGATATCCAAATTTAGTCCGGCTAATTACCTATATTCAAAACACTTGATTAACCAGATTGTTTTTCATTTAATAGAACTATGGACCATGCAGTATACCTCAAAAGCAGTCATGCAAATCAGCAGATGTATACAGATATAGTTATTGTTTATGGGTTCATATATAGTGGTATTGAAATTTTAGATTAATCCTAAGATACACTGTACATGCTCAATTAACGTTCTCACAACTAAGCAGGTGCATGGTTGTACTATCACCTAATGCTGAATATAACTCACTGATAAACTTTGTTAATGGCCTACCTTAACTACATTAATATAGATTTCAATGATAGCTGTGACTAGGGTATGTGTGCACGGTAGTATCAGGTGGAGGAGACTGTTCACACAGTGATATGGATAACCATTTTAAATGATATTAAATCGGAGTATGCTAGATAATATTGTACAGTGTGTATGTGTGTGTGTGTGTAGGTGAGACTTCGGGTGCCTGCACCTTCACCTGTGGGATATGGTACAGCCTCCTGTGGGGTTACTAGTCCTAGGATTTGCCTGCACTGACTCCTGTGCTTGTTCACTGGGTAGGCATGACCATACTAGCATTACAGCTGAAGGCTTTGCTTTTGTTTGCTTTTGTGTGTGTCCAGGGTTAGTTCTAGAAATTTTGCTCACTTGGTTTCAAGTTCTGAAATACATGGAGTAGTTGCTTTACTTATTTAGGTGTATATTTTCATGTATGGTTAGCTACTGTTTGACACACGTATGCATGACGACTGCTCTGTTGAAATGTATGATTGTTATTTTAGAGTAGCTATGCATATGTTGATTTTATTTGAATAATATGGTTCAGTGGCAGCGACTCTACCTGATTAAATGGTTACAGACCCAAGGTATATTCAGTATTCTTGGAGAATTACTGTCGAGATTTCAGTTTAGATGGTGTCTCTGTGATCACATCGGTGAACTCATCCAGGAGACTGAAGGCATACAAGTCCTCATAGTTTCTACTTATGGAAATAAACTATCAAAAGTTAGTTTATATGCAAATAAACTTGTTTATATTATATTGTATTATATTGGTACAGAGAGTAAATTGAAGACAAAAGAGGAACTCTAGATCTGTAGACAGTTAGAATGCCTGTAGACTCTGACAATGGTATTGTCAATAGTCAGGTAACTAAGAACTTTATAGCAGTCACAATGCATTTCTGCTTCTATTGCTTCATCAGGTGACAACATTCTTAGGGTGGAAAATAAGAAACAGATTGCATGGAGCTGTATGCAAATGTTGGAGTGGGTACAAATAAATTTTTTCTTACCTCATGACATGTTATACTTTTCCTTTAGTAATATAACTGCTGTGCTGACGTCATACCCACAGGAATTAGTGCCTCTTGTCTGGAACGTTTATGCCGGAATAGGTGCTTGCAAGAGTGTCAGCATCAGGGTCTGGGGGAGAAATAGGATCAAGTGCCCGTCAGTACCTCAAAACGCTTTAAGCTTAAAGCACTATAAGGCTACCCATTAATTCAAAATTTCGTGCTTTTATGTTTTTGCATTTTGTACTCGTTAATGCAGCACTTTTGAGTTTTCTTAAAATTTATTTAAAGTGCGGTCAACCTTAAACCACTTTAACATGCTTAAGGTGATAAAGCGCTTTAAGAGTATAAAACGCTTTTAGATGATAAAACACTTTAAGATAATAAAGTGCTTTATAAGATGATAAAACGCTTTAAGATTCCGGATAAGGTGCTTTAAGAGTTTTAAGAGCACAAAGCGCTTTAGAGAGCATAAACCGATTTAAGGGTATAAAACGTATGCTTTAAGAGCATAAAACATTTAAAAGAGTAGTGGCCGGTAAAATGCTTTAAGAGTATAGCTGAAGCACTTTGAAAGACCGTGATGCTATATAGCTCAGTATAGCTAGCTAGTTTGACAATGAAAATAAAGTTACAAACTAGTAGGGACCTGCCTATTATTATGTTCAAAATTTTAGCTATGCTATGCTGCACTGCTCAAAAGTTTTACCTATTATGCCCAAATGTAATATGTAATATTATTACTAGCTAGTTACAGCCCTCAGAGTAGTGGGTAATGTGTAACTCGTTAACTTTTTCAGTAAGTAATATGTAACTTTAGCTAGCTAGTTTGACAAATAAAGCTACAAACTAGTAGGGACCTGCCTATTATGTTCAAAATTTTAGCTATGCTATATATGCTGCACTGCTCAGAAATTTTACCTATTATGCCCAAATGTAATATGTAATATTATTACTAGTTCCAGCCCTCAGAGTAGTGAGTAATGTGTAACACGTTAACTTTTTCAGAAAGTAATATGCGCACTACATAGTGTAATGTACATATGTGTAACTAGTTACATTTTTAGAGTAATGACCCCAACTCTGTTTGTGTACCAGCAACGTATACAGAGAGACTTCATAACAAACATAATAATACAGACCATTAAATACTTTTATATGAATTTCATAAAAACAAGTTAAAACATTTTCTTAATTTATAAACTAGTGTAGGTTTCATAGTGGAACACAGGCTTAATAACATTCACGGCTAGTTTTAAACTTCCTGTGCCATCCTCAACCATCAAGAAAGTATTTAATTTTAACAGAGGTGACTATCATGGATTTAACGAATACTTACTTAACTGTGACCTTAATCTACTTTACAATTCATCTGATGTTGAAGAAATATGGCACATCCTGAGGAGTTATATCATGTCTGGTATGGATCTATTTATCCCTAAGACAAGGATACGTACCCGTTAATTTCCATCCTGGCTTACTCCTCAGTTACATAACTCTCTCAAGTGTTTTTGTACTATTCAGTGCAAATATACTAAAATCCAACAGCTAATAACTTTCAATGATTATCAAAAGCTCAACAATCCTTCCAACCTGACAGCATTGCAGCCAAATCTAGATATGAACAGAATCTTATATCTGATCCAAAACAGCCAAGCTGTAAAAAAAGTGTGCGGCCCTCAGAAAGGCTATGGTGAAAAAAGATGTGAAATCCAAGGTGGCAGCCAAGAAATGGCTGTGATGGTAGGTTAATGGTAAAAATTTTAATAATGACAATTCAGGTAAATTTTGTGAAGCGGCACAAAAATTCACCTGAATTGTCGTTATTAAAATTTTTACCATTAACATACCATCACAGCCATTTCTTGGCGGCACAAAAATTCACCTGAATTGTCGTTATTAAAATTTTTACCATTAACCTACCATCACAGCCATTTCTTGGCTGCCACCTTGGATTTCACATCTTTTTTCACCATAGCCTTTCTGAGGGCCGCACACTTTTTTTACAGCTTGGCTGTTTTGGATCAGATTTCATTTCTTTTTGTATTTGTATACCCCAAAGCCGGCCTATGGCCAGCTTTGGGACTTTTTTAACCTATGTTTTTTTTCTTTACTACAGGAAGACGAAAAGATGTAGATGTACTTTAAATATTTTATCAGTAAATGTACAAATTATATATATAATACATATGTGACCGGATTTGTGAAAAGGGGCCTTCCACACACATCCAATTTGCCAACTTTGACAATTGATAACTTCAGATTGGAAAGAGCTATTGCCTTGAAATTTGGGCAGTGGTGATTTCTTTGCAGCTGAACTCTCTACATGATGGTTTCTTTGTAGCTGAACTCTCTACAAGGTAATGTCTTCTAGCTGATCTCTCTACAGGGAGATTTTTTGTAGCTGAACTATCTACAAGGTAACTTCTTCTAGCTGATCTCTCTACAGGGAGATTTGTTTGTAGCTGAACTATCTACAAGGTAACTTCTTCTAGCTGATCTCTCTACAGGGAGATTTGTTTGTAGCTGAACTCTCTACAGGTGATTTGTTTGTAGCTGAATTCTGTACAGGTGATTTGTTTGCAGCTGAGCTCTTTACAGAATGGTTTCTTTGTAGCTGAACTCTCTAAAAGGTAACTTCTTCTAACTGATCTTTCTACAGGGCAATTTGTTTCTGGCAGAATTTTCTACAGGGTGATTTCTTTGCAGCTGAACTCTCTACATGATGGTTTCTTTGTAGCTGAACTCTATACAAGGTAATTTCTTCTAGCTGATCTCTCTACAGGGTGATTTGTTTGTAGCTGAATTCTTTACAGGTGATTTGTTTGTAGCTGAGCTCTTTACAGAATGGTTTCTTTGTAGCTGAACTCTCTACAAGGTAATTTCTTCTATCTTATCTCTCTACAGGGAGATTTGTTTGTAGCTGAACTATCTACAAGGTAACTTCTTCTAGCTGATCTCTCTACAGGATGATTTGTTCGTAGCTGAATTCTGTACAGCTGATTTGTTTGCAGCTGAGCTCTTTACAGAATGGTTTCTTTGTAGCTGAACTCTCTACAAGGTAACTTTTCTAGCTGATGTCTCTACAAGGTAGCTAGTTTGTAGCTGAACTCTCTACATGGTGGTTTCTTTGTAACTGAACTTTCTACAAGGTGACTTCTTCTAGCTGATCTTTCAATAGGGTGATTTGTTTGTAGCTTCACTCTCTACAAGGTAACTTCTTCTAGCTGATCTCTCTACAGGGAGATTTGTTTGTAGCTGAACTTTCTAAATGATGGTTTCTTTGTAGCTGAACTCTCTACAAGTTAACTTCTTCTAGCTGATCTCTCTGCAGGGTGATTTGTTTGTAGCTGAATTCTGTACAGGTGATTTGTTTGCAGCTGAGCTCTTTACAGAATGGTTTCTTTGTAGCTGAACTCTCTACAAGGTAACTTCTTCTAACTGATCTTTCTACGGGGCAATTTGTTTCTGGCAGAATTTTCTACAGGGTGATTTCTTTGCAGCTGAACTCTCTACATGGTGTTTTCTTTGTAGCTAAACTCTCTACAAGGTAATTTCTTCTAGCTGATCTCTCTACAGGGAGATTTGTTTGTAGCTGAACTATCCACAAGGTAACTTCTTCTAGCTGATCTCTCTACAGGGTGATTTGTTCGTAGCTGATTTCTGTACAGGTGATTTGTTTGCAGCTGAACTCCTTACAAAATGGTTTCTTTGTAGCTGAACTCTGTACAAGGTAACTTCTTCTAACTGATCTTTCTACAGGGCAATTTGTTCGTGGCAGAATTTTATACAGGGTGATTTCTTTGCAGCTGAACTCTCTATATGGTGGTTTGTTTGAAGCTGAACTCTCTAAATGATTTGGTCTTTGTAGCTGAACTCTCTACAAGTTAACTTCTTCTAGCTGATCTCTCTACATGGTGATTTGTGTGTAGCTGAATTCTGTATAGGTGATTTGTTTGCAGCTGAGCTCTTTAAATAATGGTTTCTTTGTAGCTGAACTCTCTCAAGGTAACTTCTTCTAGCTGATGTCTTTACAGGGTCACTAGTTTGTAGCTGAATTCTCTACATGGTGGTTTCTTTGTAACTGAACTCTCTACCAGGTAACTTTTTCTAGCTCATCTTTCTAAAGGGTGATTTATTTGTAGCTGAATTCTGTACAGGTGGTTTGTTTGCAGCTGAGCTCTTTAAAGAATGGTTTCTTTGTAGCTGAACTCTCTACAAGGTAACTTCTTCTAGCTGATGTCTCTATAAGGTCACTAGTTTGTAGCTGAGCTCTCTACATGGCGGTTTTTTTGTAACTGAACTATCTACAAGGTGACCTCTTCTAGCTAATCTTTCTACAGGGTGATTTGTTTGAAGTTGAACTCTCTACAAGGTAACTTCTTCTAGCTGATCTCTCTACAGGGAGATTTGTTTGTAGCTGAACTCTCTACATGATGGTTTCTTTGTAGCTGAACTCTCTGCAAGGTAACTTCTTCTATTGATCTCTCCACAGGGCGATTTGTTTGTAGCTGAACTCTCTACATGGTGGTTTCTTTGTAGCTGAACTCTACAAGGTGATTTTTTCTAGCTGAACTATCCCTTTCCATAGTTGCATGAACTCCCTACAAGGTAACTTCTTCTAGCTGATCTCTCTACAGGGTGACTTGTGTGTAGCTGATCTCTATACAGGTTTCTTATTTCTAGCTGATCTCTTGAATTTTCTTCAGGGTGACTGCTCTATTAGGATGACTGCTCTATTAGAGTATCTCGATCTCGCACTTGCTGCATCAAGTTGGATTTCGTGTTATAACTCCGTGGCTTTAAGTCTGATTCTTCTACACCATAGATGAGCCTTTCTAAGATGATTACTCCATCTGTACAACGATTTTCAAAGCATTACCCTAAGCGGTTTATCTGGTAGGCGTGGCAAGCAGTCGTTTTTTTATTAGCTGATCTCGATTGCGTAATTGTTACACACTGTTGGTTTTTTCGTTGTATCTTCCTGGTTTTTAGCTCGATTTCTTTCAAACCACAAAAGGTTTGAGGTTCAATAGTTAACCTATTCACCCACCGATTTTCAGCTTCTTCCCATACGCGGTTTACCCTGTAGGCGTGATAACATATTGGTGTTATTTTTCGTGAATAATCGCTCATAACGCTTTGCCTGTTTATCGTATTCCAGCCAAAGTTGGTACCGAGATGCGCCTTTATATCCCCCTTTTTTTTGCCAAATTTCAAGGCAATCGGATATGGCGTTCGAGTTTTATAGCAGTTTTTGTAAGTGTGCGACAAGAAAAAGAAAAATAAGAAGAAAAAAAAAACGAAGAAACTGAGCCAATTTTTGAAGTCGCATATCTCGGGAACGCGCGAAGCGATTTCGTTCAAATTTGGAATGTGGAGTGCTGCAGTTGGAGGGCATGTCCACAGAAAAAATCGTCTTGTTTCATCAAGGAAGCACAGAGCTACGGAGGTGCGAAAATTGCGTTTTCTTTCTTCCTGTCAATATACTCACGGGTGTTACGCGCCGGCTTCTTGGGCCGCACGACACACTACCGTGTGTCTTGATACAACTTTTCTACCAGTAATGATCCAAATTTTTAAATTTATTAGAGAGTTCACCCAGTCATGCGTCCTTTCCCCTCGACTTCATCATAACGCTACTACAGCTGATGCTGACCTTGGTAAAACTGAACTTTTTAATTAGTACTTTTATTCCATTTTTACCTCAAGTGACTACTGTCTACCTGATACAACTCATTTAACTGTTCCTGTAAATCATCTGGACTCGATTTACTTCACAGAGCAAGAAGTGATAGATGCTCTCAATAACCTCAATCCAAACAAGGCTAGAGGAATTGACAACATCGCACCTGTCATCTTAAGAACTGTGCTTTTACCCTTGCTTTACCCATCCATCACCTTTTCAAAGCTAGCTTATGTAGCAGAAACTTACCCACTGAATGGAAAACACACAATAATTCCTGTGTTCTTATCTAGAGACAAAACTTCTGTTGCCAACTACCAACCGATTTCACTCCTTTGTGTCATCTCTAAAGTGCTAGAATGATTAGTTTATGACAAAGTGATAGGTACAATAGCTCCTTCCATCACTCCGCATCAATTTGGTTTTCAAAGTAACACTTCAACTCAACAACTTCTCATCTACTGTACTTTCATCAGCTAATCACTTCGAGGGAAGAAATAGACACCAACTACATTGACTTCAGGAAGCCTTTGATAGTGTGCCATGCAATGAATTATTGGTTAAATTATGGAACATACTGTAGGATTCACAGGAATTCTATGGAATTGGTTTAACAGCTACCTAAGTAACAGATCCCAGTGTGAAACCACCTGTCAGATTGCCTACCTGTGATCTCTGGTGTTCTCCAGGGAAGCATTCTGGGTCCTTTGCTTTCCTGATCTATATAAATGATCTGCCATCTACCATCATATCTCAACTACTTGAATTTGCAGATGATACAAAGTGCTTTCAGCATATCATTTCCATACTGGACAAACAGCAGCTTCAAGAAGACCTTAACTCTTTTATTTAAATGGACTATTAACAATCATCTGTCATTTAACCTCTCTAAATTTGTATTCATGAGCTTCCATCGTAAATTCAACTCTCAGTACATCATAAATGACTACATAATCAATGAATCACCCAGTTGCAAAGACCTAGGGATTATTTTTACTAACTCATTGTCATGGAAAAAGCATTATGAAATGATTTCCTCTAATGCCTACAAGTCACTTGGACTGTTATGCAGAGTATTCAATGATTCGCATTGTCCTCAGGCTAGAAAATCCCTATACATATCATTAGTGAGATCTAAATTGCTATACTGCTCCACTTTGTGGAGACCTTATTTGTTGAAAGACATAGAATTAATTGAGAACGTACAAAGGAGTGCTACTAAATTCATACTCTCTGATTACTAGAGTTGCACCGATTCCCACTTTTTAGGGAAACCCAATATCCGATATATTTTACCCTGTTTTACTGATAGTTAACCGATACCCGATTGTAGGTCTCTACAATTATACTTGTGCACACTCCATTAGAAGTAGAGCTAGTAAAGCCAATTCTGTGAAATTGTACACTTATCTCAATCAAAGTTGCTAGTCAGACAAGTGGGCTAGGGCCTGAACCATCACTGTTTATCTTTGTGGTTACCACAAAACATAAACAAATTACCCAAGTACATACCAGAGCCTTTGACACCAGCCCTCTAGTGGTATAACTGCAGCAGCTGAAGCTGAATAGACTAATAATCTGCTGGCTACAGCCCATTACAACCGATTCCGATTATGGTAAAACAGCTAATTATCGGCTTCTACCGATTACCGATCCAACTGTCGGTACAACTCTACTGATTACACTTCAGACTACAGGACTAGATTGACCCAACTTGGTATGTTGCCATTTATATAAATATCTGACATCCTCTTTTTCATCAAATCACTTAAAACTCCTACAGAGAAATTCAATATCCTGAACTATGTCAGCTTCAATACTGGTTCCAGGGGTGGAGGAAGTAGTTGATATAAGGGGGGCTGACCAGGGGTGGATCCAGACTTACGGAACCAAAGCACTACATTGTCTCTGGTTTGATAAGGTGAGACCAAAAAAAAAAAGGTCGCAACCAGCTGACAATAGCTTCCCACCTCACCAGCTACGAATTTATACTGATAAACTACATAAAAATCCCTACATAGCTCACTACACACTGCTCTAATACTGTCATTGCTTTATTA
The DNA here is from genome assembly GCF_963678975.1 of Dysidea avara. Classification (NCBI taxonomy): domain Eukaryota; kingdom Metazoa; phylum Porifera; class Demospongiae; order Dictyoceratida; family Dysideidae; genus Dysidea; species Dysidea avara. The sequence continues at coordinate 26,777,901 of NC_089279.1, read as the reverse complement.
GAGTGACTGCTCTATTAGAGTATCTCTATCTTGGTCACGGCTTTCAGTCCCACTCCAAGAAGGATATTTTCACGTGATAACACTGGAAGATTGTAGGAAACAGGCACGTCTGATGCTGTTGTAAACAAATTAATTTATGTTCCAAATCAGTATCTGCCAGTGTTATCTCCTGTAACAAGTACCAGGGCAAACCATCCCTTGAAGCTATTACAGTTGTATGCCAGAACAAATCGATATAGTAACTCTTTCTTACCAAGATCAATACCAGACTGAAACAATTTAGATATGGAAGATCTTGACAATATAGACTTACTTACTTTCAAGAACCGTTTGCAAAATGCAGACACTAAAATTTTGTTTTTGTACATTAGCGATTTACCCAATGGGTTTTGCTAATCAATAATAATAATAATATAATATATCCCCCTCAGCAGACCGAGGGGGGCTTCATCCCACCCTCCCCTTTCCTCCGCCTATGACTGGTTCTACCAGATCTTCTGGAATCAAACTACACCACAAGACAGCCCATACCAATGCAGCTACGAACGGTGGGGTCTATTCTACGGAACGGAACGGAATGATGGACTAATTTGCGGAACGGAATGCTGCGTAGTGTTGTAGTCTAACCCGGCTGCTGGGCGGATTTTTATAATGAGATGCAATATCACTCGGAGCTATACATGCTTATGTTCACACGCCCTCTAGTTTGTAGGTGTAGCCTTTTGCCATACATTTACTTTGTTGCCCGAGTTGTTGATATAAGCTTTCATGATTAGCTAAGAGTATAATTTTAACAGAGGGTGAGCCAACACGCGGGCCCGGCGCACGAGATAACTGGTACACCCACGTGAGCTCCACCTGCACTACGATTCTGTGTTATCTGACTCAGAGTGAAGGGATGACCGTTCCCGTCTATGATATTCGTTGTTCTCCTCCGGAGATATCTGAGGTTGTATCTTTACTTTTATTATTATTTATTTATTATTAACACTTTACAGTGACCAGCACTGAAGGTCTACTTAAATCCTCCAGTGGATTACATAACTACACTTCCTCCCAATAACCCCAAAGGTGGCGAAATTTATGTTTATCAAAGTGACTCTGAAAGGCAAAGAGGTAAGTAGCTTTTATTTGAGTGCTCTAATTTGTGTAGCTCTAAGCTATCCGGCAGCTATTAACAGCTCAGTCGCTGGGACGAAAAAGCATGTTTTTATATAGCTAATCGGCTACTAAGCTAGCTTAGGAAAAAATGGTCTACTTGGTGTACCTTAAACCATGCATCAATGTTCATTCAGTTGATGCCAATTTATATGTATGTAGCTATACCATTATGTGCATGTGCACGCGTACGTGCAGATACGGTTTCTATGGGTGTCTGGCATGGATTTGTAATGCTGTATAACTAGTAGAATGCTCAAACTGAGGCTGCACATTTTTGGAAAATAAATAAATAAATGAATGGCCACTTTGCTTTTCAGTAATTGAATTGATAGTCAAGAGGATGGCAGTCTTAAGTCCCATGGTGACATGCATAAGGGAGCTTTAGAATAGTCATTTGAGAGCGTGTACAATTAGTTTTAAAATTTGTCTTCATTATCCTTTCCTTTGATGTGTTATACACTATAGTTTAGTCATTTAGAATGTAAAAATGGATAATAGAAAAAATAACAAGGGGTGTGCCCTACACTTCTGGCTATAATAGTCTGCTTCAGCCATGGTTTTACAAGCTATATTGTCAGGTTGTATGAGAGAAATTCTTGCAAGCTACAAATTTATTGTTTCAAATTTATTAGTCGTTAAAATAAAATATAAATCTGTTGCCATGCATACAGCCAGCACATTCTCTAGAGTATAGTGTGTGTATGTGTGTGTTATACATTCTGTGGTTTTAAATTCCCATTTCTGCATTGAATCTACAGTGGTTATAGGGGTTTTTTCCTATGTCAACCAGTTCATTCCAGAACATTCTCTTGACTGAATGAGTGATGCTAAGAATGAAAATATTCACACTATGCATTAGGCCCATGGGAAGGTGGAGACAAACGACAAAATAGTGTTAACAACTAAGTAGGTAAACCAGTCAAACTGGTCACACAACTACACTACACAGCAGCAGAAGCCATGGAAACCAACTTTATTGTGTCTACCTATTCCAATCCCCTCAACCTTTCATCCACTAACAGTTGAAGAATCATGAATGTGAAATGGGTGGTGCCATAGCATGGAAGAGGGAGTTAAGGGGTTTGGTTCAGAGTATGTAGATCCCCACTAAATCAGTACAATCCTGACCATTACTTAGTGATTAAACCATGCATTACCTTAGTCACATGATATAATGTCATCACCAGATTACCAAAGGCTCTGTTGTTAGAATTTTAAAGTCTACAGTATGTCATCCCATTCTCCCAACTGCTACTTATATACTCCTTGTCATTTAAATACAATGGGGAGAAGTTAACACTTTTAAGGACCAAAAGCAACAATTTTCAAGCACTTTGATGTCTGGAGGCTTAATAAGGTTACTAAATCCTATGTTGGGGTTACCAACTAGTTGGTAACCTGTGGTCTAGTATATAGTCAATTGATCAAACAAACCCAGTTGTTTAAAACTAATTGATCAAACAAACACCAATTACATGTTCCTATAGACATGCAATAGTTGGTACATAGCTAAAATCAGTAAACAGTACAAGTCACACTACAAACTAAAAAATTAATTCAGTTTCACTGAAGTTTTGGCATTGATCCAAAGTTACTAGTAATATTAGTACCTCCTGTTATCTGAAGAACTGGCTGTATACAGATTGATCAACAGCAGGCTTCCCATCATGACATTGAATTTCTAGAACAAACTGACAGAGTCAAAAGTTCATCTCTTGGTCACTTAACATTTCATATTTGCAGCTAAATGGTTTCTCACCAGCTAACAGTCTCTGATTCCTATTACTCGCCCAATCTTCCCACTGCCTACTGCCCTTTTCTTTTTTTTGGAGGACAAGTCTTTTCTGGTATTCCAAATTCCACTGCTTCAATAGCTGCTTGTGATTTGGGTGAACCATACACACGTTGCCTTTCACTGTTGCCACTAACTGCTTGGTTGGTTCTAGGTGTGTACAAACATCACTAACACCTTGACTAATACTGTTTTCACTGGCTTCCCTCTAGATATTCGATTTCGTCAAGTACTTTACTCACTTCTTTGTAATGATAAAGTCTTCATCCACACAGCAGAGAAACCTTTCTACACTTTTTGGCTTCACTACTTCACTTCCAACTCCACTTGAGGGCTGAAATAAACTTTCCAACTGGATTTTGTCTTCGCCATTCACAGTTCTGGCCACTGCAGGAGTGATAAAGCTTCCTTACATCATTTGGAAGTGCCATAGCTAGTTTAAGTTTCTAAACTACTTAGAGTGTGCCAACAAGGTTTCTGTGTGATTTAGCGCCCTCTAACGATGTTGGCTTGGCTACCCATAATTAATTACCTTGGCCTGCAGCCTCGGTAATTAATTTGTAGTTAGTGCTCACCACATCATCATCTGGTTGCTAAATCGTGTAGAAACCTCAGTTTGTTCTAACTATAACTTAGAAAGCATGATAACTCTGTATATATAGACAATCAATTAAAGGAGTTGAGAAAGTGCTTCTATGTATTTAGGCAGTTAGTTTGAGTTATAGTAATGAAATTAAGTGGTTATTGCAATTCATATAGATTTATAAAGGACCTTTTGTAGTTAGTAGAATGGTACAATGCAAAAAGTAGGTATTTTGTGTACTTTGTGATACAATGATGAAACTTTCCACATAAATAATAATGCTGTTATATTATAATACCTTAATAGCCCTTTTGCAGTAACATTTTAAAAAGTGGGTGAGATCAAAGCGAAAAGAGCTTTATTTTCCATAACGCATTCAAGCATGCTACATTTTCCATTTGCGTCACAATAAGGTACAGTTATGCATTGATTGGAAAATAAAGAACCATTATTTCCCAAAAACAAGATCACATGCGCAACATTTCTAATAGCCAAAAGTAGCCAAAAAGATACTATTTGTTTGTTTTACTACTGCACCTGTACTACATATACACTTACCAATTGTCTGATGGCTGAAAACCAACGTGGTTCAAGTTCACAAAATGAATACTGCTCCAAACAATGACGACAAGATAGCACTTTAAACCAGTTAAAGCACCGCTACGCTTGTACTATATGAAATAAAAGCACTTGGGCACGGTCTCAAGCCTAATATAGCACTCGCCTTTGCCTCGTGCCATTATAATATTAGTCTCTCACCCACATCCTCGTGCTTTTATTTCCATATTGTATGCTTGGCGGTGCTTTAACTAGTATTTAAAATCCCAAGAGGTATTATTCTCCACCATTTAAACCTGCACGTATGGAATCACATTAAAAGTGTTTATGTAAAACTAATTTGTTTGATGTACAGCTCATTCCACTACAAAAGTTATAATCATTTTTATAATTTTAATTTTTGGGTGTAAATTAATCAGTAGGTAATTTATTTGTAATCACCTATTAACTTCAAATGAAAGCCAAGCAGCACCTGTAATGTGAAGCTGATTTAACTGCGCCATAATGCAAAATGATGCCTCAAAGACAAAAAATGATGAATTAAAATTTCAATACAAAAATGTCTGTAAAGGTCACCAAAGGTCAAAGTTGTGATGGCACTATATCAAAATTAATATATATATCACAAAGAGTACAACTTAATCGTATCAAAAAGTACACAACTTTTGCACTATGCTGCTCTACTAAAGTATCATCATATATTTCATTGATAATTTGACTGTCCTAACAGGTGACTGGCGATGTGATCAGTACAGATGGGTAAATCAAGGTGTCCATAAACTGCCAAAGACAGACCCACAAGTCAAGAAATCATACTTCCGGATCAGTCTGCCTGATGGTCCATCAAATGTGTTTATTAAGCATGCTTATAATCTGTTACCTCCAAGTGATAACATGACCACTGTGATACATTATTTGGGAGATGAAAAGGCTGCTGTACCTTTTCCACATGGTAATGCCACTACGAATTCCCAAAGGAGCTATGTAAGAACTTGTCCATCTGTACTGAAAACTTTAGAAGAAGAATGTAAGGTGGCTACTCCAATAAAAGCTTACAGAGATGAAATCACAAAAGTTCCTCCATCAACACATTTGTCGGTGAAACAACCTCGCAACATCAAACAAGTGAAAAATATCCGCTGTCATATTTTGGAAGACTTTCGTCTGTCACATGATGGTATCATTAACCTTCATGAATTAGCGATTGATTTGCCTGATTTTATTCATTCCATTCATACTCATCCCGATTTGATCTGCATTTGTGGGCACAAGGTTTTGTTTAATGAGTTGGACCGTGTTCTGTTGGTTGATTCTCCAAGTGCCCAATTACTTTCCTATGACACAACTTTTCAACTCGGTGATTTCTATGTGTCTGTCTTGTCATTTCGCCATGTTCTTTTTAAAGAGTGTCCCGCCATACCAGTAGGGATTGTCTTACATGAACGAAAGTATCAGTCTGTTCATGATCAGTTTTTTGATGTGTGCTGCAAGTTAGCACCTGGCTTGAAGAGTACTACAAACCCAATCGTGACTGATGAAGAGCAGGGTATTGTTAATACCATAGCTTCACACCTACAATCTTCTACAAATCTGCAGTGTTGGAATCATGTTTTTTGTGATGCAATGCGCTGACTTCGAGCGCATGGTGCTCCTTCAAAGGATGTGGGTATCTATTTGTCAGATGTCAAGGACCTTTTTCACCTACCATCACAAGCAGAGTATCAAGCTGAGCTTTTGCACATGGCCCAAAAATGGAGTGCAGCATTTTATCAATACTACTGTAACCACATTGCCCTAGACATCACATCTATTGCACGGTGGGCAATCGAGCCACTTGGAGTATATAGCCCATTTAGTGGTGTAACAAACAACCAGGCTGAGGGTTTGAATTATGTCTTAAAGCAACTTGTGGAATGGCGTGAAGCTCCTATTGATTGCATGGCTTTAGCCCTTTACAATCTTCAAGGGTACTACAACATAGAAATTTCACGTGGCAAACGGAATTTAGGGAATTACAATCTTCATTCAAGATTTTCATCAATTGCTGCTATGGAAGCAGAGCTACCTTTCAATTCAGATCAGCAAATTTACCACCCTAAAGAAATTGTTCAGCGTATTAAGGGAAAATGTACCATGGCTAATGTTGGTGTAAGTGAATCAATGAGTGATAAGAAAGAGGATAGATGCTTAGAGCAATTAACCCAGAAAGAACGAGCAAGATGTGTAGTTGAACAACGTAAAATCAGTTTAGATTCTAATTTGCGAACATTCTCTGTCATGGGGACTAACAAGCCTCATGTTGTAACATTGCATCCTAAAGAATCATGTTCATGTGCTTCATCTACTTCATGTTACCATATTTTGGCTGCAAAATTAAGTATTGGCGTGACCTGTGAAGCTGTTCCCAAGACGAAACTGAGCTTAACACAGCTGAGAAAAAACTCTGTAGCTCCAAAGAGAAAAAGTCTGGAAGGAAAAGGCCTAGACCAGGAGACTATGAAGTTTGTCCTGCACCGGATGCTTTAGGAAGTGAGTTACAGGCACAAACATGAATGTTGTAATATTGTCAAGAATTCTTAATTCCATGCAGAAAATGTTTTTCATGGGTGGGTTAGTAGTAATTAACATATTTGTGGTGTGTTGGGACCTCTGTGAGCATGCCCTATACTATGAATACCCATTAGTAGCACCAGTGTGTTGGCATTGCACTCAGTGGACTGTTGTACTGGGAAAATGCATATACATTTTTAAAATCGTATTATGACTAATAACTAGCATTTCTTAGTTTTCATTGTTGTGTAGGACTTAACTCATTTCTTGTCACTAGTAGAAGTTGTAAACAACATAGCAAGTTCTGTACTGTAAGACAAGTAATATTTCCCAGACGGTGCAGACAAACATAATTTATGGGTGCATGCCTGGTTAAAAAATAATTACTCAAATACACTGAAACCTGTACATCATATCATGGACCAACCAGCAGTGATTATTAAGGTGTACTGATTTTCCAGATCAGTTACAGGTTTTTGCAATTGAATTCGGCGACTTTGCAATTGAATTTGTCCCGTTTGCAATTGAGTTCATCGCTTTTGCAATTGAATTCGTCCCGTTTGCAATTGAATTCGTCGGTTTTGCAATAGACTCTTTCCAAAACGACGCCCACTTTTCGGCCGCCATTTTGAATGGGGCTACTATGCCATGCGCATGGCGTATTCTCCGGCGTATTCAGTCTTTGCAGTGAAGTTGTTTCGTGTATTTTAAAGAAAAGAAGTAGGAAAAGGAAACCACAGATACTTCTGACGAAATTTAAGACGATGGCCATGATTCTCGGATTCTCACAAGTATAATTTCAGTCAAATTTCCACTCTCCATGGCTTTGTTGTGAGCATAAATTGTTACTCGTGACAATCATTGTGAGTAAGGACAAGGAGTGGAATGTACAGACCCTAGATACTACATTTTGTGAAGTTTCAATCTGGCAGATCAATTCAGTGCAACCCATCTGATCTTACTATTAAAGGATAGGGACGGAGACCGGGAGCTCACAAAGTCCGGAGCTCCTGATAAGACAGATGCTGAGTTGTGCTGTAAACTGAATTTCTGAGACAAAGACAACATCATTTGAGGTGAAACTGCTGCCTCAGCAAACAGTATAGTGGGTACATCATTTCAGATAATGTGGCTTGTTAAGTAACTAAGGCATTGTAACTAGTGTGCAGTGGTTAACTGTGCATTTGTAAGAACACATACAGAACTGGTAATCACTTTTCCATGTATGTAGCTTATATAATGTGGCATGATCACCTTATGTGACATCGTTATACATACAGTAATGTATGTTTGTGAAAGTTTCATACGTTAGTATGTATCTTCCAGTACAGTGGTGGCTGACTAACTAGACTCAGTTACTAGTGCTACAGACATAAAGTCTGATTAGACTGAACAGTTTAGATATCTTTTCTCTCAGAATGGATACCTGCATTGCACAAATTCTAACCATATAATTATGTTACTCAGTGTTAAGTTTAATCCAAAGAGATATCCAGTGATGTCATCCTTGATACAGTACCATATAGACCTTAAAAACATTTTGATGAGAAAACACTCCACTGGTATTATATTCTTTGATAATATGACTTACTGTGAGCTTGCATGAGTCAGTATGACCAGCATTATATACTTATAACAGATTTGTAAAGTGTAGTATTTGATAGTTGTATAGCACACATTTTAATCGGACATGTATCTAGCAGTCACATGTGAATGTTGTACTATACAGTGAAAATACTTGGATCTCATTGGCCGCAATTCTTTTCATATGAAGCACTAGGTGTGATCACATGAACACCTTGGGATGAACTGAATAGAATACAAATGGGACCATGGAAAGGTATCCTTAGTAGAGGGGTATCCTAATTTGTTGAGAGTTTAAATGTGTGTATATACAAATGGGAGTACTGGCAAACATTTTTTAGGTGATTGGTACCATTGTAATAGGTTGTACTTCTGCTTCAACAATTGTCCAGTGGAGTGTGGCGCTTGGCCAGTATCTGAGTGGCCTGCAGATCAAAGTCAGGCTAGGGATAGATTTTTAAAAACCCCTTCTATGTATTTGTCCCGTTTCACATTAGTCAACAATTTTTGTTTAGGTTCCCTGTCTCATGGTAAACACCTCGTACAGGCTTTGCCTCCAGTGCCTAACTGGTAAAGCAGATAAAAACAAACAATTGTTAAAAGTACTGTATAATAAGAAACCAAAGTTTGTTGATTCTGAAACTGTTGTTGCACACCCCTTATAATACTTCTGAAATGAGTGTGAATTAAAATTTTGCATTTTGACTATATGTTCAATAAAGACATTACTATGGTCATAGATAGTATACCATAGACTATCTATGCTATGGTAGCTACTTGTATATCAGTAACTAGCTGAAACAGTATAAGCTGAAGACCCAAGTGAATTATATTAATCATTTATACTCCTCACTGACTCTTGTACTGATAATAGTGACTGTAGTGGCAGCTGATCATGCAAACTTGATTGTATGGGCTGACAACACCTCTGACAAAACAATTACTGTTGTTGACTGCTGTCGATGTCTCATGCCTTGTTCAGCCATGATAACCAGCTGCCTTTAACCAGAAACACTAATTCTGCCACCCCAAAGGTATTGATGGGTTGTTCCTCAACAATACGGCTCTGTTCAAGCTGCTGCTAACACCAGATTATTTACCGTGGCCCCATTCAAAATGGCGGAAAGGTGTTGCCATAGCAATGACGTACTTTTGGAAAGAGTCTATTGAATTCGTCCCGTTTGCAATTGAATTCGTCGCTTTTGCAATTGAATTCGTCGCTTTTGCAGTTAAATTCGTCCATAACAAGAATGGCAGCTGGAGCAAACATGAAAACATGATGTAGCAGCTGCTACAAGAACTTGTTCAAGTACAACAGTAGTAAACAACTCTTTATAAGGCAATAATTCTTCCTCTACAGCCTCTCCAACAACATTCCAAACTCTACTACGCCATTCGCGATGGGTGTGGTCACTCGCGAGCAAGCTAATTAACTTGTCAGACTGCTATCAACTTCGCGTACTACCAGCTTCAATTACCTTCTAGTGTCTCAAGTGTAACTCTCCAAGGCATAAATAGTTGAACGGGTTGGTTTCTTGGAGCCGTTTTGTTTATGACGAATTGTAATGCAAACGCGACGAATTCTATTGCAAAACCGACTAATTCAACTGCAAAAGCGACGAATTCAATTGCAAACGGGACGAATTCAATTGCAATACCGACGAATTCAATTGCAATACCGACGAAATCAATTGCAAACGGGACGAATTCAATTGCAAAGGCGACGAATTCAATTGCAAAAACCTGTTAACATGCTAAGGAATACAGCTATACTCTGACACTTATATGTGACCCGCTGGGGAAAAACCCACTGTTTTCGCAAAATTCTGATTTGTCATAAAATTTATTAAAAAGATGTGTGCCACATGAAAATTTTACACACATTTTAATTGCTTTGATTTGGAGTGAAGTAATGCTCATATCAGCAAAACCTATGTACCACTGGGCTATAAGGAGTAAGTAGATTTTTGTTTCATGCTTGTACAGTAAATTAAACATGAGTTACAGGTGTTTATTTATGATGTGGGAAAAATAGTGGGTATTGTAATTTCTTACCTTGATGGATGTGGCAGTTTACATTGAGCTAAGTCCCATCTTTGTAGCTTTTAGTTGTAAGATATGATCGATTATTTAGGCGCCTGTAATATATTTGCTGTATTGTTACTGTACATAATTTTATTAAGATTCTTAATTGCTATTCCAGCTGTCTACCGCTGTAACTATAAGGTTATCCATCATAAGGGACTGAAATTTTGGTATTCCACTCCTTTCTTACCATAGATAACAGAGAAGCAATAAAAAGGATTTTGAGGAATGTGCTAAGTGGTGGGTGTTCACTCAGCCGGTTAAATATTTCATGCAAATGAGGACAAAACTGGCTTCTGAATGCAAAAACTTTTGTAAAGAAATACTATATTACAGAAAACTGTTAAAGGAAAAGGGGATAATGAATTATAAAATATTTTATGAATTGGAATTGCAGTAAGTTTCCCTGTGCATTTATAAATAACATATTTGAGCTATCAATACACAGCAACCACTGGACGACTAGTTTTAGAAATACATATAGCACAGCATCAACTTCTTTATCTTAGAATGCGAACATGATTTGTGCATATGATCTGGGAACACATTTCACTTAGAATGCATTTTACTTTTTCAGATGCTACAGAAGAGCACTCCTGTGATGCAAAGCAATCAATTCCTGGTGACCAATGCATGTCACAATGTCATGATAAAGGTTGTTAAAAATGTTTATAAAGTTTGTATAGAAGTAACATGGATTGTATAATAGGTGAAGCTGATGAAAGTGTGGAATCTACCTGTTCAGATGAGGAGAATTATGGTAAGTGATTAAATTATCTGTATATATAACGTCTAATGCTCTAAAGCAGGCCATCAACAAGATGATACAAAGAAGACCAGTTCAACACGTATTTGCAATTGTAAATCTGATTGTACTAACAAAAAATGTCGATGCTTGAAGTATGGTTTACCATGTACAAATCATTGTCACAGTGGCATGAAATGCAAGAATAAAGGTATGTATAACAACATTTACTTGAAAAAAACATTACAGATTTACATTTATTAGCTGGTAAACAGTATAGATGTGATGATAATGTTAAAGATGGTACGTTGTTAAGGAATAACGTAATGGTATAGTAACACTAAAACATGTGCTTAAATAATTATAACACCCTATTAAGTACTGAGTTTATCATCATTGTGTTTTAGAATTACCGGACTGGGAGGGTTTTGACCAGTATTTAGAAGATATGTGGAGTGAAGAAAAGCCAGTAATCATATCACAAGAGATAGAGGACATTATTGCCAGCGAATCATTTTCTGCCAAACCAATTGGGCCTATTGGTGCACACATTCCTGATGGGTTTAGTCAGGTAATACCACAGTCGTTCGCTAGTTCATATGTCGTCAACTCACATGAGGATGCTGCCAAGCTCAAAAAAGTGTTATCTGATCACAAGCAGCCACAGCCAAGCATACTTGTATACCCTTATGAAACTATTGCCAATGGAGATTCTGTGATTAAAAAACTACTGATGGACCACTTTGGATACCGCTTCAATTTTGGTACATAATTAATACATAATTTTTGTAGTAACTGAGTACACATAAACAAATCACCAACATTATGGTGTGTGTATCAGAAATGCTAAATCCCAAAGGTTTTACATTTTGTGCCTAATAAATTTTACTGAAAACATCCTGATGCAAGCCTCTTATTGATGCATTTGATAATAACCATTCACAAGGGACTTATTATTGCATTGTTATAGATCTTGTAGTTATATCAGGCTTCTCCATTAATAAAAGACCTCCAAAGCACCTTTACAAATTACAAAAGAAGCTGAATTATGTTGATAACAGATTTTGTAACTACATATGTTACAGTAACACTCAGAGATGTGCCCAGGTGTAGAATAGTGGTAACTACAAGAAACAAAGTTAACCCTTAAGGGCACATGGGAAATGCATTTTTGCACAATACAGTCATACACGGCAACATTAAGCACAGATAGAATAACCCGATCAACCTAAAAAATCTACATATCAATCGAAAGTCTATTCACTGGGTTGCTTGGGGAGCTTTAATGAACATTTTAACTAGAGGCTTACTTATTATGAAGCGATGAACGCCGATGATTATGTTTTCTATTATTCAATGTTTTCACCATGTGTACAATTTACTATAGATTGTGGGTTTAATCACATGAGTTCTATACAGCTCGATCTGAATTTCATGGCTAATTGAATGAATCTTATCTCAAATTGATAGGAGCACCATCATTGAGTTATAAATCATCTAATGTAAAGTATTTTGTTCATTGAAATATTGTTTACATGGCGAGTTTGCTTTAGCGTGAGGGTAAATCCCTAGGTATCATTATAACATCACAAATAAACATAGAAAGTATACTTTGAAGGTTTACAGCCATGCATTTTTGGGCTTATGGATATACCTTTAAGGAATCAGTGCAGAGGGTGTGATAGTGGTAGCTAATTTATTTGAGTCCCAACCACCGCCTAGTACTGTGTACACATCCTTAGTACTGCATATTAAAAACACAATTCACAAAAAATTGGCCAGAAACGAGCCCTACAATACTTTCACAGTGTTTATACTAGCAGTTTAATCAAACCAAAACTGTTATGATGATGAATGACTATTACGGTAATCTTTAAACAAGGTTCATGCAGCAAGTTTCTAAAGAATAGCAGGAAAGTGCCAACGATAAATTGTGAGTCTTTCCAGTCTGTTATGCAGATTAGTCACGTCCGTGCCTAAAATATGCTGCCCTCTTTGTGATATATTTTAAGAGACTGCGAAATGTCCGCAACTATCAAGCTATATGGCATGATAATAATTGTATGAAAGTTTATATGTTCTTACGACAAGTAAAAAATATTTACAGTATGATGTAATTGTTGTTACAGAAAGCTATGCTTTTGATTCAAACAGTACAGGGGGCACTCAAGAAGGTATATTATAACAGTGCATTTACATAGTTAAACACAATAGATACATTCTACCTGTAATCTATATGGATACGTTGTCAATTAAAAATTATCAATTCTGTACACAAGTGACATTAAGTAGAGGCAAAAATATAAAAGATGACATCGAACTTCATTATGCAAGTATTTCTTCTTTATTTTATGGCAAAACACTTTTATAGGCTATCATTAAGTAGTATGCACATCCCATCCACAATGTACAAGCAGTTTGTGTTAGTTGGTTAATCAAGTTTCCTTCATGGTATGTGAGAATTGTAATATTGTGTCACAGGCAATGACAGAACAGCTGCTAAAGTTCCTAGATGCTCTTTTGGTCAAAGAAATGAAGCTGCTTTTCATCTGGTTAAGAGCCTCAATGCTATGAAAAAGAAGATCGTGCCAAACGAAAACTCTATCCACCCTCCTATTGCTGTTGATGATCTTCCAAATGACATAACCACTAATGTTACTACTTGGATTGAAAAGTTTAACCTTCTCACATCAGATAAGGAGGTATTGCAACCCCCCACTCACTGGCTTAACTCCTCTATCATAGATGTTTCACAGAGATTATTGGCTGAACAATTTCAGTACTTGGATGGGTTCCAAAGTGTAGGATGCAGCTATACAATGTATTTTGCAGTTCATGACAAATTTATCCAGATACTTCATGACAGTGCGAAAAATCACTGGCTTACAATTTCAACAATTGAAACAAAGGAACCAAACGTTTTTGTTTATGACAGTCTATACCGGCAATTGTCAGAAAACGTCCAGCATCAAATAGCATGCATTATGAAGACCCAATTCAGACAGATTAATGTCCACTTTGTGGATATTCAACGGCAAAGTGGAACAAGTGATTGCGGCTTATTTTCTATTGCTTTTGCTACCTCATTATGCTTTGGCAAGCAACCAGAGTTGATCTTTTATAGCCAACCATTAATGAGACAACACTTGATAAAATGCTTTGAGGTAGGAAGAATTGAGGAGTTTCCGATAGCACATACTCGAAGATTAAAAGCAACAAAGGTTACAAATACACAATCAATTAAAGTTTACTGTTTTTGCCGAATGCCAGAAATCAGTGAGGCGTCAATGGTCGAATGTTCCGAGTGCCAGGAGTGGTACCATGCAAATATATGTATTCAAGTACCCAAAGAAGCGTGGCAGCATAAGATGGTTTGGCTGTGCACTGATTGTCGACCTGTGGCTGATAACTGACATACTTGTTACATGTGCTCTCATGAATTGTGATCATTCATTTTAATCTTGTATCTTTATATAATCATCAATAATTATAATGGCTCGAAATATAAGCACATTTTTATACACCACTGGGGGACTGCTGCATAGCTATTTACACTGACCGTGTAATTAATTCTTAGTCAATGGTGAACATATAGACAAAGTTTGACATACTGTTAATCTGGAAGAAATAGCTATAACCAAAGTGACCATAAGAACTGACGATGCAGCAATTAAAGTATCCTTATAATCTGACCTTTCACGGGAGAGAGATATTGTTTCATAAAGCACAATGGTCTCTAAATCAGGAAAGTGCTAAAATCTGACAAAATTTGTAACAGCAACGCCTAATCCCACAATTAAAACTTCGTCACTATGACAATATATGAATCCACAATCGATCTTTAAAGCATATGCATGGTTGATTATACCCAGTGCCGGCGTATGTTATCTATGCTTTAAGTTATTTGTACGTGAGATTGATAACCCGTGAAGTGCCGTCATTTATGATTCAAATAGTTAGCTAATACCTTCAGCACTTCCGTAATAATAAATACGAGCCTCCAAGACCTGCACTACTGCAATCATAGGTAATACATGAACATGAAATGTTCATGTATTACTGAGCTATCCATAGAGCTATCTATGCTGCAATCATAGCCTCCGAAACTGGACAGCTTAAACTGGACTGGCACCACTAGGCGTAGGCAGACCAATACTCAATTTTTTCTTTTTTATGTGGCCAAAGGTCACAAAATAGTGGTCTGGGTACGCGAGACTAGCTTAGGGCACCACAAATCCCACAACGAATTGCATATCTAGACAGCTTCTTATCATAAAACTGTGTGGCTATTCCATTTACCTATTGATGGCAGTTTCAATCTGTTACCATGAAGATTGTATAGCGCCTTCTTGATCTACAGACGCTGCGGTCTAGTGTTGGGCGATATATCGATATTATATTGTTTGATTTTTTGCTGATATCGAAAAGTATCGATATATTTTTCAAAACTCGATATTTCGATACGATACATCACGTGATCTGATCTAATTTTAAAATGTCTATTTTAGCTTTTTAAATAGTTAATTGTAGCTTTCCATTACCTTCAGCAATTTTCTAATTACTGTTAATGTGGACAGGAAATCCCCATTGTGTATAGCCATAGCTACCTAATATCAAATTATGTGAGAAAACTAGCAATTTACACGTGCAAATGAATGTTACAATATTGTATCGAAAAGTATCAATATCGGTCAATTTTAGTCAATATCGTATCGATATCGTATCGTTCTGAAAATCCTGGTATCGCCCATCACTACTGCGGTCACGTAGTTATGTTTCAGCATTATTAAACCAGGTGTATACTGGTGGTGTATTCTAAAGTGTTCCGTTCCGCAAATTAGTCCATGATTCCGTTCCGTTCCGTTCCGTATAATAGTCCCCACCGCTATGAACTCCTATTTTTCGCCTACCTAGACTATGGAAGAGTCTACCAATAATTGATCATACACAATCACTAGCTGTAATAAAACAGAAATTGAAGGAATTTTTCTGGAATCATTTCTTAGCTAACTTTGACAATTCTCCTTGTTGTTTCCATTACCTTTGTCCCTGTTCCCGTTGCTCCAAGAATCCTGCATCTAACAATTTTAACCACTTGTAACTAAGTATGTAGATGTTAGTGTATAATTATTATGTTAGGCTATCAGTGTAGGTCACTGGTAGACCCTCAGAATTATTATTATTATTAGACTGCTGTTGCAATCATACATACATACTGTACCTATATACAAGGATATTAACAGCAAGCAACTTAATATGGAAGGGTACTGTGCACATCGCGGTTTAGTGTACCAGACTAACTGACTGATTCATTCTACCAAACACTGCAGGATTAATTCCTTCATTGTTTAATGTTGCTAAGGTACAAACATCAATGGATTCTTGTGCTGCATGGCTTGTTTTATGTTCTATTTCAATCACACTAGCTGTATGCATGTCAAGATTTAACAAATTTAAACTATTTCCCTCTTTCCTTTGCACGCTGTTTCATAACTAGCAACCTCTGCAGAACTTATAATGGGATAAAGTATCCATAATTTTTGTATCACACCATTTATATTTGAGATATCGCACTTTTAATGGACGTATTGCACCTCTTACATATATGTGAGAGTAAGTGGATTGATTGTAATGGCACTTTTCAGCTGTACTTCATTTGTAAAGAGTAGAACATACAGCTGAAAACAGAATAAAATTTTGACACAGTACGTAATTGATAGCTATAGTGGATGTACAAATACACAATTAGTACTACTACCACAGGTATTTTTACTTTGACATGACATGCCAGGATGCTATAATATGTATCATATCAATCCAACAACTGAATGAGTTACTGTAGAATACTCTCAATAGAAGCTTGACGTATTATATAGAAATACGTCTAGCAATTAGCCATTAGAATTAGTATTACACTTGTTTGTCAAGATCCCTAGACAAAACTCTTTTAATTTGCTAAAATAGTGTGGTGTGTTTATATTAGAAGTAAATGTCCGACTTGACAACTATTGTTACCATAGTGATACATGCCCAAGGCATAACAACAATATGGTTGCTTAGCAACGGTTGCTAGGTAACCATTGCTAAGATAAAAGTTATTTTGAGACCATAGCAATGGTTGATAAGTGTGATTGGCCTTTTGCAGTGGTTATTTTTTGAATTTCTGTTGCATAGTAACAATTGCTATGGTTATTGGATTAATTTGCAATAGGACGGATGGCTGTGGTATTCAGGATTAATAGTTCTCACATTGTAAACAGGAAAGAAACAGTACTCGGCTTTGCCTCACACTATTTTACTCCTTCCTATTTACAATGCTCGCACTATTAATCCCAATACCACAGCCATCTGTCCTATTGCAAATTAATCCGAAAACCTTAGCAACTGTTACTAGGCAACAGAAAATTACTAGGCAACAGAAATTCAAAAATAACCACTGCAAAAGACCAATCACACTTATCAACCATTGCCTGGCAACAGTTGCTATGGTCTCAAATGACTTTTACCTTAGCAACGGTTACATAGAAACCGTTGCTAAGCAACCATATTGTGTCATACCTTGGGGCATCTATCACTATGGTAACAATAGTTGTCAAATCGGACATTTACTTCTAATGTAAACACACCACACTATTTTAGCCAAAGTAGTATTATATATTTTTGTCATGGGACCTTGACAAACAAGTATAATACTAATTCTATTGGCTAATCGCTTGACATATTTCAATATAAAACGTCAAGCTGCTATTGAGAGTGTTAAATAGTAACACATTCAGTTGTTGGATTACATATACTAATACAACATCAATATCGTGTCCTGTACAAAAACTCCAATAGCAGCTTGTGGTATGTTTTTGATATACTACAGCAAACTAGCCAATAGAATCAGTATATCACTTGTACATTTGATATACGCATCTGATCGGCTAAAATTTTTTGATAGTATTTAGTTGTTTTACCAGTTAGGCATGTCCGACTTGACAACTACTGGTACCGTAGTAACCAATACATGTTACCTAGCAACAGCATCGTTGCCTAGCAACCGTTGCTAGATAACCACTACTGATTTTAGAATTGATTTTGCCACCATAGCAACGGTTCCTGAGCAACCACCAAAAAGCATGTAACTAGGTCAGGTTTACATTTTGTTGCCTAGCAACAATTGCTATGGATTGTTGGGCCGATTTTCAAGATTGCAGGCTGCAACGCATGTGCATACTCCTTGAGCATGCTAATCACAAGGAATTACTTACCAGTACTAATAATGGTATAAAAGCATTGGAAATTGCTGTTACGGCTTCCAAGTGGGAGATGAGATGTTGTATTAACATATTATACTAATACAACATCAATATCGTGTCCTGTACAAAAACTCCAATAGCAGCTTGTGGTATATTTTTGGTATACTACAGCAAACTAGCCAATATAATCAGTATATCACTTGTACATTTCATATACGCATCTGATTAGCTAAAAATTCTTGATAGTGTTTAGTTGTTTTACCAGTTAGACATGTCCGACTTGACAACTAGTGGTACCATAGTAACTAATACCTGTTATCTAGCAACAATATTGTTGCCTAGCAACCGTTGCTAGGTAACCACTACCGATTTTAGAAATGATTTTGACACCATAGCAACGGTTGCTAAGCAACTGCCAAAAGGCCTATAACTAGGTCAGCTTTAAATTTTGTTGCCTAGCAACAGTTACTATGGATTGTTGGACCGATTTTCAAGTAGATTGCAGTCTGCAACACATGTGCATACTTCTTCAGCATGCTAATCACAAAGAATTACTAATAATGGTGTAAAAACATTAGAAATTGCTGTTACTACTTCCAAGTGGGAGACGAGATGTTGTATTAACATATTCACCTCGCACTATAACATCTTTTCTAAGTTTGTATATCTTTTGGTAAATATTTCGAATACCATGATATCTGTAGTATAACATATACAAATACGTAGTTATACGTAGTCAAATTGTGTCAGAATTTTACAGCAAGTGTATATACATATGAAAACCATGGAGTATTAGTGCCTGACTTGATCTTACCATATTTAAAGCTTCTTTTCATCATGTCAATGATATATTGTTGAGTTACATTGTGTGTGATAAACAACAAGTGATGTCACCTTATTAGTTAAATCAGTCATTACAAGTTAATATGAAGCCATCGTGAGAATCCATAGTGCTTTTATAATCATTAGTGATATTACAATAATAATGTATGTACAATGAGTCATTAAATTGGTATGAATAATAATATAGTTTCTTTTGTTCAAATGACAAAATGTGAATGGGTATATGATCAATAGCTTTTGCATTTCTTTCAAGAACAAAAGGTTTATTCATCTCTAGATCTGTAATTTGTCACCATGCTTGCTATGCATATATAGTTAAAGTGATTGGAGTAAAGATAGACATCTTTGGTGTACTCATCCCTGTATGCATGTCTGTGTAACAGTCAAAATAATACCTTCTAAGAGTGCCGGAGTAATAGGGGCTTTGCTTTGTATTTTATCGACTATGCCTATGTAAAAGCAATGCCTATGCCTATGTGCAATGCAATGCCTATGTAAAAGATTGGTTGTGCAATGGTCTACATAGTGTTTATGCATTATATTAGAATATTACTGAACTATCTTTCAGTTTAATTCTAATTGTAAATTCCGATAAGAATATAGTGAAGTGTTATACTACCTGACTAAACCATACACCTCCTATTGTGTCAGTCACAGAGTACTACATTGTGTTGCTGTGTAAGGAATGCACTGCATCATTAATAATAAATACATCTGAAGCCCCCACATGTGTATTAGCTACATTGCACCCTTCATTTTTAAAAAGTGCTCTCATAACGCCGTCATTGCTAACAAGCTGTGTAATATAATATAGTATTGATCATGAGTGATTACTACATAATTATGTAATCCATAATTAATTGTTAAGTAATGACTTGTTGATTATGAATGGAAGAGGCCAACTATTTCTATTGTTACAGTTGTATATGTATGTATTCCTTGGAGATAGTGTGTATAGGTGAGATTACATAGTTATAAAACTAGGTAGGGATTCTTAACAACTAATGTACACAATCATAAGATTTAGATATGTACAATAATACACCACTCAGGAGATTTTTAGAATTGATATATGATTGAATATAGCTAAGTTGTGCATTTATGATATCACAAACTACCACTTTACTTCACATACTGACACTTGCAACATTTTTGCACATTGTCACATGTTATTCTGCATGGGTAAAACAAATTAACTTGTTCCACATGTGGGTACACAAACTCCATGTTTTAGCATCACCACACCATGGTGCGTAGCATACTACTGAGTCTACACATCACATGGTACATAATTATAAATTGCCACACAAAATTGATGGTGTGTGCATGGTTGTGTGTCGCACACGCATTGTCACACCAAAGGCTGATGTCTGTTAAAACTATGAATACTTGACACAGGCATTTATTGTGGTTATGATGTTTATCTACCCTGGTGACTAATACCGTGGTAATGAGATTGGCCATAATTTGAGGTAATACAGTAGCCATAGGATGTAGCTAGCTATAATTATACAGTTGCTATGTAGTACTCTAATGTAACAATGCTAGCTATGCTGTACAATGCTACAAAATGCATAGTATTAGTGTTCTGTACCAATATGGATTTTGATGGTGATATGGTGGTACTAATTAATTGTACTTGTAATTAAGAGGCACCATCCATTGTATTAAGACTTGCAATACAACAGTTGTGTTTGGAAAGGAAGGAAAAATGGTTCTATAGGTTCTATATTGTCTTGTTTTGTTGACACTTTAGTGTACATAATGGAATGCAGCCTGTCTAATGTGTTAGGTAAGATTGTTGGACAGTTTGTCTCCTGGTTGCCATGCTACCAAGTTTAATGTTTGTGGTGTCAAATTCTAACAATGTATCGGGTGATATTCCCCATGAAATTTGATGAATATACATAATTATACAGTGGTGGATGGTTTCATTTTTTTTATGTCTGCTGTGATGTGCTGTTTATCTATTCCATTGCAACACACTTGTATGTATTGCACACTAAGCAACTTATATACATTATATAAGTCATTTTCATGCATGATTATGTAGTAGTCTCACCCATGTATTTTAGTTATTGTATTCTAAATACCGCCTCCTCCCCTGATCACGTGAATTGTAAGTGTTGCCTCGTGTTTTCTGTGGACACAGTTAAGAGACTCATTGTGCTTATTGTCGTGGATCTTACATTGGTGCCGAAACCCGGGACAGACGAGATGGCAAGTAACGGTAGTATTTGTGTGCCGGAACCTTTGCAGCACGAGGACGCGAGATCCTGGTTTAAGCGCTTTGAACTGTGCGCTGCTGCTAACGAGTGGAATGCCGCCAAACAACTATTACGCCTCCCGACACTGTTCCGCGGTCGATCGTGGGCTATCTATGAATCCCTCGGCGATGACGACAAGGAGTCTTACGATAAGCTGAAGAAGGCCATTCTGGACAGGTTGAACCCTGACTCAGACGAGCACCGCCTTGCCGCCCGGGAGCAACTCTCTCAACGGCGACTCCGTGAGGGGGTAGAGAGCATCGACGAACTAGCCAGGGACCTAGAAAAGCTCCTCGATCAAGCCTCACCAGGGCTTCCAGCAGCTACCCGCGAGGCAGAACTGCGTTTCCACCTTATTAACGCCCTACCGGATGAAGTGTCCTTTCAGCTGAAGCTCCAACCTAGAGGCAACTATTCAGCTACTATTGCCAAGGCACGAGAACTCCAACTGATCTACAGTCGAAACAATGTCCCCACCCTGTGAGCTCCATCAGAAGTGAAAGTGATCGCCTGGACACAGTGGAGAAGTCTTTGTTACAAGTGACTGAGCAACTGGCCGCCCTCACCAGCCATCTAACAGTACCTCAACCAGCTATACGCTGTTTTAATTGTGGCCGACCTGGTCACATGGCAAGGAACTGCCGTTCACGGAGAATGGTCGAATGCTTCAATTGTGGGAAGACAGGACATGTGGCCAGGGAGTGTCGGAGCCAGGGAAACGGACAAGGGGGTGCCCAGATCCCACGAGCAGGGGGCATCCCCCACGGCCGGTGAGTGCTCACACAGTCACGCATACACCATGCACAAACACACATGTACATACTGTTCCCTCACTCACACACAACACCAACAGGGTGGCACACACACATGGCATGCTTAACAATCATGAGATCCTAATATTGCTTGACTCGGGGGCATCCTGCTCAGTAGTCTCAAGGCTGCATGCTGCCCATGCACACATCACATCTGCACACACAACTAGATTAGTCAATGCTGATGGGAGAGACATCACACCCTGTGGAACAGCCACATTGACAATTAGCCTGGGAAAATTCTCCACCACACACACATTTGTAGTTGTTGACCATTTATCCACGCCGGTAATTCTAGGGTGCGACTTCCTGATGAACCATGGTTATGTGTTGGACTTTAAGGAATGTACGTTTAAGCGAGCCCAAAGCCCAGAGGAGGTCTTGCAGTTACTGCCCACAAAGACAACTCCTCAGCCGCTCCACACCATAACCATGGATGACGAATGCCCCCAGGCAATCCCTACACCATGCACAGATGGCAGCTTACCCACACTAGACATGCCCACTGACATTCACCCTGCGCTTAAACACGTACTACATGAATATAAGTCCCTTTTTTCACAAGAACTTGGATGCACAAACACTACACAGCACACTATTGACACAGGTACTGCACCACCTGTCAAAGTCCCATCCCGCCCGATTCCATTTCATTATGCTGAACGAGTCCACCAACAACTCCAGGAAATGGCTCAAGAAGGTATTATCAGACCCAGCACCAGTCCTTGGTGTGCTCCTGCAGTCTATGTCCCCAAGCCCTCAGGAGAAGTCAGGATTTGTGTTGACTATGTGCAGCTGAACAGTGTCACCAAGAAGGACTCCTATCCTGTTCCTCGTGCCGAAGGGCCCCAACAGAAGCTGGCTGGCAAGAAGGTCTTTTCAAAACTTGACCTCCGCAGTGCCTACTGGCAGTTCCCCATGGAGCCACAATCAATTGAGAAGACCGCATTCTGCCCAGGACCAGGTTACGGACTGTGGGAATTTACCAGAATGCCCTATGGTCTAACCAGTGCAACACAAACCTGCCAGAGAGGCCTAGACAACATCCTGCAGGACTGCAAGGACTGTGTTGACAACTATGTAGATGACTGCATTGTTTTTTCTGATGATATGAGCACACATGTAGCCGACCTTAAGAAAGTCCTCGCCCAGTTATCAAAAGCTGGCTTCACGCTCCGTGGGTCCAAGTGCTTCTTTGGGAAAACCACCACCACCCACCTAGGGTTTGAGTACTCAGCTAAGGGCGTAGCTCCCTCCTCAGAGAAATCTGAGACCATCTCAACTTGGCCTGTACCAAAGACCACTAAGGAACTTCGAGCATTCCTTGGTCTAGCTAATTTTTACCGCCGCTTTGTTGCAAATTTTGCACACATTGCTAGTCCCCTTACTGCACTCACAAGCAAACATGTCCAGTTTAAGTGGGAAGACACACACCAACAAGCCTTTGATACACTTAAACATGCATTAGTTAGCCCACCCATACTTGACTACCCCAGACGTCATGACACGTTCGTGCTCTCCACTGATGCATCAGACACCGGCCTCGGTGCAGTCCTGTCTACTGCCCGGGGCACAGTGATTGAGTATGCTAGTCGTACTTTAGCCAAACCAGAGCGTAGCTACTCAACGACCGAGAAGGAGTGTTTGGCCATTGTCTGGGCAACTTATAAGCTACGACACTACCTGGTTGGAGCACCCTTTATAATTGAGACTGACCACAAGCCCTTAGAGTGGTTGCAGTCAAAGCGACCCAGCCATGCACGCTCTCAGAAGCTGGAGAGGTGGGCTCTGCAATTGAGAGGATTTGACTTCTCCATTGTCTATCGTCGGGGACCCAACAATCAACATGCTGATGCTCTCTCCCGCAAACCTGTCACCATTGTAGCCATCAGTAATGAACTGGATACCACAGTGATCGCATCAGCTCAACAATCAGACCCAGTACTTAAGACAGTCCTTCAGCAGATGACATCCAAAATAGCTCCAACACTCTCTGGTAACTGGAGAAAGTTCCCTCTCAAGCGATATTACCAGATCTGGTCCCAGCTGACTCTCCATCAGTCTGTATTATACCGTAAAGTGAAGACTCCCACCATGCCATCTGAGAAACTACTCCTGGTCGTCCCAACCTCATTACGAAGACAGCTATTGAAGAACGCCCATGACAAGGCTGGCCACCAGGGCGCTGAGAGAACAATGGCACGACTGTCTGAAGGTGCTTACTGGGTTGGAATAGGTAAGGATGTACACAACTACTGCACACATTGTGTCACATGTCAACGCACCAAAGCGGTCAGTACCCAACCAGCTCCATTACACCCAGTAGTGGCAAGCCGACCATGGGAACTAGTAGCGGTTGATATTCTTAAGGTGCCAATGTCCCGCCAAGGGAACCAGTACATGCTAGTTGTGCAGGATTACTTCTCCAAGTGGCCATTTGCCATACCCTTGTCAGATCAGACTGCAGGCAAGATTGTGCGTGCCTTGAAGGATCAAGTTTTCACACTGGTTGGTCCTCCCCAGAGGCTGCATTCCGACCAAGGCAAAAACTTTGAGAGCCAGATCCTCAGCGAGCTTTGCAAAGCATTTGGAGTGGCCAAATCCCGCACAACACCCTATCATCCCATGGGCGATGGACTAGTGGAGCGAATGAACAGATCGATACTTAACCTGCTCCGTGGTCTGGTTCATAAGGTAGAAGACTGGGAAGAGTACCTTCAGTTGCTCCTATACCTGTACAGAACAACCAAGCATGCCACCACAGGCTTGTCTCCATATGAAATCCTGTTTGGATCAAATCCTCCACCTCTGAACATTCCAACATCCGGCATGATATCACATCTGGATCCACCAGACTACAGTTCTCTTCTTCAGGGGAAGCTATTGGAACTCAGAGAGTTGGTGGAAGCTAATACCATAGAAATGGCCAACAAACAGTTTCAAAGTTACCGAAGTAAGGAACCTGTTAAATTACAAACTGGACAGGAAGTGCTACTGGACAACCCCGCCAGAGGCAAACTAGACCCACGTTGGACTGGACCCTGGATAGTGAGAGAGTGGAAGGGGCCTCTGAATGTGAAGATAAAAATGGACAACAAAGAGAGGGTGGTTCATGTGAACAGAGTGAGACCACTTCTGAGACCTGACTCAAGAACCGAATGCTGTGAACCAGTAGGACAATGGAGCCCCCCATTATTTCAATACTATTGTAATGACCACCCAGTCCCTGCCATTCGTGATGAGTCACCAGCCGCTCCTCAGCCTGGACCACCCATCACTACTAGGAGTGGAAGAGTTGTAAGACCTGTTGACTATTATGGACACTGACACCACACACATTTTCATGCATTTGCACAACATTGTTTATTGTAATAGTGTTTGTTTTAAGGGGGGAGGTATGTAGTAGTCTCACCCATGTATTTTAGTTATTGTATTCTAAATACCGCCTCCTCCCCTGATCACATGAATTGTAAGTGTTGCCTCGTGTTTTCTGTGGACACAGTTAAGAGACTCATTGTGCTTATTGTCGTGGATCTTACAATTATATAGCACTGACCACATGTACTTTATGTGAAGTACAAAATGTAGACCTAAGTATGCATGAAGTCACTATATACAGCAAAGTGGCCTTTTGCCAAAGGTTTGAGCAAACAATCTATTATTATATAAAGCTAAAATGCTGTCCGTCCAACCATCACACTGCTTACTCACCAAATTAGGTGTAAATCAACATAATCTGTGCTGATATTGAAGCACTCATCATCCAGCTACTCTAAGTTTGTTATCACCAGTTCACGCGTGCTTCCGTTCATTCTCTACAGCACGTAGAAGGCCAAGGTGTAAAGAAAACTTGAGCAACATTCCTTTGAAAACCACAGTACATACTGTTCAAGTGGTAGAAGCCCTAACTAGCGTGTAAGAGGTCGTGGGTTCGAATCCACAACCTCTTACACGACCTGTTGGCATTTTTTCCTTTCTACTCAGTACCTTTTTGTGCACACCTTTTTAAAACATGACTTTTAGTTCATAATATTATCTTGACATGCAAATAGTCAGGGTGTAAGCCTTTAAAAAAGGCCTTTTTGTGCACTTTTGGATAAAAGCATGAAACTTGGAAAAAAGTTTGTGTGTAAGATAAAGATTATTTTTTGATAGGGAGCCACCTCAGATTTGACCTTTGGTGACCTTTACAGGTAATTTAAAGTTCAGAAACTGTCAGTTTTTTTTCTCTATTTCATGTTTGTACGATCCAAAATCCACAAACTTGGTGTCAAATTGAAGTATTTGCCCTAAAGAATAAGTTGGTTTTTACAGAAAGTCTATAGTTTATTCTGTTCTATAGTTACAAAGGTTTTGTGGTAAAACATGCCATTATTGTCTCCCACCCATGCACAATTTGAAATATTTACAGAAAGGTTTACTTTTTCAATACTTTAAAATTTTTTTATTAAGGCTCTACAGCACAAGTTTGAAGGGCTGTAGGACACCTGGTCCTACATCCTGTTGAAATTTGTTGTGTTTGTAAAGTTGGAGACAGGAGAAAAAATCCATGACTGGAATGACCTAGGCAGCTGCAGCCTCAAACCTGCAGCCATCTGATTAATGCTCAAATTCTTACAGGAGTCTGCCAGGCAGCCAGGATGTTAAATTTCATATATATGTATCCATAGGAACTCTAGAGAGTGACTTATTATCTCAAAGTACCCCTGGTGGAACCAAATGGACATTGGTATATTTATAATAGCACAAGTGCTGAAGCTCTGTAGGACACCTGGTCCTACACCTTGTTTAATGTTGGTACATAAAATGTACTTATTCTGTACAATGATTTGACATGTTAATAGGCATGATAATTAGGGATAGATCAATTGACTGCCATGGGTTACATGCCTATGCAGGTCATTACTCTGAATGGCGGGTTTATGTACGAAGTACAATTTGTGTAAATTTTGCAAATTCTTGAATCCACTAAATTTTAGTTGCATTTGCAGAAATTTCTGTTGTAGACTATTTAGATTATATATGAACTCGCAAATATATAGCAGGGGCGGATCCAGGGGGGGGGGGGCTTTGGGGGTTGAAGCCCCCCTTCATATTTAGGCTTTACTTGATCAATATGCTGAGTATTATAATGAAATTTTGTCTTAGCATAATTATATGATCACTAATAATACAAGTACTCATAAAACCACCTTATAAACATTTTTCCATGGTATTATTAGTGGATTTATGCTAAAGTTTATGCAACAAGGACCCGGATCAGCATTGGAGGTGTACAAGATCGAGATACTCTAATAGAGCAGTCAGCTAATTACTCTAATAGAACATTCACTGGAAACATGTAGTTGGTTCTGTTATGGAACTTTCCAAATCTGCCTACACCTATACATGCAATGAAGTGCATTGGTCTGTTTAAAGGGCTTCATTCATCTACTTGTGTAGTTAATATGTATGGCAATACTTAATTCAGGTACACAATTTCCATTGAAAATGCTGCCAGATTCAATCTTGTATTGTTCAAATTTCAAAATTTTACACTTTCAACATTATTATTCTAACATGCACCTATTCAGTTTTGTGCAATTGTGAGAGGGGTGCATCATGTACTTGGTTGTCTGTACCTACCCAAACTTTTCCATTAGCAAAATGCTTCAGAGAGCCATACCTATAATCTAAAGGCAGTATATAAAATATCTACAAGCAGGAAATATTATGAATTTTATGTGGAAATGTCTCCAAATTGCAGTATTTTAGCATCTACTTTACAAACTTTTCCTGGGGGACATGCCCCCAGACCCCCCTAGTTCCAGCATGTGCTTTGCACACCTCTATCCAAGAGATTAGTACCTTGAGTTAGCCCCCCCTTTTATAAATCCTAGATCCGCCCCTGTATAGTATCATTAATGTTTAGTATCTATCCCTGAATAATATTTGAAACCAACCTACAGTATATAATAGCAACTCAGTATATTAGTGCATATCATACTATATAAGCATTGTTCTATACAAGCATTGTTTATATGTACTTAATTGGTACTTACTCTGTACATACACTACCATCATTATATGACTCTTCTTTACTGCTTTAATTTGCTACCTTTCATCATCATCAGCTGATTCATCACCAATTACTTCCTTGGTAGACACATGCGGTCTACAGTAGAGGGGGTAGATAATATAGTTCTACATATAAATCTGGCTATAGGAGATTGCATACTTGCAAAATCAACTATCACTTGTTTAATTCTAATTAATGCACACCTCACTAAAGGAATTTTTGAGGATAGTGGGATTAGCTTCCTCTGGGGGATCAATTGGCTCGAGAATCATGTTACACCAAGTAAGAATATGTATTACTATGTACTAACTAATGTTTCATGGATGTTCTTTGCTGAGGGGTACTGTAGCTACCTTATAGCTACTTAGCTAGGCTATCAAGGTATACTAATTTACAAAAATTGTTATCAAGGTATACTTTGTATACCCCCATATACCCTCAATTCGAGCACTGCATGTGGTTGCTTTGTGTGCAATACATACAAGTGTGTTGCAATGGAATAGATAAACAGCACATCACAGCAGACATAAAAAAATGAAACCATCCACCACTGTATAATTATGTATATTCATCAAATTTCATGGGGAATATCACCCGATACATTGTTAGAATTTGACACCACAAACATTAAACTTGGTAGCATGGCAACCAGGAGACAAACTGTCCAACAATCTTACCTAACACATTAGACAGGCTGCATTCCATTATGTACACTAAAGTGTCAACAAAACAAGACAATATAGAACCTATAGAACCATTTTTCCTTCCTTTCCAAACACAACTGTTGTATTGCAAGTCTTAATACAATGGATGGTGCCTCTTAATTACAAGTACAATTAATTAGTACCATCATATCACCATCAAAATCCATATTGGTACAGAACACTAATACTATGCATTTTGTAGCATTGTACAGCATAGCATAGTTACATTAGAGTACTACATAGCAACTGTATAATTATAGCTAGCTACATCCTATGGCTACTGTAGTACCTCAAATTATGGCCAATCTCATCACCACTATATTAGTCACCAGAGTAGATAACATCATAGCCACAATAAATGCCTGTGTCAAGTATTCATAGTTTTAACAGACATCAGCCTTTGGTGTGACAATGCGTGTGCGACACACAACCATGCACACACCATCAATTTTGTGTGGCAATAATTTTTTATAATTATTTATATGATGTGTAGACTCAGTAGTATGTCACGCATCATGGTGTGGTGATGCTAAAACATGGAGTTTGTGTACCCACATGTGGAACAAGTTAATTTGTTTTACCCATGCAGAATAACATGTGACAATGTGCAAAAATGTTGCAAGTGTCAGTATGTGAAGTAAAGTGGTAGTTTGTGATATCATAAATGCACAACTTAGCTATATTTAATCATATATCAATTCTACAAATCTCCTGAGTGGTGTATTATTGTACATATCTAAATCTTATGATTGTGTACATTAGTTGTTAAGAATCCCTACCTAGTTTTATAACTATGTAATCTCACCTATACACACTATCTCCAAGGAATACATACATATACAACTGTAACAATAGAAATAGTTGGCCTCTTCCATTCATAATCAACAAGTCATTACTTAACAATTAATTATAGATTACATATGTAGTAATCACTCATGATCAATGCTTTATTTTATTACGCAGCTTGTTGGCAATGACGATGTTATGAGAGCACTTTTTAAAAATGAAGGGTGCAGTGTAGCTAATACACATGTGGGGGCTTCAGAAGTGTTTATTATTAATGATGCAGTGCATTCCTTACACAGCAACACAATGTAGTACTCTGTGACTGACACAATAGGAGATGTATGGTTTAGTCAGGTAGTATAACACTTCACTATATTCTTATCGGAATTTACAATTAGAATTAAACTGAAAGATAGTTCAGTAATATTCTAATACAATGCAAAAACACTATGTAGACCAATGCATGACCAATCTTTTACATAGGCATTGCATCTAAAGAAAGAATAACCACCCCAGAATGACACATTACTCAAAATGCATGGCTTCAAAATAGTTGATAAAATACAAAGCAAAGAACGTATTACTCACTCTTAGAAGGTATTATTCTGACTGTTACACAGACATGCATACAGGGATGAGTACACCAAGGATGTCTATCTTTACTCCAATCACTTTAACCATATATGCATAGCAAGCATGGTGACAAATTACAGATCTAGAGATGAATAAACCTTTTGTTCTTGATAGAAACACAAAAGCCATTGATGATATACCCATTCACATTTTGTCATTTTAACAAAAGAAACTATATTATTATTTATACCAATTTAATGACTCATTGTACATACATTATTATTGTAATATCACTGATGATTATAAAAGGACTATGGATTCTCATGATGGCTTCATATTTGTAATGACTGATGTAACTGATAAGGTGACATCACTTGTTGTTTATCACACACAATGTAACTCAACAATATATCATTGACATGATGAAAAGAAGAAGCTTTAAAGTGAGAATTATATGGTAAGATCAAGTCAGGCACTAACACTCCATGGTTTTCATATGTATATACACTTGCCGTAAAATTCTGTTACAATTTGAATACGTACTAAACATATTAAAAATTTAAAATTTAAGATAAGAAATATAGGGATCGCTGAAAATAGCTACGAAACAAGAAGGGATTGCTGGGGTGGCAATGTAAACCACAAATCCCTATTTTGACTTTTTATACTCAAATGGAGCATTTATAGAGTCAAAATAGGGATTTGTGGTTTACATTACCACCCCAGCGATCCCTTCTTGTTTCGTGGCTTTTTTCAGCGATCCCTATTTCTTATTTTAAATTTTTAATATGTCTAGTTTGTGTATGTACTTTTTCCAAATCCATATATGGATTATAAGTTAATTGGCACATTAGTGTAGTAAGCTAACAAAGATTCCTTGGTTTAAAAGGCTAACTCATTAGATATGTTAATGCAATATTAATTTTGTAATCTAAGATAAAGACTGTATTTTCATCCTGATTCATTTGTACACACACAAAATATAAGGCAGGATACATTAATTCCTAGTCTATACTCAGTGTTTGAGCCATCATCGTCACACTTGGTACCATTGCTGAAAACACACTGCTATATGAGCTAGCTACCTGTCAGAAGAATTACTGATTGTGCACCTATCATACAGGAGACAGTGTTGATGATGACACAGGAGACTTGAAGAAGAATGAGATGTCTTAGGTGTTTATTCTAACAGAAGGACAAGAATGAAACTCTATGATACAAGTTATAAGAATGGTAACTGTTAGTGTTATAATTCCTGTAGAGTCCAATTTTTTTTCATAAATTTTCACGTGATATAACGATGCATACATCAAGCACATACATTATAGGTGTAGAGTTGTCTAGCAGAATAGGTAGTGAAGAGATAGCTATACATTGTAGCTGTAGTGCTATTATTGTAGCGATGACGCTTTACAACACCTTTGTATAAATGCACGTATGAACAGGGCTGAATACATCAGCAACATTGTGAGTTGGTATTAATCAAGCTAAATAGGAGATGGCTAGGCTTGGCCGAAAAGTCTTCCTATGCCGGTGTCTGCATGTACAAATCACAATGTCACTACCAGTGGCCAGTGGCATAGCCAGTCTTACATGATTACCAGGGATTTGGCAGTCATTACCCATACATGCAGGAGTACTTTAAACTAGCATATTGAGTTCCAATTGCCAGGACTTAGACTGGGCTCTAGCCCTGGAAAGCCTAGGTGTAGCCTGCTAGCAACAGTGTGTCACAAAGTGGAACACCATAGGTATAGTCAGCAAAGTCTGGTTAGCATGCATGTGGTCATGGCTGAATGTTTGCAACTGTCAATGTCACTAGCTGATCGGAGAGTGTGCTAGAATATGTACACTATACACAGTAGCTAGTTACACTGACATAAGCACAGTAGCACACAATCCTCCCATATAAGACTGTCAGGCTTCACACTCTGTAAGTTGTTTATGACATGGATACCA
Organism: Dysidea avara; assembly: GCF_963678975.1. Taxonomy (NCBI): domain Eukaryota; kingdom Metazoa; phylum Porifera; class Demospongiae; order Dictyoceratida; family Dysideidae; genus Dysidea; species Dysidea avara. Next base: position 26,745,600 of record NC_089279.1, on the reverse strand, counting down.
TATGGGAGGGTTGTTGATGATATGTGGTTAGACCACAAAATATTTTTAAATGGTAGGGTTGTAATAAACACCCCACCCAACCTTTTTTTGCGTGTGAAAAGCAGCCATGATATCAGCGCTACCATTTATCTTCCACTTATAATGGACAAACAAAGCACTCACTGTGATGGCTAGAAAGAAGAATAAACTGGATGCGCGCTTAAACAGCTTCTCGTAGCGAAGACGGGCAGCTCACTAGAGACCCTATTATGGCGATCTTGTAATAGAGATTTCCAACTAAATTAAATAATTAACATTCCATACATTCATTGGTATGAACAATAATGTGCATTTTGTCAAGGTCATTTTAGTGCAAACCCCACCTCAATCAGTGGCTCCTATCAAAAGATATAAGGAAAAGAAGTTGACAGTGTGATGATTTTTGTGTACAGCATTTCAATGCTTTTTATGTATATTGCATGGCACCAAACACAATATACAAAGTGTCATAAATCTAGATAGGAAACTAATAACGACATGAAATTTTCACCACATATCTATTTTATGAAGAACAGCATATGAAGTAAGTAAAACCTCTCAAAAGTGACCACTTCTTTGTAGACTGACCACTCAGAATATTACATGAATAAAGCAAGAGATGCATAAATAAAACTGTGTATTATGTAATACTAAATATATATACACAGGTACTTAATGCATTTTCAAGGATAACTAACTAGAAAAATCGGTAATATTTTATAAATGGCAAGTACTGGCATCACAAGTCGCAATTAACACGTACTTTGGAAACATGACAATCAGATAACACAATGTAAGAGCAACATTATTTTTAAAATAGATTTGTTTGGACATTGTTCAGCTTTATTTGTCACATTGTAAGCACTAAGGATGATAATTATTATATAACACAATGACATCACTGTACTACAAAGAGAAATTATAAATAGTTTCTGATCAAAATTACAATCACTGAAGCTGCTATAAAATGGATCAAAACAGCAGTAAACACACCAGAATATAACAACAGGTACGTGTGAAGCCATGTAAGGTTGGTATCACATGCCAGTCTCCACTTTTGAAAAGATTATGCTCAACCTTGAACCTTATTTTGCAATTCCGCGCAAGACAACAAACTGCTCACCTTCAAACTATACTTGCATCGATGCAGGGGGATGCCTTGAAGCCCAGGGTGATTGTAATGCTGAATTCTGAGCAGTGTTAGATGGCGATTTACCTTTAAAAGGGCCATATTTCCATCGTAATCCAACATCAATCGTCCTCCAATCAAAAAACACATGGAAAAATCGAAATCAACATATACGGTTTGCCCAGAACCACTTTTTTAAATTAATTAATTAATTAATTTTAATTAATTAAATTTTTTTTTACCCGGGCTTGATGGACTGCCCTTGCCTACCACCCCCAGCACATAGCACCACTTTCTTCGTCCTCATCAGCAGCAGATTCACGCGGAAACACTCGGAAACTTCGGCTATCACGGGCTTGATGGACTGCCCTTGCCTACCATCCCCAGCACATAGAACCACTTTCTTCGTCCTCATCAGCAGCAGATTCACGCGGAAACACTCGGAAACTTCGGCTATCACAGGTGCCACATTCTTCCAATTAGAATTACGTACGCAATTATTTGTATGGGCTTCCTATGGGGATTTTTATTTCTCTAACTTTGATAGTAAAGTGCAATACAAAGTACGAAGCATTGGCTACCATTTACTGGAACGGAAGCTTGTGAAACGTTTATTGAAGGTGTATAATTTAAGTTGCAAAAATATGTGTGAAAAATTGGTAGGTTGGAAATCGTTACTTGTAAGGTAAAAGAGTACTGCACAACTTCAATCTGCCATCTATTATTATTATTATTATTTGGGGGGAAAAGGGCAGACAGCAAAGCTGATTAAGCCCAAACAATCACAAATTATAAGTGCTGTTCAATCAAGTTTGAAAATGTAGCTAGAGTGTTCAGTTCAATTAGGTGCGGTGGCAGTGAATTCCATTCCCGGATTCCGGGTTCTTGGAAAGTAGCTTGTCATGTAGGTGGTGGTGTTTGTTGGTGGTACAATCAAGTTAAACGGATGATGATGTCTAGTGTGTCTGGTGGTGAAATGAATGTATTCTGGTAAAGATAAGCCAATTCCTCCATGCATTATTTGATAGAACAAATTAAGCCTCTGTTGTTTCCTTCTCTTCACTAGGGGTAACCAGTTGAGCTGTTCCAGCATGGAACTAACACTACTGTAAAAACTATAGTCAGATAGAACCCATCTAGCTGCACGCCTCTGAACCTTTTCTAAGATCTATTAACGTTATAAAGACTATAGTCGAACAATACGCATCCCTGAGCACACAAGATTCCGTAATTTTGTTCTTCTACGGCTTCTTCCGTATACGGAACAGCAGGCAATGGCGAAGCAAGGCCGGAGTATACGGTCCGGTTGGTCAGACCTGAGCCGGACCAATAATCTGGAGTTGAACCAACTATAGCTGACCAGTTCGAACTAAATTACTCTCATGCAATCTTTGGACGATCACATCTACATGTAGCTACGTAAATTTTACAGATGTTATTGAAAATGCATGGCACTAGTTACCTAGTTTCTCAGCCTAACTAAAGCACAGAATTACACGTATAATACCTCCAATTACCTTACAGTACAGCATGGCATTCTTATCGTTTTGTACAGAAATGATTGTGGGTTCTACGTACAGTATCACGTGTGCTGACAGTTGGCATTTATCACGTGTAAGGCAGGTGCCATCTTTGATTCTAAACCAGCATACTTATATCACAATTCAATCTTCATAAAATCTTCATTAGCATTCCTTGGCTTGTCTCTCTTGGCTTCTTTTACTGGGCGAAGGGCTGGCAGTGACAAACCAGATGACTCATTCCGCGGCAAGAAGCTGTACACCCATACATTACATGGTGGCCAACTGGATGAGATGTTGAGTAGAAATCACTCCTCTTCAACTACCCACTCGTCCTGTCGAGATACTGAACAAACTCTCAGTCTCACCCACATCGCGCCGTTTTCGAATACTGATTGGTCTCGTGACGGTCCACCAGTATATTTACGTGATGATCCGTTCACTTCATACAAACCAGTACAGTAGTATACTGTATTTTTTGTAGCTGTGTAGCTTTTTATTGTAGCTGTGTGAATTCACTGTATAGTAATTATATCCTAGCTAAAGGGGCCATCCTGCTGTCCCAGAAATTTGGGGGGACAGTTGCAAGTTGCTAGCTAGTTTTACTTTAAAATTTAGCATCAATTTTAAGGCATTTTCAAGCCTTTAAATTGCAAAAATTCTGCAGCTCCTGGGGGTTGGACCCCCAGACCCCCCTTGAACTTCTAATTGCTAGCTATAACTAAATGAACCATACAGCAAGTTTCATGCTGTGTCCCCTGTATGTCAGGTTTACAATTATACATAGTATAGAAAGTCTGAAGAACAACAGATAGGCCTGAGCATATTTATATAGCTAGCTAGCAGTGAAATATCACTAAAATTGCATATATCTGAGTGTCTGATTTTCAAAAATTTCCTGTGGAGGCATGCCCCCAGACCCCCTTAGGATGCTCGTGCTTCGCACTTCGCACACTGCGTAACAGTTCCTCTCTCATTGGCATGTATATAGTAGCAATTTCAACATTATAGTCAATGGCCTGACCAACTCAATTTTCCCTCCTCCGGCCCTGCGAAGAACTTAGAAATTTATCGAGGTGGAGGCCGGTTAGCGATCGGGTTAATTAATGGGTCATGGACACGCGGAAGGACTCAGTGAGTAAGGCTGTGTAGTTTTTAGCTATCACGAAAAAATGGAAGCCTTGTGCTGTACACGAGTGAAACTTGCATTGACATCAACCAGTCCCTACCAGTCATCAAAGCTACTATTCAGAACTATTTATGGCAACACTTCACCACAAATTTCTCTCCTGACAATCCCTGCACCTATCATTACTGCTGTAGATGCAGCAAGTGCTATGATTCTGGACTGACAATTAACTTTACTACATAAGTTTAATTAACTCCCGGCTGCCAGCACAGGTTGCTGGCAGACCATCAATGCAACTTTTTCTTCATCTATACCCACCTACACATGTATAATTGTAATTGTATGTTGCATTGTAAAGCATTAATAATAATAATAATAATAAACAAAATAATAATAATATTATGAACTAGGTGTACCCGCGCAAAATGCGCGTGATACAATTGTGTGCTATTGTGTGAATACACTTAAAGTTTGAACATTACTAATGATCAAGGAGTGATCACATCATTACATACCAACTAAGTCATGATTATGCATAGCTACTGAGTACTGATGTGCACGCAATTGTGTGTGGCACTAAAATCTAGCTATAATGTTGGTGGCGTGATGTACAAAGATTGACTGATGTTATAGTTTTTATAATGTAGGTTGGCCTTGTACGATGGAATTTCTGTGCATCTGTGCAGTACTCATGCAGGTCCCATTACAACCATGAACATACTTAAAATTAGTTTTGAGCGGCAGACAAATACCACAATTGGGATGTACTCTACTTCATTTGGATGATGTTGCATGAACTAACATAAGAGTGTGGTATGAGGATCAGTTGACCAATGGTTAGTGCATTATTGCCACAATGAGCTATATTCTAATTCAACTTGCATTTGATTATAGTGGTATATATTCAGATAGATTGCGTTGTCAGTTTGAGCAACTGATTTGGAGTTCCATTTCTACATATAGTCATGGTATTGTTGTTTACTTATTACATGACAAAGTGTGTATGCAGTACAGTATTGAGTATGGGTATTTAAGTTAATCGGCTGTACTGAGCAAGAAGGTCAACACCAGCATATGTGAGGAGTTGTATATCAGCATAGCCCAGGTGAATCCTTCATACGAAGAGTGGTTGCTCAGTAGGGCCTCGCTTCTGGAAGTTTCAGCTGTCTCTGTTGAGTTACCAAGGAATGAAAATGTGTCTGTGTCTCCCTACACATTGTAGACTCCAATAGCAACTAAATGATCTTGTCCCCACAATTCATCGCCTAGTAAGGTAGATGTTCTATTAGAGTAGTTGAACGTAATTTTCCTCGTTCACAAAGGTGTCATCCTGCAGGGTGCAGAGTGTCATTGTAGGCAGCCTGGTCGGAGTGATCATCCCACGTTAACTTGCCACACTCACTACGAAACTATCCTTTGTTGACTGTTTCCTTCTCCCTTGCAGTGGTGTTGCTAGTAATCCTTCGTTTTAGGTCTGTCTATAGTCCCTGACCTGCTTGTCTTCTTGTCGCAGTAGCTATACTTCGACTAGCGCACAGCGGGAATAGGCCTCAGGACGTATATCCTTGTAATGGACAGCACAGCAGGGTGCGTATTTCCGGCTAGTCTTCCTTGTGTGGTCTCTGTCAAGTAGCCTTATAGAAATAATCATCGCCCGTAGACTTGCCACACCCACTACGAAACTCTCCTTTATTGACTGTTTCCTTCTCCCTTGCGGTGGTGTGCTGGTAATCCTCAAATTTATGCTTCCCTGACCTGCCTGTCTTCTTGTCGCTATAGTTATAGTTTGTCTTGCGCACAGCGGTGTAGGCCTCAGGACGTCTACCCTTGTAATGAACGCAGAGTGTGTATTCCCGGTGAATCTTTCTTGTGTGGTCTCTGTCAAGTACTCGTAGACTGGCCACACCCACTACGAAACCCTCCTTTTATACTGGCGAGAGTGTTTGCCGGATGATAGCGTACACACCAGATCACATGATCAAATTCGCTGATGTGATTGGTTAAATCAGGAAAAAGTGATTGATCCTATCTCACTGTAAGCTTTTGGATATTAAATTTTAACCATGCAGTCATTTGATTTCTATTATTATTTATTATTTATTTATTGATTGATTAGCAAACACCCAACAGGGTTTTTACGCTAATGTACAAGGTACGTACACATAAGTGCCTAGTTTAAGTTACAATAACATAAGTGCCTATAATTTAGGTTACAATAATGATTAGTACTAAGTTACAATAAGTGCTAAGTTACAATAGGTGCTAGGTTACAACTAGTGCTAAATTACATTGGCAACGCGTGTATACCGGGATGCCGTATACGCGTGTCGTAAACTTATAATGGCCATTGACAGTGATAAGTATCTCGCAACCAAGGTTAGCACGTAATGATAGACACGAAAACCACCTTATGACACATTGATTTGGACGGGTAGTTGGTATAGCGAGTTTGAAGCTAATCGGGGGAAAACCCTGGGAGGAGTTTGTGTTTGAAATTTTTATGGCCTCGATTTTAACGTTTCTAGTTCTGTCAGCCACAGGGGAGAGAAACGTCTAGTGTAGACTGGGATGGGGAAGGCTGGTAACACGATAAGTGTCTCCAGAAAGTTATGGACGAATTCGTGTCTTCCTCGGGTAGTTACGGTGGTTTAAGGTGGCGGTAACCACAAAATTATTAATCGATACATGGATTTATAAAATTCATAAAACACAGAATAAAGAGTGCACGAAGTTATATGCTGTATCATGTTTTAGCACGACCATTACACTGTTGCCATAAGAAATTTCACACTGCTAAAACACGTGGAAATGCGGATACAGAGCAATTCAGGAACCCCTTTTATAATCATCTTCACGTCAATTTACTCGCAGCCTTATACCAAGACGGATCAAACGATGGGTTATTCAGGTTTTCCCAGGCAATGCCTAGGGCGTAATGAGTTTACCATAGTAATAGCGTAAGCAGTCATCATTCTATTTATATAGTTTCCTTGTGCCAAGCGTCCACGACTATGAAAAGTGGACGGTAGTGCCAGGATTACGTACACGGAAAATTTTTTCGGGTATTGCGCCCTTCGCCCACCTTTGTTGCACAACTGTATCTTGTTATACAAGGATTTAAAGGCTAGTATACTAGAAAAATTTGACGTAGAAAAGCCGTCTTCACCATTAAGATACCATACTAAAACCACAAATTACCCTTGCCGCCAAAATTTCGCGCAAAGGATACGAATCCCCTTAAACTAAGTTTCTATACTACTCTACTTACTTTTGTGAATGTCTTCTTTACTACTACATATTAAACAATGATGAATTTCTTCTTACAACAAAGCCACGCGCTTTAACACGCAACGTAGCCATATTATTATTACGTAAGTGTAATCGCGTGATCTAATAAAGCAAATTCTTGTGGTAATATTATGGCTTCACTTCATAAGGCTTCCCATTAGATGGGTTTCCGGTATACCGCCACCTTAAAGGTTATTTTCCGTAGTTTAACGAATCGCCACCAATCCTGGATCATAAGATTTGTCTCAAATTCTAGAATTGAATGGTACCAATCCGATTGGAATCCGACCAATAATGGCGGATCAGTGCTAAAAAACACGTGCGTGGGCGAAGAGAATTAATATATAGAGCAGTTTCAAAACCATGGTAACCAAAAATTACGCAATGGACCACACCCAAATCGCCATGTTTTTGTACCAGACTGCTTGTTGTTGCAAGTTGAATTCCTCGCTAAATTCATGTCAAGACTTATTAATACGTAAGTAAAATAGATGCCAGTGATAGAATAAAGTATGTAGGTGAGTTATTAGGCATTAAAAGATACGTACTGCCTGCCAACAGGGCAGTTTCGTAGGAAAGAGAAATGCGTAAAAATGGATTTGGCCAAATTGCGACCTATTCACGGCCCCAAGGTGGTTAAAACTAGGGGAAACTTGAAGTTATAGGTCTTTATCCAGCACCACAGCATCGTACAGCCACATCCAGCCATCCCCGAGTTAGCCAGAATCGTTGATGTGCTGGGATTCCCACTTCGTGTGAAAAAGCAGACACCAAAACAAGACCGCTAAACTTTAACTGATGGTTGACTTCGACAATAAAACTTAACTTTAGCAAAATTCACCACTAAGAGTCTTCTTTTGCTGGCGTTTTATCACAGTTTGGCAGTACGCCATCACCGGTCTCGTGCCTTTCAGGAGATCTGGCTAATCCTGGGATAGCTGGATGTGGCTGTACGCTGCTGTGGTGCTGGATAAAGACCTATACTTCAAGTTTTCCCTAGTTTTAACCACCTTGGGGCGGTGAATACGTCGCAATTTGGCCAAATCCATTTTTACGCATTTCTCTTTCCTACGAAACTTCCCTGTTGGGAGGCAGTACGTATCTTTTAATGCCTAATAACTCACCTACAAACTTTATTGTATCACTGGCATCTATTTTACTTACGTATTAATAAGTCTTGACATGAATTTAGCGAGGAATTCAACTTGCACATCAAGCAGTCTGGTACAAAACATGGCGACTTGGGTGTGGTCCATTGCGTAATTTTTGGTTACCATGGTTTTGAAACTGCTCTATGGATAATAGCTAATATGAACAATTCGCGTAAAATTCGCAATTTTTGAATGTTTCTAAATTTCGTCTAGATCATTTTTACTGCTATATCACCATTTGTCTGAGTTCAGTGTTTGATAATAAGCCATCTGAGTGTTGCTTTGTGCTCGAGTCTGCTTTCTAAGGCTGGTTTTAGGTGACTGCTCTATTAGGATTTTCAAAAATTCCACTGTGATCCCTATTATGAACCCACTATCGTGGTTCATGATAACTATGTATTTATATGGTATATTATAGCATTCTGGCATGTCATGTCAAAGTAAAAGTACCTGTGGCAGTAGTACTAATTGTGTATTTGTACATCCACTAAAACTATCAATTACTGTGTCAAAATTTTATTCTGTTTTCAGCTGTATGTTCTACTCTTTACAAATGTAATACAGCTGAAAAGTGCCACTACAATCAATCCACTATGTAAGAGGTGCAATACGTCCATTATAAGTGCGATATCTCAAATATAAATGGTGTGATACAAAATTATGGATACTTTATCCCATTATAAGTTCTGCAGAGGTTGCTAGTTATGAAACAGCGTGCAAAGGAAAGAGGGAAATCATTTTGTTAAATCTTGACATGCATACAGTTTGTGTGATTGAAATAGAACATTAAACAAGCCATGCAGCACAAGAAGCCATTGATGTTTGGACCTCAGCAAAATTAAAAAATGAAGGAATCAATTGCAATCCTGTAGTGTTTGGTAGAAAGATATCAGTCAGTTAGTCAGTTAGTCTGGTACACTGAACCACGATGTGCACAGTGCCCTTCCATATTAAGTTGCTTGCTGTTAATATCCTTGTATATAGGTACAGTATGTATGTAAGGTGCAACAGCAGTCTGTGTTCCACTATTGGGGCGGAATGTGTGCTGCAAACCCTAAGGTTTTGCAGTACACATTCCTTAGCCATGTATGCACTGACTAGTGGATTGAGGATTCTACATTGATTTTTAAAAGCACAAAGCGAGAAGTTTTACTGGGATATGCTAAAAAGCCATTGTAACAAGTGGCTATATCTAGCAAATATGTATAATATTGAGAGTTGACATGTAGTTATGAATTTTGTAATGTATTGTGGGGTTTAGTATGTACATTCACCCACAATGTCTGTGCACATATTATGTGAACATTCCCTGCAAAACCTCTAACGTGCATGTTATTTCCTACCAATACAACTGGAAGACGAAACATAAATAAAATCTGCACTATACATAATTCCTCCCATGCATGTTTTTGGTAATAAGCTGATCGTTTTCCAGAGTAGTATATGTGACCGAATTTGACAAAACAAGGCTTCCACACACATCCAATTTTCTGACTTTAACCAGCTGTAATTTGACTACTCAGCAAGCTATTGGCTTCAACTTTTCACATAGTCCTTCCATAGCATAGTACAATACCAGGTCAAACTTTGAGACTAATGGCTTACTGCTACATCACGTTATGGTACTTCAAAGTCATAAAAGTGGATGTGTGTGGAAGCCTTGTTTTGTAAAATTCGGTCACATATATTCATTGCTAGATATGCACAAGCAAGTGTAAGGAGAGTAATTCTGTTGTGTTAGTGTACTATAGCTATATTCCTGGACCAAGAATAATTAATGTTGGTCATTTCATTCTATGTGAATCACTACAGGATATTTGTATGCACTTGTTAGTAACATGGGATTACGTTAGTTGACTAAAACACGTTGAGAACAATTTTTGATGTATACTGTCCAATGGTTTCATTGCACAGTGACAGAAACAAGGTAATGTTGGCCTATAGCCAAATGTAGTCTTACACCCCTTACAGTTTGTGTGGTAATAAACCATCTGGTCATTGTTGTACATTCTGTGACCACTGCCCATGCAAATGTTGGCAGACCCACTGTGCACTATATGATGACAAATATTCTTCACATTCTAAATGCAACAAACTATATAGTTAACAATCTGTTTGTACAAAGTTTGAAAATGCTATGGGAATACTTGATTTCCCTACACAGAGCTTTCAAAAGTGCTGGCAAAGGAAGGTGTTTATGGTTTGTTAAATAGCTGTACTGTCAACAATGACTAATACATTACCAAGCTGATCACACAAGATGGCTGACAAGATTAGTACAATATTTTTTAGCACACAACAATATGGTAATGTAATATTCCAAGTCAAAGGATCTGCAACAAGATATCAAACATTATATCTAGCAAGATACCAAACATGGCAATGATATAAAACCTAAATATTCAGAAAAGTTGGACCACAAGACGTTCAGTATTTGGAAATTCTTCAGAAAGTAAAATTTCACACCTCAAATCTCTATAAACTGTACAAGAGTCACAAGAACACAGGGCATAGCACACACGATGCTGCATATATGGAAGCATGTAGCTATACAAGAAATATACAAGATTTCAGATCGGAATTTCAACAACATTTCAAAGCTGTGTGAAATTTCAAAGAAGTTGTAGACCATTCATTCCAGGTGTTCACAGAAGTATTATGCATGGCACTCCCATCTGGCATGCAAAAACTAAGCAAAATATTAGATAGCTAATTCTCTTGTTCAGACATTATGGTTTAGGACAACCACTGTTGAGCTTGGTGATGTATTTCATGATAAACTGAGTCACCCAGAGAGGGGGGAAACTGGGGCAGGTCTCAACTTGTTTGAGGTGTGTACTGTTGGGTCCGTATTGCTTCTGGGCAGTCCTGATGGCAAACGTTTATCTGCATTCAGGTAGCCACAATGATCATGATGAAAATTCTTAAAATACTGTGTGAATACTGCATAGCTATACCTGTAGTAAACTTCTTTGTGATGCATTTATCATTCTTAGTGGTAGTCTCTGCTCTGTATATAAGCTCTGTGCAAGCGACTTCCAAGTGGTTGCTATGCTGATAAGTAAAGCATACAGGACATCCAACTTGAGGACATCTGACACTCGGAGATACTGTACGACACGCTACATTATATATCGCACTATCCCTCGGCTTACGACGAAGTTAGATATATGGTCAGGGAACAGACGCAAAGATGTTTAAGCAGTCATCAAATTAGACCAGGTTAAACGTTCCATCCAAAAAGTTCTATTTAATTATCACCATATCACTCACGTGAGGATGTCATAACTATAAGTACGTTCGCGTTGAGCTGAATCCTGAGTTGTTGATTAAGAAGCCATACAAGATCAAAGGCTTTAAACATAATGTATATGACGCATTTATTCGTAAGCCCATGTTACGGGCGCGCACTTAATTGTTGAGAATATGGCGTCCATGTACCGTCAGCGAGTGCGGAGTGAAACCCTTTTGGGAAGACGTTAAACAGCCAAACGAAGTATCTACTTATGAAACTATGGGAGTACTTTAAGCAAGAAGCGAAGAAATGTAAAATTTCTATCAACATCACGGAGAGAATCTCGAAGGCCACCGGTATTGTATCATGCCTTCTTTGCTGGGTTTTGGCATACATTACGCCACGCAGGGATTTCAAGGACATCCATTAGAATGGAGTACCGCAAGAAAGGCGATTTATTTACGCCAAGAAAAAGGTACAAAATGCACTTTGCACAAGCCCGCTCAATTCTGTAATCGTCAGGTACAAATGTTCACGAGTCCTTGTTGATACAGACAGTTTTAACCCAGATACTATCAGACAAGATCCATTCATTGTACGGAAGGGAGGAAATCTATCGCTCTCAAAGATTTTGGTAAGTTAAATTTTGAAACCTGGAACTTTGTCACTTACTCCGTCTTAGGCCAAACTTAAGAATGATGGTGTTTTCTCTGGGGGTAGAACATTGCTTTAAAGAGTGTTGAGTGATATGGGATTTAAGTACAAGACGATTAATGACAAGAGGTTAGCATTGAAACTGTTTGTACTTTAATTTCACTACACGTATGTGCAGGGTATGCTATGAGCAGCCCTGCACAGTCTATCAGTATCATAAATATTAAAGACGAACGAGGTGCAACAGAACTGAAGGAAGACCAGTTGTGTATTTGGATGAGACTTGGGTAATGAAGAACTTCTAGAGCAATTCCTCATCCAAATCGGCAGTGATAGTGAAGATGGTGGTATTAATGAATTGTCCACTAGCAGCAGCGGGTCCAAGTCTTCTTCTGGGCTCACTTCATCTGATGTAAGATTGTTTGATATTTGCAGCATTGGTGTTATAACTTGATTTTGTTCCCCAGGAGTCATCAGGTAGCTGGGATTAAACTCTGTGAAGTACATAAAAATACAGATGAAGTACGTGTAAGTGTGTGCACTTTAATAAAAAATATCATTGCTTTATTGTGCTATCCAAAGTTGAACATACCATCCCTTGTATATTTAATCAGTGCAGGAGTGTTTGGAAGTCACTACAGGTACTATCAGCCCAAATTCATACAAACAGTATTATTTCATTTGTTGAAACTTTTAGAGTTTTTTGGGAATGTAACTTCAAAAACAAAATGCTGGCTGGAAAAACTGTGTACATGTGTGGCGAAGTGATGAGAAAAGTATTAAAATGACAAATTGACTAAATGGGAACAGAAGACGATAGTCAGCTGTGGTGAATGTGAAGTAAAATACATGTTGTTTGGCTCACTTGCAGGAACACCAATGCTACATAACGGATTTTGAGCTGTTATAATTTGGTTTTTTTCTCTTTTGAGGCTGAAGAAGTTTTTACCTGAATATAAGCAGGCCACTTATCTTCTAAATACAGTGCAACAGTGGCTCTTCTACTTATGCAACTCTGTTTTACACACACAAAATCTGTTTTATTTTTCTTGTAAAAGTGTATTACAGCCTCTTACATAAGGGATGGTGAAATCATGCGTGTTGAGGGCGGGTATGTGACGTCTGGCTTCGCCACAAACATGTGTCAACATGACCATCAAAGGGCCGCGCTTTAGAGGCTTCCCCATTGAAAATGTATGGCGAAACTTTACAGTGCCATAACGGGAGTGTCTTACATTCGAATGAAGCGCTTTTAATATATTTTTAGCGGATCGAGAAGCGCTACGTATCGAGCTATACAGGAGCCCCATGCAATGTAGCAATCGTAAGTTATTAATCGTTTTTGAGGGTTCAGCTCAACGCGAACGTACTATAGGCAACGGTACTTTGAGGCAGCTGCTTCTGTTAACAACCATTGAAGTTAAAAGTTTGTGTAGCTACCTACGCAAAGAGCGAGGCTAGTAAATGTCTGGTTGCTTCATGGCCGGTGGTGGTGAAAGACGGTGGGGTCTATTCTACGGAACGGAACGGAATGATGGACTAAACTGCGGAACGGAATGCTTTCTCAGATTGAAGCTTGCAGCTTACCATTGCTGTACAAGTTATCAGTGCAGGCAGGGCTGCCCAGAGAAATTAAGGGGCCCAGGGCAAAGAGTTAAAGTGGGGCCCTTCACCCAAGTTGTAAGGTGAAGACCAAAAAAAAAAAAAAAAAAAAAAAGGTCACAACCTGCTGGTAATGACAATAACTACCCAGCACCAACCATATCTCCTTATCTATAAGCTTGCTACACTGCTCCTCTGAAGAATACTGTGACTGCTCTATTAGAGTATTTAGATCTGACTGCTCTATTAGAGTATATCGATCTTTAAACAGGTATTCAGGGTGCCCTTCATGGGGCCTCCTGGGGCCCCTTTCAGGCTGGGGCCCGGGGCAAAATGCCCCAGTTGCCCCCCCCTGTGGGCGGCCCTGAGTGCAGGTAATCAAATGTTACCCCAAGAAAGATAAAACGAATTTAAGGATCGATTGTAGGTTCTTGTTGGCTGTCATTAGTAACGAAGTACTAATTGTGGGAATAGCTGACTCAGTGTGTTCATCTTCGGATATATCAAGTAGGGAACTAATGCATGACTTGTTTTTACTAGTATGTGAGTTATTTTTACTTACTTGACTTTAGAATGTACAGTCTGAGGCCCAGCCTTTTGTAATCGGCATAAATCAGTATGTGTATAGCTACACTACAAAGGAAACAAGTATGGTGACAAGCTGAATCAACTCAGTCTAAGCAGAATCTAAAGGAATTTTGTGCAGTGTGTGAGCAGCAAACATTCAGATACCTCAAGGAGGCTATATTGTGTGAACATCAATGATTCATTAAGAGAGTAGTGGACTATTGTCAGACATCTCAGCCTGAGTACTGAGTTGAATTCTGGATGGGGTCTATTTTACAGAATGGAATGCTTTCTGAATCAACTTGCAGCTTGGCTAGCTGCTATCATTGCTGAAATTGCATTTTATCAGTGGAACCTCCAGGAAAATGGAATAGGATAATTATAAAACATTAATTGATTGTTTAGGTAATCATGACTTTATTCAGTCTAATAAACAGATTATATGGTTGATTGAGTGAGGTATCACTTTCAGAATGTTCAGACGACCAGTGATGAGATGCATGGATTCATCGAATTTTTGTTGTGGTTGGAGACATTAAATATCCAAAAGCAAACTGACTGTATAATATTAATTCACTTTCTTTATATTTTCTCAATTTTGAGCCTGTATACAAATAATCAAGACACACGATAGTGTGTCGTGCGGCCCAAGAAGCCGGCGCGCCACACCGTGAGTATATTAACAGGAAGAAAGAAAACGCAATTTTCACACCTATGTAGCTCTGTGATCCCTTATCCGATTGGAACCAAAATTGCTGGAGACGTGCCGCCCAGTTAGGGTAGTCTACATACCAAATTTGAAGAAAATCGCTCCAGCCATTTCCGAGATACGAGCGAACAAAATTTCGTTTTAATTTCTTCGTTTTCTTCTTCTTCATCTTCTTCATTTCGCACACTTCGCAAAATTCGCCATAAAACACGAATGCGTGCTCGGATTTGGCTGAAATTTGGCATACTTAAAGGGGTCATTAAGGCGGATCTCCGTACCAACTTTGGTAGGAATCCGATGAACATTCACGGAGTTATGACCGATTATTTGCGTAAAATAAGGTCGAAGGTCTGTCACGCCTACAGGGTAAACGCCTTGGAGGAATCAGTTGAAAATTGATATGTAGATGGAGCAACCATCGTAGGAGAGCCTTTTTGTGGTTTGAAAGGAATCGGGATAAAGACCATGGAGATATGACACGAAACCCAACCTGTGTCAAAATTACTCGATCGATTTTTATGAATAAAAAAACTATTAGTTTTCGTATCTACCAGGCAAACCGCTTAGAGCAATGAACTGAAAATCAGTATGTAGCTGGAATAATCATCATAGAAAGTCCTTGCAGTAGTACAGAAGAATCGGATTACAAATCACTGAGTTATGATTCGAAAGGCATCTAGGTGCAGCAAATGCGAGATCGAGATACTCTAATAGAACAGTCACCCTAATAAAGCATTCAGCAGCATTTATAATTTACTCAGTTATATTACATTGTAAGTTATTCTGTAGGGAATTTAGCTACAAACAAGTCACCCTGTAGTCAGATCAGCTAGAAGAAGGTACCTAATAGGGAGTTCAGCTACAAATAAACCATCATGTAGAGAGTTCAGCTCAAATAAATTACCCTGTAGAGAATTCAGCTACAAACAAATTGCCCTGTAGAGAGATCAGCTAGAAGAAGTTACCTTGTAGAGAGTTCAGTTACAAAGAAACAATCATGCAAAGAGTTTAGCTACAAACAAATCACCCAGTAAAAAGTTCCGCTATAAACAGATCACACTGTAGAGAGTTCAGTTAGAAACAAGTCATCCTGTAGAGAGATCAGCTAGAAGAAGTCACCTTGTAGAGAGTTCAGTTACAAAGAAACAATCATGCAAAGAGTTTAGCTACAAACAAATCACCCAGTAGAAAGTTCAGCTACAAACAAGTCACCCTGTAGAGAGATCAGCTAGAAACAAGTCATCCTGTAGAGAGTTCAGCTAGAAGAAGTTACGTTGTACAGAGTTCAGCTACAAAGAAACTACCATGTAGAGAGTTCAGCTGCAAATAAATCGCCCTGTAGAGAATTCAGCTACAAACAAATCACCCTGTAGAAAGATCAGCTAGAAGAAGTTACCTTGTAGAGAGTTCAGCTACAAACAAATCACCCTGTAGAGAGTTCAGCTACAAAGAAACTACCATATAGAGAGTTCAGCTGCAAACAAATCGCCCTGTAGAGAATTCAGCTACAAACAAATCACCCTGTAGAAAAGTAGATCAGCTAGAAGAAGTTACCTTGTAGAGAGTTCAGCTACAAACAAATCACCCTGTAGAGAGTTCAGCTACAAACAAGTCACCATGTAGAGAGTTCAGCTAGAAGAAGTTACATTGTAGAGAGTTCAGCTACAAAGAAACTACCATGTAGAGAGTTCAGCTGCAAACAAATCGCCCTGTAGAGAATTCAGCTACAAACAAATTACCCTGTAAAAAGATCAGCTAGAAGAAGTTACCTTGTAGAGAGTTCAGCTACAAACAAATCACCCTGTAGAGAGTTCAACTACAAACAAGTCACCCTGTAGAGAGATCAACTAGAAACAAGTCATCCTGTAGAGAGTTCAGCTAGAAGAAGTTACATTGTAGAGAGTTCAGCTACAAAGAAACTACCATGTAGAGAGTTCAGCTACAAAGAAACTACCATGTAGAGAGTTCAGCTGCAAACAAATCGCCCTGTAGAGAATTCAGCTACAAACAAATCACCCTGTAGAAAGTTCAGCTACAAACAAGTAACCCTGTAGAGAGATCAGCTAGAAACAAGTCATCCTGTAGAGAGTTCAGCTAGAAGAAGTTACGTTGTAGAGAGTTCAACTACAAAGAACTACCATGTAGAGAGTTCAGCTGCAAATAAATCATCCTGTAGAGAATTCAGCTACAAACAAATCACCCTGTAGAAAGATCAGCTAGAAGACGTTACCTTGTAGAGAGTTCAGCTACAAACAAATCACCCTGTAGAGAGTTCAGCTACAAACAAGTCACCATGTAGAGAGTTCAGCTAGAAGAAGTTACATTGTAGAGAGTTCAGCTACAAAGAAACCACCATGTAGAGAGTTCAGCTGCAAACAAATCGCACTGTAGAGAATTCAGCTACAAACAAATTACCCTGTAAAAAGATCAGCTAGAAGAAGTTACCTTGTAGAGAGTTCAGCTACAAACAAATCACCATGTAGAGAGTTCAGCTAGAAACAAGTCACCCTGTAGAGAGATCAACTAGAAACAAGCCACCCGTAGAGAGTTCAGCTAGAATAAGTTACACTGTAGAGAGTTCGGCTACAAAGAAATTACCATGTAGAGAGTTCAGCTGCAAACAAATTGCCCTGTAGAGAATTCAGCTACAAACAAATCACCCTGTAGAAAGATCAGCCAGAAGAAGTTACCTTGTAGAGAGTTCAGCTACAAACAAATCACCTTGTAGAGAGTTCAGCTACAAACAAGTCACCCTGTAGAGAGATCAGCTAGAAACAAGCCACCCGTAGAGAGTTTAGCTAGAAGAAGTTACATTGTAGAGAGTTCAGCAGTTTAGCTGCAAACAAATCGCCCTGTAGAGAATTCAGCTACAAACAAATCACCCTGTAGAAAGATCAGCTAGAAGAAGTTACCTTGTAGAGAGTTCAGCTACAAACAAATCACCCTGTAGAGAGTTCAGCTACAAACAAGTCATCCGGTAGAGGGATCAGCTAGAAGGATCACCTTGCAGAGAGGTCAGCTACAAAGAAATCATCCTGTTTCATCTTTTCTTCTTCCTGTAGTAAAGAAAAAAATGGCAGGTTAAAAAGCCCTAAAGCCGGCCATAGGCCGGCTTTGGGGTATACAAATGCAAAAAAAAGAGAAATCTAATCCAAAACAGCCAAGCTGTAAAAAAAGAGTGCGGCCCTGAGAAAGGCTATGGTGAAAAAAGATGTGAAATCCAAGGTGGCGACCAAGAAATGGCTGTGATGGTAGGTTAATGGTAAAAATTTTAATAACAACAATTCAGTGAATTTAGTGCCGCTTGGTCTTGGCACAAAATTCACCTGAATTGTCGTTATTAAAATTTTTACCATTAACCTACCATCACAGCCATTTCTTGGCCGCCACCTTGGATTTCACATCTTTTTTCACCATAGCCTTTCTCAGGGCCGCACTCTTTTTTTACAGCTTGGCTGTTTTAGATTAGATTGAATTTCCTTGTCAATAGAAATCCTAGAATAAGATGGGAGAGAAACTTATCTTTGTTTACCTATACTGTACAACCAAGAGTTCGTAATACTGATTTGTATGGGGGAGAGTGTCTAACTCTCAGTATGGCCTGTACAAACACCCTGCGTAAAGTTCACCTTTCATCAAATCAACACCTTTACTGGGGGATAGAAAACTGTTGATTAGTGTTGCTGAAGAAGGTAAAGCCTTTGTTCTGAAATAAGGCCGAGGTGTTACTTTAAGCAGGGTGTTTGGTGAATGCGTTCAAGTTAGAAACTCTCCACCTTATGAACTCTTGGTACAACTTCAAAGGAAAATGAAGAAAACATACAGATGAATCAATAAAATCACTACAGTAAGGTGAATTACAGACTAGTGAGATCTTGGTTAATTAATGACAGTGGTTGGAGATTAAGTGTGGTAGCTTCTTGTTCTTGAATATATTGCAAAGTGGAAGTACAAATCAAAATGGGATATCAATTTCATTATGAAAAATTTGTATACATAAATAATCTAGCATTATTATTTCATTTGTCCTCCACTTAAACATGCTACAACAGTACTAGTGTCAGTACATTGTCAGTGAGTCTACCTTGAAATCTTAACTCTAGAGTAGATCCAACACAGGACAGCCCGCACTAACAAATACATGTGATTCCATTGTAATTTCATGGACCAGCTGGACTGGGAATCACTTGAAAATAGACAAACAAATTTAACCTGTTTTGTTTAAAGTGAAGCATGTGAAATGTTACACTTAAGAAATCCTAGGATTCTTAGGTGGTACGTAATTAATGTGTGTTCCATTTCAGGTCTGACTAGATACATTGAAATTACACACACATCCTGGTCCAAATCACGTTTGCCTGGTGGCTACGGGCATGGTTTCACATGTGGCTTATAATAGAGATTTGGCTGATCTTGGAGTTTTGGCATTTAGCCTGATTCAAGGCTAGCAGTCAGACACATCCTTGAATTGTGCAACAGATAAAATTAGCTCACTATTGGATACAGCATTAGTCCACTGCACCAGCTGTTAATATATAAATAACTCCATGCATACACTTCAGTGATGTTTGCAGAATATACCCTCCTTGCGGTCTGCCAAAATATTTGCTCCTCACACACTGCACAAAATTCTTCAAGTTTTAATTCTTCTGGCTCTTTCCTGTTATCAGTATCTTCCTGCTTGCTTTATTTATACACTGACTTATGACTTGAAAGACCGGCCCAGACTGTTTTCTAAAGTCTAAATAAGAAAAACAGCTCACATAAAGTTCCCTTCCGTATGGATGAACATCACTGATACAGCTCATCCCACAATAATACTTCGTTACTAATGACAACCAACAAAAACCCACAATCGATCCGTTAATTCTTTTTATCTTATGTTTAATCACCCACTGGAGATACCACTACTAACTTATAAGGGAAGTTTCAGCAATGGTAAGTTGCAAGCTTCAATTTTAGAAAGCGTTCCGTTCCGTGGTTTAGTCCATCATTCCGTTCCGTAGAATAGTCCCCACCGTGAAAGACGGTCGGAGTTACGCCGGCATAGACTAATGAATACCAGCTGGGGTTTGTTCACTGTTTCCTGTAATCGTTTAACTGTTACCTTTGTAGGCAACTACGGACTTTATTTATCGTCCATGTGCTGATGGCTCGTTTGTGCTAGTGCCCACTATGCCAAAGCCGATTATATGCCTAAGTCGCCATTCACATTTGCTGGGCTCCGCCGGCTCGGCGTGATGGATGACAGGTTGGTAACACTGTGCTACTTGCTTTAGCTTATAGTTTTCATGTAGACAAGGTGGCAGAGAAGCAGCAGTAGACAGAAGTGACAGGATAGAGTGATGGTAATACAAAAGTCTCTCTGAGGCCGAGTTAATCAATGGTCTTACTCTATACTTTGTAGATCCAGTGACGTTGACATAGCATGCAGTGATAGACTGATACAAGTATGTACTGCTACAGAAATGATGGTCAGACTACCAAACATGGTAGAAATTGTAAAATATAATAATGTGTATGTATTCTCAACTTGAATTCACAGTCGGAACACTATAACTGATTTGGTGCAGTCATATAGACATTATTGAGGTATGTCCATATGTATGTACTGTACAATATATAAAATACTTATTGACGGAATTATACGTTGCTGCTGAAGGATGTTTATTACTGACAACTGTGGTAAGAACATTCTTTATTGGTTTCATTTGTTTACAGTATCATACTACCCTATAGACTTGCAACATTGGTTACAGAAATAGGAGAAACTGATGGTTGCAGTTCCCATGGTTACCGTTCATCTTCACTACATTATTGATTTCTGCTGGATTAACAAGACTTGAAACCCTGGAACAATAATTGTAATTGATGATATTTCAAAATGTACATTTCTAATTGTAACAGTATTTAAATGGATACAGATCATACCACAATAACGGTGTGCAATACATATATTAGGTAAAATGGTCAGTAATACACACAGAGAATGGTGTGCTCGGTGCGAGGAGGCATATCATACACACTTTGGTGTGATATGCAGCCAACTGTTTTAACAGTGCACTAGCTTGTATTTTCTCAGATTGTAGTGACAAGGTGTACGGACCAATTACCAAAAAACCGTGGCTATCTTATCATTTTCCACTTACATCATCATCAGAAGTCTTGGAACTTTGGCTGCAGATGAAAAGTCAGTAAGTGAATCTGTGTCAGATATAGATGTTTGTATGAAAAAGTATACCCATTCACATGTTCTGGTCTAAATTACTGAATTTATGTACAGTGAAATATATGAAGAAGTTTGCTGCATGGGATGGACATTATTTTGTTTAATCACAGAACACTGTCATTTTCACAAACTAACCTGCAGAACTAATTCACAGTGCTTTTGTTCAATTGTAACACTAATGTAGTGAAGGTTAATAATGGCTATCAAGACATCAAAATAGATGAGAGCGTTCCTTTCCAAACATCTGGCATTCAATTCGCCATAGAAAAAGTAAGTGATTTTCAATCTTAAAATGACGAGCTTAAATTTCCCTCTGATTTCCTTCTACTATAGCTCATCTTAATCACTATTCACTGCTATTTCCAAATCTGGTTTGGAATCTGAGGTATCTATCACGTGTCATGGGTTATTACACCTTTTATTGCATGTCCCCAAAACACTCAATACAAAATGTATGGGGGAATTTGCTACACCCGGTCAATTTAGGCCATTTTGACAAGCCAAAATTTCCATGAATTGGAGGCATCATTGTACTCGCAGAGAGTTGCTCTACATGTATCAAATTCAGAAAGTTGCTAAACAGACTTGAGGTAGGTGGTACACGATAATTAATTTAATTTTTAATGATTTTTCAATTGAAATGTATTGGACATGCTGTTCCAGCTGGCATTTTTGCCATGAACAAAAGTATAGCAAATGTCTGCAAACTTCTTGATATGCCTGTCTATTCAGGTCTCTGTGTAACAATGTCAACTGTTTAAATGAATAAAATCCCCAAATGTTTATTAAGTGATAAATTTAAGTGTATTGTATTTAATGCTCACCTATCTGTTTTTACAGGCAATCTAGTCATAGTGATTCACCCACTAACAGTGGATGTAGTTGTGATACTTACCTCTGGACCAGGTAGGATCTTTATTAGTATTGTGAACAGGGCCGCCCACAGGGGGGGGCAACTGGGGCATTTTGCCCCGGGTCCCAGTCTGAAAGGGGCCCCAGGAGGCCCCATGAAGGGCACCCTGAATACCTGTTTAAAAGATCGATATACTCTAATAGAGCAGTCAGATCTAAATATTCTAATAGAGCAGTCACAGTATTCTTCAGAGGAGCAGTGTAGCAAGCTTATAGATAAGGAGATGTGGTTGGTGATGGGTAGTTATTGTCATTGTCAGCAGGTTGTGACCTTTTTTTTTTTTTTGTCTTCAACTTACAACTTGGGTGAAGGGCCCCACTTTAACTCTTTGCCCTGGGCCCCTTAATTTCTCTGGGCGGCTCTGATTGTGAATTTCATACGATTGGTCTCTTGTGTTGTCAGATTACCAAGCAAGTTGTGTTTTGTGGTGACCACAAACCCAGCCCTAGGCCTAGTGATAGCTAATTGGCCAGTTGTCTGATTAGCAGCTTTGACTTCAGGTTTGTGCACAAGTTCACAGCTTTATAAGTTGTACTTTTATGCACTAGTGTAACTTAATGTTATTTAAGATCAAGTATTGGTTGTAAAATGGGTTAAACAATATTGTCAGGTATTCACTTAGCTTAAAAGTGGGAATTGGTACAATTGCAATCCTGAATTTCCTGTTTAGCTAAGAAATATATTTACCATGTTGTACATTCTGTTTGGTGGCCACTTGTTGTTTGACAAGTCTCCTTGTGTTCATGTTTACGTACTTAGGCACCAAAACATATTTATGTTACCTCTGGTACACAGTGGCGGATCTAGAAATTTCAGAGGGGGTTTCAGATTCCACTCAACTTCAGCCTAGCTAAAAGTCAAAGACCAAAAAAAAAAAAAAGGTCACAACCTGCTGTAGAATGTCGTAATTGTGATTTCAAAGGCTAACGTATGAAGTTTTTCATTTTACACCCATACGATGACTTGTCAATAAATTTTGGGTGTGCTATTTCCAGAGGGGGTTTCAGCTGAAACCATTGCAACCCCCCTGTATCCGCCACTGGTACACGAGATTCACTTATAGCAGTTTCACACTTCCACAAAGCATCATCAGTTTAATGTGGAGTGTACTGGCTTTCATTATGTACGTAAACTAATGTAGGGCAACAAAGTATTGTCTGGAATGTGGTTTGTGACTGCATGTACATGGGTTTTCAGTGGTCATTCCACACAATTTACAAAATATTTCTTGTATCATAAGTGGTGCATGGCACTAAATGGAGTATTGACTAATGATTTATAGTGTCTGTACCTTCTTCACGCTTTCACACCTTGTTTTATAAGACATCTGCCGATTATAAACGCTTGCATGAGGCGTGGCACCAAATAGACTCTAAAAGATTTCTGCTCAAAACGCCTTCCCTAGGGAACTTACGGGTCTGCACGCTTTCACAACATGTTTGTCAGACATTAGGGCTTGTGTCCACATCGTGTCTTTAAAAGTTATTGTAGGGATTACAGGTTTGAATGGAGAAAATGCGCGTAGGACCAACCAGAATTAGATAATGTCAGGCCTAGATGGTCGGTACAGACACGGGTAAGATGACTGGTATAACGTGACAATACGTGTAACATAAGGTAGAGAAATAAAGTGAAATATATCTAAATACGGCTATATTCTTTATTTTAGCAAGGTCGCAAGAAAACGACGACGACTAAAGATTTTTTTATTACGTAACGCAACACAAATCCATTGAGAGATGTTGCGTAATCCAGGGCTAATATTGCGAAACCGACCCTACACGCAAATAACTCACAGTAGTGGCCGCGTCTTTTAATTGGGCGTGCGCTTCGTAGTTTCTTGGCCGCGCGCCTCACTACCGTGAGTCTTGACAATGAACCGCCTTCCCGCATGTATTTTTGAGGTCAAGGAATTTTCTTGGAGTGGCCTTAAGTTTCCGAATTGTCTGCTGTTTTTCAGAGCCACTAAAATTAATGAATTATTAATTAATGTAAACATCTTTTATAGTTGTAGGTATGTATACATGTATAACAGTTGGGTAACATACTTAATGTCAAAATAATAATTAGAAATGGCTAACTGTAGGTAAACTATTTAGTGATTGACAGAAGCCATTCATTAGCAGTCGCAATGTCCTGTAAAGTTTCGTTCCAGTTATCTTGTAGTATCCAGGTATTGTCTTTAGTCATTTGGGACTGTTTATCACTCCCAGTATTTTCAGCAACATAGGGATGCCATATGTAGCAGATTTCTTTTAAATCATTAGTGCAGTGACGACAAATCACATTATTTGGCAGCAGTGTAACTTGTAGTGACACAGGATTATTAGTGATTCCTTGATAATATTGATATATCTCAGCCTTTAATAACTTCCACTTTATCCTCATGTGATAGAATACATAATTCACAGCCACCTGATCATCAGTTTTTACATTTTTTATCTTCATCATATGCCAAAAATGCTCTGCAAATTAATAGACCAGCTAATTGTTAACCGTACATACCTATCTACACTGCAGTACTATAGAAATGAAGATTAACCACAATTGATTTCAGTTTTGGCTATCTTATGCATTGATTATACAATAGAGAACTGTACAATTAAAGTAGGAAGTTAGCTAGCTAGCTTTTCTTCAAAGAATAGTCAAAATTTTCAGTTTCTTACATGTATTTCTAGCACTGCATTGCACGTACAGGTAGTGTATGCAGGTTTACCTGTGGCGGGAGTGGCTCTGAATAAAGCTACACCCATACACAATGTTGTTTTCCATTTCTTTTGCAATTGCTTTGGATATGTACCAGATGATCCTATGATATCACTATTGTTAAAGTATTCTAGTAATGGTTGTATATCCTTCAAAACCAAAGCATCACTGTCAACTACTAGCACACTATATTTCCAGCTGTTTAGTAATCTGATCACTGTCATCCTTGTTATCCAAACATTAGAAAACCCTTTAGCTATAAAGCCAGGTTGCATAATGGAATGCTGTGGGATGAAAAGTGACTGAAAACCTTTATTAGTTAATGTTTGGTGGGTGGTAATATCAAGTGACAAGATCAAGATGTCCCTCACTGGTAGGGATCCTTGTAAAACAGCATGAGCAAGCCAGTTGGCTAGCACATTCAGATACTGCTTATTACATATTAGAAGTGTAATTTGTGGTCCTGCCAGCTGAGTTGCTTGTCGAAGATCTTGCACCCAACTACAGTTAGCTGTCACAGGCAGAGTATGTGAAGGAAACAAAGTTAACCAATCAGCACTTTGATTAACCATCACTGATGAAATGTTAATAGGTAAACTTTTAGGTTGAGTTGTTTGTAAAGCATCTGTTGTTGAAGCTTCACTTTCAACATGGCTCATTTCCACTGTTGTTGAGGCTTCAGTTTGATGATGGCTTATCTCCACTTGTGAATGATGTGATGATTTAATGACCAGTGGCAAACCATCAGCTATATCTGCCATTTTATGCTATAATTCAGAGAGTAAAAGTGACACTATTGCACTATGTAGGATTACATCAGTTTGTTTTATGTAGTTATATTAAGCATACACACAATATGGAAGATGAAAAAACATACTATAGGTTACTAGGTTGCTGAATGACTGGCTAAGTATGCTGAAGTTCCATGGCATCCTGTGCCATTGAGTGACCATAAGTAGTGTAATATTACTGCATGGAAGTTTTAGAAGTAAAAGTGTGGGACAAATTTAGGGGATGTATGTTACAGTGAACTCTTGCACAGGACCAACAAAGACAATTGTGATCTTATAAAGATAGTGTATACTTGTATTGTATTGTATTAATGTTTTACAGTGACCAGCACTGAAGGTCTGCAGCAACATGTGCATGCTGCAGCCTTAGGATGTGATGTTATTAATTTTATAGTGTCCAAATTATGATGCCTTATATATTGCATTACTGGTTCTGTGCTTATGGGAAACAATCTAGTGTCAAGAACTATGTGGGTTCAGCTTAGGCCAATCAAAACAAGATGCATTTTTGGATCAAATGATGGTTGACACATAGTGTTGTTGTTAATGGAACATATTCTACATACGGTTATCAGTAAACCTGGTATACCTCAAAGCACAATCTTGGGGCCACTTTTATTTATTATATATATACATCTGTCAACAATATTATTTAAGACATATCTTATAGTTTATAAGATTGCTTATATGTTATTTATTTACTTATTACTGTGTAGGACCCAATCAGAGTATAACACACAGATGCATTTATTTTATTATGCAGCAAATAATAATGATTTAATAATACTATGTTTACTGATGACTGTTCATTGTATTGTATGATTTCATGCAAGGAGGACATGGGCATGATTGATCTCTGCATGATTTGTGGCAAATGAGATACTTAATGTTTTACCCTGAAAAGTAAGCTATAGAATATTTCATCAATACATAAAAACTATAAGCATTAAGCATCCATACATATTTGGATATGGTATTCTAGCAAACCGCAATCTTCATACATGTTTAATTATGACTCCGTGTATTCACAGGCTTTACACCTGCCCACAGTTCCCTAGTGGGATAGATATATAGCATTCACAGAATAAATGATGTCTTTTATTATACAATATGACATATAGAGCAACCAGAACAGTAAAGTTCGTTAAACAAAATCAGAGCCCACTCTAGGCTCAAGAGACCAATGTGGGAATCCCCACTGTAATATTACTTTTGTGGAAAAAATTTGAAAGAGAGCTCTTTGATGAGTATTCAAAGACTATATATAATGACATGCACCATTGTATATAATGCCCTTTCACAAGACCATCCTGGTGTTCTCAAGCAGCAGCATGCTTCATTTGGTAATGGGTTACATACGGGTGATGTTTTCAATCCTGACTTCCAAAATGGCTGGCCAGATTTCTCTATACACAGCACTACTCATCCTATTTTTATTTTCTCTTCTGCTTCCTGTGCTGGGGTGACTGCTGCCACAGCTGGAGAGGTAGCCAAGCATTTGGCAGCTGTAGAGAAAATGGGATCTGATTTTATTCCCTTAGTAGTTGAGTGTTTGGCCTAAACTTGCAAGGAAGAATCTACTTCAGCAACTTTCTGTTGTTAAACAATGCCAGAATGATCTTGAGGTATCGAGAACTTCAGGGAATTGATATTGATGACAATCCCCTTTTCCTTGGTATTCCCCTGCTTGTAGTTGTAATAGTAGCATTTAGAGTAAGCAGACAGTTACGTAGTTTTATTAGTTGTTGTACTTATAGTCTATTTTGTTTTATTATAACTGATGTTTGGCATTGGAAATCCATTAAATATTTAGAAATCCTGAAATTGAAATCATTCACAAAATCAGACGTTTTCATTTCCATCTGCTCTCAACAAGTGCAAATGGATATAGCAGTATTATTACAAGTAGCTATAAGGAATTTTAAGTTTAATTGGGGATTATAGAAAAAAGTAGGGAAACAAGGAAGTCACCCCTGAGAAGTTTCCCACACCTGCAGATATACTAATGAACATTTAATCCCTACTTCAGTCTATACATGACTGAATTAGAGATTAAATGTTCACTAGTATATCTGCAAGTGTAGGAGACTTCCCAGGGGTGACTTCCCTTGTTTCCCTACTTTTTGCTATGATCCCCGTTCGAACTTAAAATCCCTACTTTTCCCTTATACTCACTTTTGTAACATTAATTATTATGACTGGTGAACTCACGCATACTGCATCAAAAGAAAGGATGGCACCAGGGTTAATGTTTTCATCTGAACATGCACCCCAGCTATCAATGACTGACTCGAAGGAGAGGTTTGATCCCTAGGCTTGTAGGCTTTGCTTAGATCTTATCTGTAGGGTTTATGTAAAAAAAAGTTTACTTCTTTAGAGACATAGAGGTGAAAGGGAGTACCATTAAGGCCGGTATAAAAATAATAATTTAACTCAAAGGTAAAGTGGTCATTATGCTTTGCTTTCAGCTATGTTCAGCCCATTACACAGCACTACAAACAAAGAACAGTCTGCAATCAATCCTGTCACCATGAAGAATATGGATAATTTGTGCACCCTGGCCAACTATCATGAATTACTGACTTGAAAGCGATGACCATGCATTAATAGCAGTATGCTTTGCTTTCAGCCTGTCACACAGCATTACAAATGAAGAACAATGAATGCCTCTGCAATCAACCCACTCGCCACAGAAAACATACAAATGTATGGAAACCATGCACTACGCTACTGTGAATCGACACTTTGGGTTGTCAGCATAAAGAAATGGGACACAAAGGAGGACAAAGGTAAGTCCATGATGCACACATTGTATGTACTGCGGTATACTAAAAGGCACGTCTTGGGACAAAGTGACATCGAACAGTGAAAAAATCAAGCCTGTAGCCTTAGCCATTATTGAGTTATGCTTGCCTGAAGGCATTAGGTATGACAGGCAAGCAGGAAGTTAGTCAGTAGAAAATTCCAATATATATTTTTAAAATTCTGTAACCATCTATTGAAGGCACTTTTGAGCTTGGTTATATCTAACCAATACTGCCAAGGCACCAGAATGGTATTGTGAAGCTGGTTTTAGGGTGATTTTTTGGCCAAAACCTCAAATCTCCATGATCCCTATAATATTACCGAACTGTGTGAAACTGCTAAATTGGAGTAGTACTTGTGCTCCTGTTGAGGTTATGTGGTTTACTGTTTGTGCAAAAGTACAAGTAAAAACATTTTGGTAAATAAAATTAATACTGTATTTAAAATACATATATACTGGACTCTTGTACATGATTTTGAGGATTTGTGGGCATTGGCGAATCCTCAGTATAAATCTATTAACGGTTTTATAGCTCCATACCCATTAATACAAGCACAAGAATTCATCACCACCATTCCTACTACTTCACAGATCTCAGAAATGGATATACGTCAGAAATATTGTTGCTTACTGTAAATTGTAATATATGCATGGGCACATCTAGCTCCCTGGGTGTAATCTACCTGGTATAGATAGCTATAATAAAACACTCGTATGAGCAAGGATGACTGCATGTATCCATGCTAGAGTTGAATACTATCAAGCAACACCATAAGTACTTCTATATTAATTAAATTGGCCATTGATATACCTATTCATGAACATTATAAATTTATATCAGTTATATAGATTCACAACTGCATAACCTCCTCTCGCTACTGTCATATTAGTAAACTACCCATTACTTTGGAATGCCATATCATATGGCTGTCACTCTACAGATTAAGAAGTTAAGTCTATTACACTTAGCTCTATTATCATATATGTGACCAGGCCTGTGAAAACAGGGCATGTGGACACAAACTACACCTTGTCACTCTACAGGTCATATCTCAGTACTGGAAAGGTATATTTCCATTCTGTAGCTTGCATCATGATACCAATTAAATGCTGACTAAGAGCTAAAAATTGCAGTGCCATAGCATAACGTTACAAAAAGTTATGAGTGATGAAACGTTGAAAAAGTAGGCAAAAATCATGTGCCCACATGTCCTATTTTTGCAGGCCTGGTCACATAATTATTATGTAGCCTTTTACTGCATGTTTTCTTTGTTTTGTCAGTAGCAAGCTAGATTCTTGTTCTGCTACTATATTATATTAATTTTGTTTTCGTAGTTATTCTTTGTTTTATTTATTTTTACAATGCTGTGCTTTATTTTAAAAGGAAAAATCATGACGCAAAAATGAATCAGATAAAGGAAAACTGCCATATGATCAAAAAATTTGATATAGTATATATATAGCTATTACTATGATGGCTTGTTTAGTAATAGCTAAAAGCTAATAGCTCAGAGTCTATGGCTACGCTAGCACAATCAATGACATAATTGTATATAGTATAGCAGTATATATAGCTAACTAATATCTATGGTACGTTCTTACCCACACTACTGGTGTATCCGTGAAGCTATAAACGACGCACATACCTATTGAACCAATAGAACTCGCTACTAGTATTAGAATGCAACGGAAAAGTCCAGCCTTTCTTTCCATTAGATAATTGGCTACAACTTAAAGCTTACGCAGTGGATAGACTCGAGCAACTGGATTCCAACACAAATCACTTGAATCTATCCCAATCATGCAAACAAAATGAAATGGAATGTGGACAAATCTTTTATAAGCCAGACTATTTCCATATATTTGTGGTAAATTATCTCACGTGCTGTTTTGGAATCAGTTTTAGTCTTGTGAGCGCATGCATTGTACAAGTCGGAAAACGTTTGCACAAGTACTGTTGCACTTTAACTGCATTTCTGGCGTATCACCAGTGATATGCTGATAATTGGCCTGGAATGTAGCAGAGTGCATAATAATTGGTAGTGGATACCGAACCGAAAGTCGGTTCCCGGGGTTCTCGGGGTCAGTTCAATAAGTCATGCATACCGGCTATTGAACCGACTGTAGAACTTAAACAGAAGGGTTTAATACCAGCTAAAACGAGAAAAAATCCCATTTGGGTCTCGAACCCTGGATTTTCAGTGTGTTGGACCAGTGTGTTAAAAGTGTGCTACCGCTGCTAGCTACCCACCTCCTCTACTTTTCTATCTGATAAATCTCTGCAGCTCGTAAAAACCCACATGGCTGTACGAGATTTCAAATCTTCAACATATCAAAGATTTTACGGCAAGATTTCAAGATTTCAGAGCAAAAAATTCGTTGTATCCGTATATCACGAGACGCTTAATGTTCGGAGATGTACGGAAACTTTTGCGAGTGAAAATTTCAATCTCTAGAAGCTATGCGAAAGTTCCGGGGCAAGCACAGGTAATGCTGAATATACAAAAGTATAAGTAAAATATGTGACCGGATCTTGGAAAACCTACCTTTTGGGCACAAGCGAACTTTTTGGGAAAACTCAAATGAAAATTTCATTAATATTTTTTAAATTAATTTATTTGCACATTTGGATAAAGCAACTATTAAACCTTCTTGCTGTGAAGTTTCACACCCATAGCTTCTTTTTCCTAGGAGATATGGATGATTATATCAGACCATGTAGTAATTTCATATGCGTGGGACAACAAGTAACTTACAAATTGGGTGATTTGTTCAGATGCTGGAATGGCTAAAACTTAGTCTTAGACAATGATACATGGCATTTAATTGCAGAAACGTACCAAGAATACTTCATTACACTATCAGAAATGTCTTTTAAAGTATTTTAGATGGTAAGAATGGAATTTTTAGTAAACAAAGTGATTTGTCACCATTTGTCAACCTTAATCACCCATAGAACTCAATACATTACCATAAAAGTTAGTTTGTAATGTACAGGACAGAAAATCGGCCATATCTCAGGAATGCTTAAAGATATTAAGCTGAAATTTTAACACAAGATAGATGAGCACCTAGTACCTCATTTAAATTATAAAACAGAAAATTGACCAATGTGCCAAAAAGGTAGGTTTTCCAAGATCAGGTCACATATGCGGAATTTCCTCAGATATTGGGCTCTGCAAGGGTTACAACAACTATCAGTTTTGTTACAACAACTATCAGTTTCTTTGTTACAACAACTATCAGTTTCTTTTGTTACAACAACTATCAGTTTCTTTTGTTACAACAACTATCATTTTCTTTATGGACAAACAATGCCCGTATGATTTTACGGTATTGGGCTTTGCAGTGTGAGGACTCTGATTTTCCTTTCCCCAAACCCCTGTTGTAATTAATTGTGTTTGTAGTTTAGTTGTAGAGTAATTTGTATTGTAACTGTATTATTTAAAAATAATATCACAATAATTACACTTTGAAAAAAAAAGGGGTTTGATGATGACAATTCCCTTTACCCTTAGTTAGTACAGGGCGGATAAGTTAGCTGGTAAGGGAGGGGCCCAAACAAGCTACTTTGTAGGTGGTTGGGGAGGGCCAGATTCTCTTTTTAGTTGCAGCAGCAAGTAATCACTTATTTAGTGTCTCACTGTTGATTTTTTTTCCATTTTGGCGGTTGTGAAGTCTTATATAAAAGCTGTTTAAAAGGCTATGAATGTCTTATACAACAACAGTACAGAGAAGAGCTGCAAGATGGACAATGTCGAATTATAACTGGTCAAGCTCAATTACTTCTATGCTGGAACTATTACAATGGCCCACTTTAGCTAACCACCCGTAGACACAAATCAAGACTACACATGCATGTGTGGGGAACCCCGGAGAAAAATATACCTGTTTTCAGTCTTAAGGCACTGTGCATGCTAGAGAAATTAATTTCAACCCAACAAACTATATATTTCTGAGATTGGCAATCAATACTCTATCGGTGGGGTCTAATCGACGGAACGGAACGGAACAACGCGGAACCATAGATATTGTACTCTAATATCTATGGCGGAACGGAATCAGGGGCTAAACCACGGAGCCACGGAACGGAACACTATCTTAACTCAAGGTGTGCAGCTTACTATTGCCCTACGACTTTATTAGCGGTGCCTCCAGGTGATCAAACTTATCACACAACCAGATCGAAATAGTTTACGGATTGATTGTGGGTTTATTTGCCATTAGTATATAACGAATTATCAATTGTGGGATTAGTTGTCTCAGTTCCTGGAATGTATCTGTAAGAGCCTTTTGTCTGCTGACGTGATATTTACTACCAATCAGTCTCAATTAGAATCATAAATGATGTATCCATAAAAAAGCAGAAAGAAACTGGTGACAAAAAGCCAATTCACTTGGAGATTTATAGTGCTGTGTGTAGAAGCTAACTTGTCTCAAAAGTATAATTAATGATTGGATGCTCCACCAGGCTGGGCTACCCTAACCAGATCTAACTGTCTCAACCTTATCAGCGGATCTTGAGCAACTAGCTTCAGCACACTGCAAAATCGAAAATTATATGAATATCAAGACTCTACCGTGAGTCGCGCGGCCAGTAAAGCAGAAACGCGCGCCGCAGACAATAAATGACGCGACCACTACGTGAGGATTTTACAGGAACGAACGTTGTCAAATTCGGCCTTCCTGTAACTCACCCGCCACTTACGCTATCCCTCTGAAACTCTAGAGTTGAACTCATCGTGTCACTAGTAACTACCACACAAGCAGTGAAGCAAATCCATGCCTATTGTTTCGTGATCGAGATTGCCGACATCAAAGGGGAAGTTTCCTTTTTCGGAGTGTCTATGTCCACCGGTGTACCGGTTATTCTTAGAGCCACGTACATATAATCATCTGCTGATGGGCCTGCACCTGTCATTTGATCACGTGATTAAACCATGCGTGTCGCAGACTCACCTCGTGTCGCAGACTCACCTCGTGTCGCAGACTCACCACGTGTCGATTTTCACGCATCATGGCAATTGGCGCCCAATTTGACACTTTTCAGCAGTGCTCCACACGTGTCATGGTGGTTGTCGCCTAATCGGACACTTTTCAGAGCTGTACTGAGAACTTGTAATGGAAGTTGGCACCCAATTCGACACTTTTGAACAGTTTCATACGGCATTGGACGATTTAAAGCGAAATGGTTACCATCCACTACGTGTGCATAACAGTCAGAGTGCCGAAGATTACAACAAGCAGAGGAAAAAGAAGATAATTACTGAACTTGCAGATGCTGAGAAAATAAAGTACACGTATTATAGCGTTGTGTGTGTACACTATGGAGACCCAAGAAGTCGTGGAAAGAACATTAGACCTAACCAGCGCACATTTGCTATGAACTGCAAGACAAAGATAACTGTATCTTATGACAGGTAAGCACTGCATTAATTCGCATACAGTGCTGTCATTTATGTGATCATTACTGCAGTCTTTATAAAAGTTGTGCGTACGTCATTGTCACCTTGAGCATACTCATCAAGTGAGTCCTGCAATATTTGCACATTATCCAGTCAATAGAAGGTTGACTGCAGCAGAAGAAGCCACAATTTCTGAGAGCTGACTGTGAGACCCAATACCAAACAAGTGAAAGAACTAGTTGAGAAGAAGTTTGGAAAATGTGTGACCCTCAAAGACATCAGTAACCTAAAGACAAAGGTAAAAGAGCAAACCCGGAAAGGTCTTGAGGAACCACAACTGCTACTCAGTACACTCCAAAATATTACCACTACCCAGGATGCCCAAGCAGGAATTGTGGTAAATGAGAACAGGGCCAGCAGAGAAGGGGGAGCAAGGGGGGCTACAGCCCCAGTGAAAAAATTTTGGAGGGGCTTAGCCCCCCTAAAATTATTCAATAGCATTATTCGAGATACTCTAATAGAGCAGTCA
The DNA here is from genome assembly GCF_963678975.1 of Dysidea avara. Classification (NCBI taxonomy): domain Eukaryota; kingdom Metazoa; phylum Porifera; class Demospongiae; order Dictyoceratida; family Dysideidae; genus Dysidea; species Dysidea avara. The sequence goes on along the minus strand of NC_089279.1, from coordinate 26,711,219 downwards.
AGATCAAGATACTCTAATAGAGCAGTCACAGTATTCTTTGAGGAGCAGTGTAGTAAGCTGTAGGTAATGACCTTTTTTATCATGCTAGACCCCCAGCCCCCCCCCCCCCCCCCCCCCTAAATATAGGTGTCTCTGCCATCTCTGAATGAGAATAATATCCTTGAAATTTGTTATTTGCAGACAAATCACATGACTAAACTATTTGATAGGTTCCCGGAAATCATGTTCATCGATGGCACCTACAATATAAATGGTCATGGAATGCCATTGTACTGCCTGGTAATGTTATATAACAGAACTTGATCATTATAAATTGTCCCTTACAGGAATCAACAAAGCTCTCGTCCTGCATTTAGTGGTGACATCACTACACTGGAATGTGTTAGTATAGCTAATGGACCTAGGTATTGTTATGTTAACAGAACTTCATCATTATAAATTGTCCCTTATAGGAATGAACCAAGCTCTCGTCCTGCATTTAGTGATGACATCACTACACTGGAATGTGTTAGTACAGCTAATGTACCTAGGTATTGTAATGTTAACAGAACTTCATCATTATAAATTGTCCCTTACAAGAATGAACCAAGCTCTCGTCCTGCATTTAATGGTGACATCACTACACTGGAATGTGTTAGTACAACTAATGGACCTAGGTATGGTAATGTTAACAGAACTTGATCATTATAAATTGACCCTTATAGGAATGAACCAAGCTCTCGTCCTGCATTTAATGGTGACATCACTACACTAGAATGTGTTAGTACAGCTAATGGACCTAGGTATGGTAATGTTAACAGAACTTGATCATTATAAATTGACCCTTATAGGAATGAACCAAGCTCTCATCCTACATACAATAACCATAGCAGTGCTAATACATGCCAAAGTACTAATGTAAGTCAGTTAGTGTAGCACACCCTCAGTTCTCAGTACACATTGAATGCACACCAGAGGAAGTTGGACACGTTCATGTAAGCTGTACATTTTCATTGGAAAACCTTTGTTTCAAGACAATTTGTATTAAAACTATAGTGCAATTGAAAGTTTATGTATTCCTAAATCTAATAGCATGGTGAACCCCAGTGAACCCCGCTGATTTGGCTGGTGACAAAGCCAAAGTTTGAAGCGCCAATATAAAGAATTGCGCAAAATCTGTTTTTATGAACAGTGTAATGCAGCGAAGGATCATTGTTTCATTGTTGAAAAACGTACGTGACAAATCTGGTGAAAATTGTATGGATTAAACTGCAATTTATTAATTTCACTCAAAATCTCGAGTGCTTTATGAAAACAAAGTACATAGCCTTGAAGCCTAATTGAAGGATGATCTGATTATCTAATTAACCCCATCGTTTTTCAGTTTAGTATTGCGACTATTGAGGATCACGTGAAATACTAGTGCAAAGAATGCAATTAAGAGCAATATATTTAAGTAGTGCTTAATGCGCGTCCAACTTCCTCTGAATGCACACATTATGAATTTTTTCCATATGTAAATTGTAGACACCAGTCTGGTCATAAGGTGCATGCAGTTATCATTTTCAGAGGAGCTTTTTGTATGTTTATCACGTTCTTATGCATTACCTTGCCCAGAGTTTCTGTTAGTAGAACAGTATTTGCATCCATATTGTTCTGCTAGCTTTTTAAATAGCCGACTTATTCTAATAGTCTGTCTTGATAACTAAAAGGTGATGGCAGTGAGTTAGGTGGTAGACAATGTGACACGTGTACTTGGATGTTCTTAGTTTGTTTTGCTGCTCCCAAATATCTTAACATTTGCTTCAACACATGCACTTAACAAACAGGTGTCTACCACAAGTATATGCATCATGTGTGCTCAATAAGCATATGAACCTAAAAAACCAGTAACGCAATGCTATACTTTAGGCGCTCCTTTTATTTCAATTTCAGCATAGACTGTCTTTATCAATGCTGGCAACATCAATGAAGGTAAAGCCATGTATTAAGACACACGGGAGACCAAAACACAGTGGTACAGTGTGGTGTAAGAAGAGGAAAGTTATAAATTCTGAAAATATCCTACCTACAAAAAGGGTGAAATCCAGCACAGAAGACGTAAGTGTTAATTATATTTATTAACAGCATGTGCTCTCAGTTGCTGTAATTATTTTGGGAGCATTTAAGTGTGTACACACCCAACCAAGTTAGCCAAATGTTTTAATAGAAAAGCAGCAAGAGTAAGTACTCCCTCCATAAACTCTGGAGTAAACTTAGCAGTCAGGTGAAGTGTTGGTATAAACAGTGGACCTGGGAATAGAGTACCTGGGACCAGGGGACCTGCGGGAACCCAACTTTTCATGGAATTTTTATACTTTACAATGTTTATACACTCTATACTTGTACTAGGTATCTTTGCATATCTCAACATGTAGTCTTGCACAGCCAATCCACTTTTTCTTCGTCACACTGAGTACCTAACATGACAGAAATTATAAGCGCCACTGAAAAAGAGTCTATTACATCAAGTTTAGAAACTGAGCAAGCAAAACAGCTTCAAGCGATCACTGCAAGTTACCAGCAGCTCAACAAGTACTGAGAGATTTCATGTGTCATGTACTGCTTGCATAGACCACTTTTTCACACCCGGGGTATTAATCGAGGGCTTTAAATTCTTACAAGGCTTTGATTTTGTGCATCACATGACACATGAAATCTCAGTGCTTATTGAGCTGCTGGTGCCTTAAAGTGATCGCTAGATGCTGTTTTGCTTGCTCACAGTTTCTAAACTTGACATAGTAGATTCTTTTTCAGAGGAGCTTATAATTTCTATCTTGTTAGGCACTCTGTGTGACGAAGAAAAGTGGATTGGCAGTGCAATACTACATGCTGAGACGTGCAGAGGTATCTGGTACAAGTATAGAGTGTATAAACATTGTGAAGTATAAAAGATTTCGCGAAAAGTTGGGTCCCCCGCGGGTCCCCAGGTCCACTGTTTATACCAACCCAGTATTGCTTGGAAGCATCTATTTTGTGTCAACAATGGTAAAACTGGTCTGTAGAAATGTAACCAGCTGAGCAAAGAAACCAGACCCGTTTGCACGTTCCTCAAACTCCATGTTATAGAATCCCTGTTATCTATAGTAATTATGAAAGAGTGGAATCCAAATGTTTCTTCAGTCTTGTATGATGAATAATGTAGGAGTGCACTTATGGAAAGGCTAGAAATTTGATTTTCACAGCAACAATATGGGAAATAATTTACAAGTGCTCACTTAATCATAACTCACAGACGAAACCAGCTGGACAGATGGGACTTGAATTAAAATTTTCACTACTTTTACCATAGGTGATAAACACCACATGGCATACATGTAGTAACTGGTTGCTTAACGATACTTACTAGGTAACTGTTGCCAAAATAAATGTACTTTTGGGCTATATCAATGGTTGTTAAGTGCGGTTGTCTTTTGAAATGACTGTTTTTAAATGTTTTTGCTTAGCAACCATCTAGGACAGTGTCTGTCCAGAACCTATGTTAGCAAAAAAGCAGCCTGTGTAAGAGATATGAAGGCTGTATAAGACCTTTAATTACTTTCTGGATGATTAAGATATGCTTCTAGGTGGGTTGTTCGTGCCAGCTTAAAAATATGGGTGAAGCAAGTTCTTGAATGCATTGTGAAAGCCTTTCACAATGAGCTGTACAGGAGTAAAACTACCGGAAAAGGAGTATCTAGTCTAGTAGACCACAAGGAATAACAAATTTATTAGTGGTGAAAGGGGGCGTGTCCTGTACTTATGCAAATGGAAATGAAGGGCAGCCTTGTGGCTTTCTCAGTTTCTCTAAAGAATTTGTATTGGGAAACATGATAGGCAGATTATAAAACACTCCTGTGCCTAATTTGTAGTTTGAATATAGTGTGAGATGCACTAGGACTATTCCAAAAGGGTGATTTTCGTCACGTATGGTATTTCTAGGCTGGTATTTCATGGCCTTGTATTTTCAAGTATGCACCATTTTAAGGGCAAGACCTACTTGAACAGTACGTACTGTACTGTTTCATACAGTGGTTGTAGCAAATCCACATTTGTTTCTTAGCTGTTTGAGGCTTGCTTAGGGTAAATCCTAAGTGTATATGGCATCCACCCAACCTTGGAATGTTTTCCGCAATGAAAATATCCTCTAAGGAATAATCCTAGCATCAAATTGACCAGAAGATGCTTACAAAAGGAATTTAAAAGAAATTTCCCTGACCAAAATTTAAATAAGTTTACAAACTTTCAACAAAGATAAGGGATATTAGTTTGCTCCATACATTTTAGTATAGGTATTGGTCAGTTGTGGTAACTATCTTCACCTGGTAATTTTCAACATTTAAGCACCATGTCAGCAAGGTATGTGTAAAATTAGTCTTATTGAATTTTTTTTACAGAACACCCTGGGAAGACACCCCCCAATAGAAAATAAGACAACATGTAGGAAGTACATTCTGTATGAAATACTTGACACTATTATGTACTGACAGCAAATCAACCAAAATGAACTCACTGTGGCAAGTGCAGTGGTTGCAAGCACCCAAACTGTGGAACGTGCCCTGAATGTTTGGATATGAAGCAGTTTGGGGGACAAGGGCGAAAAAAGAAGGCTTGTAGCATGAGAAAATGCTCAGCCCAGTGAGTTGAAACCATGCATGACCTCTGCAGTTCATGGCACAGGTACATACATATGTATGTTTATGTTTTTACTCAGAAGGATGGGCATGTGCATGAGAGCACAAACATTTGTATTGAAATCATTCCCAAAGTCCTTGTACAGCATCCCCATAGTTCAGCCTAACAATGATTGAAGAAAGTGATACATATATAATGCTACAGTCTGCGGTTAAAAGAAGTGGACACCACAAACACGTCTTCACAGAAACGAGAAGCCTTTTCACTTGTTTTTATTTGGATTCTATAGTTTTTCACAACTAAATGTAATATCATGGCTATTGCCAAGACTTCTTATTATGTCATCTTTATGTTCCCGTCAGTAATATGGAATTAACTGTAAAAAATCGCTGTGCTTATAATAGTGTCCATCCTCTCTGACTTTTACTTTACCCCACCCAATTCATTTTATTCTAATTAACAGACATCTCTCAAAAAGACAATAAGAAATTGTTAGAAGTAAGTGTGTAGATAAAATAATATTAAAAACAAATGTGACTGAATTTTTTACAAAACCGTCAATGTACGCACTACATTACTTATGTAATAAACAGCACTTAAAAATAATTGGTAAAAGAACACAAGTTCTACAAAAACAACTTACACAAGTATTTATCGCCTCACTATAGTTAGTGAATTAACAGTTACTCTACTCAACTAATCCTGGGTACCATTGGGTTTGCCTGTCCACTGGGAGTTTGGAAAGCTCTGTTTCATCTCTGTACACAGATTAGTTTCCAAGTTACATCTGTTTGTTTACGTTGCTGTGACAAAAGAATTTACTGACGATCTTGCTCAGTGAATACACCTTCCTTATCGAGGACAGACGTATATATTGAAAACTAACTATACCTCAGTAGATTGACAAATTCATGGTGAGCGTTTCAACTTCATACATCATTGCATCAGTAAGTTATGATTGTACACAGCTCAACTTACGAGGCTAAAACTTGACAAGCCCATTCATCTGTTCCTATAGATAACATAGAACCAATAAAATAAAATTTTAAAAGTGCGTACATTGACAGTTTTGTAAAATTGGGTCACAAATGTATTCAATGATGTTTAGAAACCTGTAGGCACAACAAAGTTGTCTCTTGCACCAGAATCCAGTAATCTAGCTAGTTTGGTCTCCGAGTCTAAGCCACCATCATCAATGCTAACAAACATTAACAGATTTCTTGAAAGATCAAAATCATAAAGTCCACACTGTGGCTGCTGATGGCAACTGCATGTACCATGCTTTGTCTCATCAATTGTGTGGCAGTAAGGAAAATCATTTTTATCTACGTAGTTTGTTACTGCAAGTGGTCAAGGGTAACAGTGATATTTACAGCAAGTACTGGATTGATGATATGCCTTGGGGAGTTGTTTCATTTGACCAACATGTAGAAGACATTGGAAAACCTGGAAGTTGGGGGACTCAAGTAGAACTTCAAGTTTGTAGTAATCTGGATGTATATGTTTGTTCACACAATGCTTATGGTATTGTCCGATGGGAAAAGAAGGCTACTCCAAAAAATTGGATGAATCAGATTCCTCACAATCTATGTACAACTACAAGATGTAGATACATTGAACTGTCTTTTAGCAACAGCCACTACAACAGCATTGTTCCCACTCAGGATGAGGTGCCACCACCTACTATCTTAGAGCAACACTGTGATGCTGTTGTGATTGATTAAGTTATACGTATAATACAGCAGCAATGCAGAGAAACTATGTAACTTCCTTGTATTTCCTTTGCTTATTGAAATGTTATGTTTGGTCATCAAAATATTTACTTTGAACGATTTATTAGTACAGTGGAGCCTGAATTAAGTGATCGCCTGAATTAAGTGGTCGTCTTCATATAGCAGTCAAGGGACAAAAGTCCCGAATATCTTCCCATACAAATGCATGCGTTGTGGTCTGTATTGATTGGTCAACTGTCTAATGTGTATACCGGCCAGTCACAAATTCTCTGAATCTCTGTATACACTATACATACATGTAACTTCGACTCCATGTTTAGCAGTCATTGCCTTATAATGATCAGCTAGTGGTAGTTTGTTCGGTAAACACTTAATGTACCATTGGTATACTGTTTTAATTTACACACAATTGTTATACTTTAATGAACACTTCATACCTGTCAGGCTTAACATATTTATTAGCCATTGGAAACCAGCTGACCTCTTTTGTAACTGTACCACTGATGCTAAGTACTGTTCTATGGAATGTTGTGGTTAGCGGATGTCTCTTAATATTAATTACCTTTTTTATGACGGTCGTAATCACTAAAATGCTGCTGACCGTTCTGTGCAGGTTTCTCTAGCCACCTGCATATAAATGCCATTGATATCTGGTCCCAAGATTACTGTAACATACAGGTTCCACTGTAGTGTTGTTGTGATATAGGAAGTTGGTCACATATCATTTGACGAATGGAAGTGTTGTGGTACATGGAAACTTGTAAACTACACAAGGCAAACATGGTATTTTTGTAAGCCAGGAGAAGTTTAGTTGCACTGGGGTGACTGTTTGCATTTTGATATAAAATTAAAAATATGCATATTTCAGCTACTTTTAATTAATATCAACAATTACAGTGAAATGATGGTTGTAGGTTCACACAAGCCCACCAGAGAGTCAAGACAACCTTAGAACAGGCTAGACTGATTTTAGACATGTTTTAAGATGCAGAGTTTAAAAACTGATACCCACAAGGACATCAAATATGTTAGAGGTAAACTAAATACCTACTGTAAATAATGTCCATTTTGGGATCAAAAAAATTCATGCAATATAGATAAGGCAGCATAGCTAATACACCTATCAATATTATTGAGCCAGCCACACTCCCTTCTTTTCAGGTAAACGTGGGATAATAGCAGGCGCTTTGATCCAGTTTGAACCTAAAATTTCTCTCACTGGTAGGGCATTTGACTACCACAAATTTATTTCGGTGCTGGACACTGTAAAGCTGAATAATAATAATAACTGGTTGCCTTCTGTAGGGAAACCTGTTTTTCAAAAGTATCTTGAAATTATTGAGAATTAAAGTCAAATCCCCACTGCCCGTAAGTGGCAGTATTGACAGATATATTAGCACAGTCTAAGCCCTGGTAATTCGGAGGGGGGGGGGGGGGGGGGGGTAGGACAAGGCCATGTCCACGCATAATAAAATCGTGTAAGTAGTGAAAATATTCTTGTGAGCTGAATAGTCCCTGTTGAAAAAGTAGGGGAAGGGGCTCAACAGGGCTCGATCCATATTTCAGTTCTACTTACAGTAGCTTGTTGTTTGCAATGGTGTGATTCACAGTCAGAAAAACAGCTGTTACAGAGTAATTAGACACACAGTGATGGTGATTAGTGGTGGTCATGACTTTCACGTCAACAGAAGCAGTACCATGATCATCAATGCTCATAATACAATAGTTGTTGTATGATTTGTTACTTTCAACAGTTGGTATTACTACGTAAAAACTAAATTAAAATATATTTTTTCACTTCGTAGTGCACATGGTCCTGTCCTACCCCCCTCTGGTAACTGGAGCACAATTGATCTGCATTCATGTTTAACTGTACATTTATGCACCTGTCATTCATAACCCCCAGTACGGGATATGTAGGGGAGATCTTTGCCCACAAATTATCCTCTAGTCTTGTGCCCAGACTACAAGGGTCTAGTTGCCACGCAATAGAAACACTTGAGACTGGGTTACACAAAGCCATATAACATTACTATGACATCACATGTTAGATAATCAAGGCCCATGACCTACTCCATTGGGGATAGGCGGTTTCTGCTTAAGCTGCAATTGGTAATGTGAATACCATCAAAAACTATTGTCTACAAGAAATGATAAAAACATGAGTTTTAGTCACATGAAATATATAGAATACATTAAACATTCTTGATTCTGATGGTGACTAATTTGGTCAGATTTTTTCTATTGTGTCACCAGACCAACATGGTCTGGAGAGGAGAATAAGTATCCACCACGTGTAAAATGTTTTCCACTGAAAAAATTTTCATTTTAAACCTAAGGCCCCTATTTGGTGATTATTAGTTTCTCATCCACCGCCCACATCCTTCTTGGGGCTACCGCATGGTACATGCAAGCCATTATTTACTCTGTGCATGCTCAGAAGAACACGTGATACCAAACTGTTATAATTTTTTGTTGATGAATGCTACAATGCGCTATATATCGCCAGGAGAACTGTTGTTTTCCTTAGCAAATTACTGCAGTGCCAGTTGTAGTCGTGCTCTATCGACTTCATCAAAGCAGGCTTTCAGTTGACTGTCGAAAAACAGTTGGCGATCACAAAAAGTAGAATCAGCTGGTGAAGGAAATGTTTGTGGTAAGAAAGGAAGACAATTTGGACAAGGTCTGTACATCAGTGTGTTAATATTATAAAATAATGGCATAATGGTAATACCCTCCTGCTCGCGCATCATAGTAATTAGAAAGGCTGGATGAGAAACTAATAATCACCGAATAGGGGCCTAATGTTTCATTTCAGTTTGCAGATGATGGTAGAATTCCAACAGGGGGTCTAATATAGTGGGTTCAAGGAATTGTCAAATTCCCATCCTGGGGGTATGGGGTTAACAGTGATAGGTGCATTATAAACCCCAGATTCATAGATTTAAATCTATCAGTGGTTTGACATATGGAGCCACACTTCTGTTACAGTGATGTAAAATTTATGCCTCAACTCACTTAAATAGTCCACCTACAACAACAGAACCAGTCCTGCAATACCAGTAATCAACACGACCAGAGTCCTGATAATAAATTCAAACCCAAAATCATAAGGTTAGCTCTAATGCACCTGTACACCGGTGGCGCGTACCTCGTTGGGATGGTGATCGTCATCAAAACGTATCTATCTCAATTGCACAATCGAAGTTAATATCCTTTACTATAAAAAGGTACGGATGGTCCAATTGTACTAACGTGCAAGCGGCGTAATTTTTCCATACTGCGCTGTTATTGTTCGGAGGCTTGGCGCAACTTAGCGATAATGACTACGAGCAACGCTTGCAGGGATACAATGCCACCAGCGATTGGCTATCGCTTTGGTGACAATAGCCCGACTGTCACCATCCACCGGTGGCAATAGCCTTTCGTGGCTCTAAGCGCCACCGGTATACAGGTGGCTATAGAGCTGGCCATTTATAAATTGTTGCGCAGTTTGTGAACTACCGTAAGAGCTGCGCATTTTATGAACATCAACTGGATTCTGGTCCATTCAGCGTACTGCCGTTATGATTCAAGTGCGTATCATAGCTGCTTTCAGGAAGGAATGGCAGGCTTCTTTTACCCCCTTAGCTAACAAATTTAGCTACTAGCTGAAGGGACATGGATAAAGACGCATTCTAGCTACATTGCAGACTATCCCTCCCTCCAAGGTTCCTTTGCGTGCTTGCAGCTGGCCTGGATAAGGTGCATACTGCCTTTCTCTCTCAGTTTTGACTTCTGCGTACTACAGCATTTGTGGTAGCTAGCAGGTTCATCTAGTTTCAATCAGCTGATATTGATGGGCACATGTGCAGTCCAGCCTGCATGTATGTTTTTCTAGCAGTTGTCCAGTACAAACAAACACTGCACATGGAGTAATGAAATGTGTATCAGCACATAAGGTTTGGTGCATTGTAACTCGTGTCCCAACATCATATCTTTAATGCCCAGTTTAATGGTACACGTACTTATAGTTTCACTCTCCCATGCATGCAGATGTAACACAACACGCAGTCACAAAATGTCACCTCATACAGCTATTAGTGCAAACATATAGTGTTTGGTATCAGGTATGCTGTTTTACACATGTAGTTAAGTATACTCCAATACATGAGTTACAAAGGCACAGCTCCATTTGATCAATTTCGATGAACAGCAAGACCTAGAAAAGTTATATCCACTTTCATCTTGCCTGGCTGTAACCACATGTCTTTCTAGACAATGTTCATGGTACCGTACGTACCCCTGTCGAGCAACTATTGCACCTGACCTATGGAATCTACACATGAATACAAAATTTGTTTGTATAACTAGACTTTACCATGTCAGTCATATCATCATCCAAACTAATCATTCCACATGCAAGAATGACAATAGTCATCAAGTGATTCTACATAAACAAACATTATCTGTTAATAATGCATGTGATGCATCTTAACTCATCGGAATATATGAAAAACAATTTACTGATTCACCAAGAAATCCACTGATTCACCAAGAAATCCAACTATTCACCAAGAAGGTTAGAACAATATAGATACAAACATGTACATGTTTACTTAATGGTACAAATGAGTACACAGAATGTGATGATGTATATCGAACTGTTTGTAATTAATAGGTGCATAATTATATTAATTTTTTGTGGCACAGGTGCCAGTTCCTTCTGGATATAAAAGTCACGAAATAATAGATACTATATTTCATGAAATATATAAATACTGTATAAAGCAACCATCATTATTATGACACTAGTGGTATACTGCTGGTACTAGAGGTACTACTGGTACTAGTGGTACTGCTGGTGCTAGAGGTACTGCTGGTACTAGTGGTACTGCTGGTACTAGTGGTACTACTGGAACTATTGGTACTGCTGGTACTAGAGGTACTGCTGGTACTAGTGCTACTGCTGGTACTATTGGTACTGCTGGTACTATACTGCTGGTACTAGTGGTACTGCTGGTACTAGTGGTACTACTGGTACTACTGGTACTAGTGGTACTGCTGGTACTAGTGGTACTGCTGGTACTAGTGGTACTGCTGGTACTAGTGGTACTACTGGAACTATTGGTACTGCTGGTACTAGAGGTACTGCTGGTACTAGTGCTACTGCTGGTACTATTGGTACTGCTGGTACTATACTGCTGGTACTAGTGGTACTGCTGGTACTAGTGGTACTACTGGTACTACTGGTACTAGTGGTACTGCTGGTACTAGTGGTACTGCTAGTACTAGTGGTACTGGTGGTACTGCTGGTACTAGTGGTACTGCTAGTACTGTTGGTACTAGTGGTACTGCTGGTACTAGTGGTACTGCTGGTACTGCTAGTACTGCTGATACTAGTGGTACTGCTGGTACTAGTGGTACTCCTGGTACTAGTGGTGCTGCTGGTACTACTGGTACTAGTGGTACTGCTGGTAATATACTGCTGGTACTAGTGGTACCCCTGGTACTAGTGGTGCTGCTGGTACTAGTGGTGCTGCTGGTACTAGTGGTGCTGCTGGTACTAGTGGTGCTACTGGTACTAGTGGTGCTGTTGGTACTACTGGTACTGCTGGCACTCTTGGTACTAGTGGTACTATACTGCTGGTACTAGTGGTACTCCTGGTACTAGTGGTACTACTGGTACTAGCTATAGTGGTACTGCTGGTACTAGTGGTACTGCTAGTACTGTTGGTACTAGTGGTACTGCTGATACTAGTGGTACTGCTGGTACTAGTGGTACTGCTGGTATTACTGATACTGCTGGTACAGGATAGAAGGAGAATTCAAGCCATAATATTGTCCCTAATCACAGTATACTAACCCAGTGCATCATCATGTGCATTGCTATAATATCTTTCTTTAAATTGACTGGAAGTTTGGCTGCATCTGTAAAGTTGATTGTCATGTAGATGCATATCAAACATAGAACATAGCTGTAGCTGTGATTTAGATTAAAGAAAATGATTTAGTCACTGCACTGTGTCAACTGAAAAGCCTGCAGAACGAGGTGCCAGTAGTGTTGTAGGAGCAGTAAAGAATGCATTCAGTAATTTTGGGAACAAGATGCAAAGAAAAATATGTGGTATTGCAACAGATGGTTAAAGTGTCAATACTGAAGTTAGAGGTGGAGTATGGACTTTGCTACAGCAAGAGTATGAAAAGAAACTTCTAACTTACTGGTGTGCTTTTCACAAGTCATCATTGGTATTCAACATGCAGCATAAAAAACACAATTGTTGAAGTTGCTCACTTACTCACAGATGTGGTTTCAGTTTGCACTAGTCTCTAGTTTGCATTTTCTGCATCGCTGCACAGAATTGGATATCACTGCACTGTCTGCACAAATTGTAAGCCACCCAGTGTACATCACTGGCATAGACAAAACTGAAGGTAGTTTGGTAGATCACTATACGTTAACAAACAGAACAAGGAATAATAGGCCCAAGATGCTGTCCTGTGGAACCCCTGATAAAACAGGGAGGAGCTCATAGTATAGGTGTTGTTAAAGCAGACATATTGATGGTAGTAAAATAAATATGCTACAAACCATTTAAACTTATGTTCCAGCAATCCCATATAGATTTTATTTTGTGCAATAGGGGCTAACATGGTAAAACACTTTCTTAAAGTTCAAATATATAACATCACATAGAATCAGATCCCTTGTTCAATTGTTTTGTTTCAATGATAAATAGCAGAAGTTGCTGTATAATAATCAAGACTCACGGTAGTGAGTCACGCGGCCAAGAAACTACAAAGCGCACGCCCAATTAAAAGACGCGCGGCCACTACTGTGAGTTATTTACGTGTAGGGCCGGTTTCGCAATATTAGTCCTAAATTACGCAACATCTCTCAATAGATTTGTATTGCGTTACGTGATAAAAAATCTTTAGGAGTTGTTATAGTTTTCTTGCGACCTCGCTAAAATAAAAAAGTAACCATCGCAAAATAAAAAATAGGCGTATTTCACTTTATTTCTCTACCTTATGTTACAACTACTGTCACGTTATACCAGTCAACATAGTTGTGTTTGTATAGTCCATCTAGCACTGACATTATCCAATCCTGGTTTGCCTATACGCGTATTTTCTTCAATCAATCTCTAATCCCTACAATAACTTTTAAAGACACGACGTGGACACAAACTCTAATGCCTGATAAACAAGTTGTGACAGCGTGCTGAACCGTAAGTTCCCTAGGGATGGCGTTTTAAGCAGAAATCTTTTAAATTCCATTTAGTACCACACCCCATGCGAGCGTTTATAAATCGCCAGTTGTCTTATGGTTTGAAGAACAAAATCACTAGTGAAGGTGCTTTAAGCATACTCTTCAATTCTCTATTTACATGTAATTTTTAATAGATTAACCACAAAGGCCGGTAAGGTGAATACAAAAGGTAACAAGCCTTTAGGGGTTACCACCTCTATGTAGTATGTACCATGTAGCTTGTGTTGTGGCTTTCATTAAGTATTATGCACACACAAATGGTGCAACAAAATTTTGTAATGGATTGCTCGAATGTGGTTGGTGTTGTGGCTCGAATGTGGTTCGTGGTTTGCCAGTGACCATGTATGAGTTGGGGTTGGTCCACACAACTTACACAATATTCAAATTTCATGATGGCCATGATAATTTCTTGCCATATGGTAAACATACAACAATGTGTAACAACGTTAATTAACATCACATCAAGACTTGACTAAAAATAGTTCCAACAATAGTGATGATTTCTTGTATGTCAGCATGACGATACTGAGACCTGTAAAAGAATAAGCAGGCACTGAAGTTAACCTTAAATTAAACACTCATGGAACTGACCTGGAACATCGGTCGCAACACCAAAAACACTTGTTTCGATATCTGATGACACAATCTAGCAGGCACTGAATTAAAAGAGAATGTACAAAAAATCAATATGCCGGGCTGTGTCAATAATAGCATGGATAATCAAAATGAACAAAAATTATATCCCAGGCTAAGTGAATGAATAACATAACTGTTGGGTAAGCATGTTAAACCAGAACATTAGGACATTAGTCAAACCAGAACATTAGGACATTAGTCAAACAAAAGTACGCTATCACAACTTGGTCATAATACAATGTTTGTACCACTGGACTTCACACTGGTTGCCCAAAAATTGTGCCATTCTGGGACAACAGCATAATATTATGAAACAAATAGTTACTACAACACAGAAGGCTTACTGTTGCACTGTCTACACTGATATACCATAACTTAAAAACATAACAGGTGGGCATTAAATACAATACACTTAATATCTGGGTACTAGGAAAAAATCACTAACATCACAACATGTAAACTGACCTGGAAATTAACACCCTTGATGCCACTACAGTCTACACTGGATACTTGTTCGAACCCATCAACACTATGCCTGATACATCTGAGTAGATTGACCTGCAAATTCACATCACTAGTATACAGTGATAATTGATAACTGCAAAAACAACAATTGCAATAATACAATTCTTCTGCACGTCAACTGACCTGAAATTCATGACACTCAATACCGAGACCTGTAAAAGAATAAGCAGGCACTGAAGTCAACCTTAAATTAAACACACATGCAAACTGACCTGGAACATCGGTCGCAACACCAAAGACATCTGTTTCGATATCTGAAAAAACAATCCAGCAGGCACTGAATTAAAAAGAGAATGTGCAAAAAATCAATATGCCGGGCTGTACCAATAAAGGATGAATAATCAAAATGAACTAAAAATATATATCCCATATGCAGGTTAAGTGAGTAACATAACTGTTGGGTAAGCATGTAAACCAGAACATTTGGTCATTAGTCAAACAAAAGTACGCTATCACAAACTGGTCACTGATAATTGATAACTACAAAAAGAACAATTGCAATAATACAATTCCTCTGAATGTCAACTGACCTGAAATTCATGACACCTGTATCTTTGTTCCTGCATGGTCTCATCTTTGTTCCTGCATGGTCTCAACTTACATATGTACCATGATCACATTCAACTGCTAGTGGATAAACCAGTATGACCAGATGGCCTGCAAAAACCAACAAGCAGGTGTTAAATACAATACACACATACCTAAAGCCTGGAATATGAAAAATATTATATAAGCATTATTCCACACTGATATAGTAATAGATTATAGGATGTTGTGGAACTTGCCTAAACGTGTAAACTTGAACATGAGGACAACCGCATAATCTGGACACTTGGAATTGTCCAATACCTGATGAACCGCAAGTAGGTACTAATGACATTCACTTCAACATTTTATCCCAGCTGGGTGAATCTCTTGTAACTGAGTAAAAAGGTGTTTATTTTCCACCTGCAACCAAAGTTCTACATTTCTGTGGTTGGGTGTACATAAACTGACCTGGAAAATCAGTATGCCATAGGGGTATGGAAATGGTTCCTTTCCTTCTGTTGTGACATTACTTACAGCTGACTGGTAAATGATCATCGATGTCCCCATGGACCCCAACAATGAGTATACCAACAACTTCGTGACAAGTTGGAATGAATTTCCTTTCAACATCTGGTGGACAGGTCCAAAAACCCTATCGCACAAACACGGTGAATCAGTGTGTGGCGATGTGACACGTTGCACAAACTTCACTCCTCGTTTCGTTAGCATTCAAGACCGGCATATATCATAGAGTCCCTCAGTATTCTTGACTCTTACTTTTTCAAGCGTTGCTCAAGCGATGTAGTTTCTCACGAGGGGCTCGAGTTTCTCAGTAAAGTCGAGCCGATTAAAGTACGCCTCACCATCCAGTTACATTCTTAAACCATTCAATTTAAAACCACGTATCATGAGTGTCCGCTTAAGGTAATTAGGGACTTTCCACGAGATTTCCCCTAAATAGATCACGTGTTAGTTGTCAATCTGGTGGATTCTGGTGGTATACATGGTTCAACAATGCGGTAAGTGTAGTATAAGCTGTCAATGAATAATTGTTTGTACACTACTAAACTAAGTTATTTTTGTGTGATAAGCATGCTTGAGGAAGGGTCTGGGGGACGAGACTAATGTTTTGACAGCAGTTGATGGACAGCAGTTGATGATGGCCAGGCAAAGAACTGCGAGAAGAACTACTATGATAGTATGATAGTAGGGAAAAATTCCCACCCCTATAGCTCTGCCTAGGGGAATTAACTAGCATTATCTACAGCTACTGTATTATGTTGCTGATATGTACATTCAGGCCAAGAATAAAGGTGAAAGTGGTAGTAAGGCTCAATCCTATTATTCTGCTGAACAGGCAAGGGAGTCTGGGACTCTGGGGACATGTTCCCTCAGGAAAGTATAAGTACTACAACTTTTTTGTTTTAATTGCTTCATCAAGTATAAAAATTTCAGTCAAAAGGTGATGATCGAGCTCTGGTCTTATGCACTGGTTGGAGTGGTTGTATCGATACTGCACTGTGACATCCTTGAGGGGTTAGTGCTGGCATTGTCCATGGCAATACTATTCCATCTCCCCGAGTCTTGATGATTGAGTCCTTCATTCCTTTCTCTGCTGCTCCAATCCTGAAGTTGTGACCACAGTCAAAAGGTGGCGATCGAGGCTCTGGTCTTGCATCTATACTGTACTGCAACACCGTTGAGGGGTTAATACCGGCATTGTCCATCGCAATACTGTTCCATCTCCCATATACAAGTCTTGATGGTTGATTCCTCTATTCCTTTCTTTGCTGCTCTAATCCTGAAGTTGCGACCAAAATATTAAAAAATGGTTAAATGATTATGATGATAACAATTACAAATGTATTTATAGCTGTGTAGCAACTGTGAACTAATTAGGCACTTGCAAGTTTAATTAGGTGTCTGAAGCATTTAACATGCACAGATATGAGATATATTCATCACGTGCAGGCAGTAAAGATAAATTTACTCTAATAGAACAGTCATACTACACCGTAAATTCATACTTCCAAATTTACGGTGTTATGAAACAATCATTATTATGTATGGATTTTACTGACTCTCCAAGATAATATTCTGCATTAATGTTAATTGCTCATTTCCAAAAAAATTACCTTTTAAACCAAATATAGAGTCTATCACTGACAAAAATGAGTGATATCCACCCCAAAAACACCTTCGCTGTAAAAAAGGCGCGCCCAAGAAACTACAAGTACCTGGAACCCAATGTAAAAAAGAAAAAGAAAAATCAGCTTAGCTGAAGTGAAAAGTAACTGGTAACTTAAAGAGCTGATATCTGAAGCGGCCAAGAATACAATTACTAAAGTTTAATCCATGCAAGAACACCTTGGCTATAAAACAGGTGTATACATGAAAGTAACTGGCAACTGAAATGGCTGATATCTGAAGCGGCCAAGAATGAATGGTCATATACAACTAATTCAAAAATTTAACACTGAACCTTTATAATTCAGCTGTGTTCTATATTCACTCTTGCTGCATCGTAAAGTAATTTCTTTTAACTCTAATTGGCTGGTAATTTGGCCGCCTTTTTTTGCTCTATTATACTGACTATTAAAAAAGGCGGCCAAATTACCAGCCAATTAGAGTTAAAAGAAATTACTTTACGATGCAGCAAGAGTGAATATAGAACACAGCTGAATTATAAAGGTTCAGTGTTAAATTTTTGAATTAGTTGTATATGACCATTCATTCTTGGCCGCTTCAGATATCAGCCATTTCAGTTGCCAGTTACTTTCATGTATACACCTGTTTTATAGCCAAGGTGTTCTTGCATGGATTAAACTTTAGTAATTGTATTCTTGGCCGCTTCAGATATCAGCTCTTTAAGTTACCAGTTACTTTTCACTTCAGCTAAGCTGATTTTTCTTTTTCTTTTTTACATTGGGTTCCAGGTACTTGTAGTTTCTTGGGCGCGCCTTTTTTACAGCGAAGGTGTTTTTGGGGTGGTAACATATAGTTGATCTACCTGCATGATTAAAAAACCAAACTGATGAGGAGTAAATCAGTTAGATAGAAACTGGATTGTTACATTAAAGATGGTTGTGAGTCCTCATTTAAATGGGCATAAATAGCCTTACTATATTATTTGGACTATATATACAAAAGTAGCCTTCTATACAAGTGGCTGCTAAGACAGATTCCACTGTACTGTGCAATCTACCTATAGTCTGGCAGACAACAGGGTGAAGTTTGCAAAATGGTCTATAGTTTACCTTTGGATTATCCTGTGCACTTAAAACAACATTTCACTTGCTGGAGAGGTGTAGGCATTGGGCATTTTGCCAAAGCTTAATTAGCTGCATAGTAACCATGCTTATGTCACAAAATAGCTTCTGTGAATTTAAGTTTTACCCACAATTGCTTGATAACCTGACTAGTATTGTGAGATTTGTACCTCACTTTATTAATTGTATGTGTGTGTAGTCTTTTTTTTTGTTTGTTTTTGCTTTGCAACTGTGTTGATGTGTCTTTGCTCATATTTTGTATTGTTTTGGTGTTTACTTATATGTATGTGATGTGTTTCTCTGGGCAAGGAAGAACAGCTGTAGCTGATTGCTTGAAGGTTAAATATATAAATCAAATCAAAATTAAAATTAATCAAACCATTTAACAAATCTGCTAAGTTACAGTTGATGTCAGAAAAACTAAAGGATTAAACAATCCCATAACCGTTCCCTCAAGCCCTTATCATCATTATGCATATCATAGTTACGTATGTTTCAGTAACCATCATCACTTGCTCTGTTGACTTTAGTTTGCTTATTTTAAAAACTTCTTTGTTTTAGTTAAGTTTGATAGCCCTACTATAATAGCTACCATTACTTTTAGAACAAAATAATCCTAACTCTTATGGTAGATCTAGAGCATCTAAGCAAAAAGTCGTTCACTATTTGATAAAAGCACCAAACTTGCTACAACATTTGCTTAATTAATTCTATTTTATATTGGATACAGTGCCATTAAAATTACCCATCATATCATGCTCAATAAACCTGACAAGTAAAATCAATAGAAAATGTATCTAGGAAGCCATAAAACATAAACGTGCTTTATAGAAAGTAGTACGAGCAGTACTATTAGTACCAGCAGTACCGGTACCACTAGTACCAGCAGTGACAGCAGTACCACCAGTACCATTAGTACCAGCAGTACCACTAGTAACAGTACTACTAGTACCAGCAATACCACTAGTATTAGCAGTACAAGTAGTAGCATTAGTACCAGTAGTACCAGCAGTATCAGTAGTACCAGCAGTACCAATAGTACCAGTAGTATCAGCAGTACCAGTAGTACTAGTAGTACCAGCAGCACCACTAGTACCAGCAGTACCACTAGTACCAGTAGTACCACTATACCAGCAGTACCATTAGTACAAGCAGTACCACTAGTACCAGTAGTACCACTATACCAGCAGTATGAGTAGTACCATTAGTACCAGTGGTACCATCAGTGCCAGTAGTACCAGCAGTACCAGTAGTACCAGCAGTATTAATAGTACCAGCAGTACCACTAGTATCAGCAGTACCACTAGTAACAGCAGTACCAACAGTACCACTAGTACCAGTAGTACCACTAGTACCAACAGTACCACTAGTACCAGCAGTACCACTAGTACCAGCAGTACTGTGAGTACCAGCAGCACCACCAGTACTAGCAGTACCACCAGTACCAGCAGTACCACTAGTACCAGCAGTACCAATAGTACCAGCAGTACTATGAGTACCAGCAGTACCACTAGTACCAGCAGTACCAATAGTACCAGCAGTACCAATAGTACCAGCAGTACCACTAGTACCAGCAGTACCAATAGTACCAGCAGTACCACTAGTACCAGCAGTACCAATAGTACCAGTAGTACTAATAGTACCAGCAGTACCACTGGCACCAGCAGTACCACTAGTACCAATAGTACCACTAGTACCAACAGTACTAGCAGTACCAGAAGTACCAGCAGTCCCAATAGTTCCAGCAGTACCACTAGTACCAGCGGTACCGCTAGTACCAGCAGTACCACTAGTACCAGCAGTACCTCTAGTACCAGCAGTATACCACTAGTGTCATAATAATGTTGGTTGCTTTATACAGTATTTATATATTTCATGGAATATAGCATCTATTATTTCGTGACTTTTATATCCAGAAGGAGCCAACTTATTTCAATACATTTCATTTTAAACAAAGGATAGTTGAGTTTCACTCATGGTAGTCTGCTCTAACAGAGTAAAGTCAAATAGTTAACTGAAAACAGGTTCCAGACTTCATGTATTCATCTGAATGTGGCCCAACAATAATTAGACCACTACACTTTACTTTCAGCCATGTTCAGCCAGTTACACAGCATTGCATGGGAAGTTCCTCTGGAACCATTCCAGTCACTACAGTAACAGAAAATACAGATAACTTCTGTTACACGTGTAGGGAAGCCATTACGTGAAGCTAGCTACCACAAATCAACATCTTCCACTGTCAGCAAAGATATATAAAAGAAGACTCAAGTAGGTCCATGATGTTCTCATTATAAGTACTGCGGTATGCCAAATTGAGATACCAAGCGACGTTGAACAGTGAAGAAATCAGGGGGTATGTTCCAGGTAGTTGTAAAGCTAAATACAGTGTGAAAATACACACATAACTAGGGGGTCTGGAGGCACACCCCTACAGATTTCTTCTAAAACCACTTACTGACTGCTCTATTAGAACAAATGACTGTTCTATTAATCTTTTTCCAAACTAATATCAGAAAATTGATAGGTGGGCTCCATAAATTGATAGCTGGTTGCTATGTCTATGGGGATCACAAAGGTTTGGTCTCTTGCAAAAATATCAGCTAAAATCCAGCCTGACTTGTCCTTCACTACAGCTTGGCATTATTACAAACTTGGGAACTGGACTACTTGTCCAGTATTATAATATTGCTATATAATTAACCACCCATCTCCACAATGTCTAGGTCTTATGGCTAGTGGCTATAAATTTTTGTGATGCTTCATGATAGCATACGTAATTCACTATACTTCCATACCTCTGCAAGTATTTTCTTGTAGTCTACATGTCCATTTTCAGTTGAATGCACATGCTCTAGTACACCATAAAATTTCTCAACTGTTGCAACTAAACGATGGGGGCCTAAGAGAGATAGAGACATCTTGTTTTGTTAAGACAAAATACAACTTAAGTACAGGGGTCTAGACTCAGGGGTGCCAAGCACTGGATGGACAGTACAGGAGCCCTGGCAAGACTTACACTATTAAAATTACAATACAAAAATAATAATTATAGCAATGGAGAAAAATTCAGTTTAGGCAAACCGATAGATCCCAGTCTGGGGAGGCTCTAGAATTAAAAATTCTGTATGAACAGGAGACAGCAATGCAAGCAGCCTGCTCAAACAGGGATCTTATGGTCTTCTTTACCACTTCACAAGCATTGGCTACTTGGGCAATTGTGTCTGGCATAAAATGGCCTAAACAACCAATCTCAATGGAAATGAGATTCAGCTTTGTCATTCTCATTCTGTAATTACAGAATTTTGTGAAGGGCAGGCACAAACAAAGCAGGTTTAGTTTCTTACCCTTTGCTTGGCAGGCAAATATAGAACATCTTCCTGAACTTCACTGCATGAGCTGTGGGTAGTTCAACGAAACAAACCGGCTTCTTTGTTTCAGCAATGAAAGGGTTAGAAATATCACTTCTTTCTACTCCATTCAAAACGTCTGTTATCTTCTGCACCTTCTCCTCTGTTAAGTTACTGTTTCAGCTTTTGGAGGTGTGATTGGGATCAAGATATTTTCCTCTACAGAAGCTCTCTGTGCATGACCCTTTCCGACGTACGTATCTCTGAACTCACTGATATAGTGATTCGAAACTCACACCTCGCATACACTGCCACGAGGAAATCTCGTGATCCAACATTTGGAACGACAGTAGGTCGGCAACCGATACAACTGCAATGTGTCGAATCTCGCTTTGCCCCTTGCCATATGTCAGTACGACACCTGCGCGATTTATAAATTGTTGCGCATTTTATGAATTCACAAAATGCGCAGCGCAATTTATAAACTGCGCAAATTCACAGATTGCGCCTAACATTGCCAGCTGTAATATCGCCTTGTTACCGTCATACCGGTATATCGCCCAACCCTACTCCAAGCCTTCAGACACAATTTACTATAACATATGCTCAAAATCTCAATGAGTATGCATTCCTAACATGTGGTGACATGACGAGGGTGCTTAATTTCACATGGGCATACATCACCTGAGTAGTTGCTATGCACTAGTATTATTGTGAAAATCAAGTTTCTTTAGTTGATGCTAGTACAGAAACCTACAGTCATGGAAGAGCCAATTAATTTTGAGTGTAGAGTCTAAAGCAGGTACACAGGCACAGTGTAGAATTTATGGAATTTATGGAATTTATAAACCTTCAGGACCTTTGCTATGCTCAATATAGTCTCAGACCTTCAGGTTTATACTTCCATTGACTCTGCATCATTCCCAACTATATACACATTAATAACTATTATAGTGTAAATGTCAGCTCATCAGTTTACTGCTGGTCACATATACCAAGACCAATTCATCAAAGAGGTCACTATCGATGGCATATTGAGGCTAGTTAAGGTCAGCATAGGTCTGGCCAGTACCCAGCATGATTGGTTTTCCTGTAGTATAGCTATGTCATGGTAATGGCAGCTCCCACCTGTGTATGTGTGAAACTGTTAGAGTGCATTTAATTAGTCACCATAGTCATCATTGACATCAAAGTTGGTCAATAACATGCCATCAATATACATGACACTAGCCTTCCCACCAAAATCCCTTAGTATGCATGGGCATATTCATGATTTGCAAAGGAAAGTGGGTTTACTGCACTGGGTAGATAAACATGCAGGGTTTCCTGTGGTTCAGCAAACCCCCTTTGAAACTTTTGCTTACATAGACTTGCAGCAGGAGCACCAAAATTAAGGCTTGACATGTAAATACCAAAAAAGCAAGATCAGATTGTGTTTATAGTAGCATGATTTCTCAGGCTTGGATTTAATCTAGAGGTTACTTAAACACCAAAATACACTCTAAATAATAGTTAGACGTCAAGAACCAGGGTTCTACGGGATTTAGAAAACTCGAAGGCCCTGGGCTGTAGCGCCTGAGCACAGCGAGGGCGCTACTAAGGGCCTGAGGGTTTTCTAAATCCCGTAGAACCCAGTGGTTCTTGACGTATAACTTATTTAGACTACAACTCGTTATTGTACCTTGAGTTGACAGCTGCTTGTAAATAGGAAATGTATGGCTAATTACTAGAAACAAGCCCTCTACACCTCCCGACATGGCGGGACCTCAGCGTGGCTGTTGCTACCCGTTTAAACGCCCATGCATTGCCAATGTTACAGGCGCGTGCTATGTATCGAAGTACTGGACTCAGCGAGTGGACTACAACTCATTGTTGCTGTTGTTGTGCCTCGACAGCTGCTTGTAAGCAAGTAATGTAGTGTTGATTAGTACAAACAAGCCCATTACACTTCCCTCTAATTCAGTACGGCTGTTACTAGCCATTTAAATGCCCATGCATTGCCAATGTTACAGGCACGTAATTATCGTGTTTCGTATCGCCTCAGAGCGTGGTCTCTATTGGACATGACCGTGGCTCTACGAGATTTAGAGACCACGTTTTCAGCCAATCAAATTTCAGTATCAAACTTGTTATAGTCTAATATAACAGTTATAGTTCAGTAGAAAGTAATGAGTAAATACATGAGAAATTAAACATTAACAAGTGCAAGAAAAATTCAGCAAGGGAAGTTATCAACACCTGCAGCAGATTTTATTTAAAGTTATATATACCGTATAGCGGAAAATTTTGGCGGGAGAAAAATTTGGCGAATTTGGCGAGTATGCATGGATTCGCCAAAATTTTACTCGCCATTTTTCTACTGAAACATTGAAAGTGTAGTAGACGCTGTTCATCAGTGAGTGAATGTTGTTACAGCAGTGAGTGGTTAGTCTTCCGCAAGTATCCCATTGAATACAGTATGGTTTTAGACTAATAGCTCAGGTAGATGGGCGATTCAGCTTGAGCGATTCAGCTCACCATATCTAACAATTAAGCGACTTTTAATAAAAAAATTTTATTGACAAGATACACGCGTCTACACTGGAAGCAGGTTTTCAAGGCTCTGTTATGGAGCGTCAGATAACTTTTAAACCTTTCCCAGGTTCTAGCAGGAATAGCCAGCATGACATCTACTTTCACGTAAAATGTAACAGCTTAATACGGCCTTCTTCATGGTACAAAGTAGGGGGTTTAACATTACACATAGAACCATTGGCAATGAAAATATCAGTTGGCTCACCCCAAAAATCCAGGCACGAACTTTTTAACGAATCCAGGTTATACCAGGCTAGATCTATCCTTTCTTGAATACTTCAGCTAGCTATACCGTTCGTGACGAACGTTTTACACGGTACAAATAATTTTATAAAAATCACCATCTCAATCCAATAGTCGCATACCCCGGCCGAGCACTGATTATTAGTGACGCTCGCGCTATATTGCGTGGGCGAGTTGCAATGGAGAAGTATTCCGTTCTTGAATGTTTAATTCATCAACTTTTCAATGGTCAATAGTCCTTGTACATCATGCTAATAACTTTTTTGATCATGTGATACATCTTTGTATTTTGTACATGTAATCAAATAAATATTTAAAAAAAATGGTCATTATAAAAATTTCAAGTTAGTTGTTTGCAGTTCTCCAACATATAAACCTGTGGAAAAAACAGTCACATTTAAATTGGTGAATTTAAAAAAATCTTTATCACGCACACACTACACACACTACACACACACTACACACTACACACACACTACACAACACACACACATACACTCACACACACTACACACACACACACACACACACACACACACACACACACACACACACACACACACACACACACTTCACTACTGACATATTCACATAAAAATAAAACACTACAAGGTATGGTAATGGTTGTTTACATTGGTTAATTTTGTGGTGTGCCACATATAGCAACAAGGGAAATGTGTATCTGTGATCAAGAATTTAATTTAGATTGTAATATCATAATTAGATGGTCACACTATCTTTGTCAACTAGATATGAACTGGCTTTTGGTAAAAAGCGAGGGGTAGCCAATGCCTTGGGACTCTTGTATGCTATGTGAGAAATCCAATGAGAAATACACAAATAAATTAGAAACCAAATCCTAAATCCAAAATCATGTAAAAATAATGGAGAAAGTGAGTTTAACAAAGTAGACAATGATCGATCATGAATAACTAGAACAATATGTAGATCAACAACTGTACAGGTAGTTACTAGTTAGCAATCTCACTAAATGCTTTTAAAAATACATAAAGATTGGGAGTCTCGTACACGCCATTTGGGTGCTTTGCGTGGGCGTTGGCAACCCCTCGGGAAAAATAAAATAATGAAAGACTATACAGAAGCTGATCTGTACTGAAGATGAGCCCTGCACAGCTACGTGGGCTTCTTTTTACAAAGCATACACTCACCTTATTTGCACATTGCCCAATCGTCATCATGGACGCTTCCACCTCCCACCGTGCACTAAAGTAATAGAAACAAACATCATTAAATAATATAAGCATTAATATTATTATAGCATAACACAGCAGCACAATATTACAGCATGATAAACAAACCAAAGTATTTATACAGAAAACTATGTCATAGACATTTAATCGTCTTTGAGCAAGCTCATCTGAGATGGTGAGAAGTCTCAGATCCTTTCCAGACTTACAACATAGACAGACTGTGCACCCAACCTTATCGAAATACTGTGAAGAATATTTGGCTTTTCTTGTCTTGGCTGGTAGGGCAGCTTGAATTCGAAAGTTCGTGTTTCGTCTCGTTATAGCTAATTATTTGAAAGAAAGCATGCAGCTTTGTGCCGCGAATGTAGCAAATCATTTGCTTACTGCTGTGTGTACTTTTTAACTACAACAACTCTAGATAAGATCTGGCTAAATAGCTAGCAAGTTTCATCCGGTCCTTTGTGTGGAGCACGAAATTTTAAAAATAAACTTTGCATCTCGTGAGATACAAAAAGCGATATTTTTGAGAAGACAACAATCTTGCATCCGGTTTCATGGTGTATCTAGCAATGGTATGCAGGGCCGCCCAGAGAAATTAAGGGGCCCAGGGCAAAGAGTTAAAGTGGGGCCCTTCACCCAAGTTGTAAGGTGAAGACCAAAAAAAAAAAAAAAAAAAAACGTCACAACCTGCTGGCAATGACAATAACTACCCATCACCAACCATATCTCCTTATCTATAAGCTTGCTACACTGCTCCTCTGAAGAATACTGTGACTACTCTATTAGAGTATTTAGATCTGACTGCTCTATTAGAGTATATCGATCTTTTAAACAGGTATTCAGGGGGCCCTTCATGGGGCCTCCTGGGGCCCCTTTCAGGCTGGGGCCCGGGGCAAAATTCCCCAGTTGCCCCCCCGCTGTGGGCGGCCCTGATGGTATGTTACGATGAACATCTCACATTGGTAGGGGGATTGATTTGTAAAAGTTGATTTTTCGGTTTGCGGACCCTACTGTAGCCAATTAGTCGAGGGGTCGCCAACGCCCACGAAAAATCCCTAAATTGTGTACTGGAGTCCCAATATTTAAGTATTTCAAAGTATTTATAAATACATTATAATTCTAATTTCGAAGATGTTTTTACCTCGAGTTTTTACTAATTATTGTGCAGGAAACACCTAAGAGAGTAGCTGACAGGAGATCAGAGGAACTTCAGAAGAGACAGGTGTACTTAATTGCACTGTCAATTGAAGCGTTCGAGGGCGGAATCGTTGTCCTTGCTCGATAAGTGACTCAAGGGGCTTAAAGTGACTACTCCTCGGACTACCCAGTGCTATCAAGTGATTTCTATCGAGCAGTGATTTCTATTGAGCATGGCTTAGAAGACTCGCCATGTGGCGGAGCATGTGCAAGTGTATATAGAGCGGCGGCCGTAATTGAACTCATGAACGGACGAAAACGAGAGTAACCTATTTAATACGTGATTGGGATTTGAGATTTCTAAATATTTAATGGATTTTTAATTGAATTTCTGAGATAGTGCTCGGGAGTCCCAAGGTGTTGGCGACCCCTCGCAATTAGTCTTATGGCAGGAAAGGCTGGACTCGTCCGTTGCCTCCTAATGCTAGTAGCGAGTACTATTGGTGCAATAAGTATGTGCGTCGTTTACAGCCTCACGGATACACCAGTTGTGCGGGTAAGAATTATACCATAGATATTGTTTAGCTACTATACTATATGATTATGTGATATAGCCATAAACTCTAAACATTTAGTTATTGCTAAGCAAGCTATACCTAACTTTTGTCCTGATTGTAAGTATATCCACCGGCGTAACAGCAGTGGCTTTACTAGCTCCAATATCACTCACTTGTTCCCACCATCCCCTCAAGCTTATTCACCTACAAACAAGTACTGAAGTACTCTTTCTTACCTAGAACAATTATTCAGTGGAATCAACTACCTACTAGATGAATTTAAAAAACTGAAGATTTCAAATGGGGAATAGGGATCGCTAAAAAGGCCACAAAACAAGAAGGGATCGCTGGGGTGGTAATGTATACCTCAATCACTATTTTGACTCTGTAAAGGCATCATTTTTGTTACATTAGTTAGGTCAAAGTAGGGATTTGTGGTTTACATTACCACCCCAGCAATCCCTTCTTGTTTTGTGGCTTTCTAAGCGATCCCTATTCCCCATAGCTATATATTGTCATGATACATGCATGTGAAATTATAGTCTTGGAACTCTTAGTTGTCATCGTTACACTGGCATTCTTCGTACTAATAGTATAAGAGGAAAACCGAGTTGTTTCCATGATTCCCATTTCATACATTTCCTAAACTGATGCGAGTGTATGGCCATTATTCATTGTATAATATGGCTAAACCTTGAAGAAAGCACTAAAATAAACCCACTAACACAGTAATAAAATTATTTGAAAATTCATGTTCAAGATAGAAATAGCAATGGAAATTTTGTGGTTCTAAAAGAACTGGGAATCCATGAATAACAACTCTAATGCAAACATACTAAGATATTATGTATACTGAGCTGAGTAGCTAACTGTCAAGAGACATGGAATCCTGGCAAGTACAAGTGAATGTTCAATAATCCAGAAGTATCATATGCAAGCTGTGGTCACTAGCTGTAAGTATGATACCTTTGCACAAACCACTGTAGACATGTGGCACCACATGTAATTAGTTCATAAACCACAAGATTCCTTTGCGTAGCGGAAGATGGCCTGTAGTGGTAAGATCGAAGCTTTATTATTGTTATATTTTATAAGCTATGAGTGAACACTGTGTCTTTGTAGCGAACTTCGTGCAACGCATAAGATTTAGTGAAGTTTTACTCAAGTAATATCATAGCACGTCACAACAACTTGCCCATGTATATAATCACGCCCACGTATAATTATCACGCCTACGTATATTATAGAAAAGCTATCTATAAACAAACCTTTTTGCACAGGATTAGCTTCCTGAGTTGTATTTAAGTTTTACTATAATGGATAAAAAGCTGAATATGCAAGCAAACCATCTTCAAAACATTTAAGTACGTCATTGTATGGCTTCTCATATAGAATGGTGGCTGAGCAAGAAGAAAAGGGCCCAGTTTGGACTGTTCCTGCTTGAAAACAAAGCCAAAAATACCTCACAGACGTGCACACTTACTCATTCAACAGGCCTTGCTACTTTTCATCCCGGAATTCTCTTTGTATAATTCAGTCATTATGCCTCATGCCTGTGAAACAATGATTAATAATACGATAATAACCTACTACTAAATGAACTGTAGAACTTTAAATTATGTGTATGATTTTGCTCATTGATATGAGGTTCCACAACTGGAAAAAAAAACTTTTACAAGTCGATCCCCCTACTTTTGTGGGATGTTCATCGTAGTATTACTATATATATACCATTGCTAGATCCACCATAAAACCGGAAGCACAATTGTTGTCTTCACAGAAATATCGGATTTTACATTCATTTATTTAGGCTGAAAACACCAAAGGTCTGTTGGTAGCAACCAACAGCCATAACAACATACAGTTATTATTACTAACTACTTGTAATTACATAGTTAAATTATAAGTGTTTAAAATTGGTAGTTGATGGTTTAGTTTTGGTGACGGACAGTGCAGTTATTATTCTCATCAAAGTTTCTCAGAAAATGATCCCACAGATGTGATTTCAGTTTAGATTTCAGCAAACAAACTGACATGTTTGAGTCTAGAATTGGCATGGCATTCCACAGGGATAGTAAACAATGAAAATAAGAATGTCGTGATATGTTGTTAAAGGGCAATGCATCGTGAATTGCTTATATGTGAAGCCGTTCAAGTTTATGATGTAATCATAAACAGAACACGTCTGACTCATTGTTATGGGTCATGTGTGTCATTAAAGCGACAGTCTTTGTATATAGACCCTTTGCAGGTGAGCTGCCATAGCAACATATGCCATCTTAGAGTACAGCCCGTTTTGCAACCCTGATAGCTGCTGCCATAGCAACATCTGCCACCTTAGAGTACAGCCCGTTTTGCAACCCTGATAATGTTGCTTTCTATAAGAGTAAAACAGTACCCAGGAAGTATAGAGCTGCTTTTTCTGCATTCTACAGCAAAGGTTGACCTATACACTTTCCTATGCTATGAGGGTTACGCAGTGGGTTGTACTCCAAGATGGCGGATGTTTGCTATGGCAGCAGTTCACCTGTATTGGGTCTATACGACGATTGTAAGCCAGGTGAGCTAGCTTAGAATGCCCCTGGGTTGAATGCACCCACTCTCCTGGTTGTGATACCTGAATGAAAGTTGTTGTGTAGCGTCAATACCTCCCAGCTGCTTCCTTTTAGAGTGATAAAATAAACTCTGTGGATAGCTTTTAAGATTGTTCTCCTATCCACTGACACTGCACAAGTGATTTTAATGTACACAAAATAATCACATGCTTATGCAATCTTGAATGGCTTTGCAACAAAACACATTTGGTCATTCGCAACACATTGCCCCTAGAAGATGTAGAGGTAACAAGAGTTAAGTCCAGTCGTTAATGATTCTCTGTGAAAAACTGTCCTCTAACATGCAGTAGTGTTGAAACAATTTTTGTAAATTTTGAGTCCATTTGATCAGGTAGGGTTGGTATTTAAAGCAAAAAAGGAATCTTTGTCCACTGATACTAAGTTATTAAGAATTTTATAAGTCATAATCTGGTGTGGCGGTAAAGTAAATTGGGTAGATAAAGTTCTTGGAGTCTTTGGGAGTAGATCATATCATGTAAGGAAAGTATAAATTTTGTTGCTCTTCTTTGAACTGCTTCTGATTTACGAATGTCTTTCATAAAATAAAGATTCCAAATAGTTGATGTGTAATCCAAGATTGGGCGAATGAGGGTAGCTAGTATACATACAATCTAACCAATATAGAAGGTGAATGAGTGGGGACAAAAGTACTGTAATAAATCCGAGCATTTTATATGCACGGGCGGTAATGTCTTTGTAATGTTTATCCCAACTTAGGTCCTCAGATAATAATTATTATTTTGAGATCTTTATGAGAATCAACAATTTTATATCTCATGAGACATAAAATATATATTTAAAATGTTGTGCTCCGCACAAATGACCGGATGAAACTTGCTACTTAGCTAGATCTTATCTAGAGTTGTTGTAGTTAAAAAGTACACACAGCAGTAAGCAAATGATTTGTTTGATTCCCAGCATAGGACTGCTTTCTTTCAAAAATCACAAAACGAAGCACGATTTTTCAAATTCAGGATGCCCTATCATCTAAGACAAGTAAAGCCAAATATTCTTTAGAGTATTCTGATAAGGTTGGATGCATAGTTTATCTATGCTGTTAGTCTGGAAGGGATCTGAGACTTCTCACCATCTGGGTGATGAGTGTCAAAATTTTCGTGCTTCATTTCACAGGTTTCTCTCAATGATGCTGAAGTCTCTTCCAGCACTTCTGCACTGTTAAATGAACACAACTCTGAAAGAATTCCCATAATAGGAAGGATTTAACACCCCTGGAGAGTAGTCATTGCTCTAAAGGAGTAACACATGCTCTGAAGGTGGTGTCACTTACTCTTCAGAGTAATAGTCATTCTATTCAGAGTGTTGGTTACTCTCCAGGGGTGTTAGATCCTCCCTACACTGGGAACTCTTTAGAGTGGTGGTTACTCTTCATTTTTAACAGTGCACTAATCACCTAATTTTGTTTAGAATGATGATAAAAAAGGTAGACCAAAATGTTTGGCAGTAGTAGCAGTTGTTGTTCTGTGATTTCATATGATGTACTATTCCAGCAGCTCGCCAGGAGCCCCACATACAATTATGCATGGTCTTGAAATTTGGCTCATTTGCAGTACTGCTTGACCTACACTGCTTGAAGGTTCTTAGTTTACTAATTTGTTAAGATGCCTTACTGTAGATATACTGATAGTAAAGTGTCAGTAAACTTAAGTATATGGAACATATTTATTTTACTAAGTTTTAAACTCTCAGTAAAACATCAGTGAATGTGGGTTTACTCAAAAACTACTAAAATAACAAACAATTAACTGTTCCATGTACTGGGGATATACCACTGTAGTAAACTAAGATACTTCAAGCAGTGCTATATACTAAAAATATTTCAAAATCTTTTCATTCAAATGTCTGACACAATATTTATGGCCAATCAAGATTTTCATGATACATTTCCTATATGGGGACACCATAGAGGTGCAGTGTCCATTACAGCCCTTTCTCGAACTTGTAATGGAGCCAAACCATACATGTCTGTTGTTAACACCTTTGCTGTCACTACTAATCATCTGGTTGGCTGAAATGTTAACTCTCTTGAGAAAATATCCACTTTAAATTAATTTTTAGCTGTTTTTCAGGATCCAGTTCAACTTGTACATTATTTATTTATAAATTATTATTATTATTATTATTATTAAAGCTTTATAGTGACCAACACTGAAGGTCTGACAGTAACTTGTGCTGCAGCCTTAGGATTATCTAACCTAGTTACAAGGACTCAGACTTAAACAATGACTTAAACCAAATAAGGTGTAACTGAAAAGGGGCCAAAGTAAGGAAAAAAATCCCTCCAACCCCAGGATTTGATCTGCAGGTCACCCAATGTCTAATTGGGGCTACACTCAGTCTTCCTCCAGGAGGGATGGATTTTCTTCCTTAAACCTAAAGTATTTATTATTATTATTAATGATTTACAGTGACCAGCACTGAAGGTCTGACAGCAACTTGTGCTGCAGCCTTAGGATTACCTAACCTAGGACTCAGACTTAAAAATGACTTAAAGCAAATAAGGTGTAACAGAAAAGGGGCCAAAGTAAGGAAAAACTGATCTCTCCAACCCCAGGATTCGAACTGCAGGTCACCCAATGTCTAGTTGTGGCCACACTCAGTCTTTCTCCATACTATAGAGACATGGGGATAGATTCACCTGTGACCAAAGGCACAACCATATAATAATTTTGCCTGTTCATGCTGATGACTTAGATGTATGTGTAATTCTATATAATGCTCAGTACCATACCCATGATAATTCCAGAATTCACATAGGAAACGATTAGCGAGCGTCTGCGAGTGATTGCAGGAGAGCTAGAGGCCACTTTACATGTAAACAACAAGATTACAAGTATGCTTTAATGTTTGTAATTGTATTTTGTATCCAGCATATACGTTCTAGGCATCAGTGAACAACCGGCTGACACTGTGACCAGCTCAGATACCAGCTGATGCGCTCATGAACAAACAGCTGATGCGCTATTTATGGCAAGATTTGAAGATTTCAGAGCAAATTAATATCTTAGATATCCAGAATAGTAGTATCACATGATACGTAGTATACGTAAATGCACGGAATTCTTTTTGAGTTTAGATTTTCATCGCTATAAACATTATGAAAGTTGTGGACCTCTTGTGAGGATGCTGGACGTAGCATACATGACGCTGCAAATAAGGTAGTATTCACGGAACTTTACAAAAAATCCAGGTATTTCAGATTTCAAAATCAGAAATCCAATAAGAGAGCTGTACAAAATTTCAAGGGAGTTGTGGACCTCCACACTGCTATTCCCAAATTTTAGTGGTGAATCTGAGGTGTCTATCATGTGTCACAGGTTATTATGCCATATATTACGTACATGGCCCCGAAACACCCATTTTCTAAACCACTTTGGTTTAGGCCATATTGATGAGCCTAAATTTCATGAATTTGGAGTTCTTTTAACATCATTAGACTCACAGAGAGTTCCTTTACATGTATTATACCCTGAAAATTACTTAACGGACTCGAAGTGAATGGTACTACACAATAATTAATTTCATTTCAAATATTTTTTCTAAAGCAAATGTATTGGACATGCCTGTAACAGCTGTTATTTTGTCATAAACAAATGTATAGCAAATTTCCAAATGCTTTGATATGCAACAAGAAGATGCATTGCAGTCATTGCTGCCTATACAACAATGTGTAACTAGCTATCTCCTGTATGTTGTGTATGCACAATATTATAGACTGTGATCACTATACCAACTAGTGCCAATGCCACACCACTGATTTACTGGCAAATCACCAGTGGTCTATAGTTACAACAGAGTCTATTGTGCCATATTGGCTTGATTGGGACGACTTGCCAGTTGTGTCTTCACCATCTTCAGAGACATGTCATACCTAAAATATAAACAAATCAATTAATACCACTATATAGCTAACTTAACGTGTTTTTTTATGTATTAGTTGCATTAATTATTTTTGGTATTGTGATTTCTGATGCCAGTTAAACTGAATGTATGCATATGTATCATTTCCATAGGCACACACACACTGCTCTGAGTACTGGCTATATATGACACTGTTTATACATTCCCAATGGGTAGATTACAACGTTGGTGCATGTACTTGGTTTAATATTAATTTTGTATATTTTTACTGTGCTTTGTACTTCACCTGGCTTGCTAGCTGGAATTATTTTCTGCCTTTAACTATGGTTGCCAATGGTCTGCAATCTATAAGATGCATTGTTGCATATAATATATACAATAATGTGTAACTATCTACTGTATGTTGTGTGTATAATTATGTGTATGCATAATCACCATTTAAGTAAAGAAAATATTATTTTGTGCACCACCAAAAATTCCGCCTTTAAAAATCATCCTAGAGACATTTTACGTGACAAAAATCACCTTTATGGAATAGTACAGTGTTGAGGCAGTTACTTTTTAAAAGTAACTAGTTACATATTACATATTACTTGCAACTGAACTATTTAGTTACAGCTACATTTTACCCATAAAATAAAGTAACTATAATTTTTATAATATTACATACTATTAGTGCTGAGCGATAGTAAAACTTTTACTATCACGATAGCTACTCATTAAATATCGCAATAGTGAATACTATCAATGGCGGATCCAGGATGGGGCATTTGGGGCAAATAACCCCCCCTCCCCCCTCCCTCCCCTCTGCACCTTGTGGAGGAGCCAGCCAAAACAGCTAGTAAATTTTATGTCAGGCCAACCAAGATCAGTTTAAAACTTACGAAAATATGCACATTTTACTAGCATTTATTACAAATTCACCTGAGAACAAAGCGAACCGAAGTCAAACTAACTGTAAACTGTAAAATAGTCACCCAGCACCTTCGTGCGTACTAAGCGCCTCTAAAAGAATTATCGTGTTGCTGTTATTTAAGACATTCAGGGCCTTTTAAACAGTTTTAAGACTTCACAACCATCTGAAAAGGCCAAAATGGCAAATATCAACAGTGAGACACCACTAAGAGGTGATTATTTGCTGCTTTATAAAAGCAGCACTGAACTATAGAGAGTATGGTATTCCCCATGCATGCAACCACCTACAACTTACCCTGTTTGTGCCCCTCCCCTAGCCAGCTCCTGGATCCGCCCCTGACTATCCCGATAGTTTATGAAACACTTTGCTCTTAACAAAGTCTTAGTTGTATAGCTATGATTTGTAGTCATATAGAAAGTTATTTTGCATGTATAGGACATTTGTTAATTAACTGTGTGGGCGGCTGATGAATACGGACTTTTGGTATAGCTTTTACAGGCCACTTCTTTGTAAGAAAGCTGGTAATACTAACTGTAAAACAGTATAGAAGGGTTGTTGATACCATTTTAA
Source organism: Dysidea avara (assembly GCF_963678975.1). Taxonomy (NCBI): domain Eukaryota; kingdom Metazoa; phylum Porifera; class Demospongiae; order Dictyoceratida; family Dysideidae; genus Dysidea; species Dysidea avara. The sequence goes on along the minus strand of NC_089279.1, from coordinate 26,675,592 downwards.
TGCAGATCTGAGCTTAACATAACTATCACGATAGTGATATCCCCACTATCGTGATAACGATAGTGATTTACTATTGCAATATATCACAGTATCGATACTATTGCTCAGCCCTACATATTATATTACTTTGTGTCCACTGCCTTAAGTTGTCACATGTGAAACTTCCACCTTATCACATGACATGATTGCGTTGTTGGACAATGTGCAAATATTGGTTATAAGTAAGAAGCTGCTGAATAAGCTTCATTCGGTAGGCTTCTTTACATCGTTGTGGCTAGGCATTACTCAGTGGATCACTAACAAGATTAGTAACTTCGTTACTTGTAGTAATAATATTACATAAGGCCAACAATTATAAATTGCTTGTTTCCTGTCCTACTCAGGCAAAAAATACCATGCGGGTGGGCGGTTATTATTTATTATATTGTTAAAATTTATTATTTAATATCAAGGATATTAAGGTAGTCCATTAACTCCTAATTGCCTTTTCACTCAGATTTAGCAGAGATGTAAGTTTTGTTGTGATTACACTTGGGATTTAAATCTCATAGAAGGTTAGATTCAAAGTGTTGCAGACCCCTCATTTTCTCTGAGCATGCAGCCACCAAATCTTGAAGGCTTTATAGAGTTTGCTGGCTGGGTGTATCATGTCTGTAGTCATAACACTAATTTAGCCATGAACTGCAACTGTACGAATTTTCCATATAATTATGTTCTATACACGTTAATAACAGATTGTAAGATGAGTAGGACTCCTGTGCATAATTGTATCTCATTCACCAATGGCTACTTGAAGAGATCCGCTGCTTGTAATCCAGCCTGAAGTTGGAATGGACGTAGTTATCCATGCTTTTTGGCACTAAAAAACATCAGAAACTTATTACCTTTCCATGTGCTCACACTATACTTAAAAACAAGAATAATTAGGTCACATGACTATCAAATGCAATAATAAATTTGCATGCGGCTCTAAAATTCCATGCGGGTGGGTGACGGGAAACAAGGAATCTACAATTGGAGGCCTAATATTAGATTCGTTACATGCAGTAACTATATTACTTAGGTAACACGTTACTTTTGTATAAGTAAAGTAACTTGAGTTATATTGCCTGTTTTTATAGTGTATTTTGTTATATTACTTTGTTACCACAAAAGTAATAATTATTATATAATGCTTACCCCAACACTGGAATAGTACTAGTTCACATAATATATAAAACAGCATTAAATATAACAAAACACTTACAGGTGGCCGGATATAGAATTTTAAAAAATCGAATTTTAGTATTACTGCCTCACTGCCTGCCTTACTGACCACAGTCGCAAGGCTAGAGGCCAAACGAAGCAGCGCATGGCCACCATTTTACACCACAATAATAAACTCACTAGTGGGATGTACCTTTAGGGGTTCCGATGAGTATAGGCCCTCTGTGCCTTGTCTTTTCTTTATCTTCAATTAGGCTGTTTGTCTTCTTCATCCAACGAAACCATATCGAGGCATTAATTTTCTGTATCGATACTTTTTTCAGCAACATAGATATAGTCTATAGATGCCACAGAATTATTTCAGAGTTGCATTTCAGAAGCGCTTCAGTCCTGGCACCACTGTACGACTAGATATGTGCAAGTTCGCGATTGGGATCCCGTTTGCGATAAATTCGTGAACATGCCCATTGATTAAAGATCTAGGTAGACTAATAGCGATAGAGTAGGGAGACCACACCTCTTAACAATCTAGCTGTTTACTTAACAGTAAACAAGATGACCTCACCCCTTATTGGTCTAGCTAGCTGCACACCTATTGGCTAACTCGAGATATACTCTAATACAACAGTCACTCTAATACAACAGTCATGTATGATATTCTAATAGAACAGTAACAAGTTACATTGTAGCTATCTGTGCTACAACAAAAAACTAAACAAACTAGTATTTTTAGCAAAAAAATGAAGTAGGGATCCAAGGGCGTAAGCAAAAAATTATAGGGGGGCCCACTATTGGTAACTATAAAGCAGTGATGGAGAAGGGTATAGTTACTTGTGGGCACATGCACAGTACGCGAAACACACTGAAAGCATACAAAGCATGCTCTCTTTCTAGAGGGGCCTGGGGGCATGCTCCCAGGAAAATTTTGAAAAATAAGTGCTGTGAGGTCGTAATTTTAGCCAATAATCCTAATCACAGTTATGCTAGATAAATAGTATCATAGCAACCACATATACCATGTTATAATGGTGTGATATGACTTATGACAGCATAAAGCACAATTAATAAGGGGCTGTTTTTTGAACTAATTTTATGGTATTAAATAGAAATACACATAGATAGGATAGTTATACTTGTATGGATGAATTAATGACTTAACAGCAAATAAAATCTTCCAAAGTAGTACATTCTGCATTTGTTTGCAGATGCAAAGTCCTTAGCTAATTTATACAAGTCCAGTGAATCTGTTATATCTTGGTGGATATATAATAGATACAAATTATTCAATCTGGAACTTGTTATAGTACTTCTGAGGTAAGTTTTTACATGTCTGAGGGAAGAAAAGGAGCATTCAGCAGTGGAAGTAGTCACTGGAAATGTTAGATACAAATTCAAAAGTTTGTCAACTTCTTGGAGCATACCATTGTATATTGAACTCTCGTTCATTACACTTGCTATGGTTCTCACATTGGTTACCATTTTTATGCCTAAAGAACTTGTTTTGATTGCATCTGGTAGCATTGATAGTTGGGTCTTCAACCTTTCAAGTGCAAAATCATTCTTCAAATACATTTCTAAATCTGGAGAGATACTTTTTTTCTGTGTTACCATTAGTAAACTCAATAAGAATTGATACAATTTCATTTACAATGTCAAAATCCTTTTGAATAAACCTTCTTTCAAATTCACCAGCATTTAGTTTAGTTACTTCAAAGTACATGTGGCAGTGTCTATCTTTTGGAGTTTCATATGTGTGGGAACGTGCACCATCGTTAAGTCTTCTGGGCCTTTTTCTTTGATGTTAAGGATTAGTTCTGCTTTTAGATTTACACTTTCATAGATCACTTCACTTTAAAAAACTGTTAAAATTTTGCTTCATTTCTCATGGAACTTAAATATATTATAAGAAGTCGAGCACCATGAACTGCTTCTGGTACAGTGATGTCCTTTGCTTGAATGCTTATTGATACTTGCTCCGTAGCAGAAAATATGAGATAGGCAAGTTTTAGACCAAGAAATATCAAAATTTTCATCTTTCATGCCATTCCATTAGCTTTTGCAGCATATTTATCATGACCTTTACTGATCTCATCTAAAGCACTCTAAATAGTGCTGTAATTTTTCAATATGCTGGAAATTGATGAGTGTCTTACAGTCCAATGTGTTGGACACAACATTCGTAGACGTGGTGTCAGTTCACCACTATTAATAGTAACTTCCTGTCTTAAACTTTCAAACAATATTAACCATTTAGGGGACATTTTGATCAGCTGTGTTAACTCATCAATAAAGTCCAAAACATTCCTTATCACTTCACATGTCTTTGTTACATCTTTTAAGCAAAGATTCAAACTATGGGCCAGGCAATGAACATATAACTCTTGTGCTTTAAATAGAGCTTGCACTCTATTGTTGATGCCACACATTATTAGATGCACCATCATAAGCCTGACCTCAGTACTGATTGATAAAAAGTGAACACGTAGAGATTAAAGTGTCCTTTATTGCTGAAAAGACTGTTTTCGCTTTAGTGTCATGTAACTGAACAAGGCCAACAGTGCTTTCTTGTGTTTTAAAATTGTGATCTGTCCACCTAAGGGACAATGACATTTGTTCATTGTGAGAGATATCTGTGGCCTCATGTACAATTACAGAGTACCACAATGATCTATTAACATCAGCTAAAATGTTGTGCAGAACACATTTGCCCATAATGAGATAATATTTCTGGTGATATATACTCCGTCTGATTGATCCTGGAGATCATTTCTGGACAATCTCTTTCCTGAAGCAGTAGTAATTGATAGAAGTTACCAATGAATGATTCTGCATCCTCTCTGTGACCACGTAAGGGCAGTCCTTGACATGACATATTGAATTGCCTGAAGTAGCTTCATAAACATTTTTCTGTGCTGTTTTTCTTTATTCTTTGTTATAAATTACTAGGTAGGCAGCACAGCTGATTTGCCAGGATGTAAAATCAACAATAGTGCAGTGCATGTTACAATCAATAAGAGTACGTATGCTACAATTATACTAATTGTGAAGTTACAGAACATAATGTGTTACATCAGAAGTTAGCTACAGTGCGTATGTTACAATTGCTAATTATAAAATGTAAATTACAGTATGTATGCTACAATTACTAACTATATATTATCAGTAAGTTACAGTACGTATATATAACTACTAATTACAAACATCCATAAAGATACAGTGTGTATGTTACAATCCTGTGCCAAAAACAGCCCAGCTGTAAAAAAGGCGAGGCCAAGAATGCACAAGTACATGTTCATGGAGTAACTACAACCAAAAGACATGATATCAAAATCTGGCCAAGAAAGCATTTATAGTATAGGCACTTTTGTGCATTCATTTTCTATATGCTTCGCATTATCACATCCAGCTAGCTGTACATGTGTGCTTGCAATATAAACAATACTACTGAGATGATAAAAGATGATTACACTGCATTGTTACCAAACTTAATTTAACTAAAAATTTACAATTGATTTCTACTTGGCCATCTATTTGCACTGTATATTTTAAAAAAAGATGGCCAAGTAGAAACCAATAATATTATTGTAAATTTTTAGTTAAATTAATTTTGGTAACAATGCAGTGTAATCATCTTTTATCGTCTCAGTAGTATTGTTTATATTGCAAGCACACATGTACAGCTAGCTGGATGTGATAATGTGAAGCATATAGAAAATGAATGCACAAAAGCGCCTATACTGTAAATGCTTTCTTGGCCAGATTTTGATATCATGTCTTTTGGTTGTAGTTACTCCATGAACATGTACTTGTGCATTCTTGGCCTCGCCTTTTTTTACAGCTGGACTGTTTTTGGCACAGGATATCACTACTCTTTGTTGAATGGAGAACATACAGTTACTAAAGATTGGCTATTATATTTATACATAGGAGACACTGCATGCATGCATAATAACAGCTTCACTATCAGATTAGCTAGCTAAATCAGTAGCAAAAGCTTCAAGTTCAGTATTTAGAAGCGCTACTAAAAGTGACTTGCTAAGAGAAAACTCGTTCAAACCGTTCAAATTTCCCTCAAGAACTCACGTGATATTTTGCGTGATGTTTCACGTGAAAATAAGAACCAGGGATAGTGACAAAGTCGAGGCTACCATCTTAATGGTTCTCCCTGAAGCGGTGGGTTGGTGATATAACTAGTCTCTGTGCGTAACAAGTGGAGGCAAATCGGCTGCGAGTTGTTGCTGAATGCACAGTATGCCTGGGAATGGACATGAAGGCGCTGAATGCATCACACTATTCTCCCAGCGAATTGCCGAGTAAGTTGGTGTATAAGTCATTGTAAACGGATATATAACTACCGTTAGACAGGAATCCCCCATGCCATAGTAGCTTCCTGGGATTATATATCCATGCTTTTGTAGGCCAGATCCTTGCAGCTGGCTTGTTCTAGCAGCTGTGTGGGTCAGACCGCGAACAAGTTGAGCTGAACCCTAGTGAGAAAACAGCTAAAAATGAAAGAAGATTTTTTCTCAACATTTCAACCAACCAGATTGTTGGTGATGACAACGAAGCAGACAAATGCTTCCATCAACAGTTCAGGAAAGGCTATAAGGCTATATACTTTTATGGCTTCCTCTAATGTATGGTGAAATCTTTGGCTATAAATAATGTTTCAGGCATTTGAAAGATTAGCAAGTAAGTCAATACTACAAAACTAATAAGTTAATAATTTTGAGGGCTCAGCTCAATGTGTACATGCAGTATACCATAATTACTATGCATCAATCAATTGATGTGATGATAATATGTGCAGATCTGAGACAACCATGTACCCTACTATATAGAAACTGGGAAGATATATAGAGTTATGTATACTCTGATATAATTGTTGAGTGTTGTAGTTTGCCAATGGTCGAAGTTAAATTAACTATTTTAGATAGCTTTTTGTGTTGTTGAAGGTGTCAGGCAAACTCCAGTTAGGGCCAGGCAATAAAAGATTATTTTTCAAAACAGGAGAGGAACATGTTTAGGACCGCAAGGTACAGGCTTAATCTATTTACCGCTGTAATGCATCTATCAATGTATTGCCCCACTACCCCTCCCTTCAGGCATATATGGGGCTATAGTGGGCACAACCGAATGTTAAATGTCCCATGGTAGGGCAAACCTATTGTGTCAAATCCTCACCCATTGGCTCCAGTTGCAACGTGGGGATTTACTCGGGATTTGATATAGCGTAGAAAAAATACTTGGGTGCTTAATGAATGATTGTCCCCCATAGTGGAGCAGCAGTTTCATGTCAATTCCCCTTGTAAAGCCCCACTTACATCCAAAGGGGGTGGTGGGGCAACACATTGGTAGGCAGTGTTGGGCAAGTTACTCTTTAAAAGTAACTAGTTACATATTACATATTACTTGCAACTGAACTATTTAGTTACAGTTACATATTACACAAAAAATAAAGTAAATATAATAATATTGGACCGCCCACCCGCATGCAAATATGCTTGAGTCCAGGACGGGAAACAGAGAATTTATTTGGAGTGGCCTAATGAGTCAGTGGAGGCATACCGTGGCGAATTTAAAACAAATCAGTGACTGGGCTCACAATTGAACCCGGAATTGACAGCACAGTGTCCATCAAATCAGCCAGCTCGCTATGGCTAATGACCTTGCCCACTTCCATGCTGTTTGAGAATTGAGGCGGGCGCCTCACACCTCGACGTCATGGCGGCAAGTTTGAATCTTCAAAGAGCACAAAAGCGATCTCATAAACTAACGAACAACTTTTAGTGAAATTAAATGTACAGATACATTGTGTAAAAAGTCCCTGATAGCGGCAGCCTTTTTACAATACGACTTCATGGTTGAAAGAAAATCGCCCCAATGGGATGCGATGACGAAGAAAATGAAAAAAAGAACGATGCACATTTGAATAAATAATTTAATTAATGCATTGCAAATGGATGGGCGATGGAACAAACTACTCCAACAATTCGCCTCACTTTTCGTGTGGTAGTTACTTATTATACAAAGGTTACATTCCCACTGGTTTCGAGGTGGAATCTTTTAGTAAGGCTGAGATTTCGCCATGCGGATTTTAAAAGATTGCGTAATCGATCTCTCATGTAAATGACTCACAGTAGTGGTCGCGTGTTTATTTTGTGGGAGCGTGCTTTGTGCTTTTCTTGGCCTCGCGACTCACTACCGTGAGTCTTGATTAATAGTAAGTTACAATATGCATGTTACAATTACTAATTATTAACAATCAATAACTTACGTAATTGATTTGTACAGCAATTGACAGTACTAGCTTTAATACAGGGATGGGTAATAAGTTCCAATCATGAAAGTCTTTAAAAAGTAGTTATTATGATAATGATTAGTTCTAGCAGTAGGTATGTTAAAGTGAAAGGGACGTTGGAATCAAGTAAAATGGGTGGTGATAGTAGCTGTAGTGGGCCTAGAACTGTTCCTTGAGGAACACCTGAATCAACATGAACATGTTGAACTGTGACCCTTGATGACAACCTTATGTATTCTCTTCATAAACCAGCTGAATATCCAGTTGTACACATTACCTTGAATTCCATAATGGTATAGTTTCTTCATTAAGCATTGGTATCAAATGCTTTATGGAAATTAATAAAAGTGAATATTAAGTCAACTGAAAGGTGGTGGGTGATCCAGTGCTTGTTGAATTTCTTGTACATATAAATAACTGGTTCTCACATGAATGATTGGGCCTAAAACCATATTGTTTGTCACTAAATATTTGGTAAGTGGTTAAAATTAATGTTCCATTATACAGTGGTAGAGTATGTGTTCTAACAGTTTGCTACATATGGAAGCTAGAGAAATAGGTCGATAATTACTAGGGTTAGCTCTATCTCCTTTTTTGAAAATTGGTGTGACATTGGCTGTAAGCCAGTCTTCTGGTAAGTTGCCTGAGTTCAAAGATTAAGTAAATATCACTGTTAAAATTGGAGCTATTTCATCACAACAATAGTTGAGAATTTGAGCTGGTATGTTATCAAGATCACATGATGTAGATGAGTCCAGAGTACACAGTAAATTCGGAAGTGTGAAATTCACACCATAAAGTATGATTATCACACTAAATGCCTTTTATACCGTAGGTATGAAAGCCATTTTCGTACCAAATCCCTAAGTATGATCTGGAGGAAGTATGAACCTCACACGAGCATCTGTATACTTCTGTATTTATCCGTGATATTTGCACAGTTTGTTAGCACGTGATGGTTATACTGAGTCCCATTCGAGTTACTGCCGTGTACACGTCGCCGTTCAGTGCCATGGACTTTTGTGACGTTTAATCTTCGTACAACTAGTACGACAGTGAGTTTAGCATGCTTATAATCCGTTGAACTGCAGAAAGAAAATCGTCTTTTTGCTATAGCCACTTATTTGTTTGCGCAAGACGTTGGCAAGGCCCTAAAATCGCATCACCCACCATGCCCATGCGTATATAATGCAGCTAGCTAGCTTTCTTAAAACAACATTACAGTATTTACCGTTAGAAATGCACCTATGCATGTACCCCGTACTGGTAAACATGCACGTGATGATTAATGGATAAACACACACAGAAATCAATTATTTTAACAATTACAAAATTCTTGTTGACGTGGTTGAGAGGCACAGTAGTTCATTGTTGACACAAACCAATAATTCTGGCACTGCAAAAAAATGAATACATAACATTCTAGTACACTTACTATTGGCACGCAACATGTACACAGATAGAGACTGTACACACAAAATCACACACAAAAGTCTTTGGCTATATCACAGTTGTGCCTACCCAGAGAGACACCTGCACACTCCTCAGGTGCTGGCAATTCCTTTTGTGGCAAATAACCCATACTACTATATGTCTTGCAGGTGAAGACGTGGGCACCCTGAGCTCCACTTCAACCATCACCAATTAAGTGAGATGTGGGTAATTGGTATGCGCTACACACTCAACTCAATAACACATCCTACAGTACCTTTTCCACATTATATTTATTAAACACCAACTAATACAAAACTACGAGCTCTAATTGTTAGGATAGACTACTACTTGTTAATGTTATACTTTCACATTCCAACAGTCACACACAAGTGACTTGCACACACATCATTTGGGTGGCCTAAATTTTGAGCGCTCGTTAAAATAAGATGCACCCAAGCATTTGTCTCTCTTGAACGTAGTCATTTAGCACTAAACACTGAATATAAATATATGAGCAGTCTTCCATCCCTTCGTACAACATGACTTATAATTAATTTAAGCAGTATAACATCACACTGTAAAGCATGATTTTAGTGCAAACACACAAACGCACACACTTTTCCATTCCAGTCATTCTCCACACTACAAAGGACAGCCGAGCCTAAAAATATGATGAAAAATACACAATACCATTTCTATCAACTTTCTTACCTGATCAGAATTGAGACTTCTTATCTGATCAGGATCAGGATTGAGAATTCTTCACACAGGAATCTTGGCAACAGGGGTAGTATGCAAGTAGAATAGTCAAACACACAACGGTCTGACTCTCTGTATAATAGTGTTCCTCTTTTAGTCACCTTGTCCAGGAAACCTCAACAACGTAGCTCCCACAACGTACACAGAATTGTCGTCTTTTACATTACAGCGTAGGGTATCATCCAAGTCCTGTAGAGAACAATAGTACATGTACACCCCTGTATATTAACATACACTCATGAGCAAGGGCCAATGAGTTTGGATAATAGAGGAACCACTGTATTAGGATGTGAACAAAACCGTCCACTGTAACAAGCACACATCACTATAATATACTTGCACTACACTGTACTGTAGTTTGGTTTTCCTCAGAGGTCACAATTTAATCCTCTGATGTAGAATTTGGAAGCAATTCTGACTGTAAGATTGGTAACTGAAACCTATAACTGGCTACTCTATTAGAGTTATTGCAGTGACTGCTCTAGAGTACTGCACTGACTGCTCTATTAGAGTATCTCAATCCTCTGCCAAATTCAAAGTGGCTGAAAGGTAATCCAGCCAAAACTGGAGCAGCTGGACCCCTTACTATGGCCCTGTTAATCAGGACTTAATTAAATATATATGTAATTGTGTAGATGCTTATCACACATACATACAGACAATAAGAATCCTTACACTTTGTCCAGTAATGTTTCTCACTGACTGACTGACTGCACACTCACTCACACTGCACACTGAGAGACTTACCATCAAGTTTTACATTGTTTAACGGTTTCCCCATAAGCAGCTGGCCCACCACCAGGTATAGACTTCTTATAGAAACCAATAAATTGTCCTTCACTCTTCAGCAAACAATATCTTGGCTTCCAGTTCACCTGAAAGGAAATGAAGTACATTTCGAATAATTAATGAAACTGACAAATGTCATAGTAATAATACTAAGGTTGAACAGCTTGTGAATTCATGAGCTGCTCACCAGAAGAACAAGCATGCGTCCACCCTTGAAGCTCATGACATGGATCTAAATGTGCCTTGCTTCATGAATTATTTCATGATAAGTATATATCACAGTGAATCTCACCAAGAGTTCATAATATATATACTGAGGAGAGTATCCTACTCTCATATATCCCTGTAGAAGGGCGTATCGTGAAGTTATGATGTAACACTTCTGAGTTCGCCCATTTTTCTTTGTATAATTAATGATGTCATTAGTTGAACATGGTATCGATTGAACGCGTGCTTAACAATGTCGCTAGCAACCAAATCAACTCCATTTCTCACCGAACTACAATCATTCCTTCATGGGTTAAGACCGCTTCGTAGGCGCTTCTTGCTAGGCCATTTGCAAATACGGCTATCCTGAGTGTCGCGAGTGTGAAATGGTGCTAATGATTCTTGCACTTTTACGGTTGCTCATACGTCACAAACCACAACATCTTGTCATTACATCATAACTTCACGATACACCCTTCTACAGGGGTATATGAGAGTAGGATACTCTCCTCAGTATATATATTATGAACTCTTGATCTCACTTAACATAAGCTTCAGCTTGACATGGAAATGCCGCAATATTATTTAGATAACGGATAATATTTATAATTTTTTAATACCGTCCAGCACTAGCTACTGTGTATATAAATGAATAGGCTTCATTTATCCAATTTATCCAATTTTTCCATTATCTATACTTACAGTAGGGTCTGATGAGTTCGGATACCTGTAATTAGAGGGACCATTGTATTTCAAATGCACTAGAAATTCTTAAGGAAGGAGAAAACATACTTTACATTTATTTTCACCTGTTCACTTTTGAGGTGCATTAATTAGAGTTATCCAGTTTCCCCATGACACCCACTGAAGTTCTCACGTAAATGATCAGACAAGACAAATGGAATTTCTCAGCTACATAAACAAAGCAAAGCCTCTGATAATATCTGACTTGTACTGTAAACAACGAAAGTTTGGCGTGACTTAAGTTGGCAAATCAACTTGCAAAGCAGGTTGGCAGATGAAACTTTGGTGAATTTACCACACAGCCAATAGTGAGCAATATACATACGGTACCGCTCAAGTGTAACTTCGCACTCGCTCGCTCGCTACTCGCCAGGTAAACACTCGCTACTCGCCAGGCAAACACTCGCTGCACGCACTTGGAAGAATTGCGAGTATCGAATACACAGTTTTGGTAAGCTTTATTTAGAATGCACTTAGTGCGCATGCGTAAGACACATACACGTTTTTGTTTTGAGCATAGACTGTAATGGCGTCTGAAACTGGATCCGTCAGAATCGCTTCCAAAAAAGCAAAGACACGTAAGTAAAGTTGCTGAATTTGCTCATCTAGTACTTATTTTTATTTTAGCTGCTGAAAGCTACGCTTTAGTCGATTTTGTTGATGAACAGTGTTACGGAGTTGTGCCAACACAACGCATTTTACATTGTAACGTGATTGAACTCAGCCGCGGAGATGATCTAACTATTCTTTGGGACAATAATAAGGAGTATTTTGCTAGATTTATCGTTGCAGGTTTGTCTTTAATTTAGCATCGCACAACGGTTTGTTGTTTACTGTAGTGTAGTTTGCATATTACTTAAATTCCTTTTGTGCTCTTAGGATCCAAAACTTTTTGTGAGGCTGAGGAAGACAGGTTGTGTGAGAGTAATGACTCTGACAATGAACCAGCCATAGTTGAAGAGGACCAGCAGAGGGCTCAGGAAGATAAAGAGAATGTTTCACCAGTGAAGAAAGTAGGAAAAGGGAAAAGGAAAAGGAAACAGACAGGGGAGTTTCTTATAAAAACTGGAAAGCCGCCACTGAGGAGTGTTCCATTGAATGTACGCTAAAGCATTTGTATACCTCTAAATCGTTTTGTTGTGCATTTACGTACATAGGTTCGTGGCAATGCTACCATTGAAACTGAAGAAAATTTTATAGAAGTGAAAATTTATTTTTGGTCTATGAATGTACTCAATTCACATGTAGCAATTAAATGCTTACACTGGACAGGACATTGAATTGTACAGTAGTGATCCAGAAAATGACGAGGTTAGTGTGGCATAATTTGCTTGTAAATATCATGTCTTTTAAAGTTTTTCAGGTGTTGTGCGATGGTGGAGGAAGGGTTTGGAAGAGTGAATAAGGCAAGAATATATTTTTTTTGTCTGCATGCCATGTTATTTACCTTAAGTCTTTTATAGAGTTTCACGGTTCCATTTGGTGGTACAAGCAATCAGACTGGTGGCTTACAAAGCAGTGATCCCATCCATTATACTGGTGGAGTGCAGGTATGCATTGACAACAGCACATGCGCATTTACTGTCAGTATAACATTTTCACAATGTGAAAAAGCCATGCTGAGAACATGCACTGTTTCTGAAGAGGCAAACGTTAACTTTCAGGATTAAATGATAGTTCTTTTTGGTGCCTGTTTTACCTTGCAGAACATGTACGTGCTTCATTCCTTATAGCACTGTAACTTCAATGTATCACCATAATAGTAAACTATACTGACATTGTTACAGAACTACAAAAATAACTTTGCTCATTGATTTTTTTATTATTGTAGCAGTTAGAATTTGAAAGTTTACATAAGATGATGGGTACTCTTGGTACAGCCTTGAAGCAAAATGAAGAAAAACAGGTATTTACTATCAAATACAATTCATTTTTACATGCATACATATGGTATGTGTATATATGCAATAGATATATAAACAGTAAATGTTTTATGACTGCATGAATTGTGTCTTATGCTACAGACAAAACAATACACTGAACTCAAAATGGACGTGGGGAAGACTTTCCAGGAGCTTCAAAAGACACTGTCATTTATAATGGGGAAAATGGTGAACACATCCCGTGTGGAGTCAGATGGGTTTGCAACTCCGTCCAATCGTCATGAAGCAGTACAATCTTCTAGACCAAGTGTTTTGCCTTTCAGTCTGGCTCCAGCTGTTTCCCCAACCTGTTACATTCTGGATACTGTGCCATCTACCACTTCTGTACCAAGTGTTGCTCCATTTCCCAGCTGTAATCCTACTGTAGCAATAGCTTCCACTCCTAACCCAATTGTTGCCAATCCTATGACAAGTGTTGCTTCACCTATCAGTGCCAGTATGTCACCTTTCAGCCCCACTTTCATTGAAGATACCGGACCATCCCTTGACTCGACACTAGAACTGTCTTTTGATCCTTCATATCAGGCCGACATGGATCAGTCCATTGCTACTACACCGAACAATAACAGTGAAACTAATGCAACGCAATCTGTTGCTACTACAGAAGAAGTAAGAACATCGGAAACTGAAAACGAAGGAATTCTGAGGGCTGAGCTTGTTAGGAAGCTACGTAAGAACAGTTGCTCACGCCGAAATTTTTCAGCCAAATTAAATGAGGTGCTGTTTGACAAGGACACGAGGAAGAGATCAAATGTAGCAGGCAAAATGGGAAAGATGAAATTGAATCCAATTTTAATGGACTATATCAAATCTCTGGCTTTTCAACACTTTCCCTTGGAAGAAGGTGAAAAAAAGAGCAATGAGTGGGCCCGATGTGTCATTGCTATAGATGAAAAGAACCGCCGATTGAACAAAACACCCAGGAATCCGAATGTTCTTGATTTACTTTAGTGAAGTAAAGCAATTAGAACTAGACTGTTTTAGATTTAGTATGTTATTGAACAAGGCAAGTTAAACTGTATATATTTATCTTTCTTTGAAAAACTGTGGAATTGTATCTGCACATACGTACAATAGTGTTCTTATTAGTACCCACTAGGGTTACCATTAACTTCAATCACTTTAGGCATAACTTTGTGCAGGTGTTGTATGTACTTCGTACAAATCTGTGGGGTTAGGGACAACCAAAATTGTTCAATGCCATCCATCAATTGTTCTAGGTTTGTTGGCTTGTAACTGTTCCTCAAATATTGCTTCAAAGATCCCCAGCAGTTTTCAATTGGATTTAAATCGGGGGATTCTGCTGGGGTCTTCCACCAATAAACATTGTGAAACTTGAACAAGCGACCAATATACTTGGATGAGTGTTTCGGGTCGTTATCTTGTTGCAGTCGATGACCATCAGGAAAGTAAGTCTTGATAAAGGGCACTAAGCTTGACTCCAATATTTTCCCATATCTCACTGCATTCATGATGCCTGTGAACATCACAAAACGAGTAGCCCCTCGCATTGATATTCCACCCCAGATGTGCACTTTAACTGGATGTTTTGGGCGTTGCTTAAGTGCTCGACCCTCTCTCTCTTTACGAAAACAAAGACGGCCATGATTATCTAGCTGGACAGTACATTCATCCGTAAATATCACATCTTCAAACTTCTCCTGGTTGTTAATCTGAACTTGACACCAGTCTTTTCTCTTTTCTTTATTGGGTTCTCTTACGAGTTGGCAATAGTGTGGGCGGGTACAAACCCATCCCAATTCTTTTCTGCAGCGCTTAATGGTCGATATAGACACGTTTGGTAAGTTAGGGAATATCCCTGCCAGCTTCTCCTTCAGTTTTCTAGCAGTTAGCTCGTCGTCGGCTCGTAAACTGTCTTCTATTGCATTCATCATGTCAGTTGTTAGTAGCCTTGGCCTTCGTGCTCTAGGGAGGTCTCTAATTGTGTGAAACTTGAGGAATTTTAGAACCAAGTATTGCAAACTACGCAGTGTTACTTCCACTTCTTCATCTTCCAGCCTTCTTTTAATATCACGAAGAGAATATCCACTGTGCCAAAGAATAATCACTCTTTTTCTAACTGCAATGCTTAATCAACCCATCCCTAAAGAATTCAATGGTGTCACGTGATAGCAAACAGAGCCTTGACTCACCTTCCAACAGGGACGCATGCTGTACTACGATGAAAAGAGCACAAAAACTTTGTTAGAATAGTGAACACAGTGCTTGTACCACTAGCTCACGGTCGTGCAAGGCTGACTTAATTGGCGTGACTTGTACTTCACGAGCGAGTACACTGTGAGGAGTATACTTGGTACTCGCAACTCGTTCGAGGGTGTCTACTTATCGTCTCGACCCGAGCGAGCGAGTGCGAAGTTACATTTGAGCGGTACCGTAGCTAATTGATGAATAAAAGTTATATAATTAGGCAAATTTTTTCAACTCACCAAATTCGCCAAACTTAAGACACGCCAAACTTTCATCGTTTATGCCATAATGGTCTGCCATGATGTCACTATCCAATGAATTATTTCCCTATTCTCCACCTTTAGAGGGCATTACTGCAACTGAGATAACATTCTGTACAGGTAAAAACAACACTCCTTAATTGCTTAATTGTGCAACTTTTGCAGGGTTAGAAAGGGATGAAACATGCCATAAGACACTATGAAGATGAGTTCCCTGTTTTCAGAAAAATCAAAGACATTTTAAGCTAAATAAAGATAACTCTTTACTCATTTTAATGTCACATTATACAGCTGTATGTACGGGGTTCATTAGGTTCTTACGAAGTACTGTACGTAGCTGCAATTGAAGAAATATTTGCTTATTGTCAGGAAGAACTGTTAGACTACCAGCCATTGTATCTGTCAAGGTCATTTACTGATTTACTGTACCATCACCTTTGTTTATAAGAATTCATTATATGGATACAAATTAACAAGTTAGCATGCACAGAATTGTATAAATCATGTAATCACATTAGTGGTTGATTTCCCAATCCATACACACACGCACACACACGCATGCACGCACGCACAATTGGGAATTCCTTGGCGGAGAGGAAGTCTACTGACTTTTTGCCTAGAAGCTGATCATTAGACATCCAGGAAATATTTATCTTATTACAGAATACTAATGGTCACTATCCAATTCTCTCTGAGTGACAGGGTTTTGCAGATAATTAAGTTCATCTGTGACATACAGTAGTCACATTTATTTTGGACCAAGATATCTGCCCCATTGTCACATTTTTGAGTTACCAGGGTTTAGTCCTGGCAAAGTCTCTGAGCAATTAGGCATGCTCGCGTCTTGTGAGATTAGATTTAAGGTATTCCCTCCAATGTTGCAGTATACATGTAGTTGCAAGCTTCCTTACAGTAGTGCTTATCACTGCATTATTATTTTCTCTCAGTGTCAGTTCTATTAGATGGTGCTTTTTGAAGATTTCTTATTGTATGACAGAAAATATAATGTAAGAGCCTTGCTGTTGGCATGAAGCTTAATATGCCTTGATATGATATGCCTTGATATGGTTATACTGCGATATATTTTAGATACCAGTACCAGTATCGTTTATAACTTTTCAATCACTACTTTGTACATAAATAAATGGGCTTCAGTTTTTCCATTATCCAAACTTCAGTACTTAGAGCCCAATGAGTTTGGATAATAGAGGGACCACTGTACTTCAAATGCAGTAGCTATAGAACTACTGTATCTTAAGGAAGAAAAAATGTGTATACACTTAGCATTTAGCCCATTCACTTTTGGTGTGCATTAATTAGAGTTACCGAGTTTCCCCCATGGCACTGTGCTTGAATACACTAAAGTTCTCACGTAAATGATCAAACAAGACAAATAGATGAATAATAAGGAGACACATTTTCAACAATGAAAATAAATTACGGACGTAGAAGTATGAGTGAAGTTTAAGCTTCTTGATCAACAATAGCAACTGAGCATAAAGCAGGTTGAACCATTACCGATGCTCAAGCCAATTAACTTATATATGCTGCCTCACATAGATATATACACACCTGCTACATAAACAAAGCAAAGCCTCTGATAATAATAGATGACTTAACAGTAAATGACCAAGTTCGGCGCGACTTAAGTTTGGCGAATCAGCTTGTGAAGCAGGTTGGTGGATGAAAGTATGATGAATTCACCACACAGCCAATAGCGAGCAATATAAAATAGCTAATTGACGAATAAAAGTTTAATGAACTTTGCCAAACTTAAGTCATGTCAAACATTCATCGTTTATGGTATAATGTTCTGCCATGATGTCACTATAACCAATGAATTATTTCCCTTTAGATAGTCCATAGCAACTAAATATTAGAGAATGGGCATTACTGCAACTGAGATAGCATTCTGTACAGGTAAAAAACAAACTATTTAGTTATGCAACTTTGTACTGTAGAGGGTACAAATACTACTATAAGCTATAGAATTTAAAGCCATTATTCCACTGATCTGTTATTCTGTATTAGTTTCCCCAAAGTCAGGTGAAGGATGAAACATATACAAATGTACATTATAATATCACAAGGTTGTAAACATTAAAACATATGTTGCTCATGAGCTCATCTGCTGGCATGGCTCACTGTGCCACCTGAACAATTGTAGCAACTAGTCACAAAAGGTAAGCTTGTTAATGCTAATAAGTTTTGATGGGCATTAAATATAAACAGAGACAGACACACAATTTTTTGACTCAATTACAGTGACCAGGCACACGCCTTTCAGTATGTGTGCCTGGTTACAACAGAGTTTGGAGACCTTCAGTATGTGACATACAGTATATATACATACAAGTGTAATTAAAAATTTCACATTAGTTGAGTAGGCAATAACACAAGGGGATCTATACCTGCAGCTATACTAGCGGGCATTTAATTTCTACTTCAGTCTGGCAGCCTGAGCAATGACTGAAGTTGGCACTAGTGTTTGGGTGTCAGTAAGCATTCTTAGTTCATTGCTGTTTAGTCAAATAAATAGTTTCATGCTACCTGCCTGCTCAATATCGAATAGTAAGTTTATAGTACTTACTGACACTAGCTGGAGAATCAATCTACAACACAACAATAGCCTCTATGACCTTGACAGATACAATGGCTGGTGGTAATCTAACAGTTCTTGCCCATCCCTGCACACACACACACACATGCACACACAGTTGGGAGTTCTTTGGCGGAGAGCAAGTCTACTGACTTTTTGCCTAGAAGTTGGTCATTAGAGATCCAGGAGATATTTATTTATGTTACTACAGAATACTAGTGGAACACTATCTAATTCTCTCTGAGTAACAGGGTCTTGCAGATGATTAAGTTCATCTGTAGTCACTTGGACCACAATATCTGCCCCATTGTCACATTTTTGAATTACCAGGGTTTTGTCCTGGCAAAGTCTCTGAGCAAGGCATGCTCGCGTCTTGTGAGATTAGATGCTATGAAATCTGTAGCTTTAATTTCTGATATTTCATTTTTAGTATTCCCTCCAATGTTGCAGTATAGTTGCAAGCTCACTTAGTGCTCATCACTGCTTTATTATTTTCTCTCAAGTGTCAGTTCTATTAGATGGTGCTTTTTGAAGATTTCTTATTGTATGACAGAAAATATAATGTAAGAGCCTTGCTGTTGGCACGAAGCTTAATATGCCTTGATATGATATGCCTTCAGCTTGATATGGTTATACTGCGATATATTTTAGATACCTGTACCAGTATCGTCTTGTGAGATTAGATGCTATGAAATCAGTAGCTTTAATTTCTGATATTTCATTTTTAGTATTCCCTCCAATGTTGCAGGATAGTTGCAAGCCACTTAGTGCTTATCACTGCTTTATTATTTTTATTCGACAGAAAGCAAGAGCCTTGCTGCTGGCACAAGGTTTAAGCCCTTGTGTAGAAGGAATACATCAGACTCTGAGAGCTCTACAGTATCTGACAAGTTGGTAATGTGTGTTTGCACATAAGATAAGCAGGAGCATATCTAATCCTATGGACAAGGGAGCATGTAA
The DNA here is from genome assembly GCF_963678975.1 of Dysidea avara. Taxonomy (NCBI): domain Eukaryota; kingdom Metazoa; phylum Porifera; class Demospongiae; order Dictyoceratida; family Dysideidae; genus Dysidea; species Dysidea avara. The sequence continues at coordinate 26,656,182 of NC_089279.1, read as the reverse complement.
CTCAGTAAACAGCGAAATTCAAACATGGCTGCCATGTACTATAATAAGTATCTTTTAAAATTTCCTAATTAGGATATTATGTAGAGGCGCATGCTCGAGTATATAACGTTTCCACTGCGACGAAGCGAAGCTATGGAAACGAAGTTCAATGGCATGACAGAGGAATCTAGAGCACAGGCTTAGCAGGACAGTCTTTCTACAGTCACTAATCACATAAAATCAAGTGAAATTACTCCACTTGACTATTCCAAGCTCTACCTTCGACTCAACGATCTTCCTATCGAAGCAGCTTTACATAAGACGATGGAGTAGCAGCCAATTTAGTGTATCCCTGTTGTGCGTAAGAATGATGTAACCAACTATATACATAGTAACACTGGACGCCATGTTTGAATTTCACCCTAGTATTGGTAGTGTATGGAGTTACAGTGTACATGTACATGCTGCCTTGTCCATAGGATTCAATGAGCTCCTGTCATGAGTACCTTTTGCAAAACAATTTCACTAAATCAGGCGTGTACCCACAGCTGGCCTTTGGCTGACTGTGGGCACCACCTAAACCATTCACCTACAAAAGGCAAACAAATCATTTCAACACACCCGTTCTATCAGATAGCTCCTCACAAAGCAATGTAATTGAACAGTATTTTAGAATAAATCTTTAATATAAACAATTTTGTAGATGAGGTACGTAATTGAAAGTATGAATTGACAATTTGCTGTTATTGTGTCCTACCAATATACATACAGCTGTATGAAACAGAGCAGAATGCACTGAGACAACTTAATACATTCACAAGAAGCATACTGGTAGGATTAGTTCTACTACAGTATATTCTATGTCATATTTTTTGATTGTTTGAGTGTGGCTGTTTTCATAACATTTCTTACATTACTGTACTACACTGTATTAGTGAAATTACAGGTATCTGTATAACTGTACTGTATGAGCAAATATAGCACTTTGCGTGGGAGTATCAAAGTGTTGAAGAGTGCTTTACTAGTTTTTAAAAATACATGTACTGTAGCAAAGGCCACAAGGCACCTGCAAAACTGAAGCAAAATCTAGCAGTGAAATTATTGTATAGCACGACTCTAATAAATTTAAGCAGTCTCCATTCACACCATACAGCATGATTCTAAGCAATTACTTGTGTGTAACAGTTGCTATCAGGTAAAGCTCATATTGGTGGTATAGAAAAGTGCATTGCACATGCACCCACACACACTACACACATATACTCAACTCACATTATATATCAGCCCATTCACCAGAAGCTGTTTTTTGTGAACAACTCTTGTAAGTAAACATGTATCAATTTAGTATCTAGCAAATACCTAAAATGTATTGGTATCAGATTGACTAGTATTAAGTGATATCTACATCACTAACACAATATACACAGATGCACAACGCAAAGCGAAGTGTTTGACTATACCATAATGCAGTCATGCCTACCCAGTGAACTAGCACTTTCAGTTGGCCTGTGTTACTAAACGCATGGAATGGGTCGTGTTGTAACAAACTTAATGAAGGTCTACCTTTTGACTGGCTAGTTTCTAAACTTAATAAAGCACGGGAAAACCATGTGTAGTAAGCTGTTTATCCAGTGCTACTAGTCTCGCGTGGCCAGACCACTTTTCCTCGGCACGGCGCTTATCGATTGCATTATAAGCGCCTGCTCGAAAAAGGGTCTGGTGACAACCGAATTGACAACTCGTTCTGGCCTAATTTGTCAGCGCCACCTGGACTGACGTAAATTGGCATAAACGCCACGCACAGAAGTTACAACTTTTGGAGCGGGCACACCATACAGCTGCCGTTCACAAATCGTTATCTACAGAAACATGTAGGTAACAAGAACGAGTTGTCAATTCGGTTGTCACCAGACCCTTTTTCGAGCAGGCGCTTATAATTCAATCGATAAGCGCCGTGCCGAGAAAAAGCGGTCTGGCCACGCGACACTACCAGTGCTACTACTGTCGCAGGAAATTTACCCTGCTTCCTCAAAATTCATTATTGCTATAATTGATAATTTTCAAAATTCATGCTCCACACAACAGCTTTTGGAGATAAGAATATAGTGGAAATGTTCAGTAGTAAGCTAAGAGCATCATTGAAATACAGTGAACTTGGTTGTGATTCTAAATAATATAAGTTCATTGGTAGATGCTATGCAATCAGGTGAGTATAATGAATAAAATGTTGAGATAACAGCATAATGAATAAAACCATGCGGAAGAGTATTTGCAGCAGGCGAAACAATGAATCTGCTTAGAGTGCAAATAAATTAAATACACTACGATCTGGGACTATTATAAAAAGGAAAAGATTCGTACGCACGCAATTTATTACAGTACACTCATACCCGTCTTATTTATCGCCGTATCTAGTAGTAACTTCCTCCTTCAGTTTTCGAATTTTAAATTCCATGTCACACCTGATTTTTTTTTCTGGCGACTTCCCGAAATTTTCAAACAAAAAAACGGGAAGTCTTAGAGTTGTAACCTTGGTAACAGTTTAGTAGGTTTTCTGCTGAGTTTCAACTTTAGTCTCTCTAGCTTTTAGCCACTCTGGCTCTTAGTTATGCGGAAACTATTGGTGTTTATTTTACCACACGCCATGAGCAGTAGTCAGAATCCGTCTCGGGTCATGCGGGTACTGAGACCTGCCGGAGGAAGTGCAGGTGCGTGCGTAATTTTAGAGAATTTAATTTGTATATTGGTACTTGACCTACAGGCTCAGATAATTAAGTGGAACTCCAAGGAGCTCAACTCGTTCTTCTGTATCGACTGTGGAGCCACAGCTTAATAAAATAGCCAGCCGCTATTTCCAGCTCAGTTTCCGCGACCTAATTGCAAAAGAATGTGGTGTGGCTGTACAAGACTAGCAGTGATGCAGTCACATTAGTTTAATGGCTACAGTATGCAAATTTTATTTACAGTGGAACCTCAGTTTTTAGGATTTTCGGTTAACCGAACTACGGAAATGACTGCTCTATTAGAGTAGTGACTGTTCTATTAGGATATTTGAAAGTACTGATATTTAAAAATGCTATTTTAAGGTTATTTATACACAGTTTCAGAGATATGGACTTTTCAGACTTATGGATTACCCCTGGTCCCAAGGGGTTCGGATAACTGAGGTTCCACTGTGTGTTTATGAAATTTTCTTTAGGCATGTCTGACAAATGATCAGTGGAATTGGATCCAATGTTGACTATAATGTACGTTTAATTTTATTTATACTCTGTTATCACTATAGAGATGTCACTGAACCTGACAACCAATACTGACCATCTAGAGTCTTGGTGATGGCTATATGTTTATAAATATCATTAGTTTGTGTTCATTATACTATTGTTTTCCTAGTGACATCACCAAAGCAAACAACCAATGCAGCCTGTCTAGACTCCTGCAATGATGACTACAATGTACGCTTATAAATTTCATCAGTTTGTGTTTATTATACTCTGCTTTTCCTATATAGAGATGTCACCAAACCAGACAACCAATGATGCTGACTGCGTAGAGTCCCACTGACGGCTACAATGTACGTTTATAAATCTCATTAGTTTGTGTGTTCATTGTTATGTTTCTCCTATTATAGAGGTGTACAATCAATGCTGACCATCTAAAGTCCCACTGCATGCCAGTGCTTACCATCTAGAGTTCCACTGATGGCTACAATGTACGTTTATAAATTTCATTACTGAGTTTGTGTATTCATTATGTTTTTCCTATATAGAAAGATGTCGCCACAATGGACCACAACCGATGCAAGTCCTGCACTGATGGTTGAATGTACGTTTCATAAATTTCATTAGTTTGTTTGTTCATTGTATGTTTTTCTTATAGAAATGTCACCATCCTGATAGGGACGTCATGCCAGAACTTGACAACCAAAACTGCATGGGCATCTGCTGTCAAATGGCATTGATATCCTATAAGAAGAAACAGTGATTTTAACTGTGTTAACAATGCTGCATTAAATGCAATTGAAATGTATTTGAAATACAATTAAAATACAAACGATATTACAAATATGTTGGAGTGTGAAGGTCATACCATTGAAGTGTGAGGGTCACACCTTGGGTGTGAGTATCACACTTGGATTTGGTATGTCCCCTGTGGCAGAGATTTCACACTGGTTTCAGTGTGATATTCACACTTCCAAATTTACTGTGTAGATAGTAACTTTTAACCCCATCAACTGAGATTGGAACATTAAGCAATGGTGTTATAGGAAGTCTAGAGCATTCAGGAATATTAGATAGACTTTCTTTGGTTAAAAACAGATTGAAATTGTTTGTTAAAGATCTCAGTCTGGTCTTCAGAATGGCACACAAGTGAATTTTCTACTTTGAGTGGTGCAATTCCATGAGTATCTTTACGAATAGTTTTGACACACTTCTAGAATTTCTTATAGTTCATGCCACCATTATTGGAGAACATCTTGTTTTGATACTTACTATGAGATTCACGGTTAAGATTTGTTATATTGTTCTTCATGTTATGGTAGTCATGCCATGCTTCCTCTGTTTGTGAATATTTTGCTGTATTGTATAACTTTTACGTTGTTTCATTTGTTTCTTGATGTTACAAGTTATCCATGGTAAATCTTTAGTGGATCTAGACATTGTTTGCGGTATATTTTTAGTTATTGCGTTATTATAATTGCCTGCTTGAATTTGTCCCAGTTTTCTTACACACTATTGGAGTAGGGGTCTGTGGAAAAAAATCAATTTGGAAGTCTGACATATCAGATTTAAGTTGAGTCATGTTACCCCTGTTGCAAAGGAATATTGGATGTCTAATACCATCAGATTCTGGTTTGTTGTTTAGTAGGGACCCGCCGATTATGCTCATTATTTTACCTATTATGCTATGCTGCACTGCTCAAAATTTTGCCTATTATGCTTAAATTAATGCTCAATATTTACCTATTATGCTCAAATTATGCTCAATGTTTATACCTCAGTTCCCATATTTTTCTAGTAAATTTACACTTTATGGGAAAACAGTAAATTGCTGAAGCACAGACTCTGAATCCTTGCTTGTCAAAATGCATGTCACAGAAAAGATTGATATACTCTAATAGAACAGTCAGCTGTCCGATTATTTTTATTAGAGTATATCGATCTTTTTATTTTGATAAGCAAGAATTTATGGCAATGCACAAGTGTTCTGCCTATTATGCTAGCATTATGCTCAATGCTTTCAGGCACCTATTATGCTCATTATTATACCAGCATAATCGGCGGGCCCCTATTGTTTAGTATAAATTCTCAGTACACAGCTTCATGATCTGAGATACCAGAGATTACTTCTATGTTACTGATTGATTCAGGGTGTGATGAAAAAGTAGATCAAGGATATATATTCTCTCCACGGGTAGGTTCTGTAACTAGTTGATCTAGTCCAAACTCATATATGGATTCTAACAGTGATTGGTTAACAACGGTACCATAAGTTGGGTTAGGATTGATTTGGCCTGCACCATCTATCCAGGAGATACTAGGTAGATTGAAATCTCCTGCTAATAGTATTGGTGGTGTTTGTGATGACTCTTTGGAGATGTTTGACAGAAAATTATTCTATGTAGCAATAGGTGTGACATTGTTATTTGGTGGTCTATAAAATAAACAGATATAGACACAATGGTTTATTATTAGGTTTGGTCCAGACCATTTCTGCTTCACTAGATGGATTTGATAATTCTGAGATGATAAAACTGTCTCTAAAACCAATAAATACGCCACCACCATCTAACGAGTGGTCTTTTCTGATAATTTTGTAGGAACCAGATCCGAAGATAAAAATGTTGCATCAATATGAGATACATTTTCGAACACAATGTTGATGTTATAATGTAAAAGTAGTGCAGCTAACTCATTTGTTTTATGCTGGTTTCTAACACTTGGGCAATTAATAATTAGAAATTTAAGGGTATAATCACTTTGATTTCTACTTTGTACTTTTGGGTCTAGTCAACTATTATTTGTTTGATCCATTTGCTGGTCTTGGGAGTTTGCAACTGATTCAAGACGAGCCTGGACTTTTTAACTTCACCGTGAAGTTTTTTATTTACAAATATTCTATTGCCCCGTATTTTAATTGCTCTACATTCAGTATCTTTTTGGATCAAAGTCCACCTTTCTTTCAGAGGATAGATTCAATATGTCATTCTTCAGGAGTCATATCAGGTTTGATCCTGATACCACTGGGAAGGGAACTTGTTTTAGATAACAGTGAGGATCCATCAATAGCTATCCCTGCTGAACCTGGTTAGGATAGGTCGAGGACGTCTAGATTTTTCTTGGTATTTTCCAAGTCTATGAAGATCATGAATTGATAAAGGGTTAATGTTCTCATCAACTTTGGTAATAATTTGGGCAACATTATTAAGGTCAAGACCTGAATGTTCATGTCTTGGAGTACCAGTACCCTTGGGCCATTCATCAATACCGTAGACTACAATGTTAAATTTGCGGTTTTGTTGGGGGCTGTCTTGAAAAGTTGTTTTCTTTGTACCAGTGATGTCAGCAGTGGTATTTGCTGCCTGGCCAGGGGTAGAGGATTGTTTTATAACAGAAGACTGTAACAAAGTTATGGTTTCTGTTAGCGAAACAAAGCAGAGTTGAGATCCTTTATAGTGTTTGTTCTGGCTTACCAGCGTGCAGTATGAACACAAGTATTCTGTGTCTGGCTCACCCAATTTGTCGAAGGCAGGATGAGTCACTCCAGCACACTTTCTATGTAACCAACCCTGGCAGCTTCCTTAACAAAACACGGCTTCATCACCCACATATTGTTTGCCAGGTTCTAGAATAGATTCTTCACAAATTAAGCAGTCAGCTTTGCTGTTTTTAACATCTTTGGCTTTGTTTTTCAGTGGAGACGTTCCTGGAAGCTTTCTCTTGGCCTTCGGTTTGTAGCCAACATAGTACTCTGCTAAGCATAGGATTTTAGCATCTGATTCAGAAGATAGCCTTAAAAAATCACAATCTCGAAGAGGAATTCAAAGCAACCATTCCCACAATCAAAGCTTTTGTTTAGCTGAGCATCTAATTGGGCAACAATTTAGCTGAGCATCTGATTGGGCATCAATTCTAACTCCTCTGGCCTTGGCTGCAAGCTTTTCGGCAGCCTCCCTATGCATGTTGCTGTATTCGTGCTCACAAAATTTTTTGAGAGCCATTTTCCAGTTATTAAGATTGTCATGAATAAAGGTTGACTTTGCATGTATGGAGCTCAAGCTGCTCTACAGGTTGCACAATACATTTATGTAATAGTTATACCACGGCCACGAGGGATTTGCCTGATATATATTCCCAAGCCTGTGGGCCGCAGGCCCAAGGGCACGGGGATATATATCAGACTAATCCCGAGTGGCCATGGTATAAATAATATACTACTCTGGTATGCTCACCTAATAGGTGAAGGAAGACAAACCTACATTCATTGCATTACTTTAATACAGAGGTTTGCAAACATCTAGTGTGGATTTAAATTGTGGGCACAAAAAGAAATGATTGTGGGTTTCACTGGTTGTAATGATACTATTTTAAACCAAATAACCACTTTGTGGATGAATAAAGTAACCTAAGGTGCTAAAATAATATACACTTATACATATAGGTTGGGAATGTTTGAGCCTTTGAGGCATCTTTTCATGCAGTTGAAATGTACTGTGTAGAAAAACAATCCCCACATTGCAAAAACGATTACTTAGTGATGCCTATAGTAGGCATTCCAGTATCCGAGATTTTTTAATAAAAAAATTCTCCGTATATTCCCCAATAGAACCCTGGCACAAAATAACAACTCGTGTTTAACTTGGGATTGCTCCGTCGTCCGAGCTCCAATGAGGGTGAAAATCGCTGTGGGGTTTGTCCACACGCTGATCATCATGACAATCTTAGTTTTATCGTGCGCGTTACATATAAGTAAGTTTTGTGTTGTTTTGTAATCTTTTCAAGCCTTGTAATGTATGTAGAATACTTTAAAACTTTAAAAAACGTACGGTCGGGTGGAAGGTAGTCACTGGTGCTTACTTTAAAGTGCGTAGTTACTTCACTCGGGTTAGCGATTTTCAGCTCCAGAGCAATTTTCTGATGGTTGTGTCATCAGCTCAAAAGTATGAACCACTTCAAAGTCGGCATAACAATGCCATAATTGAAACCACAACTCCACCTTAGGTATTGTTGTATCATTGTGGCACCTCCACTTTAGTTGTTTACCTTTATAAGTTGTTAACTTGATGTTTTTACCAACTTGAGATAGCCACTTGCCTATGGGCATACACCATTGTATTGAGAAGTGTGCAGTAGGTGAAACATATTTGCTCACCACAAAGCATACAAAGATTGCTGAGATCCAATAAGACCTGAAGTTACTCTCATTACATGTACAAACTTGCAGCTAGAAGCAACTGCAGTTTCAAGATAGTCCAGATTGCTAGATGGCTTCCTGATTCAATTGTGCCATTTTCCCCTGTAAAATGTATGGGGAGCCCTGGAGAAAAAATGTACCTTTTTTCAGTTTTTAAGCACTGTGCATGCCAAAGTAGCTAATTCCAACCCAACAAACTATATATTTCTGAGATCAGCAATCAATACTCTATCTATTGAGCATATAAAAAGCCTTTTTTTCCAAAATTTTAAGATCAGTCTGGAATGCCTACCTATAGTAACTGAACTATTCAATGCTGACTCACTCAATTCTGTTTGCTTCACAACAACTGAATGCCCCTAACTAAACCAACATGTTAAACTCAAATCCACAATACAAAACTTTAAGCAGCTCTATTCAAACCCACACCACAAAACTTTAAGCAGCTCTACACAAATAATGTGTGTATGCTAGATGGCTAATAGCTACGTAAAGCAAACTGGTATAGTCCTGTATAGTGCAACAGTGTCACTTTTACTCCCTAAATTACAGCTTAAAATGGCAGATATAGTTGATGGTTTTCCACTGGTCATTAAATCGTCATGTCATTCACAAGTGGAGAAAAGCCATCATCAGACTGAAGCCTCAACAACAATGGAGATGAGTGAAGCTTCAACAAGCACAACAACAGATACTTCACAAATTACTCAACTTAAAAGTTCAGCTATTAACATTTCATCAGAGATTGTTAATCAAAGTGCTGATTGGCTAACTTTGTTTCCTTCACATACTCAGCCTGTGACAGCTAACTCCAGTTGGGTGCAAGATCTTCGACAAGCAACTCAGCTGGCAGGACCACAAATTACTCTTCTAATATGTAATAAACAGTACCTGAATGTGCTAGCCAATTGGCTTTCTCATGCTGTTTTACAAGCATCCCTACCAGTGAGGGACATCGTGATCTTGTCACTTGATATCATTACCGATCAAGTATTAACTAAAAAAGGTTTTAATTCACTTTTCATCCCACAGCATTCCATTATGCAACCTGGCTTTAAAACTAAACAGTTTTCTGATGTATGGATAACAAGGTTGACAGTGATCAGATTACTAAACAGCTGGAAATATGATGTATTAGTGGTTGACAGTGATGCTTTGATTTTAAAGGATATACAACCATTACTAGAGTACTTTAACAACAGTGATATTATAGGATCATCTGGTAAATTTCCAAATGAATTGCAAAAGAGATGGAAAACAACCTTGTGTATGGGTGTAGCTTTATTCAAAGCCACTCCTGCCACAGGTAAGCTTGCATTTACTACGTCACACGAGTCCCTGTACATGCAAAGCAGTTTAAGAAATACATATGAAAAGCTGAAATTTTAAAACTTTTTTGAAAAAATTTAAATTTGCGGTTGTGTATGTATAATCAATGGGATAGCCAAAATTGATGGCTAATATTTCTACTAATGCAGTGTAGATAGGTATGTATATAGTTGTTTCTTGTTTTGCAGAGCATTTTTGGCATATGATGAAGATAAAAAACGTAAGCACCGATGATCAGGTAGCTGTGAATTATGTATTCTATTACATGAGAATAAAGTGGAAGTCCTTAAATGCTGAGACATATCAATATTATCAAGGAATCACTAGTAACCCTGTATCACTACAAGTTACACTGCTGCCAAATAATGTGATTTGTCGTCACTGCACTAATGAATTAAAGGAAATCTACTATATATGGCATCCCTATGTTGCTAGGAAAATTGGGAGTGATAAACAGTTCCAAATGACTAAAGACAATACCTGGATACTACGAGATAACTGGAACGAAACTTTACAGCACAGTGCGACTGCTAATGAATGGCTTCTATCAATCATCAAATAGTTACCTACAGTTAGCCATTTCTAATTATTATTTAACATTCAAGTCTGATGCACAATTGTTATACATACATATATATGTATAACTAATGTGGCAATGTATACATTAATTAAATAATTCATTTAGTTGCTCTGAAAAAGAGCAAATGATGTGGAAACTTTAACACCTTAGTATAATTTCAAGGAGATGATCATGTAATTAAAGGAATGGCAGAAGTCCTAGCTTTGATGAACAGATTTTGTGCGAAAATGTTATGTAATTAGCATTAGGAAAAAGAGTAGGCAATTGGTGCGGTGGAAGGGTGGATAGCTAGGCAAACAAATGTGTATATATGAGCACATATGTGACCGGATTTGCGAAAAGGGGTCTTCCACACACATCCAATTTGCCACCTTTGATGATTTGTAACTTCAGATTGGAAAAAGGCTATTGACTTGAAATTTGGTCAGATGTGAGCACCAACATAGGTTAACAAATAGAGAAATTTTCAGGTTTACATGTTACTTGAGTACCAAGGTATGGTCTCTCAAGTTCATGGAATTGGATGTGTGTGGAAGACCCCTTTTCGCAAATCCGGTCACATATGTGTAATTGAATCCTCAATAAATGATGGAGATACTTCCAGGGGTGGGCCACACCAACCAACATGTTAAAATTAATGTAATTTATTGCATCACAATAAATAATTGAAGTTAACATGCATGTTGCAGATGTAGGAATATAAGAACTTGCACATAACTGTTGTGACCTAAGCGCACGCTATGACCTAAGCGCATGCAGTAATGTTGAAATGGTTTCAAGCATTATGCAATAGACAAACTGGATTAACAGGTTTGGGTCACATGACACACCACGTTCTCAAAGGTGAATGGCTTAGTAAATGAAAAGTTCCCACCCACCTTCCCACTATTTTGATATAGATTACTAGATATATGTGCACATAATAATATGCATGGCCACTTATACACTTATGTTTATAAGGTTTGCGATTTGTTATTGCACAACTTTTGTTACTTATTATATTATATATTTATTTTAGTTAGGTGGTGACTGAAGATTGAGGGTGGGTAAATTAGATGCTAGTTATGTAGCTATCAATTTATGCCAATGTTAATGTTCGTGTGTGATAGAGAAGCTGAATAGAGTGACACTCACCTGACTGACTGACTGTTATCACCTGATTTTTATTTTGTTATTTGTATCACTACATGACACGTCATTGAGGTCACTACATGTTTTGTTGTATAAATAGGGCATTTAAATGTATATTGTTGCCTTCCAAATTAGCCCTCAATAAAGTGAACTGTTAAGCTGCGATTCTTCCTGCCCTGATTCCTCTGGCGGCTGGCGTGCTGTTACATCGTGACATAGCTTTGTCTGTCATTTTGGTTGCTAGTCATCAATTGCTGTGGTTTAACATGTCTTAGCAGTTTGCTATCATCACTTGTTTTCCTGACAATAGTAACTCGCAAATGCTAGGTTCATTCATCTACTCTGTTTATGGAAGAGCTTACTGCCTGCCCTATGATTTCCTCAGTTTCCCATTATTTCATCCAAACTCATTCTCTCTATGCCATTTATTATATAATGTATGATCTCATGTATATAATTATAATCTCATTTGCTATTATGGTGTTATTGTGTTCTTGTTGCATGATTGTTGTGCATTGTTATGTACACTACCGACTTTGTAGAAAAATGTTATGTAATGAGCATAAGGAAAAGAGTAGGCAATGATAGATCTAAAGCTTGGTGCGGTGGAAGGGTGGATAGCTAGGCAAACAAATGCGTACATATGAGCACATATGTGTAATTAAATCCTCAATAAAATGATGGTGATTGCCACTACTTCCAGAGGTGGGCCACAGCAACCAACATGTTAATGTATGTATGTATGTATATATGTGTGTGTGTATGTATGTATGTATATATATATATATATGTGACTGAATTTGACAAAACCAGGCTTTGACGCACAAAGCTTCGTTAGGAGATATGGCGATTTTAAGTAATCATTGTGTAATAACTTCCCAGTGCCTACAGCTGTGCAAACAAAATTTGCACCAAGTATTCATCTATTTACTAGCTATCACTGAGCGGGTGTATACATTTCTGATATCCAAAATTAGCCCTCTTTTGGGAAGCTATTCTCGAGCGGGTAATAATATCACAGGTGGTAGTAATAGGGTGGGAGGGTGGAGGTAGTAATAGGGTGGGAGGGTGGGAGGGTGGGGGGTAGTAATAGGGTGGGGGGTGGTGGGTAGGCTTAATATAGGGGTATAAAATGAAGCAAGAAGATGATTGGAATCCAGAGGCCAAGTTTGGGCTCTCCATGGCCCTCAAATCACTCCAAATTGACTGAGAACACTATTGGCGAGCTCTCTGTGAAGTCCCAGCTCACTACACACCATTATCACAAAGCCATGGCCATTCAGTGGTGCCAATCTCCCACTCGTGGTTTTGACAGGGTCGGAAGAAAGCTGCCACAGAAACCAGACTTGCCAGTCCTGAAGCAAGTACAGTGTGGAATATGATAGTGTATTAGGCCAGCAATCCATTTCTGGTAAAAACGTAAGTTTGATTTTGTGTGTGTGGAGGCCTTGTTATGTGAAATCCGGTCACATATATGTATGTATGAATGTATGCAATAGTTGTATCATGTACCCAAGTGATTTGCCTGATATGTACACCCAAGCTATAACTATACATACATAGCCAAGTAGCTACTACGCTGCTTCTCTGAATACTGTGACTGCTCTATTAGAGTATCCAGATCATGACTGTTCTATTAGAGTATCTCAATCTTTTCTTGCAAATGCTGTCGACAATTCACATTATTATACCTAAGATGGAAAACTGGAGGAGGAGACAACATCATCAGACAGACCATCATGGTACAGTGGATTCCTCTAGGGTATGGTACATTAATTGTGTACTCTGGCGTCTTCGGACATAGTTGATCAAAGGACACATGGTCACGAAACTTACGATCCATAAGAGTACTGACGTACATTTACAAGTGTTCATGTGTGATAGTGGAGGTGTGAAAGGGACTTTCCAAGGGGCTTTCCCTACTAGCACATGTGGTATGATCAAATACGGTAAAATAGTTGATTGTGACCTACTTCGCGAAAGTGTGTAGATCTAACTGTAAGTTAACATCGTCGCTTTTAAAATGTTTTTGAATGTGTGTAAATATTAAAGGTGGACATGTTTCAGTCCTTCTCTTCAGTCTGACTTGTTTGAACATGAGTGAATTAATTAGAGTTAGCAGTTGTGTGCATATTAGGAGGAACCTCAGATGATAGTTGCTACTTTATGGAGTTGTTATGCACCTATCAATGTAAAGCCCCACTACCACAGGTATAAGCTGAGGTGGGATGTGCATCCCTGAAATTACAATCTCCCATCTACTGGGGAAGTACTGGTGATACAACGTTACCCCCACATACCCCAACAAATCTCCCAGTAGGAAAACCCGGCTGGAGTTAGTTGGGCTTTGCACTATCACCCATCGCGTCTGTCACAGTGTAGCTATTCCAGTTGCAAGTCAGGTTTTAGTGATGACAAATAGTAAGTCAGCATCCATGAAATGCTGCATTGGTGTGTTTCTTGGACAATGACAAATCCCTACCACTTCTGGAAACTTAACAATCCATTTCCCCACCAACCAAGACCTTCAGCCCATACCTGTGGTAGTCAGGCATTACATTTATAGGTGTATTAAATGTGCTCCTGTTACATACTTTGCTGTTTATACTATAAGGTCTTAACAGTATGACATTATCCTGCATTTAAAGGTCTCATTATTGTGGTCTACTGCACCATCAACACCATATTGCAGATGTCTGTGTTATGGGCAGATTGGAACCAATGATTACATGTATTGTGATTATAGTATCGTAATTCTCCAGGTCAGTTTCTTTCAGTGATTCATGTTTGAGTATCTTGAGTGTTAAGTGTCCATATTTTTGTCTTTGTAGTGCCCACTTTGCCAACTTGCTGCTTACAGATGTGATCTCAGTAGTATGAGAATGTGTGATATCAGTTATAGATGTCACTCTAGTCGTGAGTCTTGACTGAAAGTTTCAGGAACTTGGCTGCAGGTAAAAGATAAACAGAAGTGAATATTTGTATGAGTAAGGTTTTTTGGCTGCGTGATGATGTAAGATTGTAAGATGTTTTTTGTCCCAATAGTTTCATGGATCTAATAGTCAGACCGTTTTCTTTCCCTACCTAGTTAATGGGACAAATGTGCATTTCATGATCACATTCGAAAGTTCTGTAAATTTAGCAAATGAATGCTTGAATGTTTGTTTCTAATATTTCAGTGCAATATGTATACATATATTTTTGCAGAAATGTACTGTAGTCATTGAGATAGTGTCTAAAATGTTACTATGCTTATGTACTATAGTAACCATGGTAACTAATGTTTGTTGGTAAATGCATTTGTCACATATCCTTAACAAACAAGTGTTCGAATTTTCAGACATTTGTCCCACCACTAGTTAGTTTACAGATCAGTACTAGTAATGGCTCTAACCACCAGTGTCTAGATCATGAGACTACCATAATTATGAAGGTGTCCAGCTGGTTTTCCAGGTGCAATGAGATTTTGTAGAACCTTTGACTGCCTGCTTAATGTGCTTTATAGTGCATGCCAAACTTGTTACCTAGATTTAGATTGACCACACAATTAACGTGTTGTATTTCTTGACAGGTCCAGTGAAATTCAGACATTGGTTTATTGAAGGAAGGCATCCCATTAGCTATGCCAGATGACAAATGGAGGATTTGCAGACTGCCTTAGTTGCACTCCACCCCCATCCTCTTCTTGGCAGCACTGAGGATTGGTATTCCGTAAAGTATACAATGGCAGATCCAACATTAAGAAGCAAAGCCAATTATCATTCTTATTTGTCTACCAACATGGGACAGTGGTTTATTTTTAAAAGTGCACTTTGTGAAATACTGTATTGTTGCATGTATCAGCTTGCGTGACATGTGATGTTAATCACTAGCTGTCTGGCTTTATTGTGCGTGAGCATCAATTCCTCATAATTAGATCTCAGAAAGCTAGGCCTGAATTGGGAGTGACAAATATAAACAATCACGTGATAGTACATGGGTGGTGCTAAATGGAATTATCCTGAAAACACTCCCGAGGGAAGTTACGTTCTTCACACTTTCACAATACGTTTATATGAGTGTTGGGTTTGTGTCCATGCCACGTCTTTAAAAGTTATCATATGGATTAGGCGTTTGGTAAACAAAATCTGCTGTACAGGCAATCCAGTACTAGAAAACTCCTGTGCCAGTATTACTCCACAAAAGAGCGCTATATTCAATGATAATAAGGCGATAACACTGACACAAGCTGAGATATCAGTGTAATAAAGTGAACTTGGTCTTATTTTCGTGGTTGCAACCAGATAACCATTCATTTACAATTCCGTGCTAATATTGTACCTGTATTCATTCATTTGAATACAGGTACAATATTAGCACGTTTCCAGTCCATGGGAAGTTCTCCTTGATGAAGTGATGAATTGATGATCAGAGTTAGTACTGGAGCAATTTCTTGAGAGGCTAATTGTAATAAGTGTGATGGGATTTTGTCTGGTCCTGGTGCTTTATGAACATCCAAAGTTGTTAGGAGCTGGGAGACATCAGCATAAGTAATGGAAATAGGTTGTATATCAAGATAAGGGCTTTCATCTGGTGTGAGAGTACACTGGGTGTCTTCGGTGGTAAACACTGAGCTAAAATAATCGTTGAGGATATTAGCTTTGTGGGTGGAATCAGTGATGGTATGACCATTATGTGACAGTGGGGGTATTCCAACGTGATCCAAATTTTGCTTTTTGATATATGACCATAGTTTTTTTGAATTAGCTGTGGAACTGGAGTCAATGAGCTTCGAAAAGTAGTCATTATAGGCTTGACGGCATTCTTTTTGAGCTAAATTTTTGAGAGTTTTATAATATTGCCAGGCGGCAGGTGAGCGTGTTCGGCGATACTGAGCATAAGCTCGCTTCTTTCGTCTATAAATTCTTTAAATGTAGGTGGTGATCCATGGTCGGTTTGATGTCTTGTTCGAAGATAACTTGCTGAAAGCATTTCGGGTCGATCTGAAAGCTTGTTTGGGCTAACCAATACCGCCTCATCGTCGTCAGGGAAAATTGAGGCTGTTTTTTTGGTGATGTTATTTTGTGGGCCATGCCTACTCCTTTGTGGTCCCTACTATACACTGTGATTACATATCTCCAACACTAAAACATTTGAACACTTGATTAAAAGTTGTTACACATTTTTTAAGTATACATAAAAGAAGCTAACAAAATCAGTTTTAAACACCTCTACATGTGCTATAGTTGCAACACTATAACATACAAAATAAATACAATATGCACTAGTACTGTTATTGAGTATAATCATTCAGTATGTGTCTGGGGTAAAGAAGAGATTATCGCGGCCGACGTGCACCTGGGTAAAAGGGAGAATGTAGCTGACCTCTTATACGTCGTTTTAACTGCCTTGTATTCTCATCCACCCACCGATTACCCCTCTTTTCTTGATTAAACTGATCAACCATGTATGATCGCCACTTTTCAGTTGTTTCCTTCCATTCTTTCTCTTCAGCTAAGTTCTTCAGTTCCCCAGGATCAGAATCAAGATCAAACAGTTGTTCACTGCTAGAGTATGCTTGGAAAATGTACTTGATGTGTCCATCAGTCAGTGCATTCCAATGATTAGTGACATTGAAATGTAAAATTATGTTCCAGATCAATGCAAGCTCTCCAAGTATTGTTAGACTTTGTGTCATTTGACGATCTTAACAAATCAAGCAAAGATGATCCATTTAGTGTATCAGGAATTGGCAGTTTAGCTGCATCAAGAAAGGTAGGTTAGATGTCCCTTAGTTCAACTACTTCAGATTGGACTGATCCTCGTTCAGCGGTGACATCACCTCCATTACTATCATCCGTAGACTTAGTCCATCTTAGTAGCATTGGTATACTGGCAGAACCAAAGTACGGGTATCCTTTACGCCAGTGGTAGTGATCACCCATCACATCCCCATGATCAGCAGTGAATATTATAAAGGTGCTATCCATCATACCATTGTCATATAGTGCTGTCATGATGTTTCCTATCCACTCATCAACAAAGGATACACTAGCATAGTAAGCTTGTCTGGATAACTGTACTTGTTCAGTACCCAGGTCACCACACCATATTCCTGGATCAGGTTCACCAGAGTAGCGTATAGCGTACCTGTAATGAGTGCATAATAATCTAAAAATTTGTATATAGCATGCTATTTTGTTTACGTTAACTATAGCTAATTGAGGGTTAACTAATACTAAAACTAAATGCTAAATTAACTAAAATTTCTTCAGGGTCTTGACTATATATAACTAAATAAAACCGGAATCTAATTTTCATTTGAGACCCAGAACTAAAACTAAAATAATATCAAGACCTCTACCATAACTACTAAAACTAACACTAAAACTGATACCTCTACTATATTATATTTGTGTGAAATTTTATTTATTCATGGGTATGATCATTGAACTAAAACCAAAATTAAAATTGTCCGACAACTTCTCAATCTTACAACTAAAATTAAACCCAATGCAGTGCGTTGGAGAGTCAAAGTTCTGTGCTCAGTGAATACTACCATACAGCTAGGCTTGAGCCAATTATTCTTTGAGAATGTTGTTGGATCAAGAGTAAAGAACACACACCCAAGAACAGTATTACAAATATGCTATACAAAATTCTAACTAGCTTAACTACCAAACTAAGTACTTTAACTACAAAACTAGCTACCTTAAATACAAAACAACCTTAATTAATAACTTAGTTCAACAAGTCTATGCCATCTTCTGGGCATAAGCCATAATGCCTCAGGATCATTTTGGTATTATATCGCCAGAGAGTAACTGACAAGCACTGAAGCAATTGTTTCCTTGCTGACTGTCTGGGAATCCCGCTTTTAACAGTGGTACGGTCGGCAATCGTGGATGAGGTTGATAAAGCAAAAGGTGCCCAAACACCAAACGACTCGCAAACCAGGGGAAAAAATTCACCACCATGGTTGTTAACAGTTTTCAAATAATGGTCATCCTTAGCCTCCTCACCGGCAGCAGCAGCTACCCCAGCCTTAGATGCAGCAGCGGAAATAAAGGAAGGCTGAGTAATGCTCCTGACAGAGAGGTCAAAGTAAGCAGGACGGCCTAGAGTAAAATCAGGATGGTAAATGTCCCCAGGACGAGATTGATCAGAGGCAATGCTTTACTCATGGAGAACACCAGGGTGATCTTGCAGTAGAGCATGATGCATATGTACTATAGAAACAAGAGCATCATGGCGTTGGATACGTAGTGGGCCAAGAGAGCAACCAAGAAGATGGTCACCAAACTGATCTATACTGAACAGACAAACATGTACAAAGTGGTAACAATGGGAAAAGAGGAACACCCAACCATAAACGGACAGCGATAACAAACTCATGTGGAGAAAAGGCCAAACCCAATGTTGGTTGAGGGATGGCCTTCAGCCAGCCACTGCTGACACCAGAGGAGTGAGCAACAGAGGAGTGAGCAACGGCACGTAAACGAGCCTGGTCACGGATTGTCACAGGGAGGTGTTGAAAATGCTTGCAAATAATTGATCATCTAGGGAAGCCTGTAAGTCATTTTGGGAAGATAAGTTAGAAGGCAAGATGGATAGACTTTGGAA
The DNA here is from genome assembly GCF_963678975.1 of Dysidea avara. Classification (NCBI taxonomy): domain Eukaryota; kingdom Metazoa; phylum Porifera; class Demospongiae; order Dictyoceratida; family Dysideidae; genus Dysidea; species Dysidea avara. The sequence continues at coordinate 26,637,146 of NC_089279.1, read as the reverse complement.
ATAGGAAATAGCACAATTTTCACCTGGAAAAAGGAAGTCACACCAAAATTTGGTGCTAAACGGGACACCAAAATTCGGGCTGAGTTACAGGAACCCAAAAAGGCTGGATGTGAAGAGCGTTGGGACTCACTTGAAAATTGCCTATTATGCTTTTAAGCAGTGCTAAAAAATCCTGCCTATTATGCTCAAAATTATGCTCTCAAAATCAAGATTATGCTCGAGTGCTGACTGTTTTATTAGAGTATATCTGCATTTCCTGACTGCTGTATTAGAGTAAGTGACTGCTGTATTAGAGTATCTCGATCTTATTATCATAAAGTGTGAATAATCAGTCAAGAAATAGTAAAAATAATAACACTGCAAGGTTTTTGATATGAAATGCAGTAATAATGTGCAGTGTGTTCATGTTGTGCATTATTTTTGACGAGCGCATTGCGCATTTTACTTAAAATTCTTGAAAATCGTCCTATTATGCTGGCATAATGCTTGATGCTTTTGCTAGCCTATTATGCTCGAAAGTATGCCGGCATAATTGGCGCAAGCCTACATACAGCAAGACAGAGCGGATTTACTACAGTAACGTACTGTGTGATAAGTTATCATCCAGTGATAACTAACTTAGCTATCACCGTGCATGTGGTTGAGCCGCTTGGACTGGTTTGTGACATCATAACAACTGCAAATTAATGGTATTGTTTACCAATGGAGCAAATAGAAAATGTTAATACAAAAACACCAGTATGTATCAAGACACACGGTAGTGTGTCGTGCGGCCCAAGAAGCCGGCGCGTAACACCCGTGAGTATATTTACAGGAAGAAAGAAAACGCAATTTTCGCACCTCCGTAGCTCTGTGCTGCCTTGATGAAACAAGACGATTTTTGCTGTGCACACTCCCTCCACCTACAGGACTCCACATTCCAAATTTGAGCGAAATCGCTTCTAGCGTTCCCGAGATATGCGACTTCAAAAATTGGCTTAGTTTCTTCTTATTTTTCTTCCTCTTGTCGCACACTTACAAAAACTGCTATAAAACGCGAACTCCATATCCGATTTCCTTGCAATTTGGCACACTGCATGGGGGTATACAGGCGTATCTCGGTACCAACTTTGGCTGGAATACGATATATAGGCAAAGAGTTATGAGCGATTATTCACGAAAAATAACACCAATATGTTATCACGCCTACAGGGTAAACCGCGTATGGGAAGAAGCTGAAAATCGGCGGGTGAGTAGGTTAACTATTGAACTTCAAACCTTTTGTGGTTTGAAAGAAATCGAGCTTAAAACCAGGAAGATACAACGAAAAAACCAACAGTGTGTAACAATTACGCAATCGAGATTAGCTAATAAAGAAACGACTGCTTGCCACGCCTACCAGATAAACCGCTTGGGGTAATGCTTTGAAAATCGTTGTACAGATGGAGTAATCATCTTAGCATTACAAGAAATTTGAGACTGCTTTATTAGAGGTTTTGATGATACTTAAAAATATTTCTCCTGTTGTCTTAAGAGTAATCCAGCAGGAAACCATATACTTGTAATTCCCTTACAGGTGGTCAGCTAGCAGCTTATTTAACTAATGAAAGCCATATAAGTGCCAAATATATTCATAAGAGGCCTTGCGTAGGCACATTGAATTTCTTCACAAGGCATTTTGTTAATGTGATTCATTATTGCAATGAATAATTTTACCTATATGTACAAACAAATCTCCCTGTAGAGAGATCAGCCAGAAGAAGTTTCCTGTAGAGAGTTTAGTTACAAAGAAACCATCATGTAGAAAGTTCAGCTACAAACTAGTGACCTTGTAGAGACATCAGCTAAAAGAAGTTACCTTATAGAGAGTTCAGCTACAGAGAAACTATCATGTAGAGAGTTCAGCTGCAAACAAATCACATGTAGAGAGTTCAGCTACAAGCAAATCTCCCTGTAGAGAGATCAGCTAGACAAAGTTTCCTTGTAGAGAGTTCAGCTACAAACAAATCACCCTGTAGAAAGATCAGCTAGAAGAAATTACCTTGTAGAGAGTTCAGCTACAAAGAAACTATCATGTAGAGAGTTCAGCTGCAAACAAAACATCTGTAGAGAGTTTAGCTACAAACAAATCACCCTGTAGAAAGATCAACTAGAAGAAATTACCTTGTAGAGAGTTCAGCTACAAAGAAACCATCATGTAGAGAGTTCAACTGCAAACAAATCACCTGTAGAGAGTTCAGCTACAAACAAATCTCCCTGTACAGAGATCAGCTAGAAGAAGTTTCCTTGTAGAGAATTCAGCTACAAACAAATCACCCTCTAGAAAGATCAGCTATAGAAGAAGTCACCTTGTAGAGAGTTCATTTACAAAGAAACCATCATGTAGAGAGTTCAGCTGCAAACAAATCTCCCTGTTGAAAGATCAGCTAGAAGAAGTCACCTTGTAGAGAGTTCAGCTACAAAGAACCATCATGTAGAGAGTTCAGCTGCAAACAAATCACCTGTAGAGAGTTCAGCTACAAACAAATCTCCCTGTAGAAAGATCAGCTAGAAAAAGTTACTTTGTAGAGAGTTCAGCTACAAAGAACCATCATGTAGAGAGTTCAGCTGCAAACAAATCACCTGTAGAGAGTTAAGCTACAAACAATCTCCCTGTAGAGAGATCAGCTAGAAGAAGTTACCTTGTGGAGAGTTCAGCTACAAAGAAACCATCATGTAGAGAGTTCAGCTGCAAAGAAATCACCTGTAGAGAGTTCAGCTACAAACAAATCACCCTGTAGAGAGATCAGCTAGAAGAAATTACCTTGTAGAGAGTTCAGTTACAAAGAAACCACCATGTAGAGAGTTCAGCTTCAAAGAAATCACCTGTAGAAAATTCAGCCACAAACAAATTGCCCTGTAGAAAGATCAGTTAGAAGAAGTTACCTTGTAGAGAGTTCAGCTACAAAGAAACCATTCTGTAAAGAGCTCAGCTGCAAACAAATCACCTGCACAGAATTCAGCTACAAACAAACCATCCTGTAGAGAGATCAGCTAGAAGAAGTTACCTTGTAGATTGTTCAGCCACAAACAATTCACCCTGTAGAGAGAGCAGCAAGAAGTCACTTTGTAGAGTGTTCAGTTACAAAGAAACCACCATGGAGAGTTCTGTAATAAATATATGTATTATATATATAATTTGTACATTTACTGATAAAATCAGAGATATTTAAAGTACATCTGCTTCATCTTTTCTTCTTCCTGTGGTAAAGAAAAAAAAGACAGGTTAAAAAGCCCCAAAGCCGGCCATATAGGCCGGCTTTGTGGTATACAAATACAAAAAGAAGTGAAATCTAATCCAAAACAGCCAAGATGTAAAAAAACAGTGCGACCCTCAAAAAGGCTATGGTGAAAAAAAATGTGAAATCCAAGGTGGCGGCCAAGAAATGGCTGTGATGGTAGGTTAATGGTAAAAATTTTAATGACGGCAATTTAGGTGAATTTTTTGCCAAGACCAATCGGCACAAAAATTCACCTGAATTGTCGTTATTAAAATGTTTACCATTAACTACCATCACAGCCATTTCTTGGCCGCCACCTAGCTTGGATTTCACATCTTTATTCACCATAGCTTTTTGAGGGCCGCACTGTTTTTTTACAGCTTGGCTGTTTTGTATTAGATAATTGTTTACTTGTATTATGTTTACGTAGCTGATAGTGCACGTGTTGCTGTACTTCTTTAGAGTTGTAGCTTTTAATCCTTCGTGATTGTATCATGATTGTGCTTGTACATCTGTGGTAATTGACAGTGTTAATTATGCTACAATTCAATAATACGCGGATACTACAGCCAGGTCCTTCACAAGGCCTGAAACCGCCATTTGAGCACTCCACACCACCCAGAAAAGACGTCTGTTAAAACCAGCTTCGAGTAGTTTGAGTAGTACTGAGGGTCAAAACTAGTAGTACGATAGTGTAGCTATCCACTGGTGGTGTTAGTTTGATTTTGCCTGATGTTCGGTTTTGTAAAATCTGGTCACATATATGGTTTGCCCAGAAACACTTTGTTCGTCCTCATCTGCCACAGATTCACGTGGAAACACTCGGAAACTTAGAATTACGTACGCAATTATTTGTATAGGATTCCTATGGGGATTTTTATATCTCAAACTTTGATTTCACATATGTGACCTGATCTTGGAAAACCTACTTTTTGGCACATTGGTCAATTTTCTGTTTATAGCTTAAATACAGTACTGGGTATTCATCTATCTTTTGTCAAAATTTCAGCTTAATATCTTTAAGCATTCCTGAGATATGGCCAATTTACTCTCCTGTACATTACAAACTAACTTTTATGGCGATGTATTGAGTTCTGTGAGTGATTAGGCCACTCCAAATAAATTCTCTGTTTCCCGTCCACCGCCCGCATCTAGTTACTGTCAGCTCTAAATATTCCATTATTCCATATTCTTCCATTATTTTCTGGTTATCGTTCCACAATGACAGACACTTAAAACCATGCCAGCTTACGTGTCAGCAGTGCTATTTTTGAAACTTGAAAAGGAAAGAACAAGCTTAAGCATGCTTTTACGCAGTTTATGTGTATGGTTGTACCAGGAAAATAATGGTTTGAAAAGCTGCCAATCTTATAATGAAATAATGGAAATGGATCGCCTGCCCGCATGCAAATATGCTTAAGGCCAGGACAGGAAACAGAGAATTTATTTGAAGTGGCCTTAAGGGTGACAAATGGTGACAAATCACTTCGTTTACCAATAATTCCGTTTTTACCATCTAGAATACTTTAAAAGACATTTCTGATAGTTTAATGAAGTATTCTTGGTACATTTCTGCAATTAAATCCCATGTATTATTGTCTAAGACTAAGTTTTAGCCATTCCAGTACCTGAACAAATCACCCAATTTGTAAGTTAATTGTTGTCCCACGCATGTGAAATTACTACATGGTCTGATATAATCATCCATATCTCCTAAGAAAAAGAAGCTATGGGTGTGAAACTTCACAGCAAGAAAGTTTAATATTTGCTTTATCCAAATGTGCAAAAAAATTAATATTGAAAAAATTGTTGAAAGTTTCAATTGAGTTTTCCCAAAAAGTTTGCTTGTGCCCAAAAGTTTGGTTTTCCAAGATCCGGTCACATATTTCAATTAATACAATGGCGGATCCAGGATGGGGCATTTGGGGCAAATGCCCCTCCTCCCCCCCCTTCAAGAAATTGCATACAAGATCGAGCTACTCTAATAGAGCAGTCAATTACTCTAATAAAGCAGTCACAATGTTCATGAGGCAGTGTAGCTTACTTATGAAGCTATAAATAGGATTTTATTTTACATAACATATGTGATATAATATTTGGTAAAGGATAACTAGCTATTATTGTTGTGACCTTTTTTTTTTTTTTTTTTTGCTCTTCAACGATTTTCAGCAAGGTTCCCCCCCCTCTTTCCAGACTCTGTATCCGCCCCTGTAATACCACATGGATTTTAATCCAGTAAAGTGCATTACGAAGTACGAAGCACTGACTATCATTAACTGGAACGGCAGCTTGTGAAACTTTTATTGAAGGTGTGTAATTTAAGTAGCAAAAATATATATGAAAAATTGGTTTGTTGGAAATCGCTACTGTGAATGAGACTGCACAACCTTGGTACACAAGCTTTGGGGTCCAGGCTTTCCCACACGTTCTTGATGCTCATACTCAGGATGCAATTGTCCCTGAGGTCACTCATTTCGGTAGGAACCAATTAATGTTATCTGCTATTGTAATATGAACCTGCATGGTTACAGGTGTCCAGGCAGCACCACTGATGCGTGATGTAGGTGGAGTACATGCAGTGTAATCTCTTACATATTCCGATGACATCAACTCATGAAAAAGAAGTGATAGCACCAGTGGCTGAGGATGAAGACATTGAATTTACAGAAGAAGAGAGTGCAGCAGAGTCTACAGAATCCACCATAAATTGGGAGACCACTACATCAGAAGATGAAGAACAGATTCCAGTAGAAAAGCAACTGACTTTTCTGGTGTTTCAGTCTGCCCTTATGTTGCTGTTTGCCACCTGTGTAGCATGTGGCAGTACCTTTATTTCCATCAAACTCCATGTGATTGGATCGTTCCTCAGCATCAAGCAAGCATGCAGCTAGTGTAATAATACATTTGTTTGGGAAAGCCAGCCATATATACGTAGCATTCCAGCTGGGAATGTTCTGACATCTGCTGCTATTCTGTTCACTGGCTCTTTACCAGCTAAGGCACTCAGAGCATTTAAGACCCTTCACTGTGCTACAATAAGTAGAATAACATTATTTTAGACATCAAAAAAATACCTTCACCCTATCATTCGTGTTATTTGGGAGAAGAACCAATTTCTACTCCTTATAAGGAGTAGAAATTGGTTCTTCTCCCAAATAACACGAATGATAGGGTGAAGGTAATTAGCAAACTGAAAGGGAAACAACAAGGCTTGGTAATTGGTGGTGATGGAAGATCTGATAGCCCTGGACACAGTGCCAAGTATGGATCATATTCCATGCTTGAATTGAATCTTAATAAAATAGTGGATATACAGCTTGTTCAGGTACAGCTATATTATGGTGAAGTATGTGGTGTATACTAAGGGGTCGTCCACCATTTTCTGCTTTTTCGCAAGCGTACAAACCGTACGCTAGGGGGAGGGGTAAAATCGCATGTACGCTTTTTAAAAAGGCAGTGGTTCCTGAACCGAAAGTCGGTGCAATAACACGTGCGCTATTGAACCGACAGTCATGTGACACTTACGAAATAGACTTTTACAGGCTACGAGAAGAGCCAAGTAGAGCCAAACAGCAAAGTAAGCAGTAAAAATGATCAACTATATGAATCTAGTCTGCTTTATCAATCACGTGAGCTATGTACTTTACAACCCAGTGAATGTAATTGTGGGATGCAACATGATTTGAGGCTCCTTCACTCGTGCAGATACCCTTCAGGAAATCCATCTACAACATGTACGGATGGTAACTAATTACAAAGTTGGCAACTAGTAAAAATTGGGACTTTGCTAGTCAAGAAGTCTGACCATGTAGCTACTCAGAGACTCCAGGACTTTATGCTATGTAGCTAGACCAGGACTTATGCTATGTAGCTAGACAACACCAAGGGTTTTGGAAAAGGCTAAATTTAAGAACAGCAGAAATGCACACTTGTAAAGTATTCTTGTGTTCATGGTCAGTTGTCTAATTAAGATCCTATCACTAGTCGTTATCACACTAATAAAATGTAAGTGTACTGAGACATGTACTACGGTGAGATCACTTAGTGTATTATATTGCCAGCTTTACAGTGGGTGAAAGTTGCACTGTACAGGAATATGGCATGCATCGTACTTTATACACTATTTTACAAAATACATTGGGCCGGTACAATGATATTTAACGCATGTTTTAGCAGTAGACAGCAAAGCAGTAAACAGACTGATATAACTAATACACATGATGTCATTGATTTGCAAAATTTCTGTACAAAGTAGAACTAGCTACCATCATGCACGTGTGTGTTACGTGTGTTTATTTTGTTGCGATAAAAATTAACTTTATCGTTGCCATTTCTAAGCTTAACAGCCTTCTTGCTTGTTGTAAGCTTGGGTGGATTTAGGTTAACAACTGCATGATTTTCCAATTCATGGTGAACAAAATAAGCCAGGTTGCAATTTCATTGTATTGACTGTTGCACTCGTAAATTATTGGTTTAAAAAGTGCTTGGTATAGTCACTGTATGCATATAAATGTACAGCTTTCGTTGTTCCTGCCCTCTACCCCCAAGAGTTTTCAACATGTAAGGCTGAAACTTTAGCAGCTCTTTGCCTTTTCCCTATAGACAACAAAGTTTTTATAAGAAATTCAAGATAAATGCAAACTAGTTTGGTTTTTGCTAAGATCAGCTGGTCATATTCAGTACGTGTATTATCACAAATTAAAGGCAGTAAACACTGAACCAAAATTTGGCGAAATCATGTATGGACTGACAGTCATGTGACACTTACCAAATTGACTATTATTGAGAATCAAGGACCAAATCCAAACTGCAAAGTAATGCTGAGCAATATACCAACTATTTAGTTAAACCACCATCTAATTTCTTAACACTGCAATACCATGGATTTAAAAAAAACACAGTTTTTAAAGCTTCACTGTTTTATATGATAAGTGTGCATGTAAATAGATATGCACTGGTGTACAAACTGCAGTCAGCTTGCCAACAATTCTGTCTTACTGTAAGTAAGAATGCTTACTTTTATATTATATCTGCAGGTAATGGAGGTTTAAAATGGCATACCGATAGTATAGTTATACAGCATCATCAAGTGGCAATCTGTGAAATACCAAAACACCATTTTGAATTTTACTGCAGGATGCAACATGATTGAACCTCCTCTTGCATGTAACACTCCTCAGGAAATTTTTCTAAAGTTCATGGTGATTGTAAAGTTGTGAGTCCACCCATACCAGTCTCCAACATCTCAGGTTCTTTATTAAATGCTTTGTATTTGAGCAGTTATACAGGCCAAGTAGCTCTTGACCAACTCAGATATGCCAACACTGCACACGTGTATGCATATCAGTGTGTGCATCATATTACTATACATTGCTAAATATCCTCTGTTTAAAACATGTAGATGGAGTAAGGCTTTCATAATCATCATCTCTATAACCACAGCTACTGCTTTGGTGTACTAATCACTCAGTGCTAGTGAAATTACATGCTGGCATTAATTTTGTTAATGTTATTGTGGTGCAAGCCTTTAAACAATGAAAAATTTGGTCATTGGTCTCTTTATATTGAAGTATCATTGCCAACTTAGCTATGTACGAATGGGGACAAAGACATTCACTAGTTGGTTGTGGGTTACACACACTTAGTCCACTGTACATCTATCTAGCTATTGCATGTATACTTGAGTAAACTCCATAGTTTGGCCAGGTGTACTTAATTTGGTTTATCAGCCATTGTCCACTTTCACTAGATACACACTTAAAGTGATTACTGAGTGATGTGGTCGTGTCCATATTTGTGCATGGTCAAAATTTATGGCTTGTACTGGGAATTAATTTGGCAATGATGCTTTACAAACAATTTGTAACATATCTAGTGGGAAACCTTTGATCCAGCTACAGACATGCTTCAGTACCAAGTCTTTTGCTGCATTGTGATCATGCGTGCATAATTATATTGATTCCAGTGATGGTGACACATGTATTTTATGACATACAAGTTGCACAATGTTCAGGTTATGACTTGGTTCGTAACATATGCAGTGCACATACAATTAGGGAAAATTTTACTCTAATAACTTCGTACCATGCAAAAATGTTTGAGATAGTTTTGTATGCAATTGTTATGCAATAGGCTATACATAGATGACACAGAATTTTGTCATGACATTGGGGAGTTATGGACAGAGTTGAAAGTATTAAACATGGAATGTTTTAGTAAACTATTGTGCAAAGTATGATTTTATATTGAAACGTGATTCTATATAAAATTTCATTAGCTTGAGGGCTTGAACTATTTTCTGCATGAAATACACCATGAAATATAATTATGTGCTCAATGTATTATTGACACCAACACACAGAATCCATTAGAGCTTGTAAAATCACAATTCTCTTACTGGTATGTATACCAGCAGGGTTAGCCTGCATACTTAGTTTTGTTGAGAAATTATCCCTGCCCTCACAACCTCTGCTGCAACTGTACAGTAGGGGTGGAGTGATGCTATCATTAGAAATATTTGGTTTTTAATATTCACTGTGAGAACCTTAGATTATAGAGACCAGCAAAGATTACTAAACCAAGTGGTTGAAAACAATGCATGCCAAGCAGAAACAGATTTTATAGCTTTTTTTGTAGTACTTTTCAAATATTATTCAGATAACATACAGAGTAACTACAAATGCAAGCATTGATCCCCACCCTATATTAATGTCAGGACACCATTATGCATCCACAACCTCTGTATCACAAAACAAGACCACTTCTGTAACAGATCACCTCTGCCAATAGAAATGGTTACACCACATGATGCAATATTTATTGGTGGTAGACTATGCTTATGTGAACGTAAGGGTCTGGGAACATTAGCATACTCAACTAGTGTTTTAGCAACATTATGCACTAATTGAAAGAAGCCTTTCAGTATAACCCTTGCATGGTCTTTGAAGAATCTATCTTATTCTCAGTATGAATGCATGCATGTGCTTGCACTGACTAAGTGACAACTGAAGAACTAAAGGATTCTTTATTCTAACTGACTACAAGTCATGTACCATAAACAATGAAAGTTTGGAGCAACTGAAGTATAGTGGATCCGCATCCGAAGTGGGTTGGTGGATGAAACTTTATTATTGAGTTAATATTGATAGCAAATTGATTCATAAAACTTTTGTCATTACGGTATGTTCTTATCATATGTTCACATGAATGGTCAGGTGTTGCCAGACTAGTGCAGCAAAATGTACCATCCTTAGTAGTCCTTACCAGTATTAAATGTTGAATACCCTTATAACAATCCTTACCCACATGTACATAGAACAAACTCGTGACAAATAAACTATCATCAAATGCATATACATTTGTATAGGTGACTCAGCATACCTCTATAGGCACAGAAATTCAATGTCAAATACTAAACATACAAACACACAACGTGCACGCCAATCCAAGTATACATATTCCTGTACAGTACAATTTTCACCTACAGTAATACTGGTAATGTAGTCCACTGAGTGATCTCACTGTACATATCCAAGTGTACAAATCACTCAGCCACATCAGTTTTGTTGGGTTAGTAGCCGCTACCAGCTGTTGGCTGGCTCTTAAACAAGTATTGTCCTCCATGAACACAGGAACACGCATTTCCGCTGTTCTTTAGCCTTTTCCACAACCCTTAAGCTTGGTATTGTCTACATAGCAGTCACAGTAAAGTCCTGGAGTCTCTGATGTAAACTATGGTCAGACTTCTTGACTAGCAAAGTCCCAACTTTCACACTGACACTGATTGCCAATTTTTGTAACTCGCTACCATCCGTACGTGGTTCCACCATTGTAGACGGATTACCTGAAGAGTAGTGCTGCACGAGTGAGGAGCCTCAAGTCATGTTGCATCCAGAGTTGGGGTAGTTACTACAGAAAAGTAACTAGTTACTAGTTACACGTTACTTTTATCCCATGTAACTTAGTTACAGTTACAGTTACTTTTCAAAAGGTAACTAAGTACTCTAGTTACTAGTTACTTTCGTAGTATAAATTATGACTTGTTTTTAGCTTTTGTAACATGAATTTTGCTCAGAAATATATCATTAAGGGATGCAACACATATATGCACTTAAAATAACAACTCTGTTGCTCTTTCAGGTCAGTTTTAATTATTGCTACGTCTGTTACTCAGGCTGAATCATAGAGAACAGTACACAGAATCTGTCTACTTAATCTGGCTGTAGAATATATGGCACAAAAATTGAAGTGCTCTTGCTTTTAAAGCATAATTAGTCATAGTTACAATGTAACTATTGTAACTAGTTACCATTGTAACTTAGTTACTTTCAGACAATTACTCCTAGTTACAAGTTACTAGTTACAAAGCAAGTAACTAGTTATATTACTAGTTACTTTAAAAGTAATCCGTTACATAACTTAGTTACAAAAGTACCTAGTTACCCCCAAGTCTGCTTTTCTGTAAAGTCTGTCCACAACACCTGATGATGACAGTGAACTTGTGCAAGCCAAATGGTTATCACTGGACAACCATGTGCATGATGTTCACAGGAGGCATAGTACAAATTTCCAAAGTGTTCTCATGGTAGATTAAGACACCAAGATAGGGAGAAAAAGTGGTTTAAAAGACGTAAGTAGGGTATGATATCCACATATATAGTGATATGGTTGAGCATGTATATTATTGAATAGACGCAAAAGCAAGTGAGAAGCTAACATCTTTTCTGACCAATTCAACACACTTGAAGGACATGACCCGCCTTGCTGTTGCTCACCAGACATCTAGCTTGGAGTCATTCCACAATGTTGTGATTAACTTTGCACCAAAGGTAGTTGCTTTTTCTTACAAGGGAATGAATGTAATAGTCACTTGGCTTCATTTTATTCATTCAATTTAGTGTTAATGTAATGATTGGTGTGTTAATTTCTCTATTATGAGCTAACTATTTGCACCTTTAATCATTAATTGTGTAACCTAACCTGCAGACATAAAGTTGCTTTTACAGTGCAGGTTAAAGCTAGCAGCATTGCATTTTAATGAAAACAGTAACCATCCTCAAACAGTCACAAAGTAAGGTGTGGAACGGTATGATGTCGTACAACCTAAGTATAAGAGTGGTGGTTATCTTGTACGCAAAGTTCATGTGAAAGCTACATATGGTAAGAGAAATAAGGTTTATTTGATTTAGCTCTTATAGTTGATGATATGTATGTAGGTTATGTTGAACAGCTACTACAAGAAACCATCGGACAATACAACTCAGGAGGAAGCGATCTGCAAGAAGATCCTAAACCACTATGCTCTGCTTTTGAGCAACCAGACAAAGCAATTGCAAAACAACAACACAAAAGTCAATTTAGCACTACTTAAGTATAGGATATTTGGATATCATTATTTTGCCCATAACAGTATAATTCACTTTCGCATTATGCATGAAGTTTACATGATATACGTATATTTATATGGTAATATTACAATTTAGGGTACTTGAAGCCTACATATATATGTCTCTGAAGGAAAGGTGTGCCTTATTTTATCCACAGCACAACTTGGTAGTACTGACTTTCCCAGCCAACCCCAGGAGTATTACAGCAGGAATCTGTTTACGGCTTGGAAGTATCCATAACAAAGTCTTTCTATACCTATTACTTCACTCTAATACATGACTGAATTACTAATAAGATATGATTCTTCCATGGAATGTATACGCAGGCGTAACGCAGCGTTCCCCCTCTGGCGTCAGCAACTTATGACGCATTCACAGGAAAAAAAGTGACATTTCTGGAGCAAAAATCAACATGGAAATGTACAGGAAATGTAACTGTTGAATTTACTATATCAAACCTGGAGTAAACTTGTATACCGTAAATGTCACATGTTGGGACATTTCCTAAAACATTGGAAATTTCATGTGTTTAGACATTTCCTCTGCCAAAAATTTGACGTGTTGTTAGATTTCCTGTATGTATTCAGAAATTTGACATTTACATGAGATTTCCTAATTTAAGGACAAATGGCATGCAGTGACATTTCCTACCCTATTCAGAAATTTGACATTTACATGAGATTTCCTTGGTCAAAGACACATGGCATGCAGTGACATTTCCTACACTATTCATAAATTTGACAATACAAAACATTAACTTTATTTTGCACTCTACTGTATATGTGTGCATATAATCACATTATAAGGGAGGTTTGAAATATTGTACCACAAGTTAAGGATGTGTTGCTAGGTGTGGAATAACAATCATTATTAAAGTTTTATATTAACAATTCATTTAGCTGAATAACTATTTCTCAATAGCTGCATGCATGGATATGATATTCTAACAGGGATTAAATTTCTAATTTAAATACAAATGTGTGGTTATGCGTATTAAATATCATACGATGCACTTTATAATTGTTCTATGTGCATATACAAGCGATGGGTACAATGTCAAGAAATGTTGTGTTCAATTATTATCCAAATAAATTCAGGTGTATCAGTCATTGTGACAACATTAGGGTTTAGCGAACAAAAATAGCAAGGGTCATATCAGTATTATACTGACTGCTAGAAATGGAAGATGGTAGGAGGCAATCACGCCAGCGGCAATCTTTTGGATTTGTCAGTGTAGAAGCTGTCCAGTAGGTATCACAGTTCTTGTAATGATTGGTTGGTGATACTTTATCAAATGTAATGCCAAGTATACCAGAAAAATGAACTGATGGTGCTGGTGATACTCCATTGCTTGCTGTACACTGATCTACCACCTTCTTAGCATCGAGTAGTATACCTCCTGTCCAGTGGTAATCAATATTGCGATTGAAATAACCTTTATATGCATAAACTATTGTTCCTTTGTGATATGCTACTATCATTTGTTCAGTGGAGTTGAAACGAGTTTTGTTAGGTACATTACACCATTCCTGATGACTAGCATCCTTGACACAAGGTTGATTGTAGTCAGAGTAGTAGAACATCTTTTCATACAGTGTTGTGTACTTCATGTAAGTATGCTGCCAAACAAGAGTCCATCCTCCACCATCGATTGTCATGTCACAGTAGATCTGTGGAATTATATTAACCAATAAAATTTAATAAGACATTACTTGTATGTTTCTTTAGATTTTGTAGTTCACTGATGCATTAAACATTGGAAATTGCAACAGTGTTCATATATAGCTTACAAACCTGCATATACTGTGCCCAGTACACTCCACTTTCAGGAGATCTGGTACAATCTGTAGACAATGCTTCTTTAATTTGTTTGCAGTTTGTAGCACTACGTTCCTTAGTTTTCCCAGTGGATGGAGACAACCTATATAAGTTTTGTTAAAGTCACTCTTGTAGGTAGTTAACTTACTCAAATGGGGTCCATGTTGCACTCTTACATATCCAAATGACTAAAGGATCAACTGGACTGTAAACACTTTCTCCTTCATTATCACTAGTACACTGTTTAGTGGGAGTAGCGGAACGCTATATTATTGAAATAACAAAGAAGTAACTGCAATATCACTGGTGTCCAGATTGTTTGTCTACCTGTCCAAAGTTGTAATTAGTTTACGATGTACTTAAAGATTTAGCAGAAGAATCCCCCCAGATCCCCAACTCTTGTTATAAATGATGTATAAAAACTGACCAACTTGCCCAGATTGTTTATAATGTTAATGTGATTTCTAACCAATTAAATCATGGTATGAGTTACATCCAGTTTATTCCAAACCCTTGTTTAGAATGATGTTACAATAAACTGATTTTATAGCAATACAGTCAAATTTCTCTAAAATGTGATGCTCATGACACACGTCAATTATACTGGTGTTGTTAGATAGTCACCTCTATAAGCTGACATTGTACAATATTTAGAATTGGATTATACAGTAAGTTACAGATAAGAAAGAGCACACAACATTAAATTTTACAGGTATAAATTACGTACATACATTCAAATTGTTTTATAGATCATTGTAAGCATACATGCTTAAAAAAAACTGTGTTAATTCCTGCCACCATTCCAGATGATAGAGGTTAAACTCAATGGAGGCTAACACTGTGAAAAAAGAGGGATATAAGATGGTATTTCCAGTGGCTTATTGAATACAAAAAAGCTTGATATAACCTGTATTATACTAACAATCTCATGTAAGGCTTTAGTTAATGTGTTAAACATACTGAAACCATATATGTGATGGTATAGTGTGGGCATTATACTAGATATAAGCTATTTTAGGTAATATGGTAAATAAACTGAAACCATATATGTAATAGTATAGTATGCATTATACTAAAGTATAACATGAGTATAATACAGGGTTTATATCAAGGTTTATTTGTATTCAATAAGCCACTGGAAATACCATATTATATCCCACTTTTTTCACAGTGTAAAACTATACTAGGTAATTAAATTTTGTGTAGCTCATGATCAAAGGCATCAAACTTTTGGTGTCAGTTTAGGCACCCGTAGTTTGGCACACAGGTGTCACTTTCATGGTGTTATAGTTTCTGATTCAATTCTGAAGTATGTGTGTATCATTTGTGTTATATACAAGCTTCATTCCTTACATATATATTTGGCACTGTAGTGTGGATTGAAGTGTGAAATTTAAATCAAATTGCATGTTGTTTTATATGTAGAGCTACATACATATACACTTGGCACAACTGGTATTCTGCAGTGCACTGTACATCAATAGATGAATCGAATATGAAATGTAATTTATGCACACAGTGCCACACACGTGTAACAAGAACAAATCATTTTAATTCCATAGGTAAGGTCACAATTAGGTTGTATACACATCAGGGACAGGCCAAAGAGTGGGGGGCAATTATGACAATGAAATTTACACAGTGGAGGTGAAACATAGAACAGATATGGATATTTTTCAAGTGTTGATATATTATGTGCACTTATATTTTCTTGTAAACCATTGTGTAGTATTTGTACAAACAATGTACATAGTTATTAATAATTTTTGTGAATGGCTTACATGTCTTAAGTGTTATTTGATGACGGCATGTGTGCCTGCTTAGTAGAATTTGACCATAATTTGTACTGGTAATTTCTCACTAGACAATTTGTAGTAGCCACCTGGTGTTGTGGCAAGTTTCATGTTTTGTTTGTGCAAGACAATCTTAAAGCTGTGTATATTTATTCTCCCAAATTTTTTTTGACAGACTGCATGTGACAGTATTTCTGAATCAACTGTCACTGTGCTTATCATGCTGCGTTAGCTCAGAACCACTAGATTTTAATGTGGATCATGCCTTTTGTGAAGTTTTTAACAAAATCAAATTCTTCCCTTAAATTGTAGCCAGAAGGCTAATCATAGCTTGCATAATAATATAGCCAGAGTATTATATATCTGTACAGTATAGATGATAACTTTAATAGCCATTGTAGTGACAGTACAAAAAATGAATATATGTAACATTGTGTATATATACATTGTGGTTTGCATCAGTAAATACGTATTACATACCTTATGAACAACTGAAAGAGGGTTTTCTTTCCCTTGTAGCATCATGGCATGGCTGTGAATTGGTATAAGAAATGATTGCTCTGCCACTCTATTCCAAACACCTTTGGACCATAAATATGTCCTTATTAGGACTTGTATTTAGATGCTAAAAATGTATGTATACTTAATACAGTCATCAGCAAATGGGACTACAGATAGTGCATGTGTGTGTCCACATTCCAGTATGTCCTTTTTGAGATGCTCCACATTTAGTTCATATTGTGTGCATGGTAGCTATGTATAGCATATTTTAGGTATCATTACCTTAGCTTAAGCATGACTGCTATCAGACTGTAGAGAAGAATTGTTGAATTCATCTTGAAGTCCCACTACAGCAACTAGTAGTCACAGGATCTTTGCAACAGCTGTGAACTATCCAACTGAGTCTTACACTGTCTCACTGTAGTATTTGACTAAATTGAGAGGAATTTGTTTAACTTACTTGTACGGCACATGTCTACTGCTCTACAAGCATGCATGCATTTTTGATTAAGCATGCATGTCATTTTTGATAACAAGAGTTACTGATTTATTGAGTATATAATTCTGTAAGTGCTTCACAAGTGTATAAAGTGTTTGAATTTTTCAATGATTAAGTAGAGGTTGAATGCAGAGAAGATCTCAAATCCCAGCTGTTGTGGCTCTTCTGGCACATGCCTAGACTGCATGTTGCGGGGGATCAAGTCACCACTGAGTCTGGGATTTTTTCTGCATTCTTCAATATTTTAGTTACATGTTTCACACTCTCTGTATTCACAGGCTTTAGCCTTCTCACAGGTCACTAGTGGGATAGCATTTAATAATAATAATCTGTGGTACAATACATAAAATGATGAAGTGTGCCAATGTCTGGTCAGTCAAGGTATTCTGTACACTCTTCGGCATGAATTTTTTTTCAAGGATGTATCCTGTCTGACAAAACTTACTTGACACTTTCAATCAAGGGCGTCAGAGTAGGTGTGACCAGTGAGGCCACAGCCTCATCACTTTTTAGTTGGAAATAAAAAACTTTCAATTTGATGAATCCAACACCAAAGTAGACATGCAATACTTGTAGCATTTATTCAATACAACAATTGATAAAACAGCACTTTTACTAAGCATAAACTTAAGTGCCTCTAAAAATAATTGCCGTTATGTATCCCACTAGGGACCTGTGAGAAGGCTAGGCATGTAAATACAGGGAGTCAGAAACATGTATCTAAAACTGTGAAGAATGCAGAAAAAAAATAGCTTTGGCTATGTTTCTCTTTGTAGTTACTTTGGTTACAGTTTATCTCAGTAATAAACTCAAATGATAAGTTTTAAGAGTTAAGAGTTAAACAGTATTATGGAGGTGCTTTATGGCAGTGTCCTGACACTCCTGGACCAGTTATATCCTGAACACTTAATTGTCAGGTAGCTAACTAGCGCCTACTACAGTGTTACAAAAAATTTCCTCCAAATAACACTTCAAAATGTCAATTTCAGTGAAGGGTGGGGGGGGGGCATGCTCTTACAATATTAGTCTGACGCTCCTGCTTTCAATGTATGCATGAAAAGCTATGTTAGATAATAGAATAGTCTATCCAAAGTATCTGATACAGTTATTGCTTGACTAATTAATAAACTACGGACTTATCAGGGATGGATCCAAGGGGGTTCAAAGGGTTCCATCAGCTTGATGAGTTGTTGACAAGTTTTTCAATTCAGTACTTCTAAATGTCAAAGAAATACTTATTGCAACTTAATATATAGTGACAAAACACTCATTTTACCTCCCTTTACTGCAAAATCACTCGAAACTACCACCCCAGCATTTTCATGCTCAATAAGTGCCTCTAAAATAATTATTGTTTTATGTTTCAAAGCTACCTCTAAAGGTTTCAGTTACATTTCTAAAGGCCTAAATGGTAAGATTTAATGGTGAAACATTGATTGCTGAGGAGTAATTATTTATAAAATCTTATTGGGTGAAGCTGCAATTATCATGGAACCACCCTTTTAAAAAAATCTGAAACCACTCCTACTTATTCTATAATGTACATCAGACCAACAAAATACCTTGCTTATGATTTGGATTGATAGTAGTTGATCTTGTTGATCTAGTCAGTATGGTGGTTTGACACTTACCTCAAGCACAAGAGCAATCATTGTGAAGAAATGTGCACCAGGAAACAGACTAACCTTAATTTAATAACTGGCACAAAGAAGGATATAACATATTTTATTGCTAACGTCATGGTGTAAACCATAACAGATCTACTAAAGTAAGTTTGCAGGTATGAAAACGCAACATGCATATGCTACATATTACATGCATGCTTGTAAACATTCCACAATTGAGTCCTATGTACATGATGTACGGAATTTTATCATAAACACAAAGTTCCAATCTACATAATATTATTATTTCTGGAGCATCACGTGAGATCACGTGACCTTCCAAGAATCCTGAAGTGGAAAGAAGTCTGGTCAGTGTATGGTGGCTGGCACTGGTCATGGAGTGATTCCAAAGTATGTTTTTGTGTGTTTGGCTTTTTTACAGCCAGATGAGTGTTATATGTGACTGGATTTTGGAAAAACGATCCAAATTGCCCAATAGAAGTTTCGAGATAAACGGTTTTAAAGAATTGAAGCCAGCATAACTCTCCAAGGATAGCAAGCACGCGTATGAAATTTACACAAAAGATGCATTGATCTGTTACCTTTCAGGCCACTTCCAGCACTTGTTGCTTGTAGAGTTTCCCGCCAATTAAGATAGAAAATCTGAGCAGTTGGACGAGCGAAGTAGTATCACGAGTGCTCACAAAGGGGTGGAGGGTGGGGGGTGGCGGGGAGGGCAAGAGATAGAAAGAGATAGAACTCAAAATGGAGGCAGACCACGATTGGAGTCTAGACACGAGATTACAGGGCTGTGCTGCCTCCTTAGTGGCTGATATGTAGCAAAATCAACAGGGAACACGTTTGGCCAACATTATAAGGCTGTCCACCAGTAAACCACTGATTCTTGCCAAGCCAGGTCCTTCACAAGGTCTGAAACCGCCATTTGAGCACTCCACACCACCCAGAAAAGACGTCTGTTAAAACCAGCCTCGTGTAGTTTGAGTAGTACTGAGGTTCAAAACTAGTAGTATGATAGTGTAGCTATCCACTGGTGGTGTTAGTTTGATTTTGCCTGATGTGCGATTTGGATCGGTTTTGTAAAATCTGGTCACATATATAAATCTATGGATGTTGAAATTAAGTTTTAGCTGATATGAAGTTAATAATAATAGTCACGCATATTTTGCTAAATACTTTGCAAGTGATGCTGCTATTAAATAGTATCACGATCACTACTACACTGACTATTCATGATGATACTGGACAATACTTACACCACTGTATGTAGCCATATTTCAATCATTTCTGGTCTCACATACTGTATTGCGTAGCAATCCTGCACACACTATCATCTTGAAATAATAACATGCTTTGAGGCTATGATGTTCACATTTTTCTGCCGGAGTAGTGTATGGTTTATCAGGTACATGTAGGTGGACTTATTCAGTTACAAGGATTCTTAGCCAAATATTGCTTAACAAGTGGTTTTAATGGCACTAATGTACAATCGTAACAGGGCGGATTTAGGGAGGTGCTTGGGGTGCTGAAGCACCCCCCTTCCAAAATTTTATCATGTGCAAGCTAGGAATCTTCTAGAAGTTGCAGTATAGATGCAATTGCATCGTATATGTATGCATGGGCAATGAAAAAATGGAAAGAAAAGGGGGAATGGCTAATCTTTACTTAGAATTACTAAGAGGGGTTTAACTTAAACTTTTGGTGTGAGACTTACCCTAAAAGCCACTAAAAATCGAAATACTCTAATAAAACAGTCAACTACTCTAATAGAACATCCATCATAATGTTTTTTTCAAGAAGTTTCCAGTGTGGTTTCTTGACCTGTGCACTGCTATCTTACCATTGCTCCAAACATCCTGCCTTATACTAATCACTTTCTGAGAACAACTTCTGTTAATATTATAGTGAGTATTTTCAGTTGTTGCTACATTGATACTTGGGTTGACATGCTTAAGTAAAACAGTTAATTTCTTAGCATGTATACAGTTAACAAGGCTGTAGTATCTGAGAACTGTCTGTCTTTGCTTTATCAGTGCCAAAGTTCCATGCTGCATTTATCTGAATCTAGCACCTAATAAAATTTAATGTCATACAGTGTTTGCACTCCTAAACCCTTTGAGCTCAACTTCATAAGTTATGATACCACAGCATTTACACTATAACTAGTTGTGCATGTAAGTGACTTTGGACTCTGGTTGTAAAAAAATAATATGGTGATGGGGTCATATAGCTATAAAAAGTCAGATTGAAATAGTAACAGAACAGTCTGTGGCTATAATTTATATGCTACAAAGTTGAAGTTATTTTTGTGTGCATTTTAAATCTCTACAATGACCTTAAGATCCAATCCTGTATATGTCTTTGACAATCCACTATTATGTATTATAATCTAATAGCATTTACAAGCGTAGTTCTGTTTTTCTAAAATTGCATACAACTGAACTCATCCATCTTTTACCCCCACAATCTTTCAGTACAATAGAATATTTGGTTAAAAATGGCTTCCAGATTCAATCTTGTGATAGCTATATTTCCTGAGGAAGCATCACCCCAGACCCCCTAGCTGGAAAATTCTACATATGCGTACTCTACACACTGCACGGTGAGTGTATACTTGCCCTCTCAAGCCCTCTCTTCATTGTTACTGTTTGGACGTTATAGTTTGAGCTATGAGACTGTAAAGCACACTAGCTATACCCTAAGCCAAGCAATACACTAAATTTAGTGATCTTGTATATTGATGAATTTATATACCACATAAATTTTATTAATTCATGAATTTATATAATCAGTTAGCAAAAAACCAAATTCTAAAATCGTTAAATTTAATGTATCGCTAAATTAAGGTATTTCAAACACAAATTTAATGGCAAGTATTGATCATGTATAGCTGCATCCTTCTCCTCCCTTTTCTTTATGTAAAGAATATATTTTTAGTTAATGGCTGTGCCTTTATATATGACAGCTAGTATTACAACTGTTCTGGAATAATGGTGTCATTATTTTCATCATTATTCATTAATACACTTAGGTGACTCACAATGCTTTACAAGCATTGTGAAAGCATTGTGAATCACTTGGCATCATTTTTCAGTCAAAAATATTGCCAAATTTTAATACTGAATAGGCTAAATTTGCAAAAAAATTTCTGTGGGGGCATGCCCCCAGACCCTCCTAGATAGAGCATGCATGAGTGTACTTCACACACTATAGCTAGCTAGTTGTATTAACCAGTTGTTGCTTTACTTAGCCAACCAACCATTATGTTAGCACCCCTCCTTCTGAAATCCTAGATCCGCCCCTGACCATGATTAAATGCAATATCAATATTTTAGACTACAGTGAAACCTATCTAATCAGGTTGCTGTACAGTAGGTCACCTGGTCAATGTAATTAGACAATCCCCACATGTACAAATTGACCTGTCTAATGCAGCCACCTGCTTAGGAATTTGATCCAAAGGTTTGCAGAAAAAAAAGAGTTTCAGCATATCATGATAATAGTATATGTGACCGGATTTCACATAACAAGGCTTCCACACACACAAAATCAAACTTACGTTTTTACCAGAAATGGATTGCTGGCCTAATACACTATCACATTCCACACTGTACTTCCTTCAGGACTGGCAAGTCTGGTTTCTGTGGCAGCTTTCTTCCGACCCTGTCAAAGCCACGAGTGGGAGATTGGCGCCATTGGATGGCCATGGCTTTGTGATAATGGTGTGTAGTGAGCTGGGACTTCACAGAGAGCTCACCAATAGTGTTCTCGGTCAATTTGGAGTGATTTGAGGGCCATGGGGAGCCCAAACTTGGCCTCTGGATTCCAATCGTCTTCTTACTCCATTTTATACCCGTATATTAAGACCACCATCCACCCCCACCCTCCCACCCTATTACTATCACCTGTGATATTATTACCCACTCGAGAAAAGCTGCCCAAAACAGAGCTAATTTTGGGTATCAGAAATGTATACACCCACTCAGTGATAGCTAGTAAATAGATGCATACTTGGTGCAAATTTTGCTTGCACAGCTGTAGGCACTGGGAAGTTATTACACAATGATTACTTAAAATCGCCATATCTCCTAACGAAGTTTTGTGCGTCGAAGCCGGGTTTTGTCAAATTCAGTCACACATGAATACATTATAGCCCATACAAAGTGTAACTTACCAATTGACGCTTGAAAACAGGCCCACACTTTATTACCAACCCATGGAACACAAGGAGTAGCAAGAGGCAGCCAAACAAGCTAACTTTAGTATTGTTAGATCACGTGATCTCACGTGATGCCTCTCTTAATATTAAAAGTCATGAATACATTATAGCCCATACAAAGTGTAACTTACCAATTGACGCTTGAAAACAGGCCCACACTTTATTACCAACCCATGGAACACAAGGAGTAGCAAGAGGCAGCCAAACAAGCTAACTTTAGTATTGTTAGATCACGTGATCTCACGTGATGCCTCTCTTAATATTAAATGTGACCGGATTTCACATAACAAGGCTTCCACACACACAAAATCAAACTTACGTTTTTACCAGAAATGGATTGCTGGCCTAATACACTATCACATTCCACACTGTACTTCCTTCAGGACTGGCAAGTCTGGTTTCTGTGGCAGCTTTCTTCCGACCCTGTCAAAGCCACGAGTGGGAGATTGGCGCCATTGGATGGCCATGGCTTTGTGATAATGGTGTGTAGTGAGCTGGGACTTCACAGAGAGCTCACCAATAGTGTTCTCGGTCAATTTGGAGTGATTTGAGGGCCATGGGGAGCCCAAACTTGGCCTCTGGATTCCAATCGTCTTCTTACTCCATTTTATACCCGTATATTAAGACCACCATCCACCCCCACCCTCCCACCCTATTACTATCACCTGTGATATTATTACCCACTCGAGAAAAGCTGCCCAAAACAGAGCTAATTTTGGGTATCAGAAATGTATACACCCACTCAGTGATAGCTAGTAAATAGATGCATACTTGGTGCAAATTTTGCTTGCACAGCTGTAGGCACTGGGAAGTTATTACACAATGATTACTTAAAATCGCCATATCTCCTAACGAAGTTTTGTGCGTCGAAGCCGGGTTTTGTCAAATTCAGTCACATATCAATAAAATGGTAGAATTGCCCAGTCCTATAGTAGACGGTACTGTTTGTATGTTGTTACTCCTTGTTCACTAATCTACCACTGCATGTATTAGTTATTAGCATCAATGAACACAATTCCAATCCTAACTATTATCTTGGGTCTTACTGTTATAAGTAAATCTGTTTGTTTTCACTGGTATCATCATACTTTATACGTAAGTATATTTTGTGTGGCAGGATAAATGTGCCAATGTGTTACTGTATTTTCCATACAGTATTATACCATATGACCATTTAATCACATAACATCTGTACTGTATCTACCATACAGTGTAGCATTTTGATACTATTTAGAAACATCTATCAATATCATAGTGCTTATTGATTATTTATAATAATAATGCTAAAACCACCACATTTGTATTATATCCCTTTGTGAAGTCCCAATGATACCAAGTAGATAGAATATTAGCATACACTAAGTACCATTAGTCTCTTTTTAGAATTAATTTAATAATATATGTATAGCCACTAAATGCACACATCATCACAAATATAGCAAATTAACGGACAAATATAGCTATGGTCATACCAGTTTTACGTGTACTGCTAGAAATAGAAGATGGGAGCTGGCAATCAGCCCATCGACATTCACGTGGATTTGTTAGCGTATATCCTGAGCCATATGTGACACAATTACAATGATGATTGGTGGGTGATGATTTATCAAAGTTGAGACCAAATATTCCAGAAAAATGTACAGATGGTGCTGGTGGTACTCCATTGCTGCTTGCTGTACACTGATCTACCACCTTCTTAGCATCGAGTAGTATACCTCCTGTCCAGTGGTAATCAATATTGCGATTGAAATAACCTTTATATGCATAAACTATTGTTCCTTTGTGATATGCTACTATCATTTGTTCAGTGGGGTTGAAACGAGTTTTGTTAGGCACATTACACCATTCCTGATGACTAGCATCCTTGACACAAGGTTGATTGTAGTCAGAGTAGTAGAACATCTTAGTATAAAGTGGATTGTACTTCATGTAGGTGTGTTGCCAAACAAGCGTCCATCCTCCACCATCAATTGTCATATCACATGGAAATGCATGGCTAATTGACAGCACAAATCATGACAGAGTGACATGCTGAACTGAAACGTGTAGAAGGCATAGTGTAGAGACAACCATTTGTGTGTTCACTAATATCATATTGCAATCTGATTCAGGTAATGATTGAGAGAATGCTGTAACAACAAAGTGCATGCACACCTGCATATCCTGTGCCCAGTATACTCCACTTTCAAGAGATCTGGTACAATCAGTAGACAATGCTTCTTTAATTTGTTTGCAATTTGTGGCACTAAGTTCCTTAGTTTTTCCAGTGGATGGTGACAACCTGTATAAGTTTTGTTGAAGTCACTTTTATGGGTAGTTGACTTACTCAAATGGGGTCCATGTTGTACTTTTACATATCCAAATGACTAAAGGATTAGCTGGATTGTAAACATTTTCTCCTTCATTATCACTAGTACACTGTTTAGCAGGAGTAGTAGTGGCAATGGAACGCTGCAAGTATTAAAAACACGAAAGAATTATTGATTGCTGTGTCACATTTTTGCACTAGTATTTAAGCTATAGTCATGTGCCCCACATGCACTTAATAGATGCACACTGGTGAATCAGCACTATATCATGCATATGTGACTGCATTTGCACAATGAATATGGTTGCTTGCAAGCATGTGCACGTGTTTATACTGTACTAGCAATTCCTGCACACAAATTAGTGAACATAGTTTCTCTTGCACAGTCAAATTACTTTTTTCACAAACTGAATCCTAGGCACATATCTTGCAGATTATATGTGTGGATTCTCTGCAGCCTATTGGGTGCAATAGTATGTAGCTAGGGCACATGACCAGCTTAAACAGTGCAAACATGAGGCACTGCGAATGGTCTTAGCTCTAACTATTTATTGTAAGAGGATTAATTCTAACTACAGTACTACACACACAATTTAAAGTGGTGTAAGATCAAAGAATGATATCATACTGTAATGAGTGATGTGTGCACTTACTATATATATACCTGTGTGCGTGGTGTGTCTATATACTTACCTTAGTAATGTTTGATAGAGCATTTCTATGTAGCTCAAGCGTGACAGCTTGGCTGCAATTAAGTGCATGTAAATAAATATAACAGTACAGAGACATAACATAAGCACTTATTTCTTATTTCCCTTAACAATCCCTTAGCACTTATTGTAACATGTTTAGGAGCATAGCCAGAATGTTTTTTAAAAAGAGAGGTTTCCAAATGTTTAGTAGCATCAAAAAGATACATATGTACTCTTGGTTATTGTATGTGACTTACATACTGCTACCTGGTAGTATGTAAGTCACAAATGCATACACAGGCCTTGTTTTGAAAACCCATGCACAGTGTTGGGCAAGTTACTTTGTAAAAGTAACTAGTTACATATTACTTGCAACTGAACTATTTAGTTACAGTTACATATTACCCATAAAATAAAGTAACTGTAATATTATATTACTTTGTGTCCACAGCCTTAAACTTTCACGTGTGAAACTACCACCTTATCACGTGACATGATTGCGTTGTTGGACAATATGCGAATCTTGGTTATAAGTAAGAAGCTGGTGAATAAGCTTCATTCAGTAGGCCTCGTTACTTCGTTGTGGCTAGGCGTTACTCAGAGGATAACTAACGAGATTAGTAACTTCGTTACTTGTAGTAATAATATTACGTAATATTAGACTCGTTAAAGTAACTATATTACTTAGGTAACGCGTTACATTTGTAAGTAAAGTAACTTGCGTTATATTACCTGTTTTTATAGCGTATTTCGTTATATTACTTTGTTACCACAAAAGTAATAATATGACGTAACACGTTACATACTCCCAACACTGGGGGCCATACAGTTGTTGATGTATTGAGCTACAGTTCTGGTAGTGGCCATTTAATTTGATTGCAGTAGTTTGAAGGGTTAATTGATAGGGCTGTAAAGCACGCCGAGAATGCATGGCATACTTCTTCAAGAAAAAAGATTGAATAACCATTGTCAAGCACTACGATAGTTGTGTATAGTAGGGACCACAAAGGAGTAGGCGTGGCCTATGAAATAATATCACCCAAAAAACAGCCTCAATTTCCAGTAACAACGATCAGGCAGTATTGGTTAGGTGAAACTAAGCCCAAACAAGCTTTCAGATTAATCCGAAACGCTTTCAACAAGTTGCTACGGAATTTTAAAAATAATTAATTTTATTTAACGGAATTTTTTACTGACTGAGTAAGTAACTGACTGATGCCTTCAGACAAGCGTAACTCCATAACGGCTAAGGCTACGGGCTTGATTTTTTCTCTGTTCGACGTCACTTTGGCCTGACAGGTGCCTTTTGGCATACCGTAGTACATACAATGCATTCTTCATGGACTTACCAGTGTCCTCCTTTGTATCCCATTCATCTTCATATCAAAACTCATGTCAAATTAACCCATACATTACAATTTTCCGTAAAATATCATTATGCGTAAAATCAATGTACAGCAGCCTATGGAGTTAAGTTAGTTTTAAGTTACATTATTCATCATAACTCTGGTTCTTAAGGTGGTATCAAAATTGTTCGGCCGCCATTACACACGGATAACACTCCTCTATCTGATAGTGACAAAATTTATTCGAAGCTAAAGTGTTTCCAGCTTGCAAATTTACAACAAACGATGGTAAATATCAACTGACACAATACAAAATCCATTGGAGAGCAAATCACGAATTTCGCGTTCTAATTAAATAACGGCATCACGCCGTTACCATGGCGATTACGAGTTTTGTTTGGCCGGAATCGGATAGAGCAA
The DNA here is from genome assembly GCF_963678975.1 of Dysidea avara. Lineage (NCBI taxonomy): Eukaryota > Metazoa > Porifera > Demospongiae > Dictyoceratida > Dysideidae > Dysidea > Dysidea avara. Next base: position 26,609,303 of record NC_089279.1, on the reverse strand, counting down.
TTCATAAGGAGTTGAATGATACCAAGTTTTATGGTATTTGATCGTGTCTGGTGCTTGCAATTATTGAATATACAAAATGATGTAGTCTCACGTAGCCAGACCTTTTTCTTTCTTTTGTGTGGGGGCTGGAAAGAAAAGGGTCTGGTGAACATCGTCTTTGGCCTATCCCGAGATTGTGGGGATTCTACTGCGCAGTTTCTGGATTGTTTGTGGGTGCAAATGACGTGATCTGCTGCATTTGCATCCTGTTGCCATAAATATTTCAAAAGTAGCTATGGTAACAGGATTATCGATTCCAGGAGGATTTTAAAATTGATGGAAATAATTTCTATTTAGCACAGGCTTGTACAGTGCTCCCCAAGGATCTCACAAACACTTAGTTTTTAAAAATCCATCAATGGATGATGGAGTTATAAGCAATTTTATCTGTTTAAAATGGTAAAATTTTCTCCGCTTCTTTCCATTGAAAAAATTCCCCAAAATGGCACAATTGAACAAATGTTTATAACTCAGGTTTGCAAAAACTTTTCAACTTCTGTTTCCTGATATAAATACCTCAGTACATGGACTATAGTGCAACCATCATTATAAGACCCTCTCAGTAAAGGTCACCTCTGTAGAAGGCCACCTAACAGTTGCATGAATTTAGCATAATAAATGGAATAACAACTTGTACTTGGTCTGAATGCAAACACTCTGTACTAGTCACCTTCACCCAAAATACAATGTGCATGCAAAACAAGGACTTGTATTGTACATTTATAGCTGCTTATGCAGTTATTTTTACTGTTACTTTTTAACTCCTTGATAGCTACCAAAGTGACGCACCAGACAACTAGGTTATTTATGTTGCAAATTTGCTGACTTTTTGCATACTAATAATGAAAACTACATGGACAAAAATGTTGCACTTGGTGTAACTAACATGTGCTGGGCCATTTCTTGCAAAGGCAACACTACATTGTGGTAAATATATTGAAAAACTATCTTAAAATTGGCATAAAACACCACACAAACACATTTATAGCAGAAAACTAACAGCACCATCGTATTCCTAGTCCCCAGAAACCCTAGAATCGATCTAATTGTTTGATCAAACACTCGTACGGCAGTGAATTGATTGTGCCATCTTCCCAACGGAGGATTCACGGAGAAAATTTTATGCAGAATTTACGGAATTCCGGAATCGCTAACAGGATGCAAATGACGCAAATATTAGCAAATGACGCAAATTTTAGGAAATTACGTCATTCGTGCCAATCAACAATCCGGAAGCTGCGCAGTAGAATCCCCACAATCTCGGGATAACCCAACGACGATGCTATACTATGTTCACCAGACCCTTTTCTTTCCCCGCCCCCACACAAAAGAAGGAAAAGAGTCTGGCTACGCGAGACTAAAAGTGATGTTAAATGTATGGAGTTTGTATTGGAGAAATTGAAAAAGTGATCCATCCATCCTGAGAAATTTGAAAAAAATCAGTGTTTAATCAGTCCATTTCATGATCTATGGGAAGAAAACAAACAAACAAAGGACACTGGTAATGTACAATATTGCTGAGTTAGATGCATTCCACTTGAACCACCAATTGTTTTCGGTGGAACTACTTCTTATAGTTACAAGGACACCAGTATATTTTGCGAACATACCTATGTTCCGCTTATGCTTTACTAAACATTTTTCGTTATAAAACCATTCAATGGTGGAATGCATTACCATCATCTGTAACTGTCTGTATTAATTCTGCATGAGTACATGGATGTCCTTAAGCAGCACTGTAACTCACTCCTTTGATAACATTAACATGATTGTAACTATATGCATGTTTGTGTGTGTGAATGTGTGTGTGTGTGTTGTAAGTTGTTTACCTTGGTTGTCTTTGTATTGGTTATACCTTGCTTTGTTTAGTTTTGTGTGTATTATTTATGTATTGTAATGTGTCCCTTCGGGCAAGGAAGAACGGCTGTAGCCGATTGCTCGGAGGTTAAATATATAAATCAATCAATCAATCTGATAAAATGATTACTGGCTATAAATTTGATTTAGCCATTTTGATTTTACAAATCCCAATAGCATGTTTTGATATGTTTGCTGACAGCGAAAAGTGTCGATTTGGCGATAGCACGTGATGGCTTCTCTTTGAAATGGAAATCGTCCGTATTTGTCACAGTGGCTATTTTAATATCAGAGGTGCTTTTCAAACAGTTCTTGATTCATACTGCTGTGTAACGGGTTGAACATAGCCGACAACGAAGAGTAATGGATACTTCACTTTTCAGACGATAATTGATATAACTGGGGCGCACGGCACCATTTCTTTCGGTGTGCGTGCCAGAGGTGCTTTTCGAACAGTTCTTGATTCGAAATGCTGCGTAACGGGTTGAACATAGCTGACAACGAAGCGTAATGGATACTTCACTTTTCAGACGATAATTGGGGCACTCGGCACCATTTCAGATGCAGTATGCGTGGGTTCACCAGTCCATAGATCAAGACTCACGGTAGTGAGTCACGCGGCCAAGAAACTACGTTGCTTAAAGGTGGATATGACCAATGCATTTAATGAGTGTAGCTGGGATTCCTTTCTATCACGCTGTCGATCTGATCTCCCGGAATTGTTTAGCTGGGTGCAGTGGTCTTACTGCTGCATTGGGGGAACTACGTACGTTTTGGCCCCCACCGGATTGCATCCTCAACTGGCGTACAGCAGGGTGATCCCCTTGGACCATTACTGTTTTCCCTTGTCCTTATTGATTTATTGTCCAGTGTTACTTTCCCAGCTGGACTGGCTTTTCAGTTATGGTACTTGGATGACGGAACCCTGGTGGGTACGCGCTCCAGCCTTGCCTCTTTTTTGCAAATGCTTGTACAGCGGGGTCCGCGAGTTTTGGTCTCTACCCTAATTTATCTAAATGTGAGGTCTTTTGGCCTTCTGGTAATCAGTCGTTTCCGGAGTTTCCATCATCTGTGACCCGTATTTCGTTGTTGCAAGAGGAAGGAGCTGCCTTTCTTGGTTCCCCTGTGTGGGGATCCTCTGATTATTTCTTGTCATTTGTTGGCAAGGCTGTTGATAAGGTGGCTTCTCTTCAGGACCGTCTTGGGGGTTTGGGGAACCCTCAAGTTGAACTCCATCTTCTCCGAAGTTGTCTGGGTGTTTGTAAACTTAATCATCTCTTGCGTACTATTTCCCCAAATTGTGTTATTTCTCAACTTGAACGTTTTGATTATAATATTCGATCTGCTTTAGGTCGTATTTGCAAATCTTCTATATCTGACTTATCTTGGCTGCAGGCCACTCTACCATGTTCTATGAGAGGATTGGGTTTGCGTGAAGCTACCATTACCTCTTCAGCAGCCTTTTTAGACTCTTGTTTCAGCTCCCAAGAATTGTGTTATTGTCTGCTCCAGTCTTTTAGTGGGGGTCCTGACGTGTTTCCTTCCATCCCGGATCAGGATGCTGCTGTTCTATACCATATGCGTATTTTGTACCATACGCGTATGGTACGAAATTTCGTACCGTACGCGTACGGTATGTACCATACGCGTACGGCTATACCATACGCGTATGGTACGTACCGTATGCGTATGGCCATATTTACTCACTTCTGGAGTATCCTTTCCATCACTTACACGCATGCACCACTATAGGTTAAGAACCTGAGCGAAACTAAATCTTCGATTGAAACGGGACAAATACCTTAGGTAGCGAAATACTGGGATGGCTATAACTAGAAATGAAAGATTGCAATGGGTAACTAGAGCATATTTCAAAAAGGCAAGCAATACACTGGGATTTTACACAGAAATTTCAAAAATTGTCTACCTCATATCAAAAGCTCATCATTATTGGTGGTACCAATCATATAGGATGCGGATGCACAGTAGCTATGGTATCCACATCTTCACTATATCAACAAGATTGAAAAATTCAGACATTCAGCTAAATTTGTTATTCATGGCATACCGGCTAGTATGCCATGAATAACATAAAACTTCAGAATTTTATGTTAACACACAACATAAAACTTCAGAATTTTCTTACCTCATCAGCAACCCATGCATTTCTAAGAATTAGAGAGAGGAATGATTTATCAAATAGTTTGTAATGGCCAATTTTAGCCTCCAAAAGCCACTGTGCTGGAAGCCTACGTATTCTTTCTAATTGTTCTTCTGTTTGAACAGCCATACATAATAAGACAAATAGATAAACAATAAGCTTGCTTACTGGTGCAGTTCTTGGCAACATTTCTGGTGGGCTCTTCCTCTTGTTTGACAGCTGTAAGCAAAACATTTGTAAGTGTATGTGCATCAGGAAAATGTGAATATATATTATATAAATATATATATATATAGGCATGCTACTTTTAGATTTGTTGCGTATGTGTGTGGGCTTTACAAACTAACCTAATTTATTATCCGCATCCTCAAAAGACTCATTTGAAGGGTACCAAATTGTACCAGTTGCTCCTATACAAAAAGAATTTTAAAGTGTTAAAGTATTGTGCAGCATGCAGCAATATACTTACTCTGTTTATGAATCTCAAAGTAATCTATCAAAAGATTGGCTACTACTGGGTTTTCTTCTCTCAATAACTTTATAACATAGCTTTCTGCAGTTGAGTCATTCATAATATCTTCATACAATTCTGTACCATATTCCCTGATGATACGGTCAGGAACTGCTTCCTTGTACTTCTGGCAAAGCTTAGCCAGGACTTCAGAGTCTTCATAACTTGCAACAACATAACAATGTAAAAAGGACGATGGAAGCATACATCTGAAATTGTCAGACAAGTGTTGGTAGAGAGGGCCAATTGGTTTAGCAGAAAAATGTGGATGTTTGTCAATGATATTTTGCATCTTCTGACTGATTTTGATAGAACGTTGATGGGTGTAAGAATCTCCTACCAATTCATTATCACCTTTAAAGTCATCATCTATAATACCATTTTCAACTCTTATTCCATCATCTCTATTGCCATCTTCATCTTTAAAGTCTGCAAAGGTAAAACATAAAATTGACTCTAGTATATTTTAAATCAATATCATGACAGCAGTCATGTAATAATTATAGCTTACACATACCATTGGATGATTCACAAGTGGCACTTGAATCCTTCTCCAAACAAATAGATGTAAGATCTATGATGTACATGCATAAAATTAAAGTTATTTAGTGGTGCCGTTGCAAATTGTATAAATACCTTGATTGGTGCATTGCTTTCCTCCATGGCATCTTGTGCTGCACTTTATTCTTGACTTGAAGCATTTACACCTGTTGGTGCTGCAGCCAGATTTACATTTGCAAACTGAGACATCATTTTCTCTACAATTGAATTTTTTTGCTGCCTCTCTTAATGTTATTGTGTGATCTTCTGAGTCTTCATCTGTTTGAGCTACTATGGTATCATACTTCTCAAGTTCATCAGATCGAAATTGTCGGCTTAACACTCCATGCTCTGTTTTCACTTTGTAAAAATCTCCTGATGTTTTAATGATTACTCCTGGGATTCTTGACATGTCACACGGACCCCTGTCTTGTGATGGCACTCTGACTGTGACTGATTCTCCTTTTTCAAACTGTACACATTTCACTTTTTTTGAAGCATTGTACTTAGATGCCATCTTCTCTGCTGCATCCAATAAACGTTTCTGAGTCTTGTGACGAATGTTTTCATGACGAGTAACTGCTATAATGTTATAATCATGAACCTTTGTGCTCTGCTGTATAATTTGTTTAGGTGTACAATAGTTACCTGGTGTGATGGAGCTATTATCACCAGCAGAAATTAAGCCACCCTCATCTGCAATGGTGCTGGTAGCTGTCCAATGGTGTTATATAATAATACACATACACAATGCAAATTACATTGCATGACGTTTTAACATAGCATTACATACCTGCCTTGATTGTCTCAGGATCAACAGCTGTCACAGTTTTTGGATCCTCAGATGCATCAATGTCTGAATCATTACCATTTATTGCTTTGTCCCCAAAGTCATCTTCTTCACTGGCACTGTTTTGACCATCACTGTCCTCCTCTGCTAAAATAATACCCGAAACTGGCTCTGAAGATGGGTCTATCCCAAAAACCACATTGTAAGGAGTAGTCTTCAGGGTAGCATGATTCTGAGTATTCATTGTAACTACATAAGATTAGACATGTCCATTATAAAGCCATATATCACGTATAGACAACCTATTCTGATGATGCTAAGTAATATCATGTGAACACTTACATTGAATCCTAGGAATCAATTTAACCCACTCCTTAGTCTTGAGTTGACACATTAAAGACTGCAACATGTGCTTCATTGTTCCATTAGCTTGTTCTACACATCCATTGGATTGTGGGTGCCTCGGCCTTCCTCTAATCACAATTGCTTGTTGAGACCACTGCTTAACCATCTGATGGAATATCTAAAAACACAAAAATATAACCACCATATAGTACTAGTTATGATGAACCTACACTGTACCTCATTGTCAAACTCCCTTCCATTATCAGATTGCAAAATCTTGGGAACGCCAAGATAAGCAAATACAAAACGCTCTATACAGTCAATAGTCTCTTGAGCACACTTTCTTCTTTGAGCCCATAATATAGAGAATTTACTGAAATGGTCCTTGTAGTGACCAATCCAATTGTATGCTCCATCAGAACAACTTCTCATGTCAACCAAGTCAACCTAATTGTAACAATTTTAAGACAGTTAAGCACTACAGCTATACTTACCTGTCCTCTAAGATGAAAACATTTGGTGATAATAGGTTTGAGTGGTGCTTTTGTTAGCTGTGGCTTTTTACATGCACAGGTTGGACATAATTTACAGTACTCCCTCACACACGATCTTGGAATACCATCATAATTTCTAGACACCTAATATGAAGACAGAATGCTGAGTCATATGTATGTATGTATGTAGTATTGTCTACATACAACATAAAATAGATACATATATAGCTGTTGTGAAATCACAGTGAAATCAAAAAGCAACTAAATATTCCTGGGAAATAATACTCACCATTTCAAAGGTTTTTTGAACACCTGAATAACCACTTCCTTTTTCATGTACTGACTGAATAACATCAAACATCTCATCACAATGTACCACCCTTCTAAAGCCCCCAAATACTGAGTTGATATTGGCCTTAATGGTAAAGAATGTGGCATGCATAATATTATTAATATTGCCATCAATATTGTAAATTTAACTGTCCAGGTCTATAGCAACAGTAGACAGCTATATTATACCTTCTCAGGTTTGCTAACAGGTGTAACAAGCAACTGTGTCAATCCATATGATCCATAATCCTTTAGCTGGAACCTTTTCTCTTTTACATATTGTCGAAATCTAGCAGATGCAATATCATCTGCTTCTGTGTAAAATAATTGGAAGTGACAAATCAGAATCATTAATAGTATATGATATGTGTGCATGTATTAATCAGTAAAGGGTATGCAAGCATAATAGGATGATGCTTTTAAAAACAATCATCTAGAAAAGACTGAATGTTCTAATAATAAACTTCGGCACAAAAAGGCTAAAAAGCTAGCAGTACTTTATAATTTTATGTACTATACTTGCACGAATCTCTAAGTGTGAAGTGATATAGCCCCCTCCCTTCTCTATATATGGTTACAGTAGCTGCGTAGTACATAAAGGCTAGTAGCTCTTGTGTATGACCTTGTACATACTGAGGTACATAGCTACACACGAAACTACACAGCTATTCCAAGGCGGAACAGAGTACAAAGAGGTATAGCTTAACATGGTTGTACCTTGCAACAGATATCGTCTGATCAGGTCAAACCTTTCTTTACTTAATAGCGTTGATGGCTTGGCTCCAACTTCCAAAAGAAACGCTTGGAATCTTTCCTTAGCATGCTCCATAAGCACAAACTTCTATGATTGCAGCCAGTAATCTTTGCCGCTTGTTAATACATTCACGTGTAGAATACAGAGCTTTGTGAGAGATTTTCAAGATCACGTGAAATTTACCGCATGCGCATCTGAGAGATTTTGAGGATCTGAGAGATTTTAAGACCGGATCCCGTTAACATTACTACAGACTTGAAAGATTTACCGCAAGTACACAGAGACTAAAGAGCATTTTGATCTCAGAAAGGTAGCTACCACATGCATGAGAGATTTTTAGTAGCGATCACATGATTAACATATTTTGTTTGTCTTTGTATTGGTTACTTTGTTTGTCTTTGTAACACAGCAGCGCCACCTTCAGCCTAACCTATAGCTAGCTGAGATATAAATTCCTAGCTTACATGACTGTGCTCCACTGTGGCTAGCTAGCATCATACCTGTTATTGTATAGCTAATAGTATTTCAAACTATATACTCATATGGTATGGGATTGCTATACCATACGCGTATGGTACGCATTCTTGTACCATACGCGTATGGTATAACCATACGCGTATACGCGTATGGTATGTACCATACGCGTATGGTACGAAATACGCATATGGTATAGAACACTGCTACCTCAATTCTGCTGCCCTTTATTAACAGTGATTCCCTTCCTGATCTTATCCATCCAGCTTGTGGGCAGCATGTTTTCCAACATGAACTTGATATTGCTCGTCAGACCCTTTTGCTTAATTCACGTACCATTCGGGACCAAGCCAGAATTCGTTCAATTTCTGCTGACCCCTGTACCAGTTCATGGCTTCGGGCCATTCCTTGTGATTCTTTAGGCCTATCCATGTCCTCACAGGAGTTTGTCTGTTCTCTTCGATACTGGCTTGGTGTCCCTCTCTTTTCTGCCACTTCTCCAGTTCGCTGCCCATGTGGTAGTGTTGTTGATCAATTTGGTGATCATCTGCTGGGCTGTGGACATGAACCCATGCGTATACGTAGGCACGATGCTTTATGTGATGTGATATATCATGCTTTACTTCAAGACAACACTGGTTGCCGTAAAGAGCAACGGTGTGCTGGTTCCCGATTGGATCGCCCGGGTGATGTTTTTCACCCTGACTTTGTGCATGGGAAGCCTGCGTACTTCGATGTTACTGTGCGTTGTCCATTACAAGAATCTCTGTTGGGTCGGTCTGCAGTTTCAGCAGGTGTGGCTGCTGCTAAGGGAGAAGAAGATAAGGATGCTCACCATGATGAGCTTGTACAGGCTGCTGGAGGTGTTTTTGTCCCCCTGGTGGTTGAGTCCTTGGGTTTGTGGTCTACTGCTAGTCGTCCTGTCTTGCAGGATATTGCTTTGAGGACAACCACACTGTTAAAATGAAGAGTAACCACAACTCTCAAGGAGTTCCCAGTGTAGGGAGGATTTAACACCCCTGGAGAGTAACCATTACTCTAAAGGAGTAACTGGGGAGTAACACATGCTCTGAAGGTGGTGTCACTTACTCTTCAGAGTAATGGTTATTCTCTTCAGAGTGTTGGTTACCCTCCATGGGGTGTTAAATCCTCCCTACACTGGGAACTCTTCAGAGTGGTGGTTACTCTTTATTTTTAACAGTGCACCAGGAGTGGCATTTCTCGTGGCCTAGCATACCGCCATCTGCTAGAGCAACTCTCTGTTTGTCTGTGGCGCCACAATTCCCGGACATTTTTACATCTATTTAGCCTGTTGCCTGGCAGTCCTTTGTGGGAGTTGAACTCTGTTTCATGCTCCCAATCCCTGCAGTTTGGTCAGTAAACTGCAGGGCTTTCTTGTTAAGGCCCCTGTATGGGGGTTTTGCTGTGTGTATGCTGGTGGTCCATGCAGTGTTTTTGTAGGTCTGTGTAGGCTCTGTAGGTTTAGCTGCTTTTTCTTTCTTCTGCTTTTTGTCATTTATAAATTAAATTAGGCTTAACTTCTAGCTAGAGATCAGGGAGGATGGGAGTGCCATTAGGGCCGGAATAAATAAAAAACTACAAAGCGCACGCCCAATTAAAAGACTCGCGGCCACTACTGTGAGTTATTTACGTGTAGGGCCGGTTTCGCAATATTAGTCCTAGATTATGCAACATCTCTCAATAGATTTGTATTGCGTTACGTGATAAAAAATCTTTAGGAGTCGTCATCATCATGAGTTTTCTTGCGACCTCGCTAAAATAAAAAAGTAACCATCGCAAAATAAAAAAAATAGGCGTATTTCACTTATTTCTCTACCTTATGTTACAACTACTGTCACGTTATACCAGTCAACATAGTCGTGTTTGTATAGTCCATCTAGCACTGACATTATCCAATCCTGGTTTGCCTATACGCGTATTTTCTTCAATCAAACCTCTAATCCCTACAATAACTTTTAAAGGCACGACGTGGACACAAACTCTAATGTCTGATAAACAAGTTGTGACAACGCGCTGAACCGTAAGTTCCCTAGGGATGGCGTTTTAAGCAGAAATCTTTTATATTCCATTTAGTGCCACACCCCAATGCGAGCGTTTATAAATCGCCAATTGTCTTATGGTGTGAAGAACAAAATCACTAGCGAAGGTACTTTAAGCATACTCTTCAATTCTCTATTTACATGTAATTTTTAATAGATTAACCACAAAGGCCGATAAGGTGAATACAAAAGGTAACAAGCCTTTAGGGGTTACCACCTCTATGTAGTGTTTACCATGTAGCTTGTGTTGTGGCTTTCATTAAGTATTATGCACACATAAATGGTGCAACAAAATTTTGTAATGGATTGCTCGAATGTGGTTGGTGGTGTTGTGGCTCGAATGTGGTTCGTGGTTTGCCAGTGACCATGTATGAGTTGGGGTTGTTCCACACAACTTACACAATATTCAAATTTCATGATGGCCATGAAAATTTCTTGCCATATGGTAAACATACAACAATGTGTAACAACGTTAATCAACATCACATCAAGACTTGACTAAAAATAGTTCCAACAATAGTGATGATTTCTTGTATGTCAGCATGGCGATACTGAGACCTGTAAAAGAATAAGCAGGCACTGAAGTTAACCTTAAATTAAACACTCATGCAACTGACCTGGAACATTGGTCGCAACACCAAAAACACTTGTTTCGATATCTGATGACACAATCCAGCAGGCACTGAATTAAAAGAGAATGTATAAAAAATCAATATGCCGGGCTGTATCAATAATAGCATGGATAATCGAAATGAACAAAAATTATACCCCAGGCTAAGTGAATGAATAACATAACTGTTGGGTAAGCATGTCAAACCTGAACATTAGGACATTAGTCAAACAAAAGTACGCTATCACAACTTGGTCATAATACAATGTTTGTACCACTGGACTTCACACTGGTTGCCCAAAAATTGTGCCATTCCAGGACAACAGCATAATTATGAAACAAATAGTTACTACAACACAGAAGGCTTACTGTTGTACTGTCTACACTGAAATACCATAATTTAAAAACATAACAGGTAGGCATTAAATACAATACACTTAACATCTGGGTACTAGGAAAAAATCACTAACATCACAACATGTAAACTGACCTAGAAATTAACACCCTTGATACCACTACAGTCTACACTGGATATTTGTTTGAACCCATCAACACTATACCCGATACATCTGAGTAGACTGACCTGCAAATTCACATCACTAGTATACAGTGATAATTGATAACTACAAAAACAACAATTGCAATAATACAATTCTTCTGTACGTCAACTGACCTGAAATCCATGACACTCGATACCGAGACCTGTAAAAGAATAAGCAGGCACTGAAGTCAACCTTAAATTAAACACACATGCAAACTGACCTGGAACATCAGTCGCAACAGCAAAGACACCTGTTTCGATATCTGACGAAGCAATCCAGCAGGCACTGAATTAAAAAGAGAATGTGCAAAAAATCAATATGCCAGGCTGTACCAATAAAGGATGGATAATCAAAATGAACAAAAAATATATATCCCATATGCAGGTTAAGTGAGTAACATAACTGTTGGGTAAGCATGTAAACCAGAACATTAGGTCATTGGTCAAACAAAAGTACGCTATCACAAACTGGTCGCTGATAATTGATAACTACAAAAACAACAATTGCAATAATACAATTCCTCTGAACGTTAACTGACCTGAAATTCATGACACCTGTATCTTTGTTCTTGCATGGTCTCAACTTACATATGTACCATGATCACATTCAACTGCTAGTGGATAAACCAGTATGACCAGATGGCCTGCAAAAACCAACAAGCAGGTGTTAAATACAATACACTTAAAGCCTGGAATATGAAAAATATTATATAAGCATTATTCCACACTGATATAGTAATAGATTATAGGACGTTGTGGAACTTGCCTAAACGTGTAAACTTGAACATGAGGACAACTGCATAATCTGGACACTTGGAATTGTCCAATACCTGATGAACAAGTTAGTACTAATGACATTCACTTCAACATTTTATCCCAGCTGGGTGAATCTCTTGTAACTGAGTAAAAAGGTGTTTATTTTCCACCTGCAACCAAAGTTCTACATTTCGATCTGTGGTTGAGTGTACGTAAACTGACCAGGAAAATCAGTATGCCATAGCCGGGGTATGGAAATGGTTCCTTTCCTTCTGTTGTGACATTACTTACAGCTGACTGGTAAATGATCATCGATGTCCCGGTGGACCCCAACAATGAGTATATCAATAACTTCACAAGTTGGAATGAATTTCCTTTCAACATGTGGTGGAATGAATTTCCTTTCAGCATCTGGTGGACAGGTCCATAAACCCTATTGCACAAACACGGTGAATCAGTGTGTGGCGATGTGACACGTTACACAAAATTCACTCCTCTTTTCGTTAGCATTCAAGACCGGCACGATATATCATAGAGTACCTTGATCAGTATTCTTGATTCTTACTTCTTCAAGCGTTGCTCAAGCGATGTAGTTTCTCACGAGGGGCTCGAGTTTCTCATTAAAGTCGAGCCGATTAAAGTACGCCTCACCATCTAGTTACATTCTTAAACCATTCAATTTAAAACCACGTATCACGAGTGTCCGCTTAAGGTAATTAGGGACTTTCCACGAGATTTCCCCTAAATAGGTCACGTGTTAGTTGTCAATCCGGTGGATTCTGGTGGTATTATACATGGTTCAACAATGCGGTAAGTGTACATATGCTGTCAATAATTATTGTTTGTGCACTGCTAAACTAAGTTATTTTTGTGTGATAAGCATGCTTGAGGAAGGGTCTGGGGGACGACACTAATGTTTTGACAGCAGTTGATGATGTCCAGGCAAAGAACTGCGAGAAGAACTACTGTGATAGTATGATAGTAGGGAAAAATTCCCACCCCTATAGCTCAGCCTAGGGGCATTATCTACAGCTACTGTATCATGTTGCCGATATGTACATTCGGGCCTAGAATAAAGGTGAAAGTGGTAGTAAGGCTCAATCCTATTATTCTGCTGAACAGGCAAGGGAGTCTGGGACTCTGGGGGCATGCTCCCTCAGGAAAGTATAAGTACTACAACTTTTTGTTTTAATTGCTTCATCAAGTATAAAAATTTCAGTCAAAAGGTGATGATCGAGGCTCTGGTCTTATGCACTGGTTGAAGTGGTTGTATCGATACTGCACTGTGGCAACCTTTTGGGGTTAGTGCTGGCATTATCCTTGGCAATACTATTCCATCTCCCCGAGTCTTGATGATTGAGTCCTCCATTCCTTTCTCTGCTGCTCCAATCCTGAAGTTGTGACCACAGTCAAAAGGTGACGATCGAGGCTCTGGTCTTGCATCTATACTGTACTGCAACACCCTTGAGGGGTTAGTACCGGCATTGTCCATCGCAATACTGTTCCATCTCCCATATACAAGTCTTGATGGTTGAGTCCTCTATTCCTTTCTCTGCTGCTCTAATCCTGAAGTTGTGACCAAAATAATAAAAAATGGTTATAACATGATAAATGATTATGGTGATAACAATTACAAATGTATTTATAGCTGTGTAGCAACTGTAAACTAATTAGTCACTTGCAAGTTTAATTAGGTGTCTGAAGCATTTAACATGCACAGATATGAGATATATTCATCACATGCAGGCAGTAAAGATAGATTTACTCTAATAGAACAGTCATACTACACCGTAAATTCATACTTCCGAATTTACGGTGTTATGAAACAATCATTATTATGTATGGATTTTACTGAGTCTCCAAGATAATATTCTGCATTAATGTTAATTGCTCATTTCCAAAATAAATTACCTTTTAAACCAAATGTAGAGTCTATCACTGACAAAAATGAGTGATATCCACCCCAAAAACACCTTCGCTGTAAAAAAGGCACGCCCAAGAAACTACAAGTACCTGGAACCCAATGTAAAAAAACAAAAAGAAAACAGCTCAGCTGAAGTGAAAAGTAACTGGTAACTTAAAGAGCTGATATCTGAAGCGGCCAAGAATACAATTACTAAAGTTTAATCCATGCAAGAACACCTTGGCTATAAAACAGGTGTGTACATGAAAGTAACTGGCAACTGAAATGGCTGATATCTGAAGCGGCCAAGAATGAATGGTCATATACAACTAATTCAAAAATTTAACACTGAACCTTTATAATTCAGCTGTGTTCTATATTCACTCTTGCTGCATCGTAAAGTAATTTCTTTTAACTCTAATTGGCTGGTAATTTGGCCGCCTTTATACTGACTATTAAAAAAGGCGGCCAAATTACCAGCCAATTAGAGTTAAAAGAAATTACTTTACGATGCAGCAAGAGTGATATAGAACACAGCTGAATTATAAAGGTTCAGTGTTAAATTTTTGAATTAGTTGTATATGACCATTCATTCTTGGCCGCTTCAGATATCAGCCATTTCAGTTGCCAGTTACTTTCATGTACACACCTGTTTTATAGCCAAGGTGTTCTTGCATGGATTAAACTTTAGTAATTGTATTCTTGGCCGCTTCAGATATCAGCTCTTTAAGTTACCAGTTACTTTTCACTTCAGCTGAGCTGTTTTCTTTTTGTTTTTTTACATTGGGTTCCAGGTACTTGTAGTTTCTTGGGTGCACCTTTTTTACAGCAAAGGTGTTTTTGGGGTGGATAATATATACCTTGGGGGTATATAATATCTATGACCAGTCATAATTACTATTTACAAAAAAAGTTATCTAACAAACAAGTACACAGAAAAATTTGGAAATTTCAACTAGAGTAGGGACCATAACAAATCGATAAAAAGTACTGAAACAAGCTGGAGTAGTGCACGATATCAATTCACTAATTCACAGTAAAACTATAAGAAGTGTTATAGCTATCCCTACTGTGCATTTCCATTATAGTATCTTGAGCACAGTATAGGGATATAACACTTCTTATTGTTTTACTGTGAATTAGTGAATTAATATTGTGCACTATACTCCAGCTTGTTTCAGTACTTTTTATCGATGTGTTATGGTCCCTATTCTAGTTGAAATTTCCAAATTTTTCTGTGCACTTGTAATTTATAAAGATAGCTAGATTCTGGAAGTATTTTTAATCAAATAGTAAGATGAACCATAACTATCACATTAAATAAATTAACATATTTTCAAAAGAAGAGAACAACTATAACACTGAAGATAGACAATGTGTTATACTGTTTTAGTGTACTGTATTGTACTGTATATAAAGGCAAAAAAAAGAAAACTATTGTGAGATTGAATCAGGCACTCTTTTATTTATTTGATTTAATGCACAAAGAACTCAAATGTGCACTCTAAGCTCATGTATTAGCACTAGCAATGTTGCTCTGAATGAAAATTTCATTATCTAAAATTGGAATAATTTGAATCATTTTTCCTTGCACTTTTACTGACTTTAAAAGAATCTTCTTTAATATGTATAAAACTTGATTTGTGTGTTTTCCTACTTTGTAGGGACTTCTTATTCTCCCTTTGGAATCTAGATCCGTCTCCAAACAAGTAAGTATCACCAATAGTTAAATTAGTTAACTCTTGGTTTCTACGTTATTGCATATACTGCATGCTGTCAGACATACCTGTGTTCCTATTGAAAAAGCTTTAGTATAAATTTTAGAGTGAATTTCCAGCACCCCACTCCACACAGCGTATTAGTAGTCACAAATATATACACATATGCTACATATTAAGTACAGTATTGCTAACATTTGATACACTCATTACCTGAATTTCACCATGCCAAGAATGTAGATAAAGATTGTAAACTTCATCCTGTAATCAATAAACAGCAATTGTATGGGCCTAGCCTATGACAGCAACAAGTTGGCTGGTGAACTAAAGTGTTATGGAATTGTCATTTTATTATGCACAGTACATGCATTTGCTGTAGCTAGAGCTATCTTGGTATATTTTACACACTTTCTAAACTTTGTCAGACAGCCAATTTCCTCAATCAGATTTCTTCTTTGTCTTGATAAGCCAATAGTCAACTTGTTCTTCCAGTTTGTAAATCTGAGCTGCAGAAGTTCCACTGACACTTTCACTGGTACAGCAGCTTTTATACACAATTTGTATGAAAACTTACAAAGCCAGTAATTTAATCAGAAAACATACAACGTGCAAATGTATTGAATTCACAGCCATATCTGTGGACTTATTGACGTAAAATGAATCTCTTCTTAATCTCTTCTGATCGTTGTCTCTTATCTGTTGGCCAATCTCTTATAAAACTGAGTAGCAGCATCACCAATTCCACCAATAGTAGTAAAAATTAAGGGAGTAAATGAGGCATTCTCTACTTCATGAACCCGTTGTTGGTATTCACGTCTCTTTTCCTTGTCATGACGTCGGCATGCAGAGTGTAGAGGTTGATTTGAGGGTGCACTAGGGTTAAATATTCTGACATCAAAGTATGACCTCTCAAATCGTCCTCCCCAAAAACCGTTAGCTGCAATGTCAAGCCTTGTGTTATCATCACGATTAGCTGTTTTGTATTGAAGGGTCTCACCAGAAAAAGGCTGAAGGTCGGGTTCAGTGACAACATTGTTACAGACCTCGAAAAGTAAATTGGCAGTTAGATCACGCACTTCATTATGTCTCAGAGAAGGAAACCCGCCCTTTGGGCAAGACAGAGCATGTTCTATGGTAAAAGAGTGACCACAGGCACAGGAAGTAGGGCAGGCAGATGGTAGCCAATGATAGCGAAGCGCAATTGCATCACGAAAAGCAGTTTTATGAAGCACAAAATTATGCGACTTCAATGGAAGACAAGAGAGCCAATTCGATGCACCCTTCTCCTGAGCCAACATGACTGAGGAAAGCATGCTAGGAGGAAGTTCATGGAACAAGTGATTGGCAGATTGAAGTTGCTCTTGATGGCTCCTAGAGTGATACTTGGATTGCAAGTGAACCTGTGCATCAAGACAGTCACCTAGTTGATGTACCTGATCAAGCCAACGAGACCTGCATTTACTTCTACAGAGCAGGAACGCTGCTGTGACACAACAATCGAAGGATCAAACACACCAAGGCCTCCTAGCCGCACAGGCAAGGCAAATAGCTTTCTCTCAACATCACCAGGGACAGTTCGACCCAATAGACTAGGAAGGAAAACAGATTTAACAAAATGTTCAAGAGGAAGGAAAAGGTCTGTAGAACAAGAAGAAACACGAAAAAAATAGCTCCATCGGAAAGAGAGACCATGACAAAAAGCAGCATAGGAAGCATGAGGTTGTGTTTCGGCAAAGAGGCTCAAGGTCTTAAGATCATCAATAACATAATAATAATAACAATCCAGCCGTCCACTTTATGGTTATAATTGAAGCTTGTTAGCCATCTGGCTGAGTCATCTATATGCTGAAATTCTGCCAAAATGACGCGATTTTTGCAAACAAATACCAAAACGGTTGATAAATCCGTGAGACAGTCTCAAACAGCAAGGATACGAAGCTTAAAAACACCTAACAATACGGCTATCTCGCCCAGTAAGCACATAGATTTAGATGGCCGTATTGTAAGCATTGCCGCCCAGTAAGCATTAGAATGGCCACCACTCCATAAGCATTAGCATTCCATAAGCATTAGACCACTCCATAAGCATTAGAATGGCCACCACTCCAGTAAGCATTGCCGCCCAGTAAGCATTAGAATGGCCACCACTCCAATTAAGGAGAAAATGTGCAAGATTATCTCTATTATACAAGATTATCCACAACCTAACTGAAATACCTAACAGCTACTTACCAACATTATCACCTGTCACTATTACAAGATCTAATCATGAACAAAAATTCCTACACTATCATACATCAATAGACAATTATAAGTACTCATTTTTTCCAAGAACAACACCAGAATGGAATGGACTACCACAAGACATCATCAACCAACAAACTATTGACAGCTTCAAACAATTATTATACAATCACTTTTAATTTAATGTACATTAGCACTTATGCCCCAGGCGGGCTCTGCTAATTAAACAATATAATAATAATAATAATAATAATAGATAGGGTCCGCAAACCAAAAAATCGATATCTTCAAATCGACTTACAAACTATAGTCATGTGTAGGGGTAGGTCTAATCAAGAAAACGCTAGAGTGGCAGCAAATTTCGTCCATCTCTTCTAGTGAAAATAACGCGACTCAAATACCTTGAATTCGATCGATTTTTCGCCGTCGTAATTTACAATGTTATTATTTTGGGCCAAAACTCTCTCTCAAGCTTTGAGAGGTTGTCCACTCTTTAATACTTTGGAGTATAGGTAGTTTAATATAATTAATTAATATTTAGTAGTGGCGTCGCGCGCATAGCCGATCGGCGAAAAAAAAGACGTTTCGTGATCTGGAGCACAGCAGACTTGCAGGAAATACTGCAACATTTACTGCAGTGATCACCTCCAAGTCAAGTACCTGTGTGCAGAATATGGTGTGGATTGAAGTTTGTTGACCATCTGGCTGAGACCAGCCTCACCCGATTTAGCGAAAATTTCCTCCACGATCCAACAAATACTGCAGTTTCGTGCAAATTAACACCTTTAGGTGTACTGAAGTATGGAAATGATTGCTCAGAGCAAGTATAAACTAACAGCAATGGCTTGATTACTGACGGAAAATTTTACAGTTAGCCGATAATGCAATTTATTTCCGGTGCAAAACTAAAACTCTTGTAATGAAAGTTCTACGGAATTCAGCATGATGTTACTGACTTGATATGATTATAAATCACTGAGCACAGTAAGATGATCATTTCTGTAGCAAGGATGGAGTCCAGAGGTCTTGAGTGCATGGCCAGATCTATATAGCTATAGCTATGCAGGTCATGCAGCATAGTTATAATCATGCACACCTTTTGATAGTTAAATTAGAGTTTATAATTATCTGATCATCTATTTTTATGTGATACTCAGATGCAGTAGCATGCAAGGTCAAATGGTATGCTCCCCAGACAAGTTTTTACATGCCTTGAAATCACATCTACATGGAAAACTATCATACAAAGCCGTGATATTTCCTGGTAGCTAATTTTGTACCAAAGTACCAATTGCATCTTATTCAGTCTCAATTATGTCTATCCTGTGCAAGACATTAAAAATATAGTGTTACTTCTATAACACAAAATCTCTAAAAATGAAGTTTATTATTTGTGATTTGGAAGAAATTTTGATTTTAATTGTTATAATGAGATGCCAATTGGATGATTTACTGGAACTTAAAAATTGACATAGTCATGCATAATGGATTAGATCAACATTAATTTTAATAAGAGCAGTAGTCACATGTCACTGAATTTAGAGTAATTATCACAATGACTTTCTCATACTAATATAGATCTGTTCACAAAATTCAAATAGTTGAAAATTTGTCCTGCACTGGGTCCTGATTTTGAATTTTTTGAGGTAGAATTTTAGTACCTTGGAACATTACATGGAATGTATAAGAGTGGCCCACACAGATAAGATATACAAATATGTACATACATTAAACTGTTGTCTTGAAGATTGCTTTTAGGCGTATATCTCAACTTTTGATTTTATTTTACATATCCTTACAGTAGTCAGCAGAGCCACTCTTCCCTACCGTCAACTATGGAATTGGAGCAAACCCTTGGTTTCTGCTTTTGATAGTTACTATAATTATTGCTAATACTGCCCCCATGCATAAGTAGGATCAGTATTATACATACCAAATAGTACATTGCATATCAAAATGAAAATGCAGATGCTATGTCTAGACTATACCTTTTAGCCCTGTTGAGTATATATGAGGAAGAAGATTTTCAGAAAAAGGCACAATGATTTTACTATAATATGCAATATGCCAGCATTAAAATTAATTATATAGGTCAATTTACACCAACACCACATAGCTATAATATGTATAACTTGCATGAAGGAAACTCTCCAATAGAGCAGTCAGATATTCCTATAGAACAGTCAGAAATTGATTTTTTATACATAATGTCACTGAAATTAATTAACAATCACAAACAGTTTATTTAACTGCACTCAAGAGAGAATAAACATCTTAATGATTAAGACAAAATATACATTACAAGCGTACAGGGGCCTAGACACAGGGGTACCATGTGCTGATGGATCAGTACAGGAGCCCTGGCAAGACTTACATTAACTAAAATTAAATTAAATTACAATACACCAAAAAAAATCTATATATATCTATATGTAATACTTAAAGTTTACCTAAGGTGGTCTAAAAGATCCCAGTCCGGGGAGGCTCTAGAATTAAAAATTCTGTAAGAACAGGACACAGCAATGCGAGCTGCCTGCTCAAACAAGGATCTTACGGTTTTCTTTGGCACTTCACAAGCAGTAGCCATTTGAGCAATTGTTTCTGACAAAAGTGGCCTAAACAACCAATTTCAATGGGAACAAGATTGACAGTTAACCCAGAAAGCTGAAGGTCATATTGCAAGGAGCTATATCGATCTTCCTTTCTAGCTCTAGCAGCAAGAAGATGTTGCTGGGTATTAGTTGGTACTGTCAATTCGAACAAACAAATGGAATCATTAGAAACCAATACCAAGTCAGGCCTGCTGAGGGTGGAGGAAAGATTGGTTGGGATGGTACTAGGGGGGCTGGAACTAGCTAGATAACCTGGAAGGTCAGCGTAAAGTTTGAATGTTTCAGGTAAATGCTGTTGGAGCCCATGAACAAGGACCTGTAAAACTGAATCATGTCTCCGGGTATACCTGCCTTGATCTAGAGCAGCAGGACAGCCAGTCAAAATATGGTTTGTTGTGGGTTGAGGAGCTTGACAAAGAGCACATTTAGGATCAGTAATGATGTTTCATCTGGCCAGGTTCATAGGGGTTGGTAGAGTGTCACAACCAGCACGTAGCAGGAAGGACAGCTGTTCCACAGAGGGAAAGCTTGCTCCAGAGTTACAATATCTAAAATTTATTTTGAACAGTTAATGGTTCCAGTTTTGATTTCCAATATACAATGTGAGCAGAACGTAAGTTGTGGCGAGCATGGTTCTTGAAAGTTGCAGAGTGAATGTTGGCAACTGAAGCCTTAGCAGCAGATAAACAGTCAAGGACAGTGGAAGAGATATCGGATCTGTTAGCTAAAACAGAATGTCGCAGCTCTATAATCAGTGGCCCTGGGTCAACTGACCGTTCGATAGCCAGAATGTATGAAGCTTGGCTGATTGCTTCAGGTGTGGTAAAAAGGGGAGATCCAACATGTCCGGGTGGAAAACAGTTCCAGGAGTGCAATTTCTGGGGAGGTTCAACCAATTTTTCACAAATTTCAATATTGATGACTGCTGAAATAATAGAAGACATAGTAAGCCTCTCAACAGCTAAATGAAAATGTAGAACAGAAGACACAAAGTTTTTAAGATTCATAGTAGTTGTCAAGTATATTTCACAATATTTTTGTAAAATTATATATTAGTTACGAGAGCCTTGGTTTTGTGCATGCAATAAATCGCGTTTCGCATGCCGTAATTATTATTATTATTATTATTAATGGACAAAAATGCTTGGCAGTACAAGACTGTCAAGCTAGGCCGCAGGCCTTTGAGAGTGCCCATATCTTGTTGTTCTCCATAAATCATCAAGATTCTTCTTAAACAATGCCACGGTTGGTGCAGAAATAACATCTGCTGAAAGAGAATTTCACAAATTAACTACTCTGTTGGTGAAAAAATTATGCCTCACTAGCAGCCGAGATCGAATTGATTAAAGTGTTCGTAATCTAGCCTTCGCTGGAAGTTTGTACTTGTACTGAGTAATCATTTCCATAATTCAACACACTTAAAGGTGCTTATGTGCACGAGACTGCAGTATTTGTTGGATCGTGGAGGATTTTTTACAAAATCAGGCGAGGCTGGTCTCAGCCAGATGGTCAACAAACTTCAATCCACACCATATTCTGCACACAGGTACTTGACTTGGAGGTGATCACTGCAGTAAATGTTGCAGTATTTCCTGCAAGTCTGCTGTGCTCCAGATCACGAAACGTCTTTTTTTCGCCGATCGGCTATGCGCGCGACGCCACTACTAAATATTAATTAATTATATTAAACTACCTATACTCCAAAGTAAGCGTGAACAACCTCTCAAAGCTTGAGAGAGTTTTGGCCCAAAAGAATAACATTGTAAATTACGACGGCGAAAAATCGATCGAATTCAAGGTATTTCGCGTTATTTTCACTAGAAGAGATAGACGAAATTTGCTGCCACTCTAGTGTTTTCTTGATTAGACCTACCCCTACACATGACTATAGTTTGTAAGTCGATTTGAAGATATCGATTTTTTTGGTTTTCGGACCCTAACAGAGCAATCCAATGTATGAAATAGGCACTCACGTGATCGATATTCAAATCTCGGAAAATACAATCATAATCTATTCCAAATCACTTGGAATCAAGTAACAATCAGTTTGTGTGCATTAGGTTCAGCATCTCGATTAGCTCAGCAGTCTAAGACTCTCCCTACGATGCCATCACAGCATAAAACACACCTGCACTGGCCCAGACCACGCCTGAGTGAACAATTAACACAAATGTTTACAAAAGGAACACACTGCAGGGTTCCTATTCAGCGATTTCATGGGTATTTCCGCGATTTGAATTTCGATCACGTGAGTGCCTATTTCATGCATTGGGTTGTTCTATGCGTTTACTGGGCAAAATAGCTGTATTGTTAGGTGTTTATAAGCTTCGTATCCTTGCTGTTTGAGACTGTCTCACTGATTTATCAACCATTCTGGTATTTGTTGGTAAAAATCGCATCATTTTTGCAGAATTTCAGCATATAGATGGCTCAGCCAAATGTCTAACAAGCTTCAATTATAACCATACTCCGCATGCAGGTACTTAACCTAGTTCTGGTCATTGCTGACCCACGGCGCAGTTGCTGCTCTGCTTGTCCTGCGCTCCAGAAGAAGAAACATTTTGTCTGTCGCCAAAAAGCTGCACAGATCGTGCTGCCACTAGAAACTGACCAATAAAATCATACCACCAATACTTTGAGTTGATGATAGACTACTTGAACAATGTTGAGAGTGAATATCGTGGCATACGAAGAGTCATACAAACCGCTGCAACGAAAAATCACTTGATTTTTGAAGACATTTGTATCGTTTTCTACCTGAAGAAGGTGACAAACTTGGCTGCCACGCTGGTGTTATTTAAGTTACACTTAGCCTAACACATGACAATAGTTAGGTAGTTGATTGGAGGATATCGATTTTTCGCGTTGCGGACCCTATCTATGGGGAAAGTGATCATTAATAGTCACGTGCAAGATATTTTCTGTATTTTCCGTCAGCCACACCCATTATTGTGTCTTGCGAGAGAAATGGATTACAGTGATAACTTCCTTGGTCTAGTTCTGAAGGGAGTTACTAAACTAGATCGCAAAGAATTAGGACGTGGGGCTTATGGGAGAGTTTACGCTGTCAAATATTGCGGAACGATCTGTGCCGCGAAGGAGATCCACTCTATTCTGGTTGAAGAGGTGGGAGAGGTGGAAATGCAACGAACAGTAGCATCGTTTATGAGAGAGTGTCGTCAATGCAGTGCATTGCGTCATCCAAACGTCATCCAGTTCCTAGGCGTTTATTATCCATCTGGAGCTGGGGCGGGTGATGTACAGGGGAGGATGCGGCTACCAGTAATGGTTATGGAGATGATGGCAGATAGCTTGACCTCACTGGTGGATAAACATGAGAAGATTCCTGTCCATATAAAGTTCTCAGTTGTCCATGATGTCTCCCTTGGTCTGTGCTACCTTCACAATCATGATCCGCCCATTGTCCACAGAGACCTCTCCCCTAACAACATCTTATTGACAGCACAACATGTGGCTAAGATCAGTGATCTTGGAGTGGCTAAGGTGATAAAAGCTGATAGTAGAAAGACAATGACTAAAGCTCCAGGTACTGTTGATTTTATGCCACCTGAGAGCCTCTGTAAGAGTCCAGTTTACGGTCCTCCAATGGATATGTTTTCCTTTGCCGGAATAGTCCTCCACACATTTAACCAACAATGGCCTAGTCCATCTGATCAGGTGCAGTTTGACCCCAAGACCAGGAGGAGGGTGGCCTTGTCTGAGGTAGAGCGTCGCCAGCAGTACCTGGATAAACTGAGAGAAGGAGCTGAAATATTGAAGCCACTGGTAGAGGAGTGTTTGGATGATGATCCTGCTGTGAGGCCGACCATAGCAGGAGTCTGTGAGAGGATCCAAGTGAGCAAAGATATTTACATGAAGGAGTCCCCACAAGATGTTATCACTCTACATGAACAAGTGGAGAAGAAGGATAGTACAATAAACAAGAAGGATAGAACAATAGATGAGAAGGATAGAACAATAGGTGAGAAGGATAAAATGAATACATCATTGAAAGCTGAGAATAACCAGCTGAAATCTGAAAATGATCACCTGAAATCAGAAGTTGAACAATTGAAACAACAGCTGGTAAGTTTAGTTGTGTTACTAATAATATCATTACCATAAATATACCTTTAGTCCTCCATAAGCAGTGTGCCAACGCAACAAGTAACCAGTCAACTTAAAAACAGAGGAGGACCAACAATGAAAACTTCAAAATTAAAAATAGTGAGTCACTAACATTGTTATAGTGTATCATAAAGAAAGAGTGGGAACTGAAGTGTCTCATCTGTGAATAAGAACACTTATATGAATTATACATCCAATTCTAATACTTGCAAAAACTTTACGACTATGCCAAACATCACCCATGCAGTATATATTGTTCGTTACAAAGTGTTCATGTTACAAAGTGTTCATGTTACAAAACCCCAAGTAATTGCATTACACATACACAGCAAGAGGTATTCATATAATAATACAAAATCTTTGATGTCCATTGAATTGTTGTCTGTCCACATCTACACCAGTCTTTTCTGTGAGCACACCATGCATCTTCATAACAAATTAGACTTTACTGAACAGCTCATCTCTCGCATTGCAATCAATAATACGTGTACCACAAAAGTTCACACTTGCAACACTGGATATGGTTCCAGCATTGGTATTAGTATAGTTGTCAGTAGTAGTTGCAGCTGTGCTGATAGTTTCAATGGTAGACTGAGCTCTGCGGAGTTTCCTTTCTAGAAACTTGGTGGTTTGTTGTCTTCTCACTGCATGCATCCTCTATTATAGTGTTAGTCTTTTCTTCCTTGTGCTTTCTCTTTCAGGTTTTCTTCACTCAAATAGTTACCATATATGTACGTACAAATTTTCAAAGTATGTAATTTCATGAATTAACAAATTTCAGGATTTTTGTAGTTATCTTTTTGAGGATCGCTCATTTTTTACTATGACACAGCATTGGGCCAACCCCTAATTTTCATTCAAAGATGGAAATTTTGTGGACAGCCAAGCAACCAGCCAAGCATTGTGAAATCTGTGAAAACCACGTCCCTAAAAATTTTTAATGTCATATACAGTAACTGGTGATCCATCTGGAGTCACTGCAGCTGTAAGCTGTACCAGGCAATTCATTGCTCATCTATACTTATATTACAGATTGGGCAAAACAAATAATCATTGTTAAAATTCCACATGCAAAATCAGTGACTTGTCCTTTCCTACAAGTCAACTGATATCAGACTTTTTGGTTCCAGTTTTGACATCATGCATTAAGTGTTTTAGGATTTACAGAACCCCAGCTTTAATATTTTCCCAGCTAAAAGCTACGTTACTCAAGTCATTAACTTAGAGAAGTGCAGTGTACATGTAACAGCTGATTGTACAGCACATGTGATCACCTTTAGTAAGTGACAAGTCGCATTGTCTTTCCCTGAAAGATCTTCATCAAACCTACAACACTAGCTGTTCCACAGCCATCAACAGAAGTCTCTTTCAAAACCATCTCTTCATTCCAGTTGAAGCGTATTTTGTGGTCCTATGCATCTATAAGATAAACATTAGTCTCTAGCAGCACCAAACATGTAAACAAAACAGCATGCAGTTTCAAAATAACACAAGTACATAACTTAATCACAAATGTTTTTGGTGGATAATAGGAACTAGTTGTCACTTACAGTATATATTACAGGAACTAACTGTACAGATGTATAGTAGCATAAGCAACCAATTATCAAATATGTGACCAAAATTTGGAAAACCACCCATATGGGCGTGCGTGAAATAATTAGAATTTCCATGTTTAGTGGATTGTTAATAAGAGCAGGGCACAGTTTTAAAAATATTTCAAGAATTTTCTTGTAATTAAAGGTATTGAGAATGGCTTAAAACCATAAACAAGTACATTTGCCTTGTAAAGTTTGTGATTTGATTATTAATTATTTTAGGTGTCAAATGTGCCCATATGGGTGATTTTCCAAAATTCGGTCACATATACTCATTTGCTGACACAAGTGTTTTTATTACTGCATGCATGTTACGCTAAAGAATGGGGGATTTCATGACACAAAAAAGTGACATGTTCGACAAAGTGCGTGTTAATTCAATATACTGATTATTGATGAGATAAAAGATTGTTAGTTGAAATACAAAGGTTGATAGTGCATGTAGATACTGTGTTGTACATTTGTGGCTGTGTTTGGGTCTCCTGTACCATCAATGGCCATTGGTTTCCATGACTGTGAGAACTGATTTCGATTAATGCTTTAATGTTAATTACTCAACTTAAAGGAAACAAGCCAAGTGATGGTCAACACCAAAATTACCATTATGAAACATGGTACAGAGCTACGTATGATGAATTTGAGACAGCCTTGGTCTATAATGATTATTATGGCAGCTGCAATGAAGGCAGAGGTTGGTGAGAATAGCAAGTTATAAGAATAGTGTACTCTGATCTAGTCAATTTCTAATAAGCCTGGTGTGCCCAGTACTCATTTGTGCAAATGTATAGAGTTTACGTATACCATGTTTTACTACAAGTGGTCAAGATTGAAGAACTTATAGCTGTGGTAGAGAGCTATAGTCGTTCCATTATTAAGTACTATGAAACTGTTAAATAAACACTGCGTGAATTATCAAGAATTTAATGTGTCCATTGCCACAAAAAGCCAAAAAGGTCATAACTATTGTCTTGAAACTTCAATGGAAATCAGTTAGGCAATACATGGGCACTCATACATTTGATCAAAATTTGGTGGCTTCAAGTGTATCATACTGACTGTAAAAAAATCCAATAATGAAAACGCACCAAGTAGCTACATCTTAAAATTCCTAAGTAGCTATATTTTAAAATGCTTAAGTAGCTACACAGCATTTTGGTAGCTGTACCTATTACTGATTGCATTGACTCAGCTGTTATTGGTCAGAAAAGGCACTTGTTAACACAAACTTAGTGCACTGAATGATGAAAGGTTAATCGTGAATTTGCCTAGGAAATGCTTGGATATGAAGGTATGTTCTACTGAAAATTAATGTGGGTGGCGATAATGATTGCTTACGCTACATGTGAAGTTAAGAGATATTGATGTTTAATCTGATTTATTATCCACTCAGGAGGCACCTCCATTGATGCCTGCACTCACCAGTGGCAGGTATGATATCAAATGGACTCAACTGGCCAGTCTTCCTACTCACTTGTGGGAACCATATGTCACAGTGCAAGATGAGAAGATCTATGTAGCTGGTGGAAATAGTCCAGTTGTTGATGCTTATCATCAAGTGTACGTCTACAATGCCAACACTGACCACTGGGCTCAGTTACCTCCCTCGGGTCATTGTTATGGTATTCCTCACATCATTGGTGGCCGGTTAGCTATTATTGGTGGACATGTGTCTGATAATAATGAAAGAACTAATAAAGTTTCCACATTTGATGAAACTAGTCAAACTTGGATAGCTCATTATCCTGATCTCCTCTCAGTTAGGAGCAAACCAGGGGTGGTTACTCACTTGGAGCATGTTATTGTTGCTGGGGGATTATTAGATGGTACAACTGCATATAATGATACTGAAGTTCTCAACTGGATAGAAAACTCTTACTGGAGGAAGGTGTCTACTTATCTTCCAGAGCCAATGTATGCCTTTACACCCATCATTGCTGATGACCACTTAATCATAGTGGGTTACCATGATGCTGACTTGATGCCTAACTGCAGTGCTTACAAAATACCAGTGACCAGTATTACAAAATCAGAAAAAAATAGTGGCACACCTACCAAATGGATTACAATGACTAATGCCACTCAATGGAGTACAGCCTTAGTCCCCAGCTCATACCCACCAGTGGTAGTTGGTGGAGATGATGAAAGTGGTATAGTGCCAACATCAGATATTGCAATGTATGATGATTCAAGCAAGTCATGGAAAAAGATTGCATCCTTAACGTCTGCTAGATCAGCAGTAGCTATAGCAACTGTCAATAACAATGCCATCATAGTTATTGGGGGATATACTAAAGGAGACAGTATGGCTAATGCTCAATCATCCAGTCTGACTACAGTGGAACTGGGGCAAGCTCAATTATTACACTAAATACTAGACTAGAGTTGTATAATAATAGTAGCTTGATTAGGTTAGCTTATCCTTGTTTTGGGTGGGAAATCTCATACGTATACTCCACCTTGTTTTCTAATATACACCTGCACTCCAAGCCTTCAGACACAATTTACTATAACATATGCTCAAAATCTCAATGAGTATGCATTCCTAACATGTGGTGACATGACAAGGGTGCTTAATTTCACATGGGCATACATCAGTAGTTGCCATGCACTAGTATTATTGTGAAAATCAAGTTTCTTTAGTTGATGCTAGTGCAGAAACCTACAGTCATGGAAGAGCCACTTAATTTTGAGTGTAGAGTCTAAAGCAGTTTCACAGACACAGTGTGGAATTTATGGAATTTATAAACCTTCAGGCCCTTTGTTATGCTCACTATAGTCTCAGGCCTTCAGGTTTATACTTCCATTGACTCTGCATCATTCCCAACTATATACACATTAGTGAATATTATAGTGTAAATGTCAGCTCATCAGTTTACTGCTGGTCACAAATGCCAAGACCAACTCATCAAAGAGGTCACTATCGAGGACATATTGTAGTTAGTTAAGGTCAGCATAGGTCTGGCCAATACCAGCATGATTGGTTTTCCTGTAGTATAGCTATGTCATGGTAATGGCAGCTTCCACATGTGTATGTGTGAAACTGTTAGAGTGCATGTAATTAGTCACCATAGTCATCATTGACATCAAATAACATGTCATCAATATACATGACATTAACCCTCCCACCAAAATCCCTTAGTATGCATGGGAATATTCATGATTTGCAAAGGAAAGTGAGTTTACTGCACTGGGTAGATAAACATGCAGGGTTTCCTGTGATTCAGCAAACCCCCTTTGAAACTTTTGCTTACGTAGACTTGTAGCAGGAACACCAAAATTCAGGCTTCACATGTAAATACTGAAAAAGCAAGATCAGATTGTGTTTATAGTAGCATGATTTCTCAGGCTTGGATTTAATCTAGAGGTTGGGTATAATCAACTTAAAACACCAAAATACACTCTAATATAACAGTCATAGTTAGAAAGTATGATACATGAGTAATTAAGCATTAACAAGTGCAAGAAAAACTCAGCAAGGGAAGTTATAAACACCTACAGCACATTTTATTCCTACTTGAATCAAATAATAGAAAATTTAAAGTTATATATAGTAGAAATATATCCACTAGATAGCTGCAGGTGTAGGTAACGACCTCCCTTGTTTCATTACTTTTAATTTTATCACCAGACCCCTATACTTGAATTTAAAACTTCTAATTTTTCTTTACACATTCGTTAATTGTTTCTTTACTCTTTTTGCAACATAATTATGGCTAGTGAACCCTCATATACTGCATACAGGAAAGGAGAAATACATACCATACGACTAATGCTGCATCTGAATGCATACCCCACTGGTATATACTGTACGATGAAGTTGCCATTGTACTTACTGCCTGTTACACAATGTAAAAATGAAAATAGGCACTTCAGGGCAATTCACATTTAAATGTGACAGTTTGCATGCACAAGAAGCTATTGATTCTTTGCTGTGGCATGAATTGTCTACCTATGTGATAATGGAGAAAGAACAGGGCACAAAGGAGGACAAATGTAAGTCCAGGATACATGCTTTGTAGCTACTGAAGTGGACAAAAAGGTATGTCTATTACCCTCAAAAAATGGCATCTTAATATAATGTATAGAGTGCTGTGCACTAGATTAGACATACACTATACTCATGGCTGAAATAGGGATTAATGTCCACTAGTATAATAGCTGCAGGTGTGACTTCCCTTGTTTCAATGCTTTTTATTTCTCTGATCCCCACTCAAATGTAAAATTTCCTAATGTATTGTTATTTTACTTCATTGTAGCATATTTTAATATGATTGGTGAATAAATGCATGGCTACAGTACTGCATCAAAGGAAGAATGGTGTCGGCCAGAGATATTACAAAAATCAGTTGAGCATGTTGACTTGCACCCTGACTATTATCTTTGTAATCAGCTATTTCTACCTGTTATACTGTTAACAGTACAAGAAGCACCTTTGCAATCAATCCAGTTATTATGGTATTGTGCCCTTGGCTGCAATTACTGAAAAATGAAATGCCCATTTCACTTCATTCTCCAGATGTTCTACCCATTAGCTACACAATGTTGCAAATGAAGGGCGGTATGAGAAATGCCTCTACAATCAATTCAGTCACTATTCAAAAATTATGGATGATTCTCATGACAGCCACACTAGCTAATGCTAATCAACATCTGCAGTAGTAGAGAAAGAAATGTGACACAAAGAAGGTCCCATCTGTACATACAATGTAGTTGTTGCAATAGGCAAAAGACACATCTCAAGCTGAAGTGACGTATACGTCAAACAGTAAAGTAACTTCCTCATAGCTTTAATCACAATTGAGTTATGGTTGACTGGAGGCATTAGTTAGTTAGTCATTTAGTTAGAAGAAATCTCAGTTGAATACATAAATTTGAAATTCCACAGAAACTTGTTGGAAGGGTCTGGGGTCAGTGGGTCACTCTAAAGGCATTTTTGGGCTCAATTACACCTAACCAGTACTGCAGCTGTTATGAAGGAAAGGTTATTAGGTGATGGTGATATGTTTGGGCAAGAAAGCCGGAATCTTTATAATTCCTATACTATACAGTACTATCATATTGTATGATACTACTGTTACTGTATGATGGTTCAACAATGGATTAGCCTGTTTATGGGGAATATAATGATGGTGTATGTTAGAACTCTGCATGGCTAATGCTGCATTCACAAGTTCTAATCAATTCTGTAGTTCATTTTTCTTATTCCCTATTACATATCACAGTACAAATCCATCTTTCTGTTGTTACAAATTTGCATAATGTAGCACTGTAACTTCAGGTGTTCGTTTGGCTATCTAGATGCAGAAAATATAATAGCTAAAGGAGATTTTGAAAAATACATGAAGATGTAGGATTTTTTTGCAGATCTTGTTGCATTCATACATTTTATGATCGATGACCATTGAACATTAAAATAATGTTGTAAGCAATCCAAGAGATTATTACAGCATTGTCAACAAATGACTGGACTACCTCGCAGCCTCAATTTCTCTTGAACATGTTCCCACTATAAACTAGCTAACTGTATGGCCAATAGTGCATCTGAAGTATAGATAGATATTGGTATTGTTTGTTTATTATCCACTCAGGAGGCACCTCCATTGATTCCAGCACTTATCAGTGGCAGGTACAACATAAAATGGACTCAGCTGGCTAATCTTCCTGCTCCAATGTTTGATGCATATGTCACAGTACAAGACAAGAAGGTTTATGTTGCTGGTGGGAGTAGTCCTGTCGCTGATGCTATGGATCAAATATATGTTTATGATGTGAACACTGATCACTGGGATCAGCTACCTCCTTCAGGTCACTATTTTGGTATTCCTCACATCATCAATAGCAAGTTAGTAATTATTGGTGGACGTCTGTCAGCTACGGATGAGTACACAAATAAAGTTTCCACATTTGATGAAACTAGACAAATTTGGACATCTTATTATCCTGACCTTCTCTCGGCTAGAAGCAAACCAGGGGTGGCTACTCACCTGGAGCATGTGATTGTTGCGGGAGGAGCATTAGATGATACTACAGTAGCTCAAGATGATGTTGAAGTCCTTAACTGGATAGAGATCTCTACCTCTCACTGGAGAAAGGTGTTCATCAACCTTCCTGTGCCGATGTGGACCTTCACTCCCATTATTGCTGATGATCACTTAGTCATAGTGGGTTACACTGGTGCTAACATGGCACGTGTCATTGGTGCATACAAGATTCCACTTGATGATATTACCAAATCATATGATGAGCTACAATCCTGTGACACATCCACCAAATGGATTGCAATGACCCCTGCTACTCATTGGGGTACAGCCCTAGCCCCCAGCTCATCTCCACCAGTGGTAGCTGGTGGAGAAGATTACACTAACAAGCCCACATCTGATATTAAAATGTATGATGACTCCAGCAAGTCATGGAGGAAGATTGCATCTTTATCTTCTGCTAGATCTGATGTAGCTATAGCAGCAGTCAACAACAATGCCATTATAATCATTGGAGGATACACTAAAGGAGACAGCACAGCTAACATTTACTTGTCCAGTCTGACTACAGTGGAACTGGGACAAGCCCAATTATTACAGTGAACAGTAGTGTAACTATAGCTTCATATAAGAAACTGCATTGTGAGTTATGTATATTGACCTGTGAGGCCATATTGCTTGCATATAAAAGATCATTTCATCACTATTAATATAACTTAACCACCATCAGCCCCCCCCACACACACACAAACCACCATACATCTTGGAAAATACCAAAAAAACAAAACACCAAATATACCAAAAAAATTGCTACTAATGGTCATATTACAAAGGTCAGTTTATCAGAGAGGCCAATGCTGAGGACATACTGAGATTCTTAATGTCAGCACAGGTCTGACCAGTCCCCACAGCCTACACCTTTGCGTGAAACTGTTAGAAGCATCATAGTAACTTTTATTATCAATAATGTTATACTTGGTCACTCACGAGGCATGGCAATATAGTAGTAGAGTGGCATAGTGCAATAGTTGTGCACTTTTTAATACAATTATGAAACTTTCCATAAGTTGTACTCCTTGCACTGCTTGAAGTATCTTAGTTTACTACAGTGGTATATCCCCAGTATATGGAACAGTTAATTGTTTGTTATTTTAGTAGTTTTTCAGTAAACCCGCATTCACTGATGTTTTACTGAGAGTTTAAAACTTAGTAAAATAATTATGTTCCATATACTTAAGTTTACTGACACTTTACTATCAGTATAACTACAGTAAGGCATCTTAACAAATTAGTAAACTAAGAACCTTCAAGCAGTGTTGTGACATGCATTTTTGATATAGTGCTATTGCATATTTGACCTTTGGTGACCTAACTGACCTTTACAGCCATTTTTGTATTGAATATTCATCGTTTTTGTCTTTATCTCCCTGAGGCATCATTTTGCACAGTTTCAAATTAAAGGCGCTGCTTAAACGAACTACTCTGGTTTTGTTTGAAGTCAATAGGTGATTGCATTCCAAAGTTATGATCATTTATATTAGCCATGAAATTCTATGAATTACTTGCCCATTAGTAATAATTACACCCCAAGGGAAAAGAATTTTATGACTTATAAAAATGATCATAGCTTTGTAGTGGAATGAGATACTAACTTCAAACAAAAGTCAATGTGGCTCTTAGATCAACACCTTTAATTTGATACCATGTTTTACAAAAATAATTAATTTTCAAAAGGCTGTAAAGGTCACCAAAGATCAAATCTGTGATGGCACTACATCAAAAAATATATGTCACGAGGAGCACAATTTGTGTGAAAAGTTTCATAACTATGTAACTAACTGCACGAAATGGTTATTTTTTGGTGCTATGCTGCTCTACTAACAGCCCCTCCCCCACCATAATCCCTACGGGCAATATTGAATTGTGTCGACTGATCCACTCCCTAAATCCTCCCCTACAAATGGCACCAGGTCTGGACTATTCAGAGTATTTACTTATCCTGACAGGATCTTAAGCATCCTAACTTTAGCAAGGGCACTCATCAATGATTCATTCACTACTTTGCATACAACCTGCAGTGTTCACCTGGGCAACATCAAATTCATGTTGATATCATTTCATCATCACCATGACAACACATCATGCAAAATAGCTTTCATGACAATCCTGGCAGCATCCTTGTTATAGTTCTCTCAAACAATGCCCAGTGCACATGTGTTTGTAACCACCAATGCAATTACTATTGAGAGGTAGCTGGAGTCTGTGCCCCCAGATCTATGCATTTGTGACTTTTGGAAAAGAGCACTCCTGATATTTTTACCAACTGCCAGTCAGATGCATGGGAGTAACTGTGTTCAAACATTGCCCACCTGTCTGACTACACCCCCTCAACATTCTTGACCCTATAATGCCAACTCATGCACTCTGAATTATGAACTTTTGATACAGTAGCACCTCTGTATATAACATTTGAATTTAATAATGTATATCAGTTAATGACTGTAACAATTAAGTTGGCTGGTTAATTGAAGTACTGTACATGGTGGTGTCACTCTATAATATGTACACACATTCATAATAATCATATCTATGTAGCTAGCTATAAAAATTGCATATAATTTTTAATTTCCCAGATTTTTCCTCAATCAGGCTCTTTCCTGGTCAGTTGAGCTTAGCTGTATGCTGCTGAGGCTGCTCCAGTGTGTAACTTACTTCCCAGCTGCAAAAGTTCTACGTATGTTGCCAATGGCCCAGCAGCTTAAACACATGCACAGTTTGTATGAAAGATTATAATAGTCTGATATAATCAGAGAACATACAGCATATGCAATTGTATATATATATATTGAAACCATAGCCTTATTTGTGATCTTGTTGACATATGGTAAGCAATTTCTGTCATCGATGTAAGTCTATTTTTGCACTAAAATTATATTTATAGCCCGCTATATAGGTATATAGTAAGTAGCAATTATTACACCAGCTAGCTCAGTATAAAATATAAAATATACAGTTTTACTGGTTAACATGAAAGTATATATAGCATTTTCATAGTCCATTATTCATCATGCTTGCAGCTGGTTTTCATGTTTTTAAATTTCTCAGTATGCTACAACTTTCAGGTTCCGTAACTGCATATACATAGCTGTTTTAGAGGTGAATCTAGCTGTAACAACAATAGAACCTGTTCAGTCTTAATAAATTTAATACTTCTGGTAATCTCAGAATTGAAACTTTTAATTTAATAATTATTCACAGTAACAATTCATGCTGTTATCCTACAGAGATATTAGCTATATGTATAATGGTTTACCAGACCGGGTGCTTTTATTAGAGTACTATAATATTATATACTTGTAAAAGATATCCACACAGAACAGCCAAGCTATACATGAAAAAAATGGTGCGGCCTTGTCATATATAATCGGATAGCAAAAATCATCAAACAATAATGTGGTGGTCAAGAAATGGCTGCAATGATGTTAATGCATGTAAATAAATTTTAATAATGGCTGTAGGTATGCATTATTAAAATTAACATCATTGTAGCCATTTCTTGGTCTGGTGACACCTTTGATTTCACAACTTTGTTCACCCAAGCTTATCTTTTTATGCCAGCATATAGGCATAGCAAACTAAATCCTAGTGTGCATTTATGTAAATACATATATATGTATATGCATGTATAGTTGTTTACATTAATTTGATTACTGGTATAACATAATAAATTTTCTTTCCATAACGGAAATGTACAGTCTTCTACCATTTCCAACAATAAATATAGGGTTTCTTTCAAAAGCTATAGTTACATGGATATAGTTATATGAATGCTCTACTAAAGTATATTATACTTTAGTAGAGCATTCATATAACTATATCCATGTAACTATAGCTTTTGAAAGAAACCCTATATTTATTGTTGGAAATGGTAGAAGACTGTACATTTCCGTTATGGAAAGAAAATTTAAATTGGGGGTGGAGCGTCTTTAGATGTTTACACAATAATCTTCCACTGGAGTACCTTCGTACATAAAGCTTATATTTGTCATTGACTATGATGACACTAGCTATTAACTATTCTACAAATTGTGGGAGGGTGTCTGCACTACTAATCATATGAGTGCTTTCATTTGTGATATGAAGTTCTCGATCATGATTGGCATTAATTATAACATTATTTCAGCCATTCATGCACTTGCATGATATTACATTTTGTCACATGCACCAGTCATTTCTTGCGAGCTACACTTTTAATGTAGCTACTTGCGTATTGTCTCAAGCAGTCAGACCACTTTTCTTCTTTTTGTCATAAGTGGTTAATTATAATAGTAAAGCATGATTTTGTGAACCAAGTACAGATCACACTTCATTACTTGTAGTTCAACAATTATTTCATTAATTTGCTTGGAAAGACTCAGTACTCCAATTGGTAATTACAGTTCTGGTCAGCATTTTTTCAGAGAAAATATACCTGCATTGGCTGTCAGATGTTAGAAATACACATTGGGCTGCATCAAATATACTAAATTTAACTTATTAGTGTCAGTTTGCTTTTTACCTGCAAAAATCTGGTATGGTACATAGTGTGATTGGTGTATTCTAATAGAACAGTCAGTAACTCATAAAATATTCTGATTGAGCAGTCAGTTCATTCATTGCTGCTTAATTCATTAGTAGGGTAGCTTAGCATCAAATTTCAAATTTTGAGGAAATCATTATGGAGCAGATAAAAACACCAATTTATTTCTGAAGGCTTGTTGAAGCATTTTGATCATTTTTAGAAGGGGTGCCACACACCCATTATTATTGATCATTATTTGTAGCAAAAAATCTAAATACTATAATAGAGCTGTCAACCACTAACAGATAATCTCCTTTTAATAAGCTTTAGCTAATAATTTATATGTAAAAACACAGTAAGAACAGTTTAAAATGCTATAGACCTTCTATAATCTAAAATATTCCTGGGTAGTATAACCACAGACCCCAGAATGGCATCCAAATCTGATGTATTATTCAAACTTCACTATTTCCAAAGTTACCCTATCCCCCACTTTCTGGCTTGCTGCATATTAAGAGTATAGTAAGGAAAGCAACATTTTCTTTTTCTTCTCTTAAGCTGCTTATGCAGTGTCAGTAAGTATAAATTTTTGACTTAAACTTGCAAAGACCATGTCAATCTCATGGTAGTGTAAATATTGTAACAGTTTACATCTTTGGTACTTCTAACTAACATTTATATGTAATATGATGATCTAGAAACCTTTCATACTGGGGAGTCTAGTTTGTAAGCATTTTTTGAGTTTTTAAAAGTACATTCAGCTACTGAAGCCATGAATACTGTATCGCAGAATGCAATTTTACCACCATGCAATTTTAGATGGCACGATAGAGTGTCACATGAATAGACAGTGTACAAGGCAACCCAAGATTCAAAAATATGCATGCAGAACATACAGTATATCTCAGCAAACAAATCTATACCTGGTTATAATGGAGGTACTTGAAATTAAAAGCAGAATTATCCATGTGATTACTTCAGAGCTTATGATCCTCCATGCAAACTAGTTCAATACCGAACATTGCATCAAGACAATATATGTGACCAGGCCTGTGAAAACAGGGCATGTGTAGGCACACAAAATTTGATGGCTTTTTCAAACTTTCATCATTCATAACTTTTTATGACATTATACTATGACCATGCAATTTTCAGCCTGTTGTATGTGGCATATTAAGCCACAGAGCCACCACCACTTTAGAATATGCTCGAGAATATGTGACTGGGCCTGCGAAAACAGAGCATGTGGGCACAAACTACACCCCATCACCTAACAGATCTTATCTCAGTACTGCTATACTCTATTTGCATTCTTTAGTTTGCAGGGACCTGCCAATTATGCTTGCATACTTATGAGCATAATAAGTGCCTGGAAGCATTGAGCATGATGCTAGCACAACAGGAAGAATATTTCAGCCATACTACAAATCCTTGATGGTCAAACTACACATCACAGAAAAAGATCAATATACTCTAATAGAACAGCCAACAACTCTAATAGAACAACCAGGCAGCTGACTGTTTTATTAAAGTATATCGATCTTTTCTGTCACATGCAGTTTTGAAGAGCAAAAATGTGCTTCAGCCACTTATTATGTGCCCATAAATGCAAATTTATTGGCATAACATGGGAAATGAAGCATAAAGCTTGAGCATAATTTGAGCATAAGCGGTAAAAAATTGAGTAGTGCAGCATAGCATAATAGGTAAAATTTTGAACATGATAGGCGGGTCCCTAATATAAAGCCAATTAAGTGTTGAATAAGTGTAGATATGCATACCCAGAAAATATTTGCAGACCAATGCAATTCTTGAAATTCCAAAGTAATCTTATTGTAGTATAGTGTGTGTTTAATGAGCTATAGCCACTTGTGGCTCAAACATTAATATATATTATTAGTTTGCTTAGATGCTGGTGCTTACAACCTAACTTGCTTTCAAGGGAAAAAGCAAGAATGTTTGGTGGCAAGTGTAGTTATAGCAGCCATCCAAGAAAGCTGTCTAAATTCCAGACCATTTTATACATCTTTCCCAGCATCATTTAAAGTTTCCAGCATTGTAAAAGATTTAGTATTGTCTTATTATGAGCTATGTGGTTTAAAGATGCAAGGGTAGGTTGTTCAGCAAATGAACTGCATTTGCTGAACAACCTACTCTTGCATCTTTAAACTATATAGCTTGTCATGAAGACAATACTAAATCTTTCACATAGGTGGAAACTTTTAAAGGTGCTGGGAAAGATGTATAAAACCTAATTATACATGTGTGGGGTGAAAACATAATGGCCATCAAGTAGCCCCAGTATAGTAGATTAATGGTATATCATACAGTTGAATATGTGAAATGCACTTAGTTTTCTTATTTTAATCAAAATATATTTGGCATTCAATATTATGTACAAACTTGTCAAATGGATCAGTAAAATTAATGGTACTGTAATTAACCATACTGATATATTTATATAATTGTTTAAGTCTTCATGACATTAAGAAAGGACAACACTAATTAGATAATTTTGTCACTATAATACAATTCGTATTCTGTCTGTTCCAAAGGATCAGTGTTTAAGTAAAATGTCTGCCAGTCATTCCTAAACTGCATGAACTGCATTCCAAGAAAAATTAGATGTCTTCCACCAACTGTAACAATTCTTGTATATAATTGGTAATATCACTTTTGTTTAGGTGCGTCATCTAAAGTTCTGATGTGTAAGGTTCCTCATTTTGCTGGTAAACTTTATTTCCAGCTAGGAAATTTTCATGCTTATTAACTCCATGCACCTCATGTGTTGAGACCAACGGAATTTGACGAGCTCCTCCAAAGTAAGTGATCTATACACCAGTGATAGTACAGCAGTAAAATATTTCAATAGTCTCATTCAAAATGAATGTTGACTCACTTGCTAGTATAATATTATATCTTTGAAGTGATACAATCATTATTGGCTAAAATTGTGTATATAGGATGTTGCATGGTCATGCCCTTCATCATCAGAGGTGATGCATGCTATACCAATGCCCAGTAAATTATAACTCTGTGTGAGTGTGGTGATGTCCATAAGTATCCTTGGTTAATTTAAATATAGGATAGCATTCATAGTGTGATTTCCTTTGATCTAACCATTAAGTCTTACATAGATTTTAACCAGCTGCAGTGTATGCTTTCTTTATGAAATGTGCTCCTATTCTTTATAAGTCATCTTATGGAGTTACACAGATTGCTGAATATGATTTAATTTGAACCAAGAGTCCCGTCTATTATGAACTCTTGCATGGTAGAACTATATATATTTTAAAACCCAGGCACCCATGCAGTTAATACTAGCTATAGCTATCCCCTGCTATGTTATTTAGTTACTCAATTTCCATGCTTCATATTCATATGCATTAGGTGCACATCTCTGGATGAAATACTTAAATGAAACTGTACAATTACAGCTTATTACCACATATGAAGTTTAACTGACAATGGACAACTTTGAATAGTTGACAGTAGTTCCGTCATTACCACTGACCCAGTACACCCTCGATACATACATTACAGCAATTAAAACTAATGTGGTTTGTTAACAGAATAAAGTGTTTTAATTTTATGCATAAAAGCAAAGTACAATGTGATCAACTAAAATGTGCCACCTATGTGTATGCATAGCAGTAATGTTCTACAAGTGTGCACAATCTAATTCCAAATGTAGCTACAAGTGTTCAGCAAGAAAATGAGCTACATTGGAAACCAATCGGAAAGAAACATCTGTGATATGCTGTCCCCCTCCTCTCACAGCACGTATCGTGGTCATAGCACCCCTGGTTATAGCAGCAGTTGCAACATACAAACCACCAACAATAGCACTGGGGTCCACACAATCCTTTGCAGTCAGAGTATCTCCTGTATTTGTAACATGATGATCGAAAGTGTTCTAAAGGGTTTCCTAATATTCTTTTTTGGCGAGCTACTGATTTCTCAGGAGTCTTGACTACAGTGCTGTTGTATAATTGTGAATCGGTGAGTAGTGTCTGAGTAATCCTCATTGCAAATATGAAAAATGGCATAGCTGCTGGTGTAGTCACACCATTGACTCCTTGTTCACCCACAGCATGTGCCGCATCATCCAGAAGGTAGACCTCTTCCATTTGTAGCAGTTCTTGAATTGCATCATTGAACGGCATTGTATCATTTTCTTTTGGGCCATCTAGGTGCTTGTCAGTGTCATCTTGATGCTGAATGTATTCTGAATCCAGGACATAGATAGAGCGAGCCCTCCTTTTGTTAATTTCACGAGCTGAGCTGAGGTAAGTAAGGGTGATATCATCCAAAGTTTTGATGTGTAGAGCTGCTTCTTTGCTGGTAAACTTTATTCCCAGTGAGCCATCTTCATTCTTGTACACTCCACGCACCTCATATTGAGACTTAAAGAATTCTGTGAGCTCCCCAGAAACAACAAGTGTTCCAAACACCAACACCAGCACAGCAGTGAGATATTGCATTGTGGAAATTTTGTGATCAGCCTCTGAGTTGCTGCTTTTTATAGGGCTGATCCTGAAGCCATGCAACTAAAAGTGGCTCCATAGAGTCCGAGAGCTAATACCATACAACACTGAACTCTGTACTCTATTGACCGAATATGTACACAACCAGGTTTATAGTAGTGATGTACGTACTACATATAGTAGTCCATGGATATGAAGCTCTAGCTACATTTATACTTGTACCAAAGCTACATTGCACAATGTCATGTAACTTTCATAGCATTCATGGTTGTCATCTTGGATGTCAGCTCTCAGCTAGAAATCTTTTTGAAATCATCTTGTTTGTTGCAACAGTTACTGATGCTCAGTGTTAAGTTAACCTGTTTTTCCATGCATATATATATAGTAATTATTAAGGTGGCACTGAACCGATTGATGATTCTAATTGGACAGCATGTGTAATCATGCACGAACAACTAGAGAAAACTGTAGACCATATAGCAAAAACTGTAGACCATATAGCAAAATCTGTAACAGATGGGCATTGTACATATAATTGGTTCTGGTATATTGCTCTGCAACCCTGGCATTAGTCAATTAATGTAAATGATTATATGTACAGTATTTTGAGCTGCAAAACTGTTTGTGTGGATGTTAACATATGGTACTGGTGTTCGAGGAATTCAATTATTTTCCTGTTTACTTGTTTTCTTTTCAGTGACGTGAAGATAATTAATGAACAGTTATAGTTATTGATTTTCCATGGAGGTAAGGTCAATTTCCATACTAAAGAATGTAGTGGCACTTTATCATAGGATATGTGCTATGGGATACGGTATTTCACTGAGAAGGAAAATTACTTCACTTTTTTACAAGTGAATATTCAGAAAAGCTAATTAAAAAATTAAATGACAGTTTTCATTCTTTAAAGCAAAAAAAAGATATTCAGGCTTCAAGGACAGAGAAAATCCAGTCTTGAAAATGGCATGATTCAATAGATGAAAGTACAAGCTGTACTCACTTGTCAATGATTACAGACTTTATGATTATTTCTACCTTTCTACTATCTGCTGGGTAAGGAAGTTATGTCTTGAGGTCTAGGTCAAAGCTGAGGAGAGCACTAATCAATTGGACATACGTATGTGTGGTTACAGATATGCAATGTTACAGTATTATTAGCATACTATCTAGCTATGTATATACGTAAGTTCAGAAACTTTGTGTAGGCAACTAGCCTAGCTTAGTGAAATGATCACTGCATGTTACACGAGCAGCTTGACAAACAGAATCTGTGCTTCATGTTTCCCATGAATGAAGGTGAAGACCTGTTAGAATTCATTAATTACCACAGTGTGCCCAACAATTAGTGGCCTAAATTCAGACCCTTTCAGAGTAGGCACTTACACTTTCTAGGAAGCACCATGAATAGAAAAAGTACCATGCGAGACCAGATACCATGACTTGCAGTGCAAGTACAAGGAAATGTACAAAAATGTTGTGATGTATATAAATTTCCAAGAAGCTAAATTTCCAAGAAGTTGGTCCTTAGTCCTGAGTCCACTGTTTATACCAACAGCCTACGTAAACATGCCTTGCAGTGCAAGTACGAAATGTATAAATTTCCAAGAAAAGTAAATTTCCAAGAAGTCAAACATAGTCTGTGAAAACATGTATTGATAGCATTCGGTGCACATACTTGCGGCTGTGAACATGTAGATTCTAGCATGTTTACTTGAACAAAATGCATTGTGTTTTGTTGGTATATACCCTAAGAGACATGTTGCTTGCCATTTGTTGGCTTCTATTTGAATTACAGGTTGCACCTTATTACAAATTTTTTTTTATGGTGCATATTAGTTATATGGCTTCCCTGATGAAAATATTCAGGTTTTGGTCAACCAAATAGTGAAATTGGTATGGCCGACTGTTATTTGTAGCACTTTAATGTGTGTGTGTGTGTGTGTGTGTGTGTGTGTGTGTGTGTGTGTGTGTGTGTGTGTGTGTGTGTGTGTGTGTGTGTGTGTGTGTGTGTGTGTGTGTGTGTGTGTGTGTGTGTGT
Source organism: Dysidea avara (assembly GCF_963678975.1). Classification (NCBI taxonomy): domain Eukaryota; kingdom Metazoa; phylum Porifera; class Demospongiae; order Dictyoceratida; family Dysideidae; genus Dysidea; species Dysidea avara. The sequence continues at coordinate 26,565,775 of NC_089279.1, read as the reverse complement.
GTGTGTGTGTGTGTGTGTGTGTGTGTGTGTGCGGTTTCTGCAGATGGAGGAGAGTCTATGAAGAATGAATGCATGAAGAATGAATGGCCAAGCACAGAACTTACAGTAAGTGCCTTGATGGGGCTTCGTAGGACTACCTACAGATTATACAGTTTGATTTTCCTATTAGCAGTTAGAAAGATGGCTGCATGCTGGAATCATACTTCTCACTTTAAGTTTTGGCACATGATTCATAGTGACAGACAGTTGTTGTTAGTTATCTACCTAACATATTATTGATGGTTTAACTGATGACTACATAATCTGTGTCATGTAAGGACTTACTACTAAATACTACAGGCCATTACTTCCACACCTACGTATATTATCTTAATTTTACATTATGGGGACTTTCACTGCAGTTTTTCAATGTATTTCATACAGAGGTACGTGCTGGAAGGTCCATTGCACTTCACAAACATTCTATCAACACATTTATTATAATGTGTATATATTGTAATAAACAAATACATGTGACTGGGCCTGAAAAAATATAGGGCATGTGGGCACATAAAATTTGACTACTTTTTCAAACTTCCATGACTCATAATCTTTTATGCCATCATGCTATGGTCTTATAATTTACACTCCTTATTACACATTTAACTGGCCTTATGAATTTATAATACAAGCCACAGAATGGAAATATTCTGTTCCAGTACTGAAATATGACCTGTTAAGTGGCATGGTATAATTTATTTATAGTTTGGGCCCACATGCCTTATTTTTGCAGGCCCAGTCATAAATAATAAATAGGCAATGGAGTTTCCAGTGGTTACTATTGCAGGAAAAGCTCCCAGAGTTAGTTACTGTAAAATGTCGTGAAGCTAACAATGTAGGGATGCCACGACATAGAAATTTTTATGTCACATGTCATAGAGGTTTATGTCACGACATGTCATATGTCACAACATAAGCAAATCTTAAAGTTTCACAACTGAAGCTATTACTTATGAAACTGTATAGCTATTTTGATTCAAACATGCAAAAATATCAACTTAAACATCAGCAATATTAATTATGAAATCAACAACCAACAATTGCTCATACTTATTTGTCAATTTTTCTCATATTTATTGCATCAAAATTAATCAAAATGAATGGAAAAGTGTGCATTATTAGGAGATATTTATGTCACGACATAAAGAAGCCTATGTCGTATCATATCGTGGAACTTTATGTCACGACATGTCATATGTCACGACTATCGTGGCATCCCTATAACAATGTGCCATTGTTACTGTCTTCCTGTTTATTACAACTCGTACTTTCGTCGTACATAACAGCATGCATAGTTTGTAATATTAATTTCCACCTTCAACAGTTTTGTCTAACTTTGGCAAAACCTATCAAGCCTCAAAATCACAATCCTTAACATTGTCTGCTTTATTGCACTCTATAGAATGAAAGGTATAGTTACAGTACCACATTGCTTTGAATTACAGCTCTACCAATACAATAAATGCCTATGAGTAGTGAAATTTGGTGGCTACAACTTTAGCCATTGGCAAGCTATGATCAATTGATTACTTCATCCTGCTATATCTACGTATCGTACAATGTAGGAAAAAGAGTTGTTGCAAATTGGGTCACAAATTATATAGTATAGGTTGAGTGTTACAAACTGAAATATAAGGTGTGAACCTATTGTAGTTTTGATCTCATCATTGTATCACATAGGCGTAGCAACCCGGGGGCTGGAGCCCCCCTTGTGATTTGTGATTGTAAATTCAAAAAAGATCGAGATGTTTTTTTTTTTTTTTTTGCTCTTCAACACCAAACTAGAGTACCCCTGTCTAAAAATATCTTGCTACGCCTATGTATCAATAGAATTCAAAAGAACTTTAGTATGACATTATTGTTTTATAAACATTTTAGTTTAAGGAAAAGTCACATATAAATATAGCATATAGCACATAGCATATGGCATCATTGTTTTATAGCTATGTATATGCACAGCTGCTTTAACAATTTTGAACTATGATGCTGTGGGTAGTGTTTATTCGTCAATATTTCGTACAGGCATATCATTGTTCCTATACAAACTGAATATGCTGTATTATGGGAGTTGACAACACTTGATTTCTTTGAAGTACTTGTATTAGATAAGCATTGTTAAAATTTGATGCTGGAATTCTGATTCAGTGTTTGTACATAGCTGTAAAATAATGAATACAATTTATATTTCAACATTTCCTGTACTGTTCCTAGCTTGCATAATCTCTTAAACGCTCAGGGTTTCTTGATCAATGGGGTGTAAAGGTGAATCCATTGGTTACAACCATATATGGGTATTCTAGGGTTTCTGGAAACTGCTTTCTGAGCTTTCTATATCTAGTTAGCTCTTAACATTAAGTTAGCTCCTCTGCTTTTAAGATCCAGATATTCAGACAGAACAGGTCAGCTACCGTAATAGAGCAGTCACTAGTGAAACAAAACAGTCAGATACAGTTTCAATAAATTTCTGTCAAAATTGTCACCATAATCTAAGTTTTTTGCTGAACCACTTGGGATTTATCACAACTGTAGCTGTTCAAGCAAAGATCCTGACCAGTGCAGAGCAATGTTGTGGCAGCACAAGGTTGGCTAGTATGAGCCACTGAATGATGAATTCTCTAAAAGCTGGACAGATAGCTATTTTGAAAGAAGCTTCAAAATCCTCTGCAAAGAGGTGCTGCTTTTAAAAATTGTGCCTTAGTCTCTTATTTTTCCATAAATTTAATGTGTAATGTACAGTTAATGCATCTAAGTTTTTGACATGAACCATCATTGATAACCAAGGGCTAACCACAGAGCAGTGGGAAAACATGCAAACCATTATTGCACTGCTATTAAATATTGTAAGTGGTTACTGAACCGAAAGTGTTTTTTTCAATAATGCAAATTACTTGACTATTAATCACACTAGTTGTGTGAAAGTAAGTTTTTGGTGTGTTTGAGGTGAGCTAGGGTTTGAGCGGGCAAAGTGAGAGTCCCAATGAAGCCTAGCTCGCCTCAAACACAGACAGTGAAAGACGTTATTTTGATTAACAGGCAATTACCTCAAATTAGTGCTAGGGTTAGGGTAAGGGTATAAGGCTAAGTTTTTTTTTACAGATTACCTCTTGAATCACATTGTTGCAATAAAAAAATATATGAAAAATGGTAGCTAGCAGCGGTACCACAACTGGTAGCTAGCACACTGACCTCTAACACTGGTGGTCCAGGGTTTGAACCCCAGATGTTTTGTATATATTTTTTCATTTTAGTAACCTTTTTTGTCCAAGTTACTATTGGTTCAATAGCTGGTACATTGTCGAGCATCGTAACATCTGAAAATGAGTCCAACAACAGGGGCGGATCCAGGAGCTGGAGGGGCACAAACAGGAGGTGCTTGGGGAGAGCAGATTCTCTTGTTAGTTGCTGCATTTTAAAGCAGCAATGATCACTCCTTAGTAGGTTGATTTTGTCATCATGGCCTTTGCAGATGGTTGCGAAGTCTTAAAGGATGTTTAAAAGGCTATTAGTCTTACACACCTGCAACACCACAATTATTTTTATAGGCGCTTAGTGTGTATGAAGGTGCTGGGTGACAGTTTGACATAGTTTCAGGTGAGTTGCAATAAATTCCAAAATGGTGTCAAATGCATTTTTCATGAGTTATATAAATTGATTTTGGTCTGACAAAGTTATGGCTCTTCCACAGTGGGAGGGGAAGGGATAGTAAAACAAAAGATCTCTTTACTTGTCCAGAGTGTTACGTTAAAGTTTTTATCCCAAAGTGTCTCTTTATATGTCCCATGACCATGTATTTTAGGTAATGAAGAGGGTTGCCTTTCTCCCGTAGCATCATGGCATGGCTGGGAATTGGTAAACAAAATGATTGCATTGTACAGTGTAGCTATTCCAAACACCTTTGGACCATGACAAAATGTCCATATTGGGACTTGTCTTTATTTAAGGAGCCTAAAATGTATGTATACTATACAATAGATGAGCAAATGGAAAACTATGTTCATGTGCATGCCCACATTCCAGTATGTCTTTTTTTGAGATGCTCCACTTTTAGTATATACATATTGTTAATAGCTATGTAGCATCTTTTAGGTATCACTACCTTTGCTTAAGTGCCACTGCTATCAGCAGGGCCGCCCAGAGAAATTAAGGGGCCCAGGACAAAGAGTTAAAGTGGGGCCCTTGACCCAAGTTATGAGGTGAAGACCAAAACAAAAAAAGGTCACAACCTGCTGGCAATGACAATAACTACCCATCACCAACCATATCTCCTTATCTATAAGCTTGCTACACTGCTCCTCTGAAGAATACTGTGACTGCTCTATTAGAGTATATCGATCTTTTAAACAGATATTCAGGGGGCCCTCCTGGCAGGGGCGTAGCTAGCCAGAAGGTGATGGAGGGGCAGGCATGCCCCCACGAAACACTCAAAATCATTCATGATTGCAAAAAAGGCTAATGACCCAATGGTGGGCTAGCCAACATACGGTGTTGTATTATTCCAGCTGAAATAACTAGCTACGTAACTATTTCAGTACTGACTGCTTCCAATCGAGGTAGCCATATTCGTCGCGTATCATCGCACGTGCCACAACTGTACTCCAACAAATTCATCCACAGTCCCGTAGAGCTAATACTTTAGTGCAAATACAGGTTACTTTACGTTAGCCACAGCCTGTGCTGCAGTCCTAGCACACTGCTGACAGGATGACGTATTCACTCACTTCACTCGGCAAAATTCAAATGCCATGTATTGCACCAAATCCCACCTGTCTTGCTAGCAGAACTTGTAAGCTTGACTGATCCACCTGACTGACTGACTGACAAAGTAAAAACAGACTGCACTGCCGTACGTACAAAGGTCCAGTGTGATCGACTCGATAAAATAAACTTGGTACATTTATTTAGCTAACACTTTATCATCTCGTAGGCAGTAGGTTCGTAGCGTCATTTGGTCTCCTTTGTCACTTGTGAGTTGTGACTCCTGCCGCGGAGAAGCGGGTCACTCTTTTTAGATTCAAAAATGTTCTATCACGCGAGTAATCTAGGCTAAATATAGAAGTATGTCTCTAATATTTTCGTTCGATGGATTCACGAGCGAGTTGAATGTTTTGTGTGCGCATTCACTAGCAACCCCTGGTGATACCGCGTAGTAGTGTACATAATTTACAGTCATTTGCGTGTCAGTTTAATACTGGTAAACTTGTGACGAAGGTTTAAAAAAAAAAATCATTTAGTGTTGGGGGGGCAAATGCCCCCCCTTAGCTACGCCTCTGCCTCCTGGGGCCCCTTTCAGGCTGGGGCCCGGGGCAAAATGCCCCAGTTGCCCCCCCCCCCCCCCCCTGTGGGCGGCCCTGGCTATCAGACTGTAGAGTTGAATTCATCTTGAAGTCCCACTACAGCAACTACTGATGTACCTACAGGATCTTTGCAACAGCTGCAAACTAGCCAACTGAGTCTTACACTGTCTCTAAGTAGTATCTAAATTGAGAGGGATTTGTTACTTGTATGACACATGTATACTGTTCTACAAGCATGCATTACATGTATTTGATTAATTGTTTTCTTACCACCTATACTTCAATATAAGATGAATGTTTGCTTTTGGTTTGTTAAGCTGTGTTGGCATTCTAACATTCGATAACTAGCTGTTTACTGATAACATCTTACCATGAGTTAAATAATGTTATTAACTCTTGATCTTACCTTGTGGTAGTAGTGGCTGAAAACTATTATCATCTGAATAAAAACAAGGCACTTAATAACAAGCTGCCTATTGTACACACTACACCGGTACACGTCTATTTGTTCATCAAGTAGTTTTTATAGATGAATATTACTATTTAAGCAGTGTAATTGTCTAACAAATGTTCAAATTAAAAATTGCATACAATGTGTAGTTCATTATGAATGTTAAACTGTCTAATTTCCCATTATATAATATATATGTTTAGCTGTGTATAGTTTTCTATCAAATGTTCACTTTTGCAATTATCTAACAAGCAGTAAGTAACTTGTTTAGTTTCCTATAAACTGTTTAGCTCAGTAGTTGCCTACAAAATATTTGTTTTCAGTTACCTATGTATACTGAATGTCCAGTTCTGTAGTTAATGTGCAACTCAGTACACTACTTAACACTCTACATTTGATAAATTGCTAATTTGTAATAGCATCTTACCTTGTGCAGGTGGTCAGGGGCGTAGCTAGCCAGAAGGTGATGGAGGGGCAGGCATGCCCCCCACGAAATACTCAAAATCATTCATGATTGCAAAAAAAGGCTAATGACCCAATGGTGGGCTAGCCAACATATGGTGTTGTATTATTACAGCTTAAATAACTAGCTACGTAACTATTTCAGTACTGGCTGCTTCCATGCAATCGAGGTAGCTATATTCGTCGAGCATCATCGCACGTGCCACAACTGTACTCCAACAAATTCATCCACAGTCCGGTAGAGCTAATACTTTAGTGCAAATACAACGTTAGCCACAGCCTGTGCTGCAGTCCTAGCACACTGCTGACAGGATGACGTATTCACTCACTTCACTCGGCGAAATTCAAATGCCATGTATTGCACGAAATCCCACCTGTCTTGCTAGCAGAACTTGTAAGCTTGACTGATCCACCTGACTGACAAAGTAAAAACAGACTGCACTGCCGTACGTACAAAGGTCCAGTGTGATTGACTCGATAAAATAAACTTGGTACATTTATTTAGCTAACACTTTATCACCTCATAGGCTGTACGTTCATAGCGTCATTTGGTCTCCTTTGTCACTAGTGAGTTGTGACTCCTGCCGCGGAGAAGCGGGTCACTCTTTTTAGATTCAAAAATGTTCTATCACGCAAGTAATCTAGGCTAAATATAGAAGTATGTCTCTAATATTTTCATTCGATGGATTCACAAGCGAGCTGAATGTTGTGTGTGTGCATTCACTAGCAACCCCTGGTGATACCGCGTAGCTAGTACTGTACATAATTTCTCAAAAGCATTTGACAGCGTCCCACATACTAGACTTTTATTGAAACTTCAAGCATATGGAATTAATGGTCAACTTTTGAGCTGGTTCAAAAGTTTTCTTACGGGTCGACGTCAATGTGTTAAAATTAATGGTGTCTTGTCATCTTGGGTACAGGTTTCCAGCGGTGTCCCACAAGGTTTAATACTTGGTCCGTTATTGTTTTCTCTATATGTTAACGAACTGCCGTCACTTGTCTCCAGTCAGTTACTGATGTTTGCAGATGATATAAAGCTCTATCGTACCATCCGTTCTTCTGAAGACTGCCTTGTACTGCAAAATGACATAAATATCTTGCTTGACTGGTCAAAACGTTGGCTATTATCTTTTAATATTTTAAAATGCAAGGTCTTACATATTGGCAATGCTCCATACACCGGCAATTATACTATAGCAGGAATCCAGCTGGAGCTATTGGACAACATTCGAGATCTTGGCATACAAATTGACTCAAAATTAAAATTTCACATTCACACAGATATGGTAGTTAAAAAGGCCTACCGGATTCTAGGTCTCATCTGTAAATCATTTGAGTGTAAGGACTCTGATGTCATGGTAAAACTATATAAAACACTTGTCCGCCCAATTGTTGAATATAACAATGTCATATGGGGACCTTCTTACACACTTGACAATCAAAAACTTGAAAGAATGCAGCGTAAAGCAACCAGAATGATTCCATCTATCAACCATTTATCATACTACGACAGATTAAGACATCTAAACATACCATCTTTACAACACCGTAGACGAAGTGGTGATTTGATATATTTGTACCAAATTCTCAAAGGCAGTTATGATATAGAAAATCATTTATTTACCCCATCCACTTCTACTGTAACAAGAGGTCACACAAGGAAATTATTCAAACATCACACTAATTCGTATACAATATCCAATTTTTATAGTAACAGAGTAATCAATGACTGGAATTCATTACCCCAATCTATTGTTGATTCTCCCTCTGTCAATGATTTTAAAACACTGCTGGACAGACACTATAGTAATTGCTTATTTGATTTTGTATAATAATTAGAATAGCTAAGTACATAATAATTATTAATTTTGTTTATGGATGTACAGGCATAAGCCTTTATCCTTAAAATACAAATACAAATACAAATAATTTACAGTCATTTTCGTGTCAGTTTAATACTGGTAAACTTGTGACGAAGGTTTAAAAAAAATCATTTAGTGATGGGGGGCAAATGCCCCCCCCCCTTAGCTACGCCTCTGCAGGTGGTGGTGGCTGACCACTATTATCATCTGTAAACAACCACGTACATAATTATAAAAAGAAAGACACAATGTGTTTTTCTTTGGCAAGAAATGCCCTTGTTCAGTCCCCTCTTTGATTGCACTTGTACATATGACACAGCTTGATCTGATAGTTAAAACTTGTAGATGCTTCTTCTGCCATTATGCAGTGTACTTAATCAGCTCGGAAACTGTACAATTTACTTGGTTACCTGAATATCCAAAACAGCTATTTTTAAATAGTTCAATTACTTGCTTTTAATACACTGGGTTAACTGACCTCTAATTATTTCACTCAAAACTGCACATGCTTTGAGTATGGATTCTCATCCTGCTACAATGATATAGTATTTTTTTAGGATTCAGCTATATGTGTGCATATAATCACATGGTCATATTATTATTACTATATAAGGGAGGTTTGAAATATTGTACCACAAGTTAAGGGTGTGTTGCTAGGTGTGGAATAACAATCATTATTAAAGTTTTATATTGACAATTCATTTAGCTGAATAACTATTTCTCAGTAACTGCATGCATGTATATGATATTCTAACAAGGATTAAATCCCTAATTTAAATATAAATGTGTGGTTATACGTATTAAATACATATGATGCACTTTATATGGTTTTATGTGCATATACAAGCAATGGATAAAATGTCAAGAAATGTTGTGTTCAATTATTATCCAAATAAATCCAGGTGTGTCAGTCACTGTGACAACATTAGGGTTTAGCGAACAAAAATGGCAAGGGTCATATCAGTATTGTACCGACTGCTAGAAATGGAAGATGGCAGGAGGCAATCACGCCAGCGGCAATCTATTGGATTTGTCAGTGTAGAAGCTGTCCAGTAGGTATCACAGTTCTTGTAATGATTGGTTGGTGATACTTTATCAAATGTAATGCCAAGTATACCAGAAAAATGAACTGATGGTGCTGGTGATACTCCATTGCTTGCTGTACACTGATCTACCACCTTCTTAGCATCGAGTAGTATACCTCCTGTCCAGTGGTAATCAATATTGCGATTGAAATAACCTTTATATGCATAAACTATTGTCCCTTTGTGATATGCTACTATCATTTGTTCAGTGGGGTTGAAACGAGTTTTGTTAGGTACATTACACCATTCCTGATGACTAGCATCCTTGACACAAGGTTGATTGTAGTCAGAGTAGTAGAACATCTTTTCATACAGTGTTGTGTACTCCATGTAAGTGTGTTGCCAAACAAGAGTCCATCCTCCACCATCGATTGTCATGTCACAGTAGATCTGTGGAATTATATTAACCAATAAACTTTAATAAGACATTACTTGTATGTTTTCTTTAGATTTTGTAGTTCACTGATGCATTAAACATTGGATATTGCAACAGTGTTAATATATAGCTTACAAACCTGCATATACTGTGCCCAGTACACTCCACTTTCAGGAGATCTGGTACAATCTGTAGACAATGCTTCTTTAATTTGTTTGCAGTTTGTAGCACTACGTTCCTTAGTTTTCCCAGTGGATGGAGACAACCTATATAAGTTTTGTTAAAGTCACTCTTGTAGGTAGTTAACTTACTCAAATGGGGTCCATGTTGCACTCTTACATATCCAAATGACTAAAGGATCAACTGGACTGTAAATACTTTTTCCTTCATTATCACTAGTACACTGTTTAGTGGGAGTAGTGGAACGCTATATTATTGAAATAACAAAGAAGTAACTGCAATATCACTGGTGTCCAGATTGTTTGTCTACCTGTCCAAAGTTGTAATTAGTTTACGATGTACTTAAAGATTTAGCAGAAGAATCCCCCCAGATCCCCAACTCTTGTTATAATGATGTATAAAAACTGACTAACTTGACCAGATTGTTTATTATGTTAATGTGATTTCTAACCAATTAAATCATTGTATGAGTTACATCCAGTTTATTCCAAACCCTTGTTTAGAATGATGTTACAATAAACTGATTTTATAGCAATACAGTCAAATTTCTCTAAAATGTGATGCTCATGACACACGTCAATTATACTGGTGTTGTTAGATAATCACCTCTATAAGCTGACATTGTACAATATTTAGAATTGGATTATACAGTAAGTTACAGATAAGAAAGAGCACACAACATTAAATTTTACAGGTATAAATTATGTACGTACAATCAAATTGTTTTATAGATCACTGTAAGCATGCATGCTTAAAAAAAATTTGTGTTAATTCCTGCCACCATTCCAGATGATAGAGGTTAAACTCAATGGAGGCTAAAACTATACTACACTGTGAAAAAGGTGGGATATAATATGGTATTTCCAGTGGATTATTGAATACAAATAAGCCTTAATATAAATCCAGTATTATACTCATCTTATACTTTAGTATAATGCATACTATACTATTGCATGTATGATTTCAGTTTAATTACCACGATACTTGAAGTAGCTTATATCTGATATACTTCCCACACTATACCATCACATATATGGTTTCAGTATGTTTAACACATTAACTAAAGCCTTATGTGGGATTGTTAGTATAATACAGGTTATACCAAGCTTTTTTGTATTCAATAAGTCACTGGAAATACCATCTTATATCCCTCTTTTTTCACAGTGCTAGGTAATTAAATTTTGTGTAGTTCATGATCAAAGGCATCAAACTTTTGGTGTCAGTTTAGGCACCCGCAGTTTGGCACACAGGTGTCACTTTCATGGTGTTATAGTTTCTGATTCAATTCTGAAGTATGTGTGTATCATTTGTGTTATATACAAATACAATCAAGCTTCATTCCTTACATATATATATTTGGCACTGTAGTGTGGATTGAAGTGTGAAATTTAAATCAAATTGTGTGTTGTTTTATATGTAGAGCTACATACATATACACTTGGCACAACTGGTATTCTGCAGTCAACGTTGAAACCGGGTCACTACTGCTGACCCGGATGACCCACTGACCCGGATTTGACCCGGATTGACCCGAAAGCCGAGACGCGTTTCGGCTAGTCTCGAGCGAGCGAACGAGTCTACATTTTGAGCGTTCGATTCGTGTTGAGTAAATATTGCAACTTCAGCCTAGCTGTAGGTTGAAGACCAAAAAAAAAAAAAAAAAAAAAGGTCTTCACTTACTGACAATAGCTACCCCTCACCATAGATCAGTACCCTCAATTTCGTGCTACATACTACACTTACTAACAAATGAGCGTGGCTGAGCGTATGTTGGTAATGCGATAAGTGGGCGTGGCTCACGAAAGAACTACGCGATAGCGTTTATTGTTTGTTATTATTGTTATTATCTACTTTACCAGTTAGGCACTGGAGGGTGTACACAGAAGGCAGAGCCTGTTCGAGGTGTTTACCCATAGCCTAGGAGCCTAAGCGAAAATCTTTATAAGTTTCCACGTCGTCAAACGAACAATTTCGTTTCTCACGTGATCCAAATCCGGGTCAGACCCGGATAAATTGTAAACCGGGTCAGACCCGGATGACCCGGAGAAAATGTGACCCGGATGACCCGGATGACCCGACCTGGTTTCAACGCTGTCTGCAGTGCACTGTACATGCATCAATAGATGAATCGAATATGAAATGTAATTTATGCACACAGTGCCACACATGTGTAACAAGAACAAATCATTTTAATTCCATAGGTAAGGTCACAATTAGGTTGTATACACATCAGGGACAGGCCAAAGAGTGGGGGGCAATTATGACAATGAAATTTAGACAGTGGAGGTGAAACATAGAACAGATATGGATATTTTTCAAGTGTTGATATATTATGTGCACTTATATTTTCTTGTAAACCATTGTGTAGTATTTGTACAAACAATGTACATAGTTATTAATAATTTTTGTGAATGGCTTACATGTCTTAAGTGTTATTTGATGACGGCATGTGTGCCTGCTTAGTAGAATTTGACCATAATTTGTACTGGTAATTTCTCACTAGACATGCAATTTGTAGTAGCCACCTGGTGTTGTGGCAAGTTTCATGTTATGTTTGTGCAAGACAATCTTAAAGCTGTGTATATTTATTCTCCCAAATTTTTTTTGACAGACTGCATGTGACAGTATTTCTGAATCAACTGTCACTGTGCTTATCATGCTGCATTAGCTCAGAACCACTAGATTTTAATGTGGATCATGCCTTTTGTGAGGTTTTTAACAAAATCAAATTCTTCCCTTAAATTGTAGCCAGAAGGCTAATCATAGCTTGCATAATAATATAGCCAGAGTATTATAATATATCTGTACAGTATAGATGATAACTTTAATAGCCATTGTAGTGACAGTACAAAAAATGAATATATGTAACATTGTGCATATATACATTGTGGTTTGCATCAGTAAATACGTATTACATACCTTATGAACAACTGAAAGAGGGTTTTCTTTCCCTTGTAGCATCATGGCATGGCTGTGAATTGGTATAAGAAATGATTGCACTGCTCCAAACACCTTTGGACCTTAAATATGTCCTTATTAGGACTTGTATTTAGATGCTAAAAAATGTATGTATACTTAATACAGTCATCAGCAAATGGGACTACAGATAGTGCAAGTGTGTGTCCACATTCCAGTATGTCCTTTTTGAGATGCTCCACATTTAGTTCATATTGTGTGCATGGTAGCTATGTATAGCATATTTTAGGTATCATTACCTTAGCTTAAGCATGACTGCTATCAGAGTGTAGAGAAGAATTGTTGAATTCATCTTGAAGTCCCACTACAGCAACTAGTAGTCACAGGATCTTTGCAACAGCTGTGAACTATCCAACTGAGTCTTACACTGTCTCACTGTAGTATTTAACTAAATTGAGAGGAATTTGTTTAATTTACTTGTACGGCACATGTCTACTGCTCTACAAGCATGCATGTCATTTTTGATAACAAGAGTTACTGATTTATTGAGTATATAATTCTGTAAGTGCTTCACAAGTGTATAAAGTTTTTGAAATTTTCAATGATTAAGTAGATGTTGAATGCAGAGAAGATCTCAAATCCCAGCTGTTGTGGCTCCTCTGGCACATGCCTAGACTGCATGTTGCGGGGATCAAGTCACCACTGAGTCTGGGATTTTTTCTGCATTCTTCAACGTTTTAGTTACATGTTTTACACTCTCTGTATTCACAGGCTTTAGCCTTCTCACAGGTCCCTAGTGGGATAGCATTTAATAATAATAATTTGTGGTACAATACATAAAATGATGAAGTGTGCCAATGTCTGGTCAGTCAAGGTATTCTGTACACTCATTGGCATGAATTTTTTTCAAGGATGTATCCTGTCTGACAAAACTTACTTGACACTTTCAATCAAGGGCGTCAGAGTAGGTGTGACCAGTGAGGCCACAGCCTCATTACTTTTTAGCTGGAAATAAAAAACTTTCAATTTGATGAACCCAACACCAAAGTAGACATGCAATACTTGTAGCATTTATTTAATACAACAATTGATAAAACAGCACTTTTACTAAGCATAGACCTAAGCGCCTCTAAAAATAATTGCCATTATGTATCCCACTAGGGATCTGTGAGAAGGCTAGAACTGTAAATACAGGGAGTCAGAAACATGTATCTAAAACTGTGAAGAATGCAGAAAAAATAGCTTTGGCTATGTTTCTCTTTGTAGTTACTTTGGTTACAGTTTATCTCAGTAATAAACTCAAATGATAACTTTTAAGAGTTAAACAGTATTATGGAGGTGCTTTATGGCAGTGTCCTGACACTCCTGGACCAGTTATCACTGTGAAAAAGGTGGGATATAATATAGTATTTCCAGTGGCTTATTGAATACAAATAAGCCTTAATATAAACCCGTATTATACTCATGTTATAGTTTAGCATAATGCATACTATACTATTACATATATGGTTTCAGTTTATTTACCACATTACCTGAAATAGCTTATATCAAATATAATACCCACACTATACCATCACATATATGGTTTCAGTATGTTTAACATTTAACACATTAACTAAAGCCTTACATGAGATTGTTAGTATAATACAGGTTATATCAAGCTTTTTTGTATTCAATAAGCCACCATCTTATATCCCTCTTTTATCACAGTGTATATCCTGAACACTCAATTGTCAGGTAGCTAACTAGTGCCTACTACAGTGTTACAAAAAATTTCCTCCAAATAACACTTCAAAATGTCAATTTCAGTGAAGGGTGGGGGGCACGCTCTTTCAATATTAGTCTGACGAAAGCTATTTTAGACAATAGAATAATAGAATAGTCTATTCAAAGTATCTGATACAGTTATTGCTTGACTAATTAATAAACTACGGACTTATCAGGGGTGGATCCAAGGGGGCTCAAAGGTTTCCATCAGCTTGATAAGTTGCTGACAAGATTTTCTCACATTCAGTACTTCTAAATGTCAAAGAAATACTTATTGCAACTTAATATATAGTGACAAACACTCATTTTACCTCCCTTTACTGCAAAATCACTCGAAACTACCACCCCAGCATTTTCATGCTCAATAAGTGCCTCTAAAATAATTATTGTTTTATGTTTCGAAGCTACTTCTAAAGGTTTCAGTTGCATTTCTAAAGGCCTAAATGGTAAGATTTAATGGTGAAACATTGATTACTGAGGAGTAATTATTTATGAAATATTATTGGGTGAAGCTGCAATTATCATGGAACCACCCTCAAAAAACCTGAAACCACCCCTACTTATTCTATAACGTACATCAGACCAAAAAAATACCTTGCTTACGATTTAGATTGATAGTAGTTGATCTTGTTGATCTAGTTGGTATGGTGGTTTGACACTTGCCTCAAGCACAAGAGCAATCATTGTGAAGAAATGTGTACCAGGAAACAGACTAACCTTAATTTAATAACTGGCACAAAGAAGGATATAACATATTTTATTGCTAACTTCATGGTGTAAACCATTAACAGATCTACTGAAGTAAGTTTGCAGGTATGAAAACACAACATGCATATGCTACATATCACATGCATGCTTGTAAACATTCCATAATTGAGTCCTATGTACATGATGTACGGAATTTTATCATAAACACATAGTTCCAATCTACATATATAAATCTATGGATGTTGAAATTAAGTTTTAGCTGATATGAAGTTAATAATAATAATCATGCATATTTTGCTAAATACTTTGCAAGTGATGCTGCTATTAAATAGTATCACGATCACTACTATACTGACTATTCATGATGATACTGGACAATACTTACACCACTGTATATAGCCATATTTCAATCATTTCTGGTCTCACATACTGTATTGCTTAGCAATCCTGCACACACTATCATCTTGAAATAATAACATGCTTTGAGGCTATGATGTTCACATTTTTCTGCCGGAGTAGTGTATGGTTTATCAGGTACATGTAGGTGGGCTTATTCAGTTACAAGGATTCTTAGCCAAATATTGCTTAACAAGTGGTTTTAATGGCACTAATGTACAATCGTAACATCACCATGATTAAATGCAATACCAATATTTTAGACTACAGTGAAACCTAACTAATCAGGTTGCTGTACAATAGGTCACCTGGTCAATGTAATTAGACAATCTCCATATGTACAAATTGACCTGTCTAATGCAGCCACCTACTTAGGAATTTGATCCAAAGGTTTGCAAAATAAAGAGTTTCAGCATATCATGATAATAGTATATCAATAAAATGGTAGAATTGCCCAGTCCTATAGTAGACGGTACTGTTTGTATGTTGTTACACCTTGTTCACTAAATAAATCTACCACTGCTTGTATTAGTTATTAGCATCAATGAACACAATTTCAATCCTAACTATTATCTTGGGTCTTACTGTTATAAGTAAATCTGTTTGTTTTCACTGGTATCGTCATACCTTATACGTAAGTGTATTTTTGTGTGGCAGGATAAGTGTGCCAATGTGTTACTGTATTTTCCATACAGTATTATACCATGCATATGGCCATTTAATCGCATAACATCTGTACTGTATCTGCCCATACAGTGTAGCATTTTGATACTATTTAGAAACATCTATCAATATCATAGTGCTTATTGATTAATAATAATGCTAAAACCACCACATTTGTATTATATCCCTTTGTGAAGTCCCAATGATACCAAGTAGATAGAATATTAGCATACACTAAGTACCATTAGTCTTTTTTTAGAATTAATTTAATAATATATGTATAGCCACTAAATGCACACATCATCACAAATATAGCAAATTAACGGACAAATATAGCTATGGTCATACCAGTTTTACGTGTACTGCTAGAAATAGAAGATGGGAGCTGGCAATCAGCCCATCGACATTCACGTGGATTTGTTAGCGTATATCCTGAGCCATATGTGACACAATTACAATGATGATTGGTGGGTGATGATTTATCAAAGCTGAGACCAAATATTCCAGAAAAATGTACAGATGGTGCTGGTGGTACTCCATTGCTGCTTGTACACTGATCTACCACCTTCTTAGCGTCAAGTAGTACAGCTCCTGTCCAATGGTAATCAATGTTGCGATTAAAATGACCTTTATAAGCAAAAACTATTGTTCCTTTGTGATATGCTACTATCATTTGTTCAGTGGGGTTGAAACGAGTTTTGTTAGCCACATTACACCATTCTTCATCACTAGCATCCTTGACACATGGTTGATTGTAGTCAGAGTAGTAGAAAATCTTAGTATAAAGTGGATTGTACTTCATGTAGGTGTGTTGCCAAAACAAGCGTCCATCCTCCACCATCAATTGTCATATCACAGTAGATCTATGGAAATGCATGGCTAATTGACAGCACAAATCATGACAGAGTGACATGCTGAACTGAAACGTGTAGAAAGCATAGTGTAGAAACAACCATTTGTGTGTTCACTAATATCATATTGCAATCTGATTCAGGTAATGATTGAGAGAATGCTGTAACAACAAAGTGCATGCACACCTGCATATCCTGTGCCCAGTATACTCCGCTTTCAGGAGATCTGGTACAATCAGTAGACAATGCTTCTTTAATTTGTTTGCAGTTTGTGGCACTAAGTTCCTTAGTTTTCCCAGTGGATGGTGACAACCTGTATAAGTTTTGTTGAAGTCACTCTTATGGGTAGTTGACTTACTCAAATGGGCTCCATGTTGTACTTTTACATATCCAAATGACTAAAGGATTAGCTGGGTTATACACACTTTCTGCTTCATTATCACTAGTACACTGTTTAGTAGGAGTAGTAGTGGCAATGGAATGCTGCAAGTATTAAAAACACGAAAGAATTATTGATTGCTGTGTCACATTTTTGCACTAGTATTTAAGCTATAGTCATGTGCCCCACATGCACTTAATAGATGCACACTGGTGAATCAGCACTATATCATGCATATGTGACTGCATTTGCACAATGAATATGGTTGCTTGCAAGCATGTGCACATGTTTATACTGTACTAGCAATTCCTGCACACAAATTAGTGAACATAGTTTCTCTTGCACAGTCAAATTACTTTTTTCACAAACTGAATCCTAGGTACATATCTTGCAGATTATATGTGTGGATTCTCTGCAGCCTATTGGGTGCAATAGTATGTAGCTAGGGCACATGACCAGCTTAAACAGTGCAAACATGAGGCACTGCGAATGGTCTTAGCTCTAACTATTTATGTAAGAGGATTAATTCTAACTACAGTACTACACACACAATTTAAAGTGGTGTAAGATCAAAGAACGATATCATACTGTAATGAGTGATGTGTGCACTTACTATATATCTAATCCAAAACAGCCAAGCTGTAAAAAAAGTGTGTGGCCCTCAGAAAGGCTATGGTGAAAAAAGATGTGAAATCCAAGGTGGTGGCCAAGAAATGGCTGTGATGGTAGGTTAATGGTAAAAATTTTAATAACGACAATTCAGGTGAATTTTTGTGCCGCTTCACAAAATTTACCTAAATTGTCATTATTAAAATTTTTACCATTAACCTACCATCACAGCCATTTCTTGGCCGCCACCTTGGATTTCACATCTTTTTTCACCATAGCCTTTCTGAGGGCCGCACACTTTTTTTACAGTTTGGCTGTTTTGGATTAGATTTCATTTCTTTTTGTATTTGTATACCCCAAAGCCGGCCTATGGCCAGCTTTGGGACTTTTTTAACCTATGTTTTTTTCTTTACTACAGGAAGAAGAAAAGATGAAGTAGATGCACTTTAAATATTTTATCAGTAAATGTACAAATTATATATACTGTATAATACATATGTGACCGGATTTGTGAAAAGGGGTCTTCCACACACATCCAATTTGCCAACTTTGACAATTGTTAACTTCAGATTGGAAAGAACTATTGCCTTGAACGTTGGACAGTGGTGAGCACCACTATAGCTGAATACATGGTGAAATTTTCAGGTTAATATGTTACTTGAACACTGAGTTATGGTCTCCAACGTTTATGGAATTGGATGTGTGTGGAAGACCCCTTTTCACAAATCCGGTCACATATATTGATTACAGAAATCTCCATGGTGGTTTCTTTGTAACTGAACACTCTACAAGGTGACTTCTTCTGATTGCTCTCTCTACAGGGTGAATTGTTTGTAGCTGAACGATCTACAAGGTAACTTCTTCTAGCTGATCTCTCTACAGGGTGATGTGTTTGTAGCTGAATTTTGTATAGGTGATTTGTTTGCAGCTGAGCTCTTTACAGAATGGTTTCTTTGTAGCTGAACTCTCTAAAAGGTAACTTCTTCTAACTGATCTTTCTACAGGGCAATTTGTTTCTGGCAGAATTTTCTACAGGGTGATTTCTTTGCAGCTGAACTCTCTACATGGTGGTTTCTTTGTAGCTGAACTCTCTACAAGGTAACTTCTTCTAACTGATCTTTCTACAGGGTGATTTGTTTGTAGCTGAACTATCTACAAGGTAATTTCTTCTAGCTGATCTTTCTACAGGGCGATTTGTTTGTAGCTGAGTTCTCTACAGGGTGTTTGTTTGCAGCTGAATTCTCTACATGGTGGTTTCTTTATAGCTGAACTCTCTACAAGGTGACTTCTTCTAGCTGATCTCTCTACAGGGTGATTTGTTTGTAGCTGAACTCTCTACAGGTGATTTGTTTGTAGCTGAACTCTCTACAAGGCGATACGTCTAGGTGATCTCTCTACAGGATTCCTTGTTTCTAACTGAACTCTCAACAGGGTGATCTGTTCATAGCTGAACTTTCTACTGGGTGATTTGTTTGCAGCTGAACTCTCTAAATGGTGGTTTCTTTGTAGCTGAACTCTCTACAATGTGACTTGTTTCTAGCTGATCTCTCTACAGGATGACTTGTTTCTAGCTGAACTCTCTACAGGTGATTTGTTTGTAGCTGAACTCTCTACATGGTGGTTTCGTTGTAGCTGAACTCTCTACAAGGTAACTTCTTCTAGCTGATCTTTTTACACTGCATATTTGTTTGTAGCTGAGTTCTCTACAGGGTGATTTGTTTGCAGCTGAACTCTCTACATGGGAGTTTCATTGTAGCTGAACTCTCTACAATGTGACTTCTTCTAGCTGAACTCTCTACAGGGTGA
Source organism: Dysidea avara (assembly GCF_963678975.1). NCBI lineage: Eukaryota > Metazoa > Porifera > Demospongiae > Dictyoceratida > Dysideidae > Dysidea > Dysidea avara. The sequence goes on along the minus strand of NC_089279.1, from coordinate 26,545,928 downwards.
CTTGTTTCTAGCTGAACTCTCTACAGGTGATTTATTTGCAGCTGAACTCTCTACGTGGTGGTTTCTTTGTAGTACAAGGTGATTTCTTCTATAGCTGATCTTTCTACAGGGTGATTTGTTTGTACCTGAACTATCTACATGATGGTTTCTTTGTAGCTGAACTCTCTACAAGGTAACTTCTTCTAGCTGATCTCTCTACAGGACAATTTGTTTGTACCTGAACTCTCACATGATTGTTTCTTTGAAGCTGAACTCTCTACAAGGTGATTTCGTCTAGCTGATCTTTCTACAGGGTGATTTGTTTGTAGCAGAACTCTCTGCAAGGAAACTTCTTCTAGCTGATCTCTCTACAGGGAGATTTGTTTGTAGCTGAACTCTCTATACATGATTTGTTTGCGGCTGAATTCTCTACATGATGGTTTCTTTGTAGCTGAACTCTCTACAAGGTAACTTCTTCTAGCTGATCACTCTACAGGACAATTTGTTTGTACCTGAACTCTCACATGATTGTTTCTTTGAAGCTGAACTCTCTACAAGGTGATTTCTTCTAGCTGATCTTTCTACAGGGTGATTTGTTTGTAGCAGAACTCTCTACAAGGAAACTTCTTCTAGCTGATCTCTCTACAGGGAGATTTGTTTGTAGCTGAACTCTCTATACATGATTTGTTTGCGGCTGAATTCTCTACATGATGGTTTCTTTGTAGCTGAACTCTCTACAAGGTAACTTCTTCTAGCTGATCTCTTTACAGGGTGAATTGTTTGTAGCTGAACGATCTACAAGGTAACTTCTTCTAACTGATCTCTCTACAGGGTGATTTGTTTGTAGCTGAACTCTCTACAAGGAAACCTCTTTTAACTGAGCTCTGTACAGGGTGAATTGTTTGTAGCTGAACTATCTACAAGGTAATTTCTTCTAGCTGATCTCTCTACAGAATGATTTGTTTGTAGCTGAACTATCTACAAGGTAACTTCTTCTAGCTGATCTCTCTACAGGGTGATTTGCTTGTAGCTGAATTCTGTATAGGTGATTTGTTTGCAGCTGAGCTCTTTACAGAATGGGGTGAACTCTCTACAAGGTAACTTCTTCTAGCTGATGTATCTACAGGGTCACTAGTTTGTAGCTGAATTCTCTACATGGTGGTTTGTTTGTAACTGAACTATCTACAAGGTGACATCTTCTAGCTGATCTTTCAACAGAGTGATTTGTTTGTAACTGAACTCTCTACAAGAAAACTTCTTCTAACTGATGTCTGAACAGGGTGAATTGTTTGTAGCTGAACTCTCTACAGGGTGATTTGTTTGTAGCTGATCTCTATACAAGTTACTTATTTCTAACTGATCTCTTGAATTCTGTTCAGGGTGACTGCTCTATTAGGATGACTGCTCTATTAGAGTATCTCGATCTCGCACTTGCTACACCAAGTTGGATTTCGTGTTATAACTCCGTGGCTTTAAGTCTGATTCTTCTACACCATTGAAGAGCCTTTCTAAGATGATAACTCCATCTGTACAGCGATTTTCAAAGCATTACCCCAAGTGGTTTATCTGGTAGGCGTGGCAAGCATAATAATAATAATAATAATAAAATAAAATAATAAAAAAATTAGTTAATCTCGATTGCGTAATTGTTACACACTGTTGATTTTTTCGCTGTATCTTCCTGGTTTTTAGCTCGATTTCTTTCAAACCACAAAAGGTTTGAGGTTCAATAGTTAACCTATTCACCCACCGATTTTCAGCTTCTTCCCATACGCGGTTTACCCTGTAGGCGTGACAACATATTGGTGTTATTTTTCGTGCATAATCGCTCATAACTCTTTGCCTGTTTATGGTATTCCAGCCAAAGTTGGTACCGAGATGCGCCTTTATACCCCCTTCTGTGTGCCAAATTTCAAGGCAATCGGATAACGCGTTCGCGTTTTATAGCAGTTTTTGTAAGTGTGCGAAAAGAGGAAGAAAAATAAGAAGAAAAAAAAAAACGAAGAAACTAAGCCAATTTTTGAAGTCGCATATCTCAGGGATGCCTGAAGCGATTTCGCTCAAAGTTGGAATGTGGAGTACTGAAGTTGGAGGGAATGTACACAGCAAAATTTGTCTTGTTTCATCAAGGCAGCACAGAGCTACGGAGGTGCGAAAATTGCGTTTTGTTTCTTCCTGTCAATATACTCACGGGGTTGCGCGCCGGCTTCTTGGGCCGTACGACACACTACCGTGTGTCTTGATATACCTGTGTGCGTGGTGTGTCTATATACTTACCTTAGTAATGTTTGATAGAGCATTTCTATGTAGCTCAAGCGTGACAGCTTGGCTGCAATTAAGTGCATGTAAATAAATATAACAGTACAGAGACATAACATAAGCACTTATTTCTTATTTCCCTTAACAATCCCTTAGCATGTATTGTAACATGTTTAGGAGCATAGCCAGAATTTTTTTAAAAAGAGGTTTCCAAATGTTTAGTAGCATCAAAAAGATACATATGCACTCTTGGTTATTGTATGTGACTTATACATACTGCTATATACCTGGTAGTATGTAAGTCACAAATGCATGCACAGGCCTTGTTTTGCACACCCATGCACAGTGTTGGGCAAGTTACTCTGTAAAAGTAACTAGTTACATATTACTTGCAACTAAACTATTTAGTTACAGTTACATATTACCCATAAAATAAAGTAACTGTAATATTATCTAATCCAAAACAGCCAAGCTGTAAAAAAAGTGTGCGGCCCTCAGAAAGGCTATGGTGAAAAAAGATGTGAAATCCAAGGTGGCGGCCAAGAAATGGCTGTGATGGTAGGTTAATGGTAAAAATTTTAATAACGACAATTCAGGTGAATTTTGGTGCCGCTTCACAAAATTTACCTAAATTGTCATTATTAAAATTTTTACCATTAACCTACCATTACAGCCATTTCTTGGCCGCCACCTTGGATTTCACATCTTTTTTCACCATAGCCTTTCTGAGGGCCGCACACTTTTTTTACAGCTTGGCTGTTTTGGATTAGATTTCATTTCTTTTTGTATTTGTATACCCCAAAGCCGGCCTATGGTCAGCTTTGGGACTTTTTTAACCTATGTTTTTTTCTTTACTACAGGAAGAAGAAAAGATGAAGTAGATGTACTTTAAATATTTTATCAGTAAATGTACAAATTATATATACTGTATAATACATATGTGACCGGATTTGCGAAAAGGGGTCTTCCACACACATCCAATTTGCCAACTTTGACAATTGATAACTTCAGATTGGAAAGAACTATTGCCTTGATATTTGGGCAGTGGTGAGCACCACTATAGCTGAATACATGGTGATATTTTCAGGTTAATATGTTACTTGAACACTGAGTTATGGTCTCCAACGTTTATGGAATTGGATGTGTGTGGAAGACCCCTTTTCACAAATCCGGTCACATATATTGATTACAGAAATCTCCATGGTGGTTTCTTTGTAACTGAACACTCTACAAGGTGACTTCTTCTAATTGCTCTCTCTACAGGGTGAATTGTTTGTAGCTGAACGATCTACAAGGTAACTTCTTCTAGCTGATCTCTCTACAGGGTGATGTGTTTGTAGCTGAATTTTGTATAGGTGATTTGTTTGCAGCTGAGCTCTTTACAGAATGGTTTCTTTGTAGCTGAACTCTCTAAAAGGTAACTTCTTCTAACTGATCTTTCTACAGGGCAATTTGTTTCTGGCAGAATTTTCTACAGGGTGATTTCTTTGCAGCTGAACTCTCTACAAGGTAATTTCTTCTAGCTGATCTCTCTACAGGGAGATTTGTTTGTAGCTGAACGATCTACAAGGTAACTTCTTCTAGCTGATCTCTCTACAGGGTGATGTGTTTGTAGCTGAATTTTGTATAGGTGATTTGTTTGCAGCTGAGCTCTTTACAGAATGGTTTCTTTGTAGCTGAACTCTCTTAAAGGTAACTTCTTCTAACTGATCTTTCTACAGGGCAATTAGTTTCTGGCAGAATTTTCTACAGGGTGATTTTTTTGCAGCTGAACTCTCTACAAGGTAATTTCTTCTAGCTGATCTCTCTACACGGAGATTTGTTTGTAGCTGAACTATCTACAAGGTAACTTCTTCTAGCTGATCTCTCTACAGGGAGATTTGTTTGTAGCTGAACTATCTACAAGGTAACTTCTTATAGCTGATCTCTCTACAGGATGATTTGTTCGTAGTTGAATTCTGTACAGGTGATTTGTTTGCAGCTGAGCTCTTTACAAAATGGTTTCTTTGTAGCTGAACTTTCTCCAAGGTAACTTCTTCTAACTGATCTTTCTACAGGGTGATTTGTTTGTAGCTGAACTATCTACAAGGTAATTTCTTCTAGCTGATCTCTCTACAGGGTGATTTGTTTGTAGCTGAATTCTGTACAAGTGATTTGTTTGCAGCTGAGCTCTTTACAGAATGGTTTCTTTGTAGCTGAACTCTCTACAGGGTGATTTGTTTGTAGCTGAAATCCCTACAAGGTAACTTCTTCTAGCTGATCTCTCTACAGGGTGATTTGTTTGTAGCTGAACTCTCTACAAGGCGATACTTCTAGGTGATCTCTCTACAGGATTCCTTGTTTCTAACTGAACTCTCAACAGGGTGATCTGTTCATAGCTGAACTTTCTACTGGGTGATTTGTTTGCAGCTGAACTCTCTAAATGGTGGTTTCTTTGTAGCTGAACTCTCTACAATGTGACTTCTTCTAGCTGAACTCTCTACAGGTGATTTGTTTGTAGCTGAACTCTCTACATGGTGGTTTCGTTGTAGCTGAACTCTCTACAAGGTAACTTCTTCTAGCTGATCTTTTTACACTGCATATTTGTTTGTAGCTGAGTTCTCTACAGGGTGATTTGTTTGCAGCTGAACTCTCTACATGGGAGTTTCATTGTAGCTGAACTCTCTACAATGTGACTTCTTCTAGCTGAACTCTCTACAGGGTGACTTGTTTCTAGCTGAACTCTCTACAGGTGATTTGTTTGCAGCTGAACTCTCTACATGGTGGTTTCTTTGTAGCTGAACTCTCTACAAGGTAACTTCTTCTAGCCGATCTTTCTACAAGGTGATTGAGTGTTTTGTAGCTGAACTCTTTACATGGTGGTTGCTTTGTAGCTGAACTCTCTAAAAGGTGACTTCTTCTAGCTGAACTCTCTACAGGATGATTTTTTTGCAGCTGAACTCTCTACGTGGTAGTTTCTTTGTAGTTGAACTCTCTACAATGTGACTTCTTCTAGCTGAACTCTCTACAGGGTGACTTATTTTTAGCTGGTCTCTCTACAGGGTGACTTGTTTCTAGCTGAACTCTCTACAGGTGATTTGTTTGCAGCTGAACTCTCTACATGGTGGTTTCTTTGTAGCTGAACTCTCTACAACGTAACTTCTTCTAGCTGATCTTTCTACAGGGTGATTTGTTTGTAGCTGAATTCTCTACAGGGTGATTTATTTGCAGCTTAACTCTCTACAAGGTGACTTCTTCTAGCTGAACTCTCTACAGATTTTTTTTGCAGCTGAACTCTCTACATGGTGGTTTCTTTGTAACTTAACTCTCTACAGGGTGATTTGTTTGTAGCTGAACTCTCTACAGGGTGATCTGTTCATAGCTGAACTCCCTATAAGGTAACTTCTTCTAGCTAATCTTTCTACAGGGCAATTTGTTTGTAGCTGAGTTCTCTACAGGGTGATTTGTTTGCAGCTGAACTCTACATGGTAGTTTCTTTGTAGCTCTACAATGTGACTTCTTCTAGCTGAACTCTCTACAAGGTGACTTGTTTCTAGCTGATCTCTCTACAGGGTGACTTGTTTCTAGCTGAACTCTCTACAGGTGATTTGTTTGCAGCTGAACTCTCTACATGGTTTATTTCTTTGTAACTGAACTCCCTGCAAGGTGACTTCTTCTAGCTGATCTCTCTACAGGGAGATTTGTTTGTAGCTTAACTCTCTACAGGTGATTTGTTTGCAGCTGAACTCTCTACATGATGGTTTCTTTGTAGCTGAACCCTCTACAAGGTAATTTCTTCTAGCTGATCTCTCTACAGGCCGATTTGTTTGTATCTGAACTCTCTACATGATGGTTTCTTTGTAGCTGAACTCTCTACAAGGTGATTTCTTCTATAGCTGATCTTTCTACAGGGTGATTTGTTTGTAGTTGAACTCTCTACATGATAGATTCTTTGTAGCTGAACTCTCTACAAGGTGATTTCTTCTATAGCTGATCTTTCTATAGGGTGATTTGTTTGTACCTGAACTATCTACATGATGGTTTCTTTGTAGCTGAACTCTCTACAAGGTAACTTCTTCTAGCTGATCTCTCTACAGGACAATTTGTTTGTACCTGAACTCTCACATGATTGTTTCTTTGAAGCTGAACTCTCTACAAGGTGATTTCTTCTAGCTGATCTTTCTACAGGGTGATTTGTTTGTAGCAGAACTCTCTACAAGGAAACTTCTTCTAGCTGATCTCTCTACAGGGAGATTTGTTTGTAGCTGAACTCTCTATACATGATTTGTTTGCGGCTGAATTCTCTACATGATGGCTTCTTTGTAGCTGAACTCTCTACATGGTAACTTCTTCTAGCTGATCTCTTTACAGGGTAAATTGTTTGTAGCTGAACGATCTACAAGGTAACTTCTTCTTACTTATCTCTCTACAGGGTGATTTGTTTGTAGCTGAACTTTCTACAAGGAAACCTCTTTTAACTGAGCTCTGTACAGGGTGAATTGTTTGTAGCTGAACTATCTACAAGGTAACTTCTTCTAGCTGATCTCTCTACAGAATGATTTGTTTGTAGCTGAATTCTGTATAGGTGATTTGTTTGCAGCTGAGCTCTTTACAGAATGGTTTCTTTGTAGCTGAACTCTCTACAAGGTAACTTCTTCTAGCTGATGTATCTACAGGGTCACTAGTTTGTAGCTGAATTCTCTACATGGTGGTTTCTTTGTAACTGAACTATCTACAAGGTGACATCTTCTAGCTGATCTTTCAACAGGGTGATTTGTTTGTAACTGAACTCTCTACAAGAAAACTTCTTCTAACTGATGTCTGAACAGGGTGAATTGTTTGTAGCTGAACTCTCTACAGGGTGATTTGTTTGTAGCTGATCTCTATACAGGTTACTTATTTCTAACTGATCTCTTGAATTCTGTTCAGGGTGACTGCTCTATTAGGATGACTGCTCTATTAGAGTATCTCGATCTCGCACTTGCTACACCAAGTTGGATTTCGTGTTATAACTCCGTGGCTTTAAGTCTGATTCTTCTACACCATTGAAGAGCCTTTCTAAGATGATAACTTCATCTGTACAGCGATTTTCAAAGCATTACCCCAAGTGGTTTATCTGGTAGGCGTGGCAAGCATAATAATAATAATAATAATAAAATTAAAAAATTAAAAATTAGCTAATCTCGATTGCGTAATTGTTACACACTGTTGATTTTTTCGCTGTATCTTCCTGGTTTTTAGCTCGATTTCTTTCAAACCACAAAAGGTTTGAGGTTCAATAGTTAACCTATTCACCCACCGATTTTCAGCTTCTTCCCATACGCGGTTTACCCTGTAGGCGTGACAACATATTGGTGTTATTTTTCGTGCATAATCGCTCATAACTCTTTGCCTGTTTATGGTATTCCAGCCAAAGTTGGTACCGAGATGCGCCTTTATACCCCCTTCTGTGTGCCAAATTTCAAGGCAATCGGATAACGCGTTCGCGTTTTATAGCAGTTTTTGTAAGTGTGCGAAAAGAGGAAGAAAAATAAGAAGAAAAAAAACGAAGAAACTAAGCCAATTTTTGAAGTCGCATATCTCAGGAATGCCTGAAGCGATTTCGCTCAAATTTGGAATGTGGAGTATTGAAGTTGGAGGGAATGTACACAGCAAAATTTATCTTGTTTCATCAAGGCAGCACAGAGCTACGGAGGTGCGAAAATTGCGTTTTGTTTCTTCCTGTCAATATACTCACGGTGTTGCGCGCCGGCTTCTTGGTCCGCACGACACACTACCGTGTGTCTTGATATTACTTCGTGTCCACAGCCTTAAACTGTCACGTGTGAAACTACCACCTTATCACGTGACATGATTGCGTTGTTGGACAATATGCAAATCTTGGTTATAAGTAAGAAGCTAGTGAATAAGCTTCATTCAGTAGACCTCGTTACTTCGTTGTGGCTAGGCGTTACTCAGAGGATAACTAACGAGATTAGTAACTTCGTTACTTGTAGTAATAATATTACGTAATATTAGACTCGTTAAAGTAACTATATTACTTAGGTAACGCGTTACATTTGTAAGTAAAGTAACTTGTGTTATATTACCTGTTTTTATAGCGTATTTCGTTATATTACTTTGTTACCACAAAAGTAATAATATTACGTAACACGTTACATACTCCCAACACTGGGGGCCATGCAGTTGTTGATGTATTGAGCTACAGTTCTGGTAGTGGCCATTTAATTTGATTGCAGTAGTTTGAAGGGTTAATTGATAGGGCTGTAAAGCACGCCCAGAATGCATGGCATACTTCTTCAAGTAAAAAGATTGAATAACCATTATCAAGCACTACGATAGTTGTGTATAGTAGGGACCACAAAGGAGTAGGCGTGGCCTACGAAATAATATCACCCAAAAAACAGCCTCAATTTCCAGTAACAACGATCAGGCAGTATTGGTTAGGTGAAACTAAGCCCAAACAAGCTTTCAGATTGATCCGAAACGCTTTCAACAAGTTGCTACGGAATTTTAAAAATAATTAATTTTATTAACGGAATTTTTTACTGACTGAGTAAGTAACTGACTGATGCCTTCAGACAAGCGTAACTCCATAACGGCTAAGGCTATGGGCTTGATTTTTTCACTGTTCGACGTCACTTTGGCCCGACAGGTGCCTTTTGGCATACCGTAGTACATACAATGCATTCTTCATGGACTTACCAGTGTCCTCCTCTGTATCTCATTCATCTTCATATCAAAACTCATGTCAAATTAACCCATACATTATTTTTATTTATTTACCTATACTGTACAACTTCAGAAATGAAGAAAAATGTACAGACAAATCACAAAAAATAATAATTCAATACAATAAGTAAATTATAATTTAATTATAGATTTAAATACTTCAAGTGAATTAGAGTCTTTAGCTAGGTTAGGTAAATCATTCCAAAGTGAAATTGTTGCTGGAAAAAATGAGGACTGATATGAGGTCTTTGATGCTTGCAATGATAGGAGGTTAAAAGGATGATAATTTCTTGTACTGGAATATGTTGCAAAGTTAGTATACAAATCAAATGGGATATCAATTTCATTGTGGATAATTTTGTACATCACGGATAATCTTAATTTTAATCGTCTGCTTTCAAGTGATTCCCAGTCCAGCTGGTCCATAAGGTTAGTTACGCTAACAGTAGGGTCACATGTGTATGTATTGGTCACAAACCAGGCTGCTCTTCGTTGTATCTGCTCTAACCGGGATATTAAGGTAGACTGCCAGGGTGCCCACACTGTTGCAACATATTCGAGTTGGGAACGAATAAATACGGTGTATGCTAATTTCTTAGCATGGATTGAGGCAAATGAGATATTACGTTTGAGAAATCCCAATGTTTTGTTGGATTTAGCTGTTATGTAGTTGACATGCATGTTCCATTTTAGGTCTGATTGGATGATGACACCTAAGTACTTGCAACTGTCAACTTTGGACAAGGGAGAGTTATCCATGTAATAGGTTCTTGAGATAGTATAAAGCTTACTTAGGGTTACACTCATGCTGTGACATTTATCTACGTTGAGTTTCATTTGCCATATCGAGGCCCATTCCATAAAGGAGTTAATGTCGCTTTGGAGTAAAATAGCATCTTCTGTACATTTAATCTGTCTGTATAATATGCAGTCATCAGCAAATAGTCTTATTGTGGAGTGTTTGATGACTTCTGGTAGATCATTTATGTATATTGAAAACAGTATGGGACCTAGGACTGTGCCTTGTGGAACTCCGGAAGTAACTGGAATTGGAGAAGAAATTGATCCATCTATGATTACTTGTTGATGACGATTTGTTAGAAAAGATTTAATCCACTGATAAATATTGTTGTCTATGCCATACCATTTCAACTTATAAAGTAAACGCTGATGAGGAACCTTGTCGAAGGCTTTGGCAAAGTCTGTATAAATAATGTCGGACTGAATACCATTGTTGTGGTTCAACATCAGATCATGTACAAATGCAATTAATTGTGATTCACAAGATCTATTTCTTCTGAAACCATGTTGCGAGTCAGAGAGAATATTGTTAGACTGTAGATGGTGCATTATTTGTGACGCTAAAATATGTTCAAAGATTTTGCTACTGATAGAAGTTAATGACACTGGTCTGTAATTGGGGGCAGAGCTCTTATCCCCCTTCTTGTGTACTGGGACAATATTAGCAATTTTCCAATCTTGCGGGACTAGGCCTGAATCCAGAGAGTGCTGAAAAATGATTTGGAATATAGGAGCAAGTTCGCTGTGTGCCTCTTTGAGGACCCTTGCACTGATGTGATCAGGACCAGAGGCTTTGTGAACATCTAGGCCAACTAGTAAATTGTCAATGCCAGCTGTGGTGACTACAAAATCATCCAATGGTTGGTAGGGACTTGGTCCTTTGCTAGGCAACCGGGAGGTATCTTCTTTAGTAAAAACCGATTGGAAATGATCGTTAAACACCTCTGTTTTTGCCTGGTTCTCTAATACTTCACTACCATTAACAAACAGTGATGGTATGTTGCATGTGTCCTTTTTAAGGTTTTTAATATATGACCAAAACTTTTTGTTGTGTGTACCCAAAGGTGTAATTATAGAATTGATATAGTTCGAGTGAAGTCGCCTTACTTCTCTTTGTATTTGATGCTTAAGTGACTTATAATGGTCTAGGTACATTGGAGAGTGGAAGGTTTTATATTTTTGAACAGTCTGTTACGCTTTCTCATTAACCTTCTTAATTCAGGGGTAATCCACGGTGATGTACAACGCTTCCGTGAGATTTTCTTAGGGATATAGAGATCTATGAGCTCAGTGAGTTTGTTATGGAATCTTAACCACAAGGAGTTAGTATCAACTTGTTTCAGATCAATACTAGAGAGCTCTTCATAAAACATCTTCAAACCAAATTTAATAGACTCCCAATCAGCCTTGTTGTAAAGCAAAATGTGTCGCTTATTTTGTTTTAATGTTTTGGGCTTCAAACTAGTTTGTATATGAACAATATTGTGGTCATTACAATTTTCCGTAAAATATCATTATGCGTAAAATCAATGTACAGCAGCCTATGGAGTTAAGTTAGTTTTAAGTTACATTATTCATCATAACTCTGGTTCTTAAGGCGGTATCAAAATTGTTCGGGCGCCATTACACATGCATAACACTCCTCTATCTGATAGTGACAAAATTTATTCGAAGCTAAAGTGTTTCCAGCTTGCAAATTTACAACAAACGATGGTAAATATCAACTGACACAATACAAAATCCATTGGAGAGCAAATCACGAATTTCGCGTTCTAATTAAATAACGGCATCACGCCGTTACCATGGCGATTACGAGTTTTGTTTGGCCGGAATCGGATAGAGCAATTCATAAGGAGTTGAATGATACCAAGTTTTATGGTATTTGATCGTGTCTGGTGCTTGCAATTATTGAATATACAAAATGATATAGTCTCGCGTAGCCAGACCCTTTTCTTTCTTTTGTGTGGGGGCGGGAAAGAAAAGGGTCTGGTGAACATCGTCTTTGGCCTATCCCGAGATTGTGGGGATTCTACTACGCAGTTTCTGGATTGTTTGTGGTTGCAAATGACGTGATCTGCTGCATTTGCATCCTGTTGCCATAGATATTTCAAAAGTAGCTATGGTAACAGGATTAGCGATTCCAGGAGAATTTTAAAATTGATGGAAATAATTTCTATTTAGTACAGGCTTGTACAGTGCTCCCCAAGGATCTCACAAACACTTAGTTTTTAAAAATCCATCAATGGATGATGGAGTTATAAGCAATTTTATCTTTTTAAAATGGTAAAATTTTCTCCGCTTCTTTCCATTGAAAAAGTCCCCCAAAATTGCACAATTGAACAAATGTTTATAACTCAGGTTTGCAAAACTTTTCAACTTCTGTTTCCTGATATAAATACCTCAGTACATGGACTATAGTGCAACCATCATTATAAGACCCTCCCAGTAAAGGTCACCTCTGTAGAAGGCCACCTAACAGTTGCATGAATTTAGCATAATAAATGGCATAACAACTTGTACTTGGTCTGAATGCAAACACTCTGTACTAGTCACCTTCACCCAAAATACAATGTGCATGCAAAACAAGTACTTGTACTGTTCATTTATAGCTGCTTATGCAGTTATTTTTACTGTTACTTTTTAGCTCCTTGATAGCTACCAAAGTGACGCACCAGACAACTAGGTTATTTATGTTGCAAATTTGCTGACTTTTTGCATACTAATAATGAAAACTACATGGACAAAAATGTTGCACTTGGTGTAACTAACATGTGCTGGGTCATTTCTTGCAAAGACAACACTGCATTGTGGTAAATACAGTATATTGAAAAACGATCTTAAAATTGGCATAAAACACCACACAAACACATTTATAGCAGGAAACTAACAGCACCATCGTATTCCTAGTCCCCAGAAACCCTAGAATCGATCTAATTGTTTGATAAAACACTCGTACGGCAGCGAATTGATTGTGCCATCTTCCCAACGGAGGATTCACGGAGAAAATTTTATGCAGAATTTACGGAATTCCGGAATCGCTAACAGGATGCAAATGACGCACATATTAGCAAATTACGTCATTCGTGCCAATCAACAATCCGGAAGCTGCGCAGTAGAATCCCCACAATCTCGGGATAACCCAACGACGATGCTATACTATGTTCACCAGACCCTTTTCTTTCCCCGCCCCCACACAAAAGAAGGAAAAGAGTCTGGCTACGCGAGACTAAAAGTGATGTTAAATGTATGGAGTTTGTATTGGAGAAATTGAAAAAGTGATCCATCCATCCATCCTGAGAAATTTGAAAAAAATCAGTGTTTAATCAGTCCATTTCATGATCTATGGGAAGAAAACAAACAAACAAAGGACACTGGTAATGTACAATATTGCTGAGTTAGATGTATACCACTTGAACCACCAATTGTTTTCGGTGGAACTACTTCTTATAGTTACAAGGACACCAGTATATTTTGCGAACATACCTATGTTCCGCTTATGCTTTACTAAACATTTTTTCGTTATTAAACCATTCAATGGTGGAATGCATTACCACCATCTGTAACTGTCTGTATTAATTCTCCATGAGTACATGGATGTCCTTAAGCAGCACTGTGACTCACTCCTTTGATAACATTAACATGATTGTAACTATATGCATGTTGTGTGTGTGTGTGTGTGTGTGTGTGTGTGTGTGTGTGTGTGTGTGTGTGTGTGTGTGTGTGTGTGTGTGTGTGTGTGTGTGTGTGTGTGTGTGTGTGTGTGTGTGTGTGTGTGTGTGTGTGTGTGTGTGTGTGTGTGTGTGTGTGTGTGTGTGTGTGTTGTAAGTTGTTTACCTTGGTTGTCTTTGTATTGGTTATACCTTGCTTTGTTTAGTTTTGTGTGTATTATTTATGTATTGTAATGTGTCCCTTCGGGCAAGGAAGAACGGCTGTAGCTGATTGCTCGGAGGTTAAATATGTAAATCAATCAATCAATCTGATAAAATGATTACTGGCTATAAATTTGATTTAGCCATTTTGATTTTACAAATCCCAATAGCATGTTTTGATATGTTTGCTGACAGCGAAAAGTGTCTATTTGGCGATAGCACGTGATGGCTTCTCTTTGAAATGGAAATCATCCGTATTTGTCACAGTGGCTATTTTAATATCAGAGGTGCTTTTCAAACAGTTCTTGATTCATACTGCTGTGTAATGGGTTGAACATAGCCGACAACGAAGAGTAATGGATACTTCACTTTTCAGACGATAATTGATATGACTGGGGCGCGCGGCACCATTTCTTTCGGTGTGCGTTCCAGAGGTGCTTTTCGAACAGTTCTTGATTCGAAATGCTGCGTAACGGGTTGAACATAGCTGACAACGAAGCGTAATGGATACTTCACTTTTCAGACGATAATTGGGGCGCTCGGCACCACTTCAGATGCAGTATGCGTGGGTTCACCAGTCCATAGATAATATATACCTTGGGTAAGGTATATAATATCTATGACCAGTCATAATTACTATTTACAAAAAAAGTTAGCTAACAAACAAGTACACAGAAAAATTTGGAAATTTCAACTAGAGTAGGGACCATAACAAATCGATAAAAAGTACTGAAATAAGCTGGAGTAGTGCACGATATCAATTCACTAATTCACAGTAAAACTATAAGAAGTGTTATAGCTATCCCTACTGTGCATTTCCATTATAGTATCTTGAGCACAGTATAGGGATATAACACTTCTTATTGTTTTACTGTGAATTAGTGAATTAATATTGTGCACTATACTCCAGCTTGTTTCAGTACTTTAATTTTATCGATGTGTTATGGTCCCTACTCTAGTTGAAATTTCCAAATTTTTCTGTGTACTTGTAATTTATAAAGATGGCTAGATTCTGTAAGTATTTTTAATCAAATAGTAAGATGAACCATAACTATCACATTAAATAAATTAACATATTTTCAAAAGAAGAGAACAACTATAACACTGAAGATAGACAATGTGTTATACTGTTTTAGTGTACTGTATTGTACTGTATATAAAGGCAAAAAAAAGAAAACTATTGTGAGATTGAATCAGGCACTCTTTTATTTATTTGATTTAATGCACAAAGAACTCAAATGTGCACTCTAAGCTCATGTATTAGCACTAGCAATGTTGCTCTGAATGAAAATTTCATTATCTAAAATTGGAATAATTTGAATCATTTTTCCTTGCACTTTTGCTGACTTTAAAAGAATCTTCTTTAATATGTATAAAACTTGATTTGTGTGTTTTCCTACTTTGTAGGGACTTCTTATTCTCCCTCTGGAATCTAGATCCGTCTCCAAACAAGTAAGTATCACCAATAGTTAAATTAGTTAACTCTTGGTTTCTATGTTATTGCATATACTGCATGCTGTCAGACATACCTGTGTTCCTATTGAAAAAGCTTTAGTATAAATTTTAGAGTGAATTTCCAGCACCCCACTCCACACAGTGTATTAGTAGTCACAAATATATACACATACGCTACATATTAAGTACAGTATTGCTAACATTTGGTACACTCATTCCCTGAATTTCATCATGCCAAGAATGTAGATAAAGATTGTAAACTTCATCCTGTAATCAATAAACAGCAATTGTATGGGCCTAGCCTATGACAGCAACAAATTGGCTGGTGAACTAAAGTGTTATGGAATTGTCATTTTATTATGCACAGTACATGCATATGCTGTAGCTAGAGCTATCTTGGTATATTTTACACACTTTCTAAACTTTGTCAGACAGCCAATTTCCTCAATCAGATCTCTTCTTTATCTTGATAAGCCAATAGTCAACTTATTCTTCCAGTTTGTAAATCTGAGCTGCAGAGGTTCCACTGACACTTTCACTGGTACAGCAGCTTTTATACACAATTTGTATGAAAACTTACAAAGCCAGTAATTTAATCAGAAAACATACAACGTGCAAATGTATTGAATTCACAGCCATGTCTTATTGCATGCAATGACATTCTTGAACTCACAAAATGAATTATAAATATAATAATAAGAAGCCATTTATTTGTGACTGGGCTTAAAAGTCTACAAAGCAGCTGAGTTAATCGTTAATCAAGATATATCCATGAAAACTGACACAAGTTACATGAGATACAAAATGATAAAGTTAGTCCAAGCCAAGTTAGTCCATTTTATATATTTAAGTTAGTCCAAGTTAAATATACAAAATGTGAAAACGTCAGTCCAAGCCCAAGCTGCCAAATCACTAAATGGGCATGACCATCAGGGGTTAAATGGTGAGAGGTATCTGTGGTCTTATTGACATAAATACTGGAACATAATTAGTCTCATCAACGTAAATATAGAGCTATAATTGTACTAAAATCATATTTATAACTCCTAGTTTCGTAAGTAACATCAAGTAGCTAGCAATGTATGTATCACAACAATTATTTTTATTACTATAAATTATACTTATATAGCTACTTTTGGAAATGCCAATTTCTCAGTATGATACAACTGTCAAATTAAACACTGTAACTACAACTGTTATATAAATGTACAAATGCAATAATTTGTACTTGACAATACAGGCCATACATATATATATGTAGTTGTCGCCATAAAACATTTTTAGATACTTAATTTTACCCCACAACTGGTGCTTTTAGTATAATAAGAGTTCTACTTTAATTTTTAAAATGTTATCCTACAGTGATGGTGGCTTTGTTCAATGATTTGAGTTGGTGCTTTTATTGGAACAACTTATATATTATCTGAGGCGAAGAAATAGGGGGGGAGACAGAGGGGACAACTGCCCCCCCCTTTCAAAAGTAGACCAATGCCCAGTTGCCAAAGTAAAGCGACTACTGTAGTCATTAGCCAACTTACTTTGCCTTGATTTACTGGAATTTGTGCTAAAGGTTGTGCAAGAATGGAATACTACATGAATCAGTGCTAGGAGGGCACAAGAATGATATACTTTAATAGAGCAGTCATCTAACTACTCTAATAGAGCATTCGGCAGAATTATGTAAGTTAATCCTGCTACACAATAATTATGTATTCATTAACATATATATCTATGCATGATCAAGAGCATGAGTCTATCTGAGATGCCTTGATTTACTGATGTATCTAATTGCACAGTATCTAATGATGATACAGGATGGGGCATTTGGGGCAAATGCTCATCCCCTCCAACTGACCTTGTGGATACTTCTAGTAAATTCTAAGGCTAAATAAAACTCATGAAAATATGCATATTTTACTAGTATTTATTACAAATCCACCTGAAAGCACAGTAAACCAAAGTCAAACTAATGTGAAATTGTCAATCAGCACATTTGTGCGTACTAAGCGCCTCTAAAATAATTATAATGTTGTTGATATTTAAGAGATTCAGAGCCTTTTAAACAGTTTTAAAGACTTTGCAATCATCTGCATTGCCCGGTTGCCATAGGCTTTGCTTTTTTTACATCAATATAAAAAATTAATGTGTACATACAGTAGCAATACACTATGCATGCGTGTGCTGAATAATGTTTGTTATCAGTATGAATTGTATTCCAGTGTATGCATGATTGTGTCCACTACACTGAATGTATAGAATCTAGCGCTTGTAAATGATGGAATACTGCATTCTGTGTTCACTAATGCAGTCACTCATTTTATTATTGCTGTCTATTGTTGAGTTTTAACTATATATGGGAGTTTATTAATGAGGTCATGAATAAGTCTTTTAAAGACATTCACTTATAACCACAAAGAGATACAGAGTCTTGCTGTATGCATGATAGCATGGATAATCTGGTGTGACCATCAGCTACACTGCTCACCTTATACCATGGTGATGCTTACATAATGAATATTATGATTTTTATTCAACCTCTGTTGCAGTTAAAGCTATGATGCAAGTCTGTAGTTATAACCAATTTGTTGCAACTTTTGTTTCAAAGATCCAAGGGTATTATATGCTTTGGATCTACTATTGTAGTTATGCAAAAATTTTGGCAATTTATGGATCAAATGATTTCCATTATTGATAACTTCCAAATATGGATGACATGAAACCACCAGATTGCTAAAGTTTGGCAGCATGATGTCCCACCTTGCCAATGAAATCAAACCATTTCCATAATTGTCAACTTCAGTGTAACACCAAACTTGGCCACAACCAATATAAGTCATCACATTACCAAATTTGGCATTGTGAGATCATGTTTGGCAATTTATGAAATCAAAAGAATTCTACAAGTGGTAACTTTGTTTATTGTCAAAACCACTAGAAAAGTCACCAAATTGCCAAGACTGAATGGCAACCATTAATTAGCTGCTTCAGGTGTTTCCAAGAGTGGCAACTTCTCATGAATAGCCTAAGTGTGTAGGGGCGGATCCAGGGAGGGGGTTTCTGAAGTTTCCAGAAACTGGTCAAGTATATTCAGGCAATTAACAATTTATTTTTAGTTATTTATTAAGACTTTACAGCACAAGTGCTGAGGACTGCTGGTCCTACAGCCTGTTTAAAGTTGTTACAGAAAGTATGTTTAAAAAGGTGAAGAAAGGAGAAAAAATCCATGACTGGATCTGGGCAGCCTCGAACCTGCAGCCATCCGATTAAAGCTCAAACACTTACAGGAGTCTGCCAGGTAGTCAGGATATCTTTTCCTTGTTTATTTCAAGTGTTTGTATCCATAGGAAGCATAGAGAGTGACTTTATTTTCTCAAAGTGCCCCAAGTGGAACCAAGAAGACATTATTTTATTAAGACTTTACAGCACAAGTGCTGAAGGTCTGTAGGACTCCTGGTCCTACAGCCTGTTTAAAGTTGTTACAGGAAGTATGTTTGAAAAGGTGAAGAAAGGAGAAAAAATCCATAACTGGACCTGGGCAGCTTTAAATGTACAAACACTCAAATTGAGATACCCTAATAAAGCAGTCAACACATTATATATATCTTAAAAGTTGGCTACTGAACTTATACCTGTAACACAGAAAATAGTCAAAACTCCTATATCGGTGTGTTTAAAATTGAAAATTTGCATGCCTTCAGAATGGCATCTATATCTGTTATTTGATTCAAATTTCACATTGTCCCACCATATCTTTGGCCTGCTCCATCACCCCTGATATTGTTTAAAATATTATTTTGTAAAAATAGCAATCAGATTCAACTTCAGACTACTATACATAAGTTTCAAAACTTCGTGGGAAGCATCCTCCCAGATTAACATACTATAAGCAGGAAGTTTGGAAACCAGTCACCAAAATTCCTGGAGCCTTGGCATCCTTCCAAAGTTTGTACTGCAATCAGTCCTGGGCTCTTGTTTATCATTAATACATGGGTCAGCTGCCCAAACATTTAGTAGTGCTATGAAGCCTGTTAAATTCTGAAACAGCATATCAAAAAGCGTTTTGATACAGTAAAAGCATGAGTTATAGGGCCTCATACATTTAGCATTGGGAATTCAAACATGCAAACATGTATACAACATGAAAACATGCATATTCAGTGCAAGACCATTGGGAGTGAACACATGTTCACCTCACTGACATTACTGTACATGTGTTTGGTGAGCTTGAGCTCAGGTGAACAATAACTGACTGTACACTTTCCTTAAATAGCATATAGCACTACTAATGTGGCATCTAAGAGAATTAACAAAGATGGCTTCTCAATGTTAACATACACTCACTCACTACCTGTCAATAGGGACCTCAAATTATGTATACGATGTTAAATGTCAGTTTCATAAATACATAAGGCACTATCATTATTTTCAGTAAACATTTGGAATTTTGTCTGTACAACTTGTTAATTTGTAGTAGAGTGGAACCTCCAAGTGAGCTAAATATATGGTTTGAGTAAAGAGAAACCCTTAATGAAATATAACTTAACTAGTCAGGACCTGTTTCACATGACCTCGACTAGGAGGCAATCTATTTGAAAAGGTTGCCACTGAGTGAGATGTCATTGCAACATGTACGTATGAAATATCAAAACCTTTTCCATTCAATTAAGTAATTGTGTTTACTCAGTTAGTTGTCTTAAATTATCTTAGATCCACTATACTGAGCAAACAGCTGCAGTAACAGCATGCATTGCACAGCTGTTTTGAAATATTTGTTGACAGTCATAGGCGGCGGAAGGGGGGGGGGGGGGGGGGGGGCTAAAGAATGATATCACACCGAAATTATCTTTCTTGGAGTGGGGCTGAAAACCGTGATAAAGATCGAGATACTCTAATAGAGCAGTCACTCTAATAAAGTTTTAAGATTTCAATATTATACTGCACTGTATGATACGTCTATTTCCATACTGTTCAGTACCTGCAGATCGACCTTGAATACTTGCACTCATTGACCTCCTAGCCAATAAAACTACAAGCAGTTGTACAGTTGGCAGTGGCAAGCAGAGTTGATAACTAAGGCGAATTGAAGAATAACATTTATATATGAACTAGTGTATGCTTTATTAAATGTTCTGACATAATAATGCGGTTTCATTTTAAGTGTCTAACTGGAATATATCTTTTGATCAAACTATCACACAATTGCTTGCATAAGGCCACACCAAGTCAAACCTTAGTTTCTGGTCACCCGCCCGCATGGTAAACCTGGAACCCTAGTTTATGAGGACCATTATTAATATTACAGGTGTTTAAGTGCATGTGACCCAGCAAGACACTTATTTTTTACTGCAAAAGATCTAGATACTCTAATAAAGCAGTCAGGGATTCCAATAGAGCAGTCACACTACTCTTAACTCATATATGCCACACTAATAAAATGTTTCTAACTATAGCTAGTTTTGTCCTTGATTATATAGCTGTTCAGATTATAACTGTTACTAATGCTTCTGTAACCAAAGTAATTTCAGTAGCATTAACTACTAGCCCATGCAGATGGGCCATAGCTTTAACTTTATAATTCAAATGTAGTCCTCTAATGATTAGTCTAGTAACTTCAAATTCCTTATCACTTAACACTACAGGGGTATGGAAAGCCGGCAACATTCGGTGAGCTTAATTAAACTTAAACTTTTCCATAACTAAAATTAGATTGGCAAGTAGAAACCCTTATAGTTTAAACATTCCCAGATGATCACTAAAAAACACTAGTCTGGAGCACTCAATGACTCAAAACTTTGTCTTTGACAGTTACTTTTCTCAAGGTTTACTGAATAGAAGGCTGGAAACGCATAGCTAGTGGGCTAAGACTTCACATTTGAATGAAGAATTTCTGATGTGAAAATAGAAGTTAAATTTCATTTTGGATCATGATCATTTGAACAACTTAGCTATAAGTCATAGTGATACTTTCCTGACATAGCTAATGAGACATTTATTTCACTTGGAAAGCATAAGTAGCTACATGAGCAAAACATTTCCTATAGTATATTCTAAATAAATAAATAAATATACTTAAATGCTATACATCAGTGTATAGCTAGCCATGATCCATCAACAACTTTCCTAGTGCATTTTTTGCCGAAGCACAACTACTTATGTTGTTGGTTAAGTTTGACTAAAAACAAAATCAACATGAATTTGCTAAATTGAGCAAATAATAATACCATACGGTATATTGTCACAGTAGAATCTATAGTCCTGAAGTCCTGATCATCCGCCTGCCTGCATCCATTTGTAGGCTTGGGAGTGACCAGAAACTAAGGTATGACTTGGAGTAGCCTAATGTAGGTTTCACTGTATATCTAAAACTCACTAAAATGAGGAAATTCTCATATAATATGCAAAAACAACTTAGCTCACAAAGAGGCACATCAAAAAGTATGGATTTTTTCTTCTTTCTCAAACATACTTAGTGAAGTTAATGTAAACATCATTAGTGGGACCATGTATCCCACAGGCTTTCAACACTTGTGCTGTAAGGCCTTCTGGCCATGGTATACAGGCTCTGCCTTTACCAGATACTTTAATCATAATCATAATAACTGGTAAGTATATAAAACAGTTGATACCTGGTACAGCCAAGAATGAAGGCTACTACAACTAACTACAAAATTTTAACATTTGTAATTGACTCATGCTTTATATTCATTCTTGCTGCATTCCTAACCAATTCCTAACTAGTAATTTTAGCTGTCTTGTTTCTCTACACAAGTTTGGTAGTTGGGTAGGATTTGGGTTAGATAATCCACGCATTAATAATTATTTCCACCTGATAATTATTTCCAGTGCCTTTCAAAATATAGAAGTAAATGTACTGTTTCACGTGATACAGTGTATGATTGTGAATGCTCAATACACATGCCATAGTTAGTTCAATATATAGACCAAGTTAACTGTTTAAAGTTGGTCATCCTATTGTGGGTCAGTACAGTCTCCCTACATAGATCAGTCACCACGGGACAACCATGGAACACTAAGATGTTGATCCTGGGACATGACATTGTAAAGACCCATGTGAAATAAGCCAAAAGTGAGATGCCATGTACATTTTTGCAAATAGTGGAAACTTAAACCCACAATTGTAAGTTCTGTGACATGCTGTTGTATATACATACAGTATGTAACTATTCATATTTGTTTCCAAAATTGACAAGGTTTGAAGGATGCCACATTTGGCTATTAATGAGAGTTGCTGCAATTGAAGTAGCACTGCAGTGAAAATTGATATGCTTGCATTGTCAATTTTCACAATTTGGTCACTTCTAATGGTTGTTGCTAACTTCTACAATAACCTAGAAGTTACCAATTGGTAATTGTTTGATTGATTGCCAAAATCGTAACTTTTATGTGTATAATTATAAAAAGCAGCTCCAAACCTCAAGCCAGGGTGTGGAAATGTATGCGCTGGTATGATATCCTATTAGAGTAACCCATACTGCCAAACTGCAGCTTTATTAGAGTATAATTATTTCCACTTGGATCATCCCTCACAAGTAGATACGCATGTATACACATTGCATGCATCATAATAAGAAACCATTGCCTAGTAACTTCAATTATATAGATGAAATTGTAAAGTAAATGTACCATTCCGGATGGGGAGTGAATTAAGGCTACTAATGTGTCAATAGATAGATGATACAGGTACATATCTATAGCCTGTTAATTAGGACACTTGAAATTGGGCATAATCTGGACACTTGGTAAAAGTCCCAAAATATCCCTTAACATGTAAACTTATCTGGAAAGTCAGTACATCTTGTCATTTCTGGTTGGTCCCAATATACAGGTTTCACTGTATATAGCATTCACAACACTCTGTATGAAATTCGAAGCTAAAACTCCCTGGATATGATTACTAATGCACTAGCAGTCTAAATTATATTTGGAGTTTGGTAGCAGTAAAATTGGTTTTAATGGCTAGCTATATAGGTGATTATCAGAATAATACTCAGCTGTTTACGAGCTACCGTACAGTTTCACTAGTGTAATACGTATGGATGTACTCTTGTTTACACTTGTACACTTTTTATTGTATGTTTATGTTAATTTTTGTGCATAATTATGCACAGCTTGTACTGGATGACAAAGCAATAATATGTCATGGGTTACCTTTGATTAGGTTGTAAAAAACACTAAAACAATGGCACCAGTATAATATATACGTAGGCAGACTCCTGTAAGCGTTCAGGCATTAGTCAGATGGCTAGCAGCTGCCCAGGTCCAGTCATGGATTTTTTCTCCTTCCTCCACATTTTCAAACTTTATGTAACAACTTCATACAGGTTGTAGGACCAGGTATCCTACAGACCTTCAGCACTTGTGCTGTAAAGCCTTAATAAATAAAATAATAAGCATATATATATGTAACATAATAAACATGTATTGAGAAAGGTAAATGGATCAATGTGATATTATCCTTATCAACAAACATTACACATGTTCTGGCATAATTTTATTTGTAGTGACAAACTGTATAAGTATATATCTCATGTGTAGTATGCGGTTTATGCCAAAAATACAAGTATAGCATGTGGTCAGGACATTTTCTCCTTGTCAGTTTCAAGTATACGTATCCATAGGAACTCTAAAGAATGACTTATTATCTCAAAGTACCCATGTGGAACCGAATGGACATTAGTGTATATCATCTGATTATAATTAGTAGTTTTTGGATACTGTAAATGAATAACAAACACTAAACACTATTGATAGTAGTCACTAGTTCAGTCAGTGTACCCACCATTGTCATACGTATGTCAATATAGCAATTTAACGGACAAATATAGCCATGGTCATATCAGTGTTATGTGTATTGCTAGAAACAGAAGATGGAAGCTTGCAAGTATGCCATCGACATTCACGTGTATTCGTTAGTGTAGATCCTGAGGCATATGTAACACAACTCCGATAATAGTCAGTGGGTGTCATTTTATCAAAGTTGAGACCAAATATTCCAGCATAATGCACAGATGGTGCTGGTGGCACTCCATTGTTATTTGTGCAATGATCTATTACTTTCCTAGCATCAAGAAGTATAGCTCCAGTCCAATGGTGATCAATGTTGCGATTAAAATGACCTTTATAAGCAAAAACTATTGTTCCTTTGTGATATGCTACTATCATTTGTTCAATGGGGTCGAAACGAGTTTTGTTAGGCACGTTACACCATTCTTCATCACTAGCATCCTTGACGCAAGGTTGATTGTAGTCAGAGTAGTAGAACATCTTTTCATACAGTGTTGTGTACTTCATGTAAGTATGCTGCCATACAAGAGTCCATCCTCCACCATTAATTATCATGTCACAGTAGATCTGTATATAAATGCATACAGTATAGTTAGTTAATAGTACAGAGTGTAAGTATTAGTAAAATTAGTAGAATTACAAAATTAGCTAGCTATAACCAAAATTTCATTCAAATTTTTTAATGATATAGCCACTTATACGTAGTTTATTTTATGCTTCAAATACCCACCTACATTGATATGTATTATCACTAAATTGGGTCATTAATATTACATCATGCAAGTTTATTCCATCATCTCAATGTTCAATGATTGTATGGAAGTATTAAATTAACTTGCTTACAAGGATAGGCATAGAGGGAGGCAGGCTAAAATGGGCTGCTGAAGACCTACATCAGTGTCAGGAGCTAGAGGAGGCTTTAGATGAGATGGTGGGATAGTGATTAATGAATCAAAATACTCTAATGGAGCATTCAACTAGCTTTCATAAAACAGTCAGGTGTATGTAAGGTTTGCAATTAATAATGAACTGCCCACCTGCATTGGTTTAAGACATATCAGCAACAATAAGTGGCCAAATGATGTAACACAAAGTGCACACCTGCATGCCTTGTACCCAGTACACTCCACTCTGAGGTGATCTGGTACAATCAGTAGACAATGCTTCTTTGATTTCCTTACAGTTTGTAGCACTAAGTTCCTTAGTTTTCCCAGTGGATGGTGACAACCTGTATAAGTTTTGTTAAAATCACTCTTATATATAGTTAACTTACTCAAATGGGGTCCATTTTCTACTCTTACATATCCAAATGACTAAAGGATCAGTTGGATTGTACTCACTCTCTGCTTCATTATCACTAGTACACTGTTTAGTGGGAGTAGTGGTAACAGAACGCTGTAAGTGTTAAAAACACTTGATTGGTAGCAGTTTCATATGTTTAGACTATATTTTATAAGCAGCAGGGAATGCACCTACAGTATGCATGCAATCTGCAGCTGCAAGATGTGAAGGTGATTATTGTAAAAGAAAGTAGTTTGACTATATACAAGAGTAAAATTTGAGTACAGAATAGTTGCACTGACAGTAACACAGAATATGCATGCAATCACTTATAGCAGCCATATTTACCATATAGAGTACACATCTGATATGTCAGCAACTATATACTAACAATCACTTTACTAAACACTTAATTGGATCACCAGTATTGGTGTAATATATACTTTATGATAGGTACATAAAGAATATGAAGCTGAATTTTTAAGATGTGCTGAACTCAACCAGAGCAGAATATTGTTGTTATCAAGTGTTATCAGCAGACATCCTATGAGCGCAGGTGTGGTTAAAATAGCTTCTATCCCACACTTTGAAGCACTTGACTTCATAAACAATATGACAATTGCTTATGACATGCCTTCTATCGCACGCTTTGGTTTTTTTTTGAATTTATATACAGTGAGGCTAATAAAGTTGTGTATAATATCAATTTTGCTGTGCTTGCAGTTTTATATGATATGGTTTTATGTTTCCTTTGATCCAACTGAATGTGTATTTAAATAAATTTGTCCTTCACATTTAAGAATTCTGACCTACTGGGGTTTAACTTCTATTCACGGGGTTTAACTTTGATTCCTAGGGTTTAACTACCATATCCTTCTTTTTTTACTTTGATGTAGGGCTTTAGTGGGATAGAAGAATAATTGATGAATATATTAAATATCTTGGATACAATATAATCTTTATGGTTTAATGAATGAGCATGCATGTGTAAACACAGTAGTAGAGCAACTATATATGTAACGAATTTTGTGCCAAATTTTCTGTGTAATATAAGTTGAGTAAAGTATATTATACTAAATGATTTGAGATATGGTGCTATGTCAAAATCATTGCCCAATGAAATTTTTAGACAATAGGTTACAACGCCCTCTCTTTATTAACTCTTAAAAGTGGGCTATTTAGCTTACATATGTACCATTCACCAGGGTGGATATGGGAGGGGGAGGGGTGGGGCTCTTGACCCCCTCCAAAAATTTTTAGCAGACCAAGATCGAGATACTCAAATAGAACAGTCACTCTAATAAAGCAGTCACAGTATTAGAGCAGTGTGTAACAAGCTAGGATTTTTATGTACTTTATCAGCTATAAATGTGCAGTTGGTGAAGTGGGCATGCTATTGTCAGCTGTCTGTGACTTTTTTTGGTCTCACCTTACCAAACCAGACAACGTAGTTTCTCAGTTCATTTTGACCCCCCTTTCCATAAGTCTGGATCTGCCCCTGCCATTCACTATTACAGATCCAATCAAAAACTTTTTTAAAAATGTTGTAAAATAGACTGTTTTCTAAAGGTGCCAATATTGTACAGTATCTCATCTAATAAAATAGCATGTGCACATCTATGGCTTTGTATAGCATAACCCTCTGCACTTCTTAGGACTGCAATCTAATAAACTGTATGGACACCTCAGCTTTTGGATCCAAATATCAGATCCTTTGCTTTCCCATAAAAATGCAATTTTTCAGTCTAAAATTACTTTTATGGCAGTTTTATTTGTTGGGTTCTTTGTGTTTGATATGATTTGTAATTTTAATGGCACCTTATCTAATGTGAAATGGCATGAATAAATCAAATATTTTACCAAGTTTGGTGCTTTAATCAGAACATCTACTACAGTTGTACACGTTTACAAGGACATTATTACTTCTGTGCAGCACATGTTTGCAGGTGGTGTGTCTGTATACTTACTTACCTTAGTAGCATTTGATAGTAGATTCCCTTGTAGCTCAAGTGTCGTAGCTTGGCTGCATGTAATTAAATATTTTATGGTACAGACATACACTATAATATACTAATTTCTATTAGCACTTTGTTTTATGCATGGTGTTCAGGAGTGTAACTAGGATTTTTTTCAAATGGGGTTTCCAAAAGTCACAAATTCAGTCATGGAACTTAGCAATTCAGTTGTTTAAATGTAATCAGCAGTGTGGAGTTCTCATCCCCTATATTACTTTTAAAGAAGTCCTTTCAAATTGATTGGTCTATATAGATTGTTTGTTAGAGTATACAATTAACTGCTCTATCAGAATACTGTATACTTTGTTAATACATGCGTCCTTATTCCCACTCTGAATCCTCATCTGAAAATTCACAAATTTCATATAGCTACTTATAGCACTGCATGTACCCTTCTCAGCCTCTATCTACTGGGTATACTGTTTACTATCCACTGTCTGCACTCTTATGTTGTTAAATTAGGACATTTAGCGTAGGAAGTTTGAACCACAGGAACTTCATGCCCCTGAACAGAGTATTAGTATATAGATGTACATTAGTATGCTCATACGTGCACATTTATGAATCTTTGACAATCTTACCTGAATTTAATAATGTAGAGAATGTTTAAGAAAAAAATTGCAAACTTCATCCTGTATTCAATAAATATGCAGCAATCACGCAGATGTATGACAGCACTGAGTTGATGAAGTACTGCAGTGGTGTCTCTCGATAATTATGTTCACACATACATAATTTATGTAGCTACTATACATATACATATTACATACTTTCTAATGGTTGTCAGACAGTTGATGTCTTCAGTCAGGCTCTATCTTGATCAGTTGATTTTGATGAACTTGCAGACAATATACAGCTTGCAACTTATACCTCTCAGTTGCAGAAAACTGCAATGTTCCAGCAGCTTTTATACACAGTTTGTAGGAAAGCCTATAAAAGATCAGAAAACATATAACATGCAATTATAATTAATGAATTCATAGCCTTATTTGTGGTCTTATTGACGCAAACTTTGGTGAACAAAGAGTCTCATTGATGTAAACATTAAGCTGTTTTACTTTATAATTGCGTTTATAACCCACTAACTAGGTAAGTAACAAATTATGGCATCAACTACGTATATATGCATCACAATATGCAGTTACCGCCAAACTATCAACAATGACATGCCAATAATTATTAATACCTTTGAGTGGCTGCCCTCCAACAGTACTGCAGCTGGTAAAGCCAACCACTTATAATTACTTTCCATTGTTAGTCATGTCCAGCACTCCAAATGTTTCAGTTAACTGAGTGTTCTGGATGTTTGAGGTCTGGATAAATGAGACCTTACTGTACCATAAATTTCTCCTAATTGTTTAAAATAAAAGTAGCATATTATACACATTATATGTGACTGGATTAGCAAAAAGTACCTTTTTACACACAAAGTTTGACCCACTTTTTTGAACATCGATATGTACTTCATAACTTTTTTTATCATTGCATAACACTATTATAACTGTCTGAAAGTTAAGCTACAGCATCTGGCTATAGTTTGATAGAACCAGCAGTCTAATCAGTGTAAGGAGTCAACTTTTATAACATTTTGTTTGCTCACATGTAAAATGTGTGGGAAAAGAACCTTTTTGCAAATCTGGTCATGATACGGCTGTAATCTATACAAAATCATCTGACTCTGTGTTTCAGTATGCCACAACTTTCAAGTTAAAACGATGTATACCAAAGATAAGATAATAAATGCATACATAGCAATATGTGTTTAATAGGAACAATTTGTACTTACGTATATAACAATAGAAACTGATCAATAATCCTGGTAGCCCTAGAAATGAAACTCAATATATAATAATCATACACACTAACAGTTTATGTTATCCTACAGTCACATTAGTTATGTTTAATGGTTTGCAAGACTGGATGTTTTTATTGGAGCACTGCATAATTATATTAGTAAAGGATGGTATTCCTGGAAATGTAAAGTTTCCTATCATTAAGGGTTATATGAATGCTCTACTAAAGTATAATATTATACCGGTAATCATATTAATGTAAACATCTACATTTAACATACGCTATGTATGTACATCATTACATACTAGGGTTGAGTTTATTATGCCGATATGCCAACATAAAATGAAGTCATGTATAATAGAATAGCATAAACCATCAAGCATAAAATTTATGCTGGCATGGTAGTGGACAATTATCTTGTTAGCTCTCAAGAAATGACTGGTGCATGTGATAAGATGTAATATCATGTAAGTACTTGGCAGCCAACAAATGGTTGAAGCAATGTTATAGTTAATGTCAATCAAGAACTTATATCACGAATGAAAGCACTTGTGATTGGCAGTGTAAATACCCTCCCACAATATGCAGTGTAGCTAATCTAGTGGCTATTGTATCATAGTTAATGGCAACTATAAGCTTTAAGAAGATACTTCAGTGGAAGATTTTTGTGTAAACATGTGAAGACACTCCATAGAAAGAAAATTTAAACAGTCTTTCCACTGCACTTTTCAATGTGAAGTAGTCTCAAGCAGCCAGACCACTTTTCTTCTTTTTATCATAAGTATAGCATGATTTTGTGAACAAAATACAGATCAGACTTCATTACTTGTAGTTCAACAATAATTTCATTAATTTGGTTGGATAGACTACTCCAATTGGTACTATATTTCTGGCCCAGTGTCAGAATCTTTTTCTAAAAATATGAAATTTCGGAAATTCATGGCAAAATGCCTGCTGTTCTGAAGAAAATTGGCATGGTAACACCGCACCTTTTATAATTTTCGCACTTGAGTGGTCCCACCATTGATTGTGAAAATAATGGCTTAAACATCATTCACGAGTATTGAGTGGTGGTCGAGTTTGAATAGTTGCCGCATCAATTTTTGGAGCTAAGGTAATAAACGCTGTGGTGTTTTATCAAGTAAAGTTAGAGTAGTAGACTAGATAGCAGATGTCCAGAGAATCTATGCAGCCATGTATTTTTATTTTTACTGTTAATAACACATGGATCATTTCACACATTTGTGTAGTTTGTAAGATTTGTTGTTTTGTTAGAGAAAAACAGCCATATCCTTGGACTCCACTGTTTACCAGAGCCAGTGTCTGCTATTTAATGATGTAAACAGTACACACATCAGGGGAATCGATCACTTCTGATTAAAAGTTGTCATGTGTGTCCATGTGTCCCATCAGCACTACACAAATGTAGTATATCTTCTGAATTAAGTTAACCACATCTACGTACACTGGATAAGCCACAGTTATGACAATCATGTCAGAAAGGTTTATTGTACTTACCACCACTATAAGACCCAAATGTGAAGTGGATCACCCAAAATTATAAATTTCATGCATTGTTGTAA
Organism: Dysidea avara; assembly: GCF_963678975.1. Taxonomy (NCBI): domain Eukaryota; kingdom Metazoa; phylum Porifera; class Demospongiae; order Dictyoceratida; family Dysideidae; genus Dysidea; species Dysidea avara. Next base: position 26,515,376 of record NC_089279.1, on the reverse strand, counting down.
TTATGTCTTACATGTTGGTTCTGTAAGTTTTTGCATTTGTATATGTCCAAGGGACACTAGAGATGATTAGTACAGTGACCCATCTATTATCTGAACCCAGGGTGTGTTCAGATAATTGAAATGAAATTGAAACTCATTCATTTCTGTACACAACTGTTCAATAGTCTAATAGAATGCACACTTATTCTAACAAAACTATCATTTCTGCAGTTTGGATATCGGAGGACCACTGTAATAAGTCATCAAACCATAGACTATGATCAAACATAGAGACAACTTTAACATACCTAGTCTCAACACCTCAGCAGTAATACCTATCAACGTTGAAACCGGGTCACTACTGCTGACCCGGATGACCCACTGACCCGGATAGCAATCCGGGTCAGACCCGGATGTGACCCGGATTAATTAAAGCCGAGACGTGTTTCGGCTAGTCTCGAGTGAGCGAACGAGTCTACATTTTGAGCGTTCGATTCGTGTTGAGTAAATATTGCAACTTCAGCCTAGCTGTAGGTTGAAGACCAAAAAAAAAAAAAAAAAGGTCTTCACCTACTGACAATAGCTACCCCTCACCACAGATACCCTCAATTTCGTGCTACATACTACACTTACTAATAAATGAGCGTGGCTGAGCGTATGTTGGTAATGCGATAAGTGGGCGTGGCTCACGAAAGAGCTACGCGATAGCGTTTATAAGTTCCACGTCGTCAAACGAACAATTTCGTTTCTCACGTGATCCAATCCGGGTCAGACCCGGATAAATTGTAAACCGGAGAAAATGTGACCCGGATGACCCGACCCGGTTTCAACGCTGATACCTATAAGTATAGCATTGATGCAGCTATTAGCTAATCAACCTTGTACAGAATTGCTCAGAATTGCTAGAGATGTACGTCTCTTCCACTTCTAGTATGAGTTCTCTTCACCGCCGGCAGAAGAATACTGTAAACACGATACACTGAGCCATAAATTATCGAGATAATCTATGACTGAGCGAACTATTACACGGTTCACCAGTACAGTGGTTCACCAATATGGTGGGCGGCAGGTAGGCGAAACTTGAAATTACGTAATGAAGATCACATGTTGAAAATGCATAATTATATCGTCTCGCGTGGTAAGACTGCTTTGGCGCACGGCGCTTATCATCGTGACAATATCGTTTCTGACACCCCCAACCACCATGGGGGTGTTAATGATGAATTCCAACAAGCCAACATCCGAGTTCCAAGTCTTTTCCAACACTTGTTCGTGCACCACTCGAAGTGAGACTGGATTTGGTGACTGATAGCTACTCTGTCTAACAATGAATAGCTAGCTAGATATCTCGTGTTTTAGACCATAGTTGATAATGATATACGAGTGTTTTAAATGTTATAGTCTAATTGTCTTGGGTGGTGTGATTTCATCGTCAATAAATATTTCAATCTAGCTAGCTATTAAACTACCCTTTATTTATTTATTTATTTATTTATTTAAAGCTTTACAGAGCAGCACTGATGGTCCACTGGTATCCTGTACCAGTGGCTTTGTACTCACATCACGACACAAAATCATTTTGCTTAAACGACTTCTATCTCGATATTGGATTTTGTAGGCCGAGTTGTGGGCGAAGGCTGGTTGGAATTCATTAACACCCTCCATGGTTGGGGATGCTCCAATCGATAAGGCCATGCACTCCAAATAAATTCTCTGTTTCCCGTCCTGGACTCAAGCATATTTGCATGCGGGCGGGCGGTCCATTTCCATTATTTCATTATAGCCTTTCAAGCCATTATTTGCCTGGCACAACCATAAAAAGCTGCATAAAAGCATGCTTAAGCTTTTCAAGTTGCAAAAATAGTGTGTCAACTCGATAGCACTGCTGACACGTGAGCTGACACTGTTTCAAGATGGCTTTACTGAGCCTCTCAGTATGCAAGAATAACCGGAAAATAATAATATTTAGAGCTGACAGTAACTAGATGCGGGCGGTGGACGGGAAACAGAGAATTTATTTGGAGTGGCCTAAGCGCCGTGTGGAGAAAAAGCGGTCTGGCCATGCGAGACTTCTTTGTTTTAAATTGATTAACTACTTTTGTTCCATCAGTTATTTTCTGTAATTTGCTCTTGATTTCGTAGCTTTTCCACCATTAGATCTGTGATTTTTTGCTTTTTTGTGAGTGGCTCTTTGGCTGATAGTCCTTCCACGGCTAGTCCTTTGAATCCTTGTTCTTTGGTAGACAGCCGTGGCTTTTTGATGTCTAGTTGCTCTTCGAATAGATCTTTGATATCTCCTTCTGGTAGCCATGTTAGTGTCTCTTTGATGTTGTTGATTTATAAGGAATGTGGCGGCTAAGTGAATAGTTCTTTGATGTTCTGGGGAAGGAGAGGTTGGACTTTCAATATCTTGGGAATTTGAAATTGTCGCTTCAGTATCTGTAGGAGCTTTCAGGTCATCCAACCATTCACTTTGATTTAGCATAATTTTGTCTAAAGTTTCAGGGACTGTATTGCTCAAATCAATAACATGCTTCACAAGAATGGCCCCAGAAACACCCACAATGCCACTAATTACTTCATCAGAAGTAAAATTCCAGCGGTAGCAGAACATATCAAACCGAAGCATTGTGTTATATTCAGATGCAATAATCATATTATTTCCTAGATATTCTCCTATTTCATTGTTTTCAAGTACATTCTGGACAGCAAGTTTTACAAGTGTTAGATACTTTTCTTCCAGATTACCTAGGAAATTTACGATTCCGTCGTCAAGAGTAATATGTGGAAACTTGCAATTTGGAATGAGCTTCATATTTGAATAAAGGTTAACCTGGTGATAACTTTCAACCTCCATTTTGCTGTACACTTCTTGGCTACCTTCGGCTTTAATCATATTTGCTCTTTCGTTTTGAAGACGATAGTTCATCATTCTTTCGAGGATGTTAATCTGTTCTTCCCTTTTCGTCTTCTCCTCTCCAGTAAAAGCGGCTTTACCAATCTCTGCTCGGACGGTGGATACTTCGTTTCCCATTCTGCTGAAAATCAGACCTAGCTGGGTGGCACATAAGATACGTAATTCCGTAGCTATAAATATCAGTAATCATTAGCTACTTACGGTATACAGAGGATTGCGGAATCTTTGCAATACAGGAAGTCACCAGAAACATGACCCGTCAAAGTTTGTAACGCAGTTGATGGATCACGTTTTTGCTTTATGGTTTTGTTACAAACACTCTGTATATGAGCGTTTGTAACTTTGTATATTAACGGGTTCCTCCGGAAATCGGCATACCTCAATTTCGCGTAAAATTAAATAAGTTATTGTGGAAAATAGTTAGTGAACGTCACTGCACATGACTGTCACGTCACTACTGGCCATGGAGAGCTATCATCATCTTTACATTGTAACGCCACATTAAGGCTACTGAAAGTTTGTGTAGTTACCAGCTAAAGCAAACTATTCTTAACAGCTGTTATGTCAGCAAATGTAAGAAGGATGAAGAGAAAATGAAAGAAAACACCAAATGTCTTGCAGACAAGACGATAAGTGTCATTATAATTATGATTATCCACAATCTATAGCTAAATATTGGTTCTCATTAGCTTTTTCACCATCTACATCAGTCATGCACCCAGCAGCAGAAGAAACTGTGACAACAGCTCACTGTTTGTGTAGACAAAATCTTCACCCCCTCACCACAAAAATTTGTAGAGGGTTTGAAAACACAAGGGATCATGAGGGCAAGCTAAAAGATATAAACACCAAGAAAGGAAAAAGGAATCCCAAGACTGAAGTAAAAGGAATGACGAAGTCAAATTTGTTTAACTTGTGCAATATTAATCTCAGAAATTTATTTACTATGTTTCTGAATGGTAGAAACACCCCAGCATCCTGTTTGTATCTAAGTTACACATGCAGCACAGTACAATAGTGTACTGTATTTGGCTGGTTATGCAGAGCCTCCACCAGGAAGTACTATAGGCACAGGAAAAGTTACGCTTTTAATTTATTACTACTCTATCAACATTAACATGATTAATTGTTCATCAATAGTCACTCCAAGGTATGTTGCATGAGATGACTGTTCAATTTGCTGATGGTCAATGTAATATTTGTTAGCTGATAGGGAATATATGTACGTATGTGCATATCTGATAGCTGTATGATTCGTAAATGCATTAGTGTGTCATGTAGTTGTTTAGTGCCAGCTTTATTCCCTACAGGGTTCCAGTACAGTCCAGCAGTATTTCAGCTAAAGGATTTGATAACAATCTTATAGAAGTGGTTTGTCGGGTGAATGAATGAACTTGAATATATACCAGACTAGACATGCTTTTGTAATACGTATTTATACTGTGTCAGTAACATCATGCACTGGTCCTGTGATATTATTATTGTTTGCTAACATACATAGTGGGTATTATGCACACATTGATTATGCATGTGAAAAATAAGGTTAGGGTCTTCCAGTAGGTAGTATTAACAACAGATACACATGGCCAAAAAGAATAAAAATATCTCTGGATTGCACTTTCCTTTTAAAGGATTGAAGCATTCAGTGTATCATGTTTAATTGCAATTTGCAGTGCATTTACATCTTAATCCTGAGCTCTTTATTTCACCACTCTAGCTAACCATTGACATATATGGTGAAAGTGTATGTATGCAATACAGGAAGGTCTTGTGTATATAAGGTTAGTAGCTTGATAAAATCAACATGTGGTCTTAATAGCTTAAACATAAAGCATCCAATCAGATTTGATTCTGTGTTATTGTTAATGCAAGCATGTGTTATTCATGTTTCTGTTTTCTGAAGAAATTGTCACAAAAGTCCAGTTGTTATAACCATTTTTAGCCATACTGATTGTAAAGTATAATTATAGACAAACTGTAGCAAGGGGGCCCACCCAATGCATACAATGAGGTTTTGAGTCGTATAATAGAGCATGCATACCTACGAATACTCAAGTGGGATTTCAATAAAATACAATGCTATGCATGGATTCAATGTGATCTGCTGGAGAAGCACTGTAGTTTACATGCATGCTTTATGACTGCATGGTTAATATCATGTGACTATGCAGGCACAGTATAGACATACAAGACACTGATAAAATTTATACATGCATGACAACAAACTTTTTTAACACCTCATATAATATAACTTTTGATTGTATTCAGTTGGCTAGAAAAAATATATGAAGGGGCCAGGTGTAGTTTGTGCCCAGATAATACCCTGCTTTCACATAATGCTGTAGTCACTAAATCCTCTAATTATACCATGCATATAGTTGAAATAGAATTATTTATAATTTAACACAGTATATACATGAAGTGGTGTGCACTAAATGTTGCACTTGACCTTGAAACTTCACAGTGGATGATGTTACCAAGAGACCGCTTCAACGACAATTAAAAAAAAATTTCCTTGACTGTGATACAGGAAGGTTTTGTGTGCATTAGGTTAACTAGGTAAAATAAACAAGTGGTCTAGTAGTATAAACATAAAACATCCAATCAGATTTGGTTCGGTGTTATTGTTAGTGTAAAGTATTTTCAGGCATTTTCTCAAGAAATCATTGCTTCACCATGGCATCATTGGCAATATTAAGGAAAGCTCTTTGTCACTTTAGCAGCTGTTACTGACTGCATGGCTGATATAGTGTTAAAAAATGAATGCTGTAGAGATTTTCCATTCTTGTATACATTTTTGGTTACCATGCATTAATATTAAATAATAACAATAATACTATGTTTTTAATATGGCATGAAACGACAGTTATAGCTATTATTTAGTGTAGTCTATTTGTTATTTGGTGTATTATATTTAGTACAACCTTTCCAAATTTTCAAGTTTGACTATAACCTCTTGTTTCTACCTATCACCTTACCAAGCAATAGTATTATGTTAGGGTTTTATAATGTGACCAGATATGGGTTGCCAGGTACATACAATTGGGAAGGCTATGTATATAAGACCCTTTTTGCAGATTTAATCGCATTTATTATTTTTGCATGTTTGTCATCACACTAGCTTGCCATATAGCAAACTGGGACAAACTGATGGGTGGACTGAGCAAGGGAGTTTCTCAGTGCATTACTGGAAAGCAGTTTATTTTTTATGACCAGGTAGCTAATCAAGGAAACTTCTTGTTTGCTTAAGTTAAGCTGCAATTAGATAAAATAAACAAATGGTCTAGTAGTTTAAACATAAAACATCCAATCAGATTTGGTTCTGTGTTATTGTTAGTGTTATTAGCTAATCAGTATGTTTTCATTTCAGTTCTGAAGAAATTATTTCATCACTATGCAAACACACAGGTAGCTAATCAAGGAAACTTCTTGTCTGCTTAAGTTAAGCTGCAATTAGATAAAATAAACAAATGGTCTAGTAGTTTAAACATAAAACATCCAATCAGATTTGGTTCTGTGTTATTGTTAGTGTTATTAGCTAATCAGTATGTTTTCATTTCAGTTCTGAAGAAATTATTTCATCACTATGCAAACACACATGAAAGAGATGATGCTGTTCCTAAAGCAACAGCAGGATGATGAATCAAACAAGTCACATACCAAAATCAGCCAAAGAGCAGTAATAATATTTCCTGCTGGCCAACTTAAACACCTGTACATGCATACTGACGGCTGACCGACTGACTGACTGACTGACTAACTGACTCACATTATCACATGCGTGCATTCACTCACATTACATGTATTCATTATACAGTTTTTCTTCTTGACCCAATAGCAAAAGAACAAAAACTGGTTTGGCTTTGTGAGGCTATCCAGACGCTTATATTCTAATGGAGTGAGGGTCTGGTCTGTATCAATACTAGCTAGCACTTGTGCAAACTGCAAGAATAGATGCGGTACCAATCAGATTGCAGCATATTCAAAATTGATAAGTTTCTCTTACCATTCTTACAACAGTTTTAATCTTATTCATGAGTGAGGTCATGATCTCATTGACCTGCATGTGTAACAGTCTAATAATGCAGTTTTGACTATTTAGATTCCAGCTGCACAAGTGCTAGTATTGATATAGACCAGACTCTCACGGAGCTAGGGTCTGGCTACACGAGACTAAAAATAGTCAAAGTCATCGTGGAAGGTTCTCGCTGATCAACACCATTGAACATGCCATTCACAACAAGCAGAAAGTGCATGGTAGAATCCCCAAAAACCGGGGGTTGCAAAAACAAAACTGCTATACTGTGTTTATCATACCCTGGTCTGATGACAAAGAAAGAAAACTGGTCCAGCTGCATAAGACTTGCATGCTGTGCGTGCATGCATGCGTGCGTGTGTGAAAAGGTAACACATTTTACATGCCAGCAAACAAAATGATGCGTGTAACACACGATTCCTTATACACTGATTAACTTGCTCTTAGTATCAAAAAGCAGTCAGATACCGTAGCTACACTCATGGAAAATTTCAGGCAATTATATGCCATGATCAAAAAGTTATCAAGCTTCACAGTTCAAAATTTTATGTGTGTAAAGGTACCTTTTGGTCACATATGTGTGTGTGCATGCATTGTGTGCATGTTACTATAGTAGTTTTTCCATTCCACAAAGAAATATAAGCATGAGTTTAAATAAAGTATAACCTTTGCTGTTTTTTTTTCTTTTTTCATTTTTCGCCATGATAAACAGCGAGAATATTCATTGCTCTTGTTGTATATAATTCCTAAATCTTTTAGGACCAAATTACTATAGGGCTGCATTAACTTCCAGTGCTCTGGTTCCCCAAACTAAACACATCCGTTTCTGTATTTTTTGCAAGAAGATCTCCAACATCACAAATCCATGTATCAAAGTTGTATTCTTCCATAGAATGGAGTCAGCTTTTACATTTAATTAAAGGACATGATTAATTAAGGTGCCACGTGATGTAATTCCAAAACAATAGCATATTATAGTGATTTCTTTTTTTTTTAATTTGTGGATACTACCATAATTTTTGTGATGATACATAGTACATACAAGGAGCTGTAATGCAAGCAAATACTATCCATTATTATAGCTTACAAATGTAGAGATGGAAATTTAATATTATAATGATAGCTACAACACAACAGTGTGCAAACAGTCACTACGAATCTACATAGCTAAATTCAATAACTATATGTTTAACTCCATCTATGTAGTAAAACAAGTTAGCTATGATGTAATGTTATTTATTAGCTAGCTATCACATAATTATTAAAATAAGCCTACTACAACAGATAAAACTTATGCTGTATACAGAGCAATTCGCTAGTTCTAATCTTCACTTGATTGAATAGCACGCAAACTGTCTTGCAGGGCATGAACTTTCTTAATGATTGCGATTGCCTCATCAATCATTTGGCTAGCGTCATCTGGTCTATCCAACAGTTCAGCTTGTCTAGAAATTGCCCATGTCAGAACTTGTGGGTCAGTCTTAGTAAGATCGATAATACGCTTCATCATTATAACTCCAGAAGCTCCCTCAACTTCAGCGATGACTTCATTGGAGGTGAAGTTCCAGCGATAAAAGTATGCATCTAAACGAACCAGTGAATTTTCTGTCCACATTACAAACATGCTGGTTCCTTCATGCTGCCCCATGCTGTGGTTCCCTAAAACTGCACCGACACCAACTTTTGCAATCTTTGCAAATCCGTTGGCAGCACCACGCAGCGAGCCACTCAAAAAGTCGCTAATTGCCTCTTCAAGGTCTGGGTTAGTTTTTTTACTCAACGAAATGCTGACTTGATGTGTGTATTCTACTACAGTTCCTGTGTGAATTTGCTGATCATTTCTCTCTCCATTCAGAATATTTTGCTTGGCATTTTCAATTCGAGCCGTGACCATCGCTTCTAAGAGGTTCAGGCGTTCTTCCTGCTTCACTCTTTCTTCATGACCTACATCAACTGCATTTCGGATTTCAGTGCGCACATGTGATACTGCATTTCCCATTGCGAAATAGCTAGGTACTTCAGTGCTTAAGGCAATAACGACAGTGAAAAAGAATCAGTCAAACTAGCTAGTAGTATAGTGACTTTATCGTTGTCTTTTATACTGAAATGCCGGTGGCAAGCTAAATGCGATGATGCAACACAAATTAAAAAATAACCAGATAGATAGCTAGACATACGTACATGTATAGCTAGCTAGAACTCCGTTCATATAGCGGGGGTGGGGTCTAAACTACGGAACGCCGGGATGAGGGTCTATAAACCACGGAACCACGAAATGGAACACATAAAGCTTATTTACTATTGCTTACAATATATCGGTGGTACCGGACCTCCAGGTGATCAAACGTGTCACACAAGTCTGCAAGTATAGATCGAAATAATTAACAGATCGATTGTGGGTTTAGTCATAGATTTATAGTTGCCATCAGTAATATATTATTAATTGTGGGACTATTTAGTCTAATGAACTCCTGAAAGAAACTTCGAATCTTTTAATACATGATCACGCAAGTCTGTCACTGCAAGAGCTATTCCCCTTAATTAGCTAGTTATTAGTAGCATACGTAAGTGATTTTTTTGTTAAGAAAAATGAAGTATTCGCAAAGACAAAATTACAATGCAAACTACTCTACAACTAAACCACAAGCACAATTACAACAGGGGTTTGGGGAAAGGAAAATTAGTGTCCTCACACTGCAAAGCCCAGTACCATAAAATCATTTGGCATTATTTGTCCATAAAGAAACTGAAAGTTGTTGTAATAAATGTTTACGGCCCTGTTTAGTTGGTGCACCACTTCTGGTTGTGGTATGGTCAGTGATGGTACAAAGGGTTCGAAGTGCAAATGGTGACCAAACACCAAAAGTTTCTACAACAAGTGGGACAAAGTCACACCCCGCCTCCTCTACAGCATCTTAATGGTCCTTGGCTAACTCACCAGCTGCAGCAGCTACCCCAGCACAAGAAGAAGAAATGTGAGAAGGCTGGGTAGTGCTATGAACTGACACATCAAAATAAGTCAGATGCCCATACTGAAACTCAGGGTGGTACACATCACCTGGGTGGGAATGATCTCCATAAAAAACACGTTGCTCCTTTAAAACTCCCGAATAGAGCATGACAGACAATATCAACTAAAGCATCATGGTGACGAATTCTCATAGGACCATGGGATCATTCCAGAAGGTGATCACCAAATTGGTCAATGGAAGTAAGGCACACACATAATGGGGAAAGTGGAAATAGAGGAATTCCAAGTCACATACGAAGGCCAACAACAAACTCAGGACCAGGAATAGCCAGAGCAAAGGAGACTTGAGGAATAGCTTTGAGCCACACACTGCTAGCACCAGATGAGTGAGAGAGAGCTGTAGTAGTTATATAGTAATTATTGAGATTATATAAAACACATTTAAAGCAAGGTTACAGGTGATCAAAGTTGGAGGTTTGGGGACTTATTACAATTACTACAGGGGCAAACAAAGGAATGGAATAGTTGTTGTATGTAATTACATAGCTTAATTTAAGTGTAATTGATATAGTGGGTGTAAATTTTTCTGTCTGATCAGGAATTTTTTTCTTTTTTCTAGGCTGTCCAGAATGGTACTGACAGTCCCTCCTACACATATACATCTAGCACCAGGAGAAGCTGAAATCTTATCCAACCTTCTCTGCAATGGAATAGACTCATGCAGTCAAGCACTGGTCATGTAGGGTTTAAATAAAATTTTGTGGGAAACTGAGAGTTGCACTAAAGGTGTGTAGAAAATTCACTAAAGTAATGTCTTTTTGAACTAGGCACTGAGAAAAGTTTGGTTAGTTGGTGGAAATCCCAGATGTATGTTTTGGCAAGAGAGCAGGAGCAATCGATATCACTTGCAATTACAATTCAGATGGCATTGTTTCAAATCAATTTTTTCTGGTGGATAGATGCATTGGAGTATTGCATTGAATTTCTGCAGTATAAGTAAATGACTACACTGTTTTTGAATGTTGCATGAAGAGGCTTGGGAAGACTGAGAAAAATGATTGACTGCAAATATTATTATGTTGGTCTTGATAGGAGTATTGGATTCAAGGCAGTCAAAGGAATCTTTAATTGTATCAGTAACAGAAAGGTTCCTTCAGCTCACTACAAAAACATTTTTTCATTCATTAAAGTGATCTTCACAGAACATTCTAAAAACAGTTCTTCACACACAACAGCTATAGAAGCTTGGGAAGACCGTATTAGGCCACGATGTTGCACTGAAATATTCATGTATTACGTTGGTTTTAATAGGAGTATTGGATTCAACACTCAGAAGGTTTTCCAAAAGAATCTTTTGATTTGTATCAAGAGTACATAATAATATTATGTAGTCTTGTTTGCATATGTCATTATTTATTTTATTATTATTTATTACAGGTAATTTATAAGGCTAAACAGCCTGTTACACCTGATCAACAGGTAAAAAAAGTACAAGTAGACTAATTACATACATTTATACATAGTGTTAGATGAATATTGGTCAATCAATTTCTTAAAATCATCAACTGATGCTGCACATGCTACTTCTTGGGGTAAATTATTCCATGGTTCAACAACTCTTCTTGTAAAAAAATATTTCCTGGCATCTGTTCTTGAAAAATATTTAAATAGCTTAAATGTATGACCTCTGGTATGGGTAATGGGTGAAAAAGTAAAAAAATCAGAATGGTCTATATCATACTTATCATGTAGCATATTGTAGACAGCAATCATGTCACCTCTATAACGTCTATAATGTAATGATGGCAAGTTAAGTCATTGACAGAATGGTTCCTTCAGCTGACTACTGAAACATTTTTTCATTCCACAGTCAATTAACTCGATCAGCAGTTCTTCTTCACACACAACAGCAATTATTTCTTTAGTTGCTTAAACCATGTAAAGTAAACCGTGGCCCAGGGGCGGCTTTTTCCATCACCTGTCTTGCTGCTTTGTTTACTCATTGTAGGCACTGACATTATCAGTATGAAGAACACGCTGTTATTATCTTTAATTTTCATCTGATATCTTTATTCCCTCTGCTATCCAGCAGGACTTACAGGCTCTGTTAGATCAAAATCAGTATGACCAACTCTGCTTCTTTCAACATCTGACACCAAGTTCGACTTTACTCTTGGCCACTGGCACTGGATGCCAGTGGACCTTCAGCATACTGGACATTAGATATTAATAACTACTTGTGATTACAGTATATTGTACATATCTTGTTGTATGTATGCTGTAAAGCTAATAATAAATAAACTAACTATGTGCAGTTCAATGGATTTACATTGACTACAGTAGATTTAGCTCAGTTTTGGCAATGTTAAGTCAATTACGCTATATAGCCATCTCTTGAGACTTGTTGTGCCAAGCTCTTAATTGTGTGTGTTCAGTAAGGGCACCAAGGATGCATGACTGAAGCACAGAATGGCTTGGGAAAGAACTGCTGAGGAACATGTCATGCCTTATAATACCATGTGCATTTACAAATTAGGGTGTCAATAATCTTAAACCAGTCAGTCACTATGGAAAATATATACTGTCAATTTCATGTCAGTTGAGAAACAGTGGAAGCATTTTGGGTCATTTTGGGCTTGGTTATACGGTATAATATCACCATAGATATATACCTCGAATTACAAGAAATGTTTGTAAAGTGTATTTTGCTTCTAACAGCACTATGCTAGTTTCAAAAATTCTAATTGTTTCAGGTGTGACCATGAGGGTAATTTTCCAAAATTTAGTCTGTGTTTATACAGTATGATAGCATTGTACATCAGGAATCATATATGCATGGAGGTTTGCACTTTCTTACAAATAAATATTGACTGGAAACCAGCCTCACAATACTTTCATGGTATCTTGGCAGTATATATTGGATTATTATTTAGGTATAATTTTATGCTGCAGATCCAACTGATATTTTATCCCATTGACTGATGGAACAGAGGAATCTAAAGTGATCATCTACAGATGTGTAGGTGGCAGTTGTGTACAGAGCAGTATATTGTGTAAGGAATTTAAGGAAAAGAATAAAGACAGTTTAATATGAAATGTGATCTACCTGGTAACGGAAACTCCCATTGGCTTCTGCGTAGACATACATTAACCATTTTAATTGAAGCCAGTTGATTATTGCAAGTAAACAAGCATAACAAGTATTGGGCTCAAGGGGCCTTTTGCGCTAACGGCTATGCGAAGGTTATCTTTTAGGTATAATTTAATGCTGCAGATCCAATTGATACTTTATCCCATTGAATGATGAAGACAGAGGAAACTAAAGTGGTTGTCTACAGATGTGTAGGTGGCAATCATGTGTACACAGCAGTATATGCATGGTGTTATGTGCATGGCAGACTGTTGTGTACAGAGCAGTATATGGTGTAACACCATATTATACTGAGCATATACTGCTCAGTATACACTGTTAAAACAGTGATGTTCATAGCACATGCTCGTCATGTAAGTAGCACACGAACACTTGTCGCATGAAGTTTGTGGGATTCACGCCACCTGCAGTTGTGTACTGCTAACGCGATGTTTATGTGCTAATTACATACTGCTTGTGATTAGCACGCGCCTTTATTGTTGGAGAAAGGAGGTGACAGCGTCGTCAGAGCTGAAGGCGTTTTAACTGATTCCCAAAGGTATTCTGTACTAAACTAGGTGCATCCTATCAATTTTGGTTGTTTAGTAGGTTTGCGCATTGTTATACGTGAATGCATCTTCAACTAAGTTAATCTTATTTTAAATGCTTGTAGATAAAAAGTGCCTTGCCATTATTAAATACCATAAACACAATGCCTGTTGTATATTATCTATGTTAGGATAGAAAAGATCAATATTTGTTAGGCATTTTTGAAGAAGGTCATTATTTAGAATAACTGCTGGTAGAACTAGTTGTTGTTTTCTTTATCTGTGAAGTGTGTAGCCTACTAAATTGTTACACAATCATGAAACTGTGTGGGCTGGGTACTAGTTGCTGTGTACCTATCAATGTCACACCCACCGACCCCAAGCTAGGTCAGGTAGTGGTTGGAGATTTGTAACCCAAGGGTAGAAATTTAAATCAGACTCATACCAAGAGTATCCTGCTCTAGGAGGATTTACCTGTGTTCCTCCCTCATGACACAGGTGTTGGTTTACTGAGTAGGTGTGACTGCACTTGCTTTTGTGTGTGTGTGTGTGTGTGTGTGTAGTGTGAGTTTGTAATGCGCATGCATACATAGATGTACAACTCCTAATATGGATTGAAAACAGTGTTACGAGCCAGAAATAGGCTTGTTTCGAATGTTACCAGTGGTTTCCATAATTTGTATCGTATACTAATTTAATTGTCCCCTAATGAAGTTTTAAAGGTTTAGTGAGAGTGATTTAGAACCTACGAGTGAAGTGTGGTACATAATTTGTTCCACAGCTTTGGCATTAGATTAAAGCTTGAAAGACAAACAGTTACACTAGACAGCAGCTGTGTAGAGTTAGGAGTACAGAAACACGACGGTACAACAACACCTAGCCAAGGAAATACACAACGTTTAAACTAGAGGTGTGGCTTACATTCTAATGACCAAAGAGGTTTTTAAAAGCCATGTATCGTCAATACCAGAAGGTGTATACAGCTACTACAGGAACAGAAACGTACCTTGGTGTAGAAGCAATACTGAAACGGCACGATATGACGAGTTTCTTTTGTGGGAAAGGAGTCAGTGACTTCCACCAAAGCAACTTGTATCGCTCAACCGTAGAGAACTTTTGTATTCTACTAATTAAAACCTACACTGATAGTCTACAGTAAAGAGAAATGTTAAGGCACATGGTGTTGTTTCTAATCCCTATTAAGAGTCGTATGTCTATGATGCATGTGTGTGATTGTGTTGTGCATGTACACCCTATGTGATCTATTTTCTGATTGCTTGCATGATGTAGCTGTGGAGCTTATTAATGATTGTTAAGACCACTTACATGGCCAGTGTACATATAGTAGTATTCATGAGCACTTGATTATATGTTGCAGAACACTTGAATACTGTATAATTGCTTCAGATCTTTAAACGTATTTTAGTACGTATGGCTCCACACTACTCTGATGCACAGAAAAATCCAGTTTCAAGTCCTACTAGCCAAAACTGATTTGTACTGCAGCCAGTTACAAGTCTGGGTTAGTTTATGTACATTAGCCTAGTACCAAAGAATACATGGTGATGCCCATCATAGGGGCAGTAATCAGTGGTCAGAGTGAGCCGTCTTTTTGTTCTTGGCTGGTTCTAATACGTTTAAAGGTAATGTATTTTGTATCTGCTTTGTAGTTTTGGTATAAAGAAATAAAAGTGATGGTATCACTCTCACGGCATAATACTGTTTCACTCAAGTGTCTCAATTTAGTGGGATTTCAGGAGTGCGTACAACTGGGACCATAGACAAGTGATTCATACTGTGTTCTTCTAGTATAGCTGCCAAGCATGTTGAAGTTGAATAGCACTTTGCACAAAGATCAGGCTGACATTTTTGAAGCCACTGATGCAGACACACCACACAGGAAAGTTCTGTTGGATAACAAAGGGAGGGGCCTACATGTATAGCACACAATCTGACTATTGACAAGTGCCCTGATTATCAAGGTGTCCTTGTTAGTGAGGTGCTCTGGTTTCAGGGGTCAAACACACTAATACAAATGATACCAAGACAAGTGTCCTGATTTTTGATGTGTCCTAATTTCAGGAGCCTGAATGTGTATACATTACTACGGTACTATGTAAAAAAAATTCCACCAAATTTGCGAAGCTTCCCAAATTGTTGACAAACGGACTGTATCCAATTGTGTTCATTAAGCTTTGTGAATTGTTCGCGATGGTTTATGAACTGCCTGTAAAGACTCATGAACTGCTAGCAATACTTTCCAAAACTTTATTTTGTAAAGTACCATACAATGAGTAGAGTGTCTGGATTTCAGAGTTTTAAATCTGTGTACTCTAAAACTATTACAAATAAAACCATGAACTACTGGTGTCCCAATCATCAGTGAACTATGTATATAGGTATCCCAGTTGTAAAGTGTGTGTAAATTACTACAAGTATTGCCGTAGTCCTTAGTACAGTAGTTTAATACCGTCAGTGTTTATGTCACTCAAATATATCTCCAGAATTTCTGTGGCAATGGATGCATTGGGCACTGGATAAATAATCATCACTGTAGCCAGACTTGGAGGACATTATTTGGCACACCTGGACCTCGCTGGTCACTCAGCTATCATTTGTGAGATTTTGGTGACTTTAGCATTGACAGTGTGGTACGTATGTAAGTATGAAAAGAAGTCTAGTGTAATTTGTGTTCTTTACAGGCATGCAAACCCTCAGGAAGCAAGAATTGTCGCTACAGTGCCACCATAGCACAAGTAAAAATACTTGAGTGAGATTTTTCACTTTGTTAATTGTATTCTGCAATATTTGTAAACATGCTGTACATTGATTTGTATGAAAACTGATTACAACTTGTGCCACCATTAGGCATATACTATGGATAGTGTTTCTTGATATATTATACATACAGTGAAACCCTATTTAATGAACACTTTGGGACTTTATAAAACTTTACTGGTATAAGATTGTTCTTTCTCGGAGGTACATTTGTATTGGTAGAGGTCTACAGAAAACCTTCCTTATACAGTGTCCTTTACATGGAGAGTCCTTTAAAGAGATTTCCATCTAAAACCACCATCCAGTCTACAGATGTTGAGACGTCAACTGAAGCTCTAGATAATTCCTCTCATACTAGTGCCACCTGCAACAGAGATTGTTATAAACTAATTACTAAATACACCAGACATAATCCTGTATGTACTATGTAGGTTACTCTTTCGAACAAAAATTTACCAGAAACTTAGCCTACTAATACCTTCAGCCTACAAAGGCAGGATAAGTAAAATTCATCACCACAAAACCAAAGTTCCATAATGAACCCAACCAGAAGTGATAGGACAAACCCAATATACATTACGTTATACACTCGCTTGAAATTTCATGTGAGTGAATGGTACCTGTACAAAATATTGATGAAGAGGTTCTATGAGGTTCAATATATTTCTGAATTCTACTGTGTTTATACTTTGCAATGGTGCAAAGAAAGACAAAACTGTTATGAGGAAACCAGTGTTTCAAAATGACAATACTAGGCGGTCACCAATTCGCCATTAATCCCTGCTTTTATTCCACAGCCACAAACAATTGTCAGTGTTGGTATGGCTCATTTACAGGTTTACTAAATCACTTAGTCACCTACACATGTTCACTTAGTAACCCACCCTCAAGCAATTTGGTACATGATAAATAATTATAACATAAAAGGCACACTGGAGTACTTGATAATACTGTAATACTCTTCTTCTCCATGTTCTGTGAATAATTCTGGACAAATAGTAAACTAAGCAGCGTATCTACTGTAGTTCTGTTGTTACTCTGGTAACCGTTTGAATAATTATTGTTGTGGGCACTGTAAGAAGAAACCGTTCCGCTGTTCTCCATTGCTCTTTCACCCCACACTCATGCTCTGGCTATAAAGGTACGTACTTTAAACCATAGTCTAAATAAGTTAAACACCATGACCAACAGGAACTAAGTGATTTAGTAACCCCTCTGGCCCTTAGTAGTGCCCTTGCTGCGGTCGGGACGCTATAGCCTCGGGCCATCAGGGTTACTAAATCGCTTAGTTCCCTTGGTCTTGGTGTCTAGCTATTGTATAAGTGGATGATTTAACAAGTAACCTACAGATGAAACATGTTACATATTCAAGTATTTGATCACATTTAGCACTATGCTATGACCTACAGTTTGTCATGGTGCTTTTGTCTGTGGCTTATGTCAACACAGTGGGCTAATACTTGACAGTAGCCACTTTACACTGACTGACTATGTACAGACCATCTTTTACATGTAAACTTGGATGCTGTGTGTTTCTAATAGAGCACACAAATAAATATGGGTGATTACGTACTGTGTATGTAGTTTGAGCGTGTATGCATATACACAGTTGTAGTTTACATACTACAGCAATGCACAGGGGCGGATCCAGGGGGTTCAAAGGGTTCCATGGAGCCCCCCTTTTGAAAGCTTCTCTTACTTGAGACACTCTAATAGAGCAGTCACAGTATTCTTAAGAGGAGCAGTGTATTAAGCTATGTATACAGTATTAAATAAGGAAGTATAGTTGGTGAAGGCATCTATAGTATGGTGAGTGGCAGCTATTGCCAGCAGGTGATGACCTTTTTTTGTTTTCGACTTACAGCTAAGCTGAAGTTGCAATTCCAGACTAGAACCCCTCCCCCCTTTTAAAAAGTCTGGATCCACCCCTGATACAAAAAAACCAATTACAAATAAACAAGACAATAATTCATACACTGTAGTTTGTCACGGTGGACAAAAAAATACAACTTTCCATGTATCTCTGCAGAAATTACGTATGCAGCTGGTTTTTATTCAATGTTTTCATGCACAATGAAATTGTATGTACGTATCACAAACTCTGCATTTCATGGTGTGCATCTGTACAAGCAGATTTCAGATCAATGTTGAGTATACAACACTTGTGTGTCTGAATTCACATTGTAAATTATTTTTTGAAATTTTTATTTACAGCCACTTTTACAGATTTTGAATAATTCACGTATAGCGTAGGAATTGAACACCTTATAAGGCCACTCCAATTGACATACCAGTTTCTCATCCCTGCCTGCATCAAATATAATTTCACTAGATTAGTCATTACACATGTACACACTCTATTTAATGCCTATTGTACTAACTGGAACTAGCTGTATTGCTTATTGACTTACTTTACTGCATCCACTTACTTTACTGCATCCAGGTAAGTGTTATTGTTACTAATAATTGTAAGTGGTAACCTTATATGGTATGTGACTAAATTTGCATTAATCCATTCAGTTTGCACTTTGTGCTGCATTTTAGTCAAATACCGTACGCAAGGAAATTTTGACGTAAGAACTATTTGACGAATTCAGACTTCAGCAGATTTGACGAATAAAATGTTGACGAAAATCAAGAAATTGTAGGCAAAACCTGTACTTTTAAGGGCGCTTATAAACATTTGACAAATTTAAATTTGAAGAATTAAACCAATTCGTCAAATTCTTTTGACAGAGATCAGACCAGGAGCTGGCAATGGGAGGGGCACAAACTGTAGGTAATTGAGGATAGTAGATTATCTTGTATTTTTAAAGCAGCAAATAATCACCTCATACACCTACTGTAGTATTGGCTTTGTGAAGTGTTAAAAGCTGTTTTAATGGCTAGAATGTCTTAAACTCCAACATGGTAATTATTTTTAGAGGTGCTTACTATGCACAAAGGTGCTGGGTGAAAGCATAGATAATAGACACCCCATACTGGATTGGAAACTTCTAAGCGCCACCTAATCTATCCACGCTTCGCGCCCCTTATACTGTACACAGTACCGGGAGTATATTTTATAAGAACATGTTTTGCTTACTGGTGAGTAGTAAACCTACCGCTATGGAATATAAGGTTTGGCCTATTCATAGTGGGTGTACTGATGTGTATTAGCTAGAAGTTTGACAAGCGCGAAAGGTGATACTTGACTAAACTGGAGCGAATATACCATGAAACACATACCAGTACACGTAGCATTAGTTAGTAATAAGCATCAGCCTTAACCTAAACTTGTTCACCCCGCCATTTTCACAAACATGTTCAAATACTTTTTATACGGAAAGCGCCTATACCAGTAGTAGGCCAATCGCCACCCAAGAAACAATCTACTACACTTACTAGTTAAAGCAACCGAGCTGTATCCAGACAGTAAAACAGAATCTTCGAATGAAAAAGAGTGTTTGAAAACTTCAGGCGCTAAACGCGGATAGAACAGTAGTTTTGTATGGGCACTATATGGGTGCTTCCAATCCAGGTAGGGGTGTCTATTATCTATGGTGAAAGTTTGACAGTTGCTTTTCCTTTTGTTTTTAGGAGTTACACAAATTGATTGTGGCCTGATAAATTAAGGTTTAGTATTTCAATCAAAAGAAGTACGGCTCCTCCACAAAGGGAGGGGCGGCAGAATTTGCCCCAAAATTCCCCATCGATCCACTATTGGAGATGGCCAGCTAGTGGTTGGGCCTTGTGAGACCAATGAGTAAGCTGGGTCCCAAAGCAGTAAACGAGTTTACTATCTATGGTTCCCCTAGGCCCCAGCTAACACCATGCAGGTCCCAGCCAGGTAGATGGCCCCTTGAAAATAAAATTGGCCCGAGTCAAGCTTGATCTACTCCAAATAAATTCTGCTCCCCATCCCGTTCTCAGGTATATCTACATTTGGTCAGGTTCGATCGATTATTTTATTATAACATTCATAGCATTCCAAGCCACTTATTTGTGTGGACACAACAATAGCAAACTGCATAAAAAATACACTGACACCCTTACAAGTGAACCAGTACAGGTAAACCAAAAAAGGACATTTAGTGCAGAGTGTGCAGGCAGTGGATAGGAAACCAACAGCACTTATTATTATTCCAGTTGGGCACTGGAGGGTTTGTACAGAAGGCAGAACCTGTATGAGGTGCTTACCACTAGCCCAGGAAACCTAAGCAAAAAATCTATGAGTTTAGTATCCTAAAGTAAAACAGAACAAGCACTGAAAAAAGCCAACCCCTTCGTTCTGCAGGCCAATACCATACATGCATTGCACTAATGACTCACTACCACATACAACAGTTCCTTAGACTGGGCAGAGTCCTTAAGTGAACTGGCAGTGGTGATAACCATAGTCATAGATACTACTCTCCAGTATCTATGCCCTAACTAACAAACTGTAACTCACCGAGCCAACATGTCACATTTCGACACGTGCTGTCACGTGCAATCAGTGTAGTGATGTTCATCGTCACTGCGAGCGTCACTGCGCAACGTGACTACATACAATGACACTAAAATAGTGCAATTGCTAGTATGACATCTTACTTTAATATAATAATGGAACAACTCTGCACCGTTCCCAGCATCAGCCGCTTGTCGCTCATATAATTAATACACATTGAAAGTCGACAAAATTTTTGTTGTTACCTTGGTGATGGATTTTGGCGGTGGTTTTGACGAAAGTGGCAGCTTTCTTTCGCTCTTCCTTTCGCGAACATAGAGAGGGGTAGAATTCACCAATGAAAGTGGCGCCATGTTTATTCGGATTTATAGCGACGGCGCCTTGGTTAGTGGACGGTTTGTGGCGAAAATGAAGAAGCCACTTCAAGCCAGTCTTCAACCCGTAAGTAGAACAGCTTTCTTAACGTGTTTAATATATTTTCATTGCAGTTGTGGTCACAATTTAGTCCCGAATCGGCCGGAAAGAACCGTCGAGCGAATTTGCGAGATATTATGGACAGTGCTAGTGCAGCCAATCCTAGTTTACAGGCCTCTAGAGATTTGAGAAATACGTCTGCTGAGAAAAGTATTAGAGGTACTGAAAACTTCAGTTCACATAACTGCTTACATCATACCTACAGCTACTGGGAAGATTCTACAATGTAATGACTTGATGTCATTGGAACTGTGTGGTGTCTTGGATAGTTACTATTAACCACAGAATAGCACAGATGGACACAAGTGCTTGATGCAAGGTAATCGTGTGTGCCCAACCACATCAGTTTATACCTTGATCTATAGGTATATCTGAAGGACAGTTCTCCTGTGGATTAAGTGGTACGCAAAAGTATTTCATTGTGACAACTCCGTTCAATGTTGTTCTTTTAGATCAAAAATGACCATGCAGCATCGATGTTAAATGTCTGGGATCATCTTAACATCTGGTCGGCTCATCTGACAAGTACATCTAAGATCGTCCTCTGGTGAGAATTCCTTGGATCATCAAGTGAGAAAGTCTGGGATCATGATGAGAATGCCCAAAGTTGTCTACTGAAAACTGCAGTGTCACGTAACTGCTTACGTTATCTACCTACAGCTACTGCGCAGATTCTACAGATGTTGCTCAAGAATGATTATGGTACGATGAATCAAAATTGTGATACAGTGATTGATAACTTTCATTAGGTAAAGCGGAACTATGAACAGAATTAAATGCCAGTGCCACTGACACACATACTTTATACAAGGTAATTGCTAGTATACACAACCACATTAGTTTACACCTTTTAACTGTAGGTATGACTCGAGGACAATTCTCCTGTGGATTAAATGGTACGCAAAAGTATTTCATTGTGACAACTGATATTCAATATTATACTTTTAGATCAAAAATGACCATGCAGTGGTGTAGCAGCATCAGTATTGAATGTTTGGCAGTTGTCTTCTGGTAAAACTTCTGGGATCATCTTAATGTCTGGTCGGGTCATCTGAAAAGAACATCTAAGGTCGTCCTCTGGTGAGAATGTCTCGGGTTACCTGATGAGAATGTCCGAATTCTTGACATCTGGACACCTACAGCATACAGAATTGTATACACATTATATTGTATTTGTGTATTTTGTAAACATTTAAAGAAAAAATTAATTGTGGGAAACAGAGAAAATGCGTAAAACGAACGAGAAAAGCATGTTTGCCTCACCAAAATCTTTATGTGTGAAATACAAGCAAACAATGTGTGCATACCACATGAAAAATTGTGTGCTATCTGTGGCAAATATCCCACATGAAAAAACTCGTGATATGCACATGACTGTTTTAACAGTGTATGGTGTAACACCATTATACTGCTCAGTACACATCAACTGCCACCTACACATCTGTAGTCATTCACTTAGATTCCTCTGTTAATCAGTCAATGGGATAAAATATCAATTGGATCTGCAGCATGAAATTATACAGTACCTAAAACAATAACTTTCACATACTCGTTTGCGCAAGAAGTCCCATGAGGCCAACATCTGTTATGCTTTTTTACTTGCAATAATCAACCTTAAAAATGGTTAATGTATGTCTACACAGAAGCCATTGGGAGTTTCCATTACCAGATAGATCACATTTCTTAAATCATTTCCTTAATTCCCTACTGAGTCACTGTAATTCAATAAGGAATTAAGGAAATGATTTAAGATAGTTTAACTAGGATTGTGAAATGTGATCTATCTGGTAACAGAAACTCCCAATGGCAAGGTTGATTATTGTAAGTGAACAAGGAAATGTGAAGTACAGTATCTCACAATCAGTTATTGATACCTTTCATTATGGCTTATAGAATGGTCCAACCCAATAAAAATATTATAAAAAAGAACAGCATGAGGAAAAGTGCTCCTATAATCAATCCAGTTACTATGGAAAATCTGTATGTACTGTCGATTTCATGTCAATTGAGAAGTATGTAGTGGAAGCATTTTGCATCCCACTGAAGGCACTTTTGGGCTTGATAATACCTAAACAATAATGCCAAGGCATTGTGAGGCTGGTTTCTACTCAATATTCTCCAGATATACAGTACTGTATGATAAACACTATGATGTATATTTATATTACGTAATATAGATGCATGTATAGGTGGCAATTGTGTACAGAGTAGAGTCATGATGGTGTAATTAAGTCATTAAAGTTAAGGAAACATTAGCTAATATTTAAGGAAAAGAAAGAAATGAAGCAACAATGTGTAGGCATATTAACCAGTGAAGTCAGTTTTATTGTAAGCAAACAGGAAAGGTCAAAGGTGAAGTCTTGTACAGCAGCGTTAAAACCGGGTCGGGTCATCCGGTTCACATTTTGTCCGGGTCATCCGGGTCTGAGAGATTATACGGGTCTGGCCCGGATTGGATCACGCGAGAAGCGAAATTGTTTAGTTTAACGACATGGAAACTTATTAACGCTAGTCGCGCAACTCTAAAAGCCACGACCATGCATTTTAGTGCACGAAGCCGTATCCGTTGCCAAGCTTACGTGGAGCTACGCCCACTAATCGATTGTTGTTGTACGAGTTGTAAGCTTATATAGTCTAGTCTTGCAGCAGGACAAGTACTTTTGTGAGCCACACCCACTTTATATCAGGGACACCCAATTGCTGTCTGTTAACTCACAATGGCTACTTGGAACCAAACCCACTGACTGATTTTAAATTATAAATTTACTGGCTTAGTACTCGTTTACTCAACACGTTAATCGAACGCTCAAAACGTGGTCTCGCTCGCTCGCTCGAGACTACCCAAACATAGCTCTTAGCGCACGCCTCGGCTTTAATTAATCCGGGTCTGACCCGGATTGCTCTCCGGGTCAGTGGGTCATCCGGGTCAGCAGTAGTGACCCGGTTTCAACGCTGTTGTGCAGTATCTCAGTTATTGATTTCTTTCATTGCCTTTAGAATATCTGGTAAATCTACATACGACAGCAGAAATCAGTTCTTAGTTTCTTACAAACACATCTAGCTAGCTATTTATTTACTTATTCATTATTTAATATTACTGGGCAGACAGCATACCGTAATTTGCGAATTTTCGTATGCAAGTAGCTACTTGTACGAAAATTTCTTATACGAATTTTTTTTGTATAAGATCAAACTACTCTAATAAAACAGTCATTCGCGTAAATCATACGAAAACATTTTTACACGAAAATTTTTTACACGAAAATAAAGCGAATTGCGGTAGCTGGACCCAGGTGTGCCCAAAGACAGAATTACAATAGAGTCATTTCATGCCAAATCATCCGGACTCCTTTCGATTTTCATGAAATTTGGCACAAACATGGACCCTATCAAGAAACTTTCCACACCAAAATTTGACTCATTTCATTGGTCTCCCTTTAAGTTATGACCACTCTAAGTTTTGTTGAAAATTTCATCTTGCTTACACTTCTTCACTAAAATGGCCATAAAGTTGCTTAATTGTGATTGACACAGACACTTCTGGTTTAGATTTTTGAAATCCTTATTATTAAATTCTGATTATAATGTTTTATAATTGAAGGGATCAGCGGCAAAAGGGAACAAGTGCCATTTGAAACATAAGGTGACCATGTGGTGGGCATTAAATAGCATTTGGACCATAATTGAGTTGTTATAATTTTTCAAAGAAATAAATTTTGAGTACTTATTATCAACATTATTCACATGCCTTAAATGATCCATTTCATTTTTAAGAGATGAAAAAATCTAAAACGGCACATGTCCCCTTTTTCCACTGACCCCTTCAATTGCTCAAAGGAAAAGGTCAAACTACAAATATGTAGCTATTTCCTTTGATCTTAATTTTAAAAATATGTATTCTTTTATTTATGATTTACAATTTTACATGTTGCTCTAATACCCATCCGGCATTCACCACTATGAGTTTAAAGTTGGGACCAATAATAGATCATGAGTTATACAAGGGAGCCACTGCTCAAGGAAACAATGGCAGCAGCTAAGCAGTTAATTTACGTAGTGCCACACAAACTCACACACTGATACACATACATATGGAAACAATAAAATGGTTTTCCTACCAATAGGAATGCATGCATATATACATTTAGTTCTTCAGTGATACATGTACCACACTGATCCCTGCTGTCAATCACAGGTTAAGGAATGTACACACATGTGGGCTGTAAATGAAGTTGTAAACACGTAGGAAGGGGACTAATTGAATGTGTCAAAAAACTATGAGGCTTTAATGACTGTAACCTGATGAAAGTGGTGTTTACAATGACATGATATGTGAGAGGCTTATTGGGAGATACAAGTACTTGCACACTAAATCTGTTACATGCATATTCATTTCGTGCCCATGCATATACATATACTCATGTAAATTAACTCAAGCACACATGCATGGATGGAGACAAATACAAGCAAAAAGCAAAACTGATAACATAGCTTTTGCCACCAGTGAAGATACCTGAACACCACTCAGGAGTGCTTTGTAATCACTGCATGCTGTTTGTATGGTTCAAGTATGCAAAGATACAATACCAATTCAAGTAACTTTATAATACTATGTAACAATCATTTTATACACTGTTGGTTTTGTGAGTAAGGTTAATTTGTTCATGTTTTGTAAGAAAGTCCAGTTAGTAAATGCTACTTAAATAATAACAATACATACTGTTATACTGGAAGTAATTTACCCCTTATCAACCTTGTATATATTGCTCCTGATGATGATGCCAAGTCTATTGTATATATATAGCAGTGAAATATTGAATTTGATGACATTTTTACTAGCTACAGTAACAGCTACTGCTACCGTTATATCATGTATGTAGCATGTAATGCTGATTATTGATGTGCAAGTACGTATTCTGATAAACATACAAATATAAAATTTTTTGGCCTTAATATGCAGGTGGTTATTTATATGGTTGAATCAGTGTATAAATGTCTTCCTAGGACATGCAATTTAAAGTTGGTCCTTATAGAAAGGTGCATGGTCTTTCTTTACAGGTGGCCGCTAAGACAAGTTCCACTGCAATTTGGAACACCTACAAATAAAACATGATGTTATGTAGGCTATGTAGCTGCATTCTTTGTTGTTAACACAATCATGAATATTAAGTACATGCATTAAAGCATTATACCCTTATGGGGTGTTCCATTACACTCATAGGGTTTTTCTGTACACCCATAGGGTGTTTAAAAACACCTATATCTATTTTCTTAAAAAAAGAACTTCACTGAATGCTCTGTGCCACACAGTTCTTGGATAATACTATGTGAGAACTGTTCAATACAGCAAACATATATAACTGCAGCTGACTCAGTACAATGTGTGAAGTGTGTAATACCATATAACTTACATACAATTCTCTGCAGCGATGGCTTCCTTGTCTTTTAACGACTTTGGATTTGTATATATATAACGTAACCAACATAGATCACTTTTGATTGTGGGTTGAAAATATAGGAAAGCAATATTACTGAAGGAGTGAAGTAACGTAATAAGGAGCATAGTTCCCACATTCTGTTTACTCTTATGTCACAATAATTAAAACCAAAGTGTACGAGGGCCTAGTTCAGCATTGTGTGGCATTACATTCTGACAGCACCCATTAAACAACTCTTGTAGGACAAACTTTTACAAAACACTCTTGGGTGTACCTAAACACTTTGTGGGTGTACACAAGCACCTTTTGAGGCGTGGGTGTATCACCCCATTTTTTACAGTGTAGACATTATGGCCAAAAAGTATTGGATACCACTGCATGAGACATGGCATTTCAATACATTATGTGTACATGTAATAGTTATACCATGGCTGCGAGGGATTTTGCTGATATATACACCCAAAGCCCGAGGGCCGCAGGCCCGAGGGCTGCGGGTGTATATGTCAGCAAAATCCCAAGCAGCCATGATACAAGTGATATATATCACTTGGGGCGTACTCACCTAATAGGTGAAAGAACTAATGAGAACTCATCCGATTTGTTTTATACAGTTGCATCTGAAGATCGATTGTGGTTTTAATAGAGTGGGCTAATAGCCATCAAAACGTTGTCCATACGTTAAAATGTCATTAATACGTTACTATGCTTCAACACGCAATGTTAGAAAACTTGCGATTGTGGGATGGAGTTTATATTGTTATCATTTTTGTACTAAGTTAAGCCAACTAACTTCGCTATTGGGACAGTAAGTAAGTTATTATATTAAGTTAAGTACTTAGGACTGTAAGTTACTAACCTATTTCAACGTAGCAGTAGTAGCTTTGCTGTTCCGTGGTCTGTTCAAAGGCTGATACGCGGTGGGTAGAAATACGCATCCACAATCGCCCAAACAATTATTTTGTGCTTTCATTATCCTTTAGTAACAACCAACTACTCTATCTTAGCCTATGTACTAAGCTTAGCAACCTCTACAAAAATGAATCCTACAATACAAAGCTCTATGTCGCTCAATATAACGAGTCAAAGTGCATCGATTCTTTGAACTGGCTGGGTATCAAAGTCATTGGCAAACCGCTTTCCCATGATATTTCCCAGGCAATATCTTGATATTGCCCGGGCAATGTGCGAGTTAAACACTGAGCGGCACCTTTGAACCCCCACACTAAAGTGGTATATATGATAATATAAATTAACTGTTACAGTATCATTTGCATCCTGCAGTTACATATAATTTATTATACAAACATATAAGATTGGAATCTATCATCATAATCTGTGGCAGCATATTAATTATTATACAGTAAGATTGAAATGATTAATTGTATCTTAATTTTTAATTATATAATTCTTTAATTTTATTTTTGGTTTACACGTTACTCTAATACCCATCATTCACCACTGTGAGTTTAAAGTTGGGACCAATAGTAGATCATGAGTTATAAGTGTTAATTTGTAGCCTTGTAATCACTGCTGTTTGTATGGTACAAACATGTGGGTTACAGGTACTTGTAGTTTCTTGGATGCGCCTTTTCTTTACAGCTAAGTTGTTTTGGGGTGGATATATTTTTGCTGTAAGTTCGGTGTTTTGAGACCTAACAGAGGTGGCCACTATAACAAGGTGTTCTTATTATAGAGGTAGTTATTTATAGAGGAAAAGCTACATATTTGTGGTTTGATCATTTCCTTTGAGCAATTATATTTTCATGCAAAAAATCATTTAAAAATATTTTAGTATGATTTACATGTATGACTGCTCTATTAGAGTAGTTTGCTCTTATGCAAAAATTTTTGTGTAAGAAGTTTTTATACAAGTTTTGCATACGAAAGTTATTTTACAACAAAAAATGTGACTGAATTTGACAAAACAAGGCTTCGACGCACAAAGCTTTGTTAGGAGATATGGTGGTTTTAAGGAATCATTGTGTAATAACTTCCCAGTGCCTACAGCTGTGCAAACAAAATTTACACCAATTGTTCATCTGTTCACTAGCTATCACTGAGTGGGTGTATACATTTCTGATACCCAAAATTTGCCCTGTTTTAAGTAGCTTTTTTCGAGCGGGTAATAATATCACAGGTGGTAGTAATAGGGTGGGAGGGTGGGGGTGGACGGTGGTCTTAATATACGGGTATAGAATGAAGTAAGAAGACGATTGGAATCCAGAGGCCAAGTTTAGGCTCTCCATGGCCCTCCATGGCCCTCCATGGCTTTCAAATTACTCCAAATTGACTGAGAACACTATTGGCGAGCTCTCTGTGAAGTCCCAGCTCACTACACACCATTATCACAAAGCCATGGCCATTTAATGGTGCCAATCTCACACTCGTGGCTTTGACAGGGTCGGAAGAAAGCTGCTACAGAAACCAGACTTGCCAGTGCTGAAGGAAGTACAGTGTGAAATATGATAGTGTATTAGACCAGCAATCCATTTCTGGTAAAATTGTAAGTTTGATTTTGTGTGTGTGGAAGCCTTGTTATATGAAATCCGGTCACAAATTATGGTAGATTAATGTATGTTGTTACTAGTGACGACTGACTCATTAATTAATGTAAACAAACAAACAAATATTTTGTAACGAGAGTTAATTTTACAACAGACAGTTAAAATGACCATGATGGCAAGGCTATTTCAAACACTTGCACTGTTAATACGGAGGTGGTCATATCACACCAGCACAGGTGTGATATTGCTATCCAAACTGGCACATCTTTATAAGGGTAGTATGCACACCACATTAATAATAGTGTGACCATAAATTTACAACTGATAAAAAGCACTTAATGCATGCATTTAGGAGTGGGAGGCTTGTCATGACATGTCATTATCACAAAGTCAGCCACTAATCTCAGTATTATTTGTGAAATGCTGCATCACCTACAGTTTCGCAATTGGTGTTACAATCCTGGAATGTCAACAATCTACAAACAGTACACAACACTATGTGTCAGTCAGCAACTTACCTACTTTAACACCTCTACTTAAACATTGTTTTCAAAATGTATTTAAAACCTATATCACCAAACATGGAATTTGAATGTGGGTTTTAATTTCACTCAACCAAGGCTTACATGTTTTGTAGTATGATATGTACTGGCCCCACTGATCATTAGTGCACAGTATTGTGATCCCTTTACTGTTGTTTACATTCTGATGTCTGATGATAAAATTGAATGTACTTTATTTAGCTATGAGCTAATGGAAATTAATTTTGTTGATACAAACATATATACCAGCTTTGTGCATTGATCTGAACTGTCTGTGTGTAATGGTTTAGCACAAAATGGCTTTATTGTCACGGTTATATTTTAATAACATATAAATCCAATGAAATTAATACTTTGCGATCCTTCTTACAACCCCTCAATGATAAAGGATGCCACAAAATACCTCTTTTAAATACTAGAATCATCTATAATGGCAGAGAATAGCTTTTCATGTGTCATACACACCAATTTACAGTCACACTGCTTGTCTTATGTGCTTTACACACTATATCCTGAAAGTGTGACTACACCCCAAGGGTGTGCTGCTGGTAAAGTGTGCTATGACCA
This sequence comes from Dysidea avara, assembly GCF_963678975.1. Taxonomy (NCBI): domain Eukaryota; kingdom Metazoa; phylum Porifera; class Demospongiae; order Dictyoceratida; family Dysideidae; genus Dysidea; species Dysidea avara. The sequence continues at coordinate 26,485,063 of NC_089279.1, read as the reverse complement.
CCTGAGTTTTAACAGTGTAGCTAATGGTTGAAGAGTCCATTGGACATCTGGGTAATATGACTATATCTTACAAATTTAAATAAACAAGTACATCCTTGGGTCATTACTACCAAAAAATCGGTTGTTTTAATTGCAAGTATATATTTATCTCTTCTGTAACTTTTCATGCTATATGTATGTAACTTAATTCTCTCATTGTGTATCTTCCTACCTGTTTCAAAATGCCACTGAACATTTTCCAGTGGTTTTGTAGTTACAATGAATAAACTGAATAATATACTTTATTACATATTTTAGGGAAGATGATCAATGAATGGGTACCATGGCAGGTAGTATATAAGGAGCAGGTCGAATGTATGTACATTACAATAGGATCTTCAGTGCTACATATACACATATATATGTACTACTTTCACACCTCAGATCAAAGGAAAGCTAGTGCATATATATCACATATCACAATGTTAAAGAGATATATGCACTACTACCAGTGCATATATCTCGTTAAGTGCGTATGTAATAGTTATACTATGGCTGCAAGGGATTTTGCTGATATATACACCCAAAGCCCGAGGGCCGCAGGCCCAAGGGCTGCGGGTGTATATGTCAGCAAAATCCCAAGCATGCGGCCCTCGGGCTTTGGGTGTATATATCAGCAAAATCCCTTGCAGCCATGGTACAAGTGATATATATCACTTGGGGCGTACTCACCTAATAGGTGAAAGAACTAATGAGAACTCATCCGATTTGTTTTATACAGTAGCATCTGAAGATCGATTGTGGTTTTAATAGCGTGGGTTAATAGCCATCAAAACATTTCCCATACGTTAAAACGTCATTAATACGTTACTATGCTTCAACACGCAATGTTAGTAAACTTGCGATTGTGGGATGGAGTTTATATTGTTATCATTTTTGTACTAAGTTAAGCCAACTAACTTCGCTATTGGGACAGTAAGTAAGTTATTATATTAAGTTAAGTACTTAGAACTAACCTATTTCAACATAGCAGTAGTAGCTTTGCTGTTCCATGGTCTGTTCAAAGGCTGATACGCGGTGGGTAGAAATACGCATCCACAATCGCCCAAACAGTTATTTTGTGCCTTCATCATCCTTTAGTAACAACCAACTACTCTATCTTAGCCGATGTACTAAGCTTAGCAACCTCTACAAAACCGAGTCCCACAATACAAAGCTCTATGTCGCTCAATATAACAAGTCAAAGCGCATCGATTCTTTGAACTGGCTGGGTATCAAAGTCATTGGCAAACCGCTTTCGATATTGCCAGGGCAATATGCGAGTTAAACACTGAGTGGCACCTTTGAACGCCCACGCTAAAGTGGTATATATCTTGTTACACACTGCCTTAATGAGATATACACACTGCCACCAGTGCATATATATCTCATTAACTTGAGACATTGCACACCTAATAGGAGTGCACACTATATCTAGAAATCGATGTTATACTGTTATCCTCTTCTCTTATATAGGGAATCAAGCAAGCTGTGATTGTGGGATTGAATTTTGCCAAACAACCTGTGATTGTGGGATTCAATTTTAATACATCAACAGTAGTTTTTTTTTTTCACTTTTGTAAATGTAGCAATTAAAATAACATAATTAACACTAGTCTCTTAAAATTGCTATATTAGCAATAATAAAATCAAATAGTTTGATTTTATAGCACGAGTGCCCGTTGTATAACTTCTGTTAGTTATACCACGGGCACTCGTGCTTTGCCTGTATATCCACACTATTACATATATAATATATGCACATACAGACACTTTTGCTTGACTTTTAATCAATAGACAAGATACATTGTTGAATGGTTAACAAACAAACACAAGACTGCTGGTGAATGGAAATGAATTTGACTTAATTTTTGGTGTCCCACAAGATAGCTACTATGTTAGGGCTTCTCACATGTTCTTGAAAGGCATACACGCTCAAGGATTGGCTCTGTGTGTGTTATATATAAGCATCTGATTTTACCCTGCTGTTACATTTTCCTACGTAGATTTCCTTATTAAAATTCGGTATTTGTACATGGTTTTGTTACATGGGTCCAATTAGACAATAGTTTCCAGAATAGTGTAACAGTCATGTAAAACTACCTTAGACTACACTAAAAACAGAACCAGCATAAAATAAATTGATTCTCCGGCTCATTTTCACTCAATTGTCCACCAACAGGAAGCAACCAGCTTTCTTGCTACAATCCACCAATACCAGACAATAGCAAGGACAATACCATCCACTCAGCTAGCTAGCTATAATTCTTCTAACTATTAAAGACATATTTTTAAAACTGTTCGAGATTGAACATATTAAAACAAACGTCTTATTAACCTGGCCACACATTGAAATTTTGCATAGCAATCTGTGGAGGTAAGTTAGATTGTTTATCATAACTTTTGTTCTGGAGGTGATGTCAGTTTTGTTCGGCCGCCATTGCATACGCATAAGCCTCCTATCTGATGGTATGAAAGTTAAATTGATGCTAAAGCATTAACAGGTTGCAATTTTACAACAAATGGTGGTAAGTAGCAACTTATGCAATACAAAATCCATTGGAGAGCCTATCACGAAGTTCGCATTCCAATAATCACGCTGTGACCATGGCAATTACAAATTTTGTTTGGGCGGAATTACAATTCATAATGAGCTGAATGATACCAAGTTTAAGATGTTTGATCACGTCTAGAGCTTGCAATTATTGAAAATACAAAGTGATGCAAAATGCATAGAGTTTGTATTGGAGAAATCGAAGAAATGATCCATCCATCCTGAAACCTTTCCAACAGAGTATAATCAGTCCATTTCATGATCTAAGGACAGAAAACAAACAAAGGACACTGGTAATGTACAATGTTCCTGACACCGGCTACAAACTAGTTCTGGCAACTTCACTATTAATTTTTGACTTTACAAATCCCACTAGCATGTTTGATCAAGGGGTCCACAACTCCGAAAAATCCTGTACAAGATTTCAAATCTGCGATTTTTCAAGATTTCAGGCAACTATGGAAAGATTTCAAGATTTCAGACCATTTGAAATCTTAGATATCCAGAATAGCATCACGTGTTACATAGTATACGGAAATACGAGAAATTCTTTCTCGAGTTCACTGCAAACTTGTGAGGATGCTGGACGTAGCATACATGATGCCTCAAATACAGAAATATATAGGAAATAAATGGAACTTTACAACAATTTTCAGATTTCAAAAGCAGAGATTTCAACAAGATTTCAAAGAGGGCTGTACGAGATTTCAAGGGAGTTGCAGACCCCTTGGTTTTGATATGAAATGTAGGGGAAGCAGCTAATTAGTTTCGCCCTGGGGGTGGGGTGGAGATGCTGAGTATGCAACGTAAACTTCACTATACTCATTTAACTTGTGATTTTGTGGTCTTTAGACCCTTTAATTTGGCTGATTTAAGCCCCAATAACGGATCCAGGATGAGACATTTGGGACAATTCCCTGCATAAAGTGTCCATTTTTCATCTAAAGAACTTATCCAGATAAAACTGGCTACGGCCCTGCTGTTATGACAACACTGATCAAGACAAATAGCCAAACTCACCGTGACAAGATATTTAATCAGGTCTCTCTATAGGTTTACTGCCAAACAAGTCTTTGCAATGATCTGAACATACTAACGTAACCTAAAATACGTTTAATTCCCGCCATAGGATATCTTCACTTTACGTCTAATTAAAGCACACCGAATGATCATTAATTAGAATTCACTCGTGTTAGTCTCTCTGTGGATAGTCTGTGAATCTGAGTGTAGTTTACATACTCAGTGATGGCAGACGTGACTTCGTTGCGATGGTTCACTAAAGGGGTAAGTGACATATTACGCTACGTGTACATGCAATTTTAAAATGCGACTGCGCGCCATAGGTGTACTATTGGAGGACGTCGGCAAGTATATTCTGGTCGATATGGTTCTCGCTACCTATCATAGTTGGGTACCGGCTGTTGTGCTGCTTCAGCGTTTTCCAACCCATTGATTGGTTATATGGTATGTTTCATCAGCTCCACCTTCTTTGCTGCACGATGCTCCACCTCCTTGTAGGTGTGGCTCAGTTCACCATGACACTGCGGTGTATTGTGTTCTTTGTGCTGTTCTATATCTCCTTGATTGTGATTGTGTTGCTGTATTCTAAAATATGTTCAGGTATGTGTGCGTGTAGTGCACGCGCGTGTGTGTGTGTGAGGTACATAGCCAAGTGGTTAGGGTGTCTGCCTGGTGATCAAGAAGTCCCAGGTTCAATTCCTGGTTACGCCACTTTGGTGGTGTTGTTTCCTTGAGCAAGAAACTTTACTCACATTGCTACCCAGCTGTTTAAATGGTGGCCTGGTATCAACTGGGGAAGCAGCCCACCCAACTGCCCTTGTCTCGCTTAGCGGTGTTGAGGTCATTGTGGAACTTTGGGTTCCACGACCTTTCTCCATGATACCTGGACAGTCCTCCTGTGGGTAACTAGCCCTGCTCCTGGAGGATTTGCCTGCACAAGGCTCAAGCATCTGAGTGATGCACAGACGTCCCAGTGCTGGTTGCTGGGCGGCAATAGCTGTGTTTTATATGGCTGCCGTAGGCTTTGCTTTCACTTTGTGTAGTGCACGTGTGTGCATGCATGTGTGTGTGTGTGTGTGTTGATGACAAGGATGTGTGTAGTGTAGTATGTGTGCATGTATGCATGCGTGATATGGTGCATGTATGTGCATGTGTGTATAATTATTTGTATTTAATGTATAATAAATTGCTGTATGATATCAGGTAGCATACAATTATTGTGTTGCATGTAGTAAAGTAGCTATATACCTTCAAATATCTTTTTATCATAGTTAGAAAATGGTATGCATAATGTGCTTTGATCTTTGGAGGATAATGAGGTCTTTAAAATCCACTTAGAGACCTGCTAGCAGATTCTTATAATGGTTAGAAACCTGCTAGCAGAAAAGACCTCAAGCATCACAAATCTCACTTTCGATCATTGATTTGCAATGCTCCCTCCAAGCATAATCAGGCTGATAGCCTGCAGTGGGTGACCAGTCACCCAGGCCAACATGTGCTTAACCACTCTATTCATTTTATAGGCATACGTAAAAGAATTCGATTATGGGAGGTACAATGTAACATTGTACGTACATTTGTCATGATGAACGGAGAAGTCCAAAAATATCACAGAAAATTCTGTTTAGTGCCCATCTGTTTCTAGAGTGTTTTATGGCTGTTGTCATCGTCTATTAAACTATGGATGGACTTTACCAAGAGCTAACTAGGTAAGCTTCCTTGTAGAAAATTATTTTTCGCTACGTGTAATGTGGGTGTGGTCCATATTATAAACCGTGCCTGTTCTTCGTGCTAATGTGGTGCCACTGAAGGCATAACTTGTGACAACTCCTTCCCATTGTATAAATCCACACAAGCTGTTTCTTAGACACAGGTGTTCTTTACACTGATCAATCACTGCCGTTTCCCAGCTGTGCCAGATCCAATTAGTCTAACTTGCGAAAGGAAGCGGTGCGAGCTTCGATTTTTTTTCAACACTTCAACAATAATATCTTCAGTCTTCCGTGATTATTATTTTTAACATTGATGTCAGTACGACATATAACCCAATCCCACAATGACTCCACCTATATGCCCATATATATAATGCATACATTTTCTAAGTCGGTTAGAGACCACGCCCTTGGATCTTCGTATATTTTAAAAACCTCGCTTTGCTTGGTTTTTAAAATCCACGAAGATCCTTGTGCTAGGTCTCTAACCTACACGAAGTTTCCTTGTGCTTATATTTTTTCTGTAACATATTATGACTGGTAAACCCACGCATACCATGAAATTAATTTCATGCACCCTAATCATTAACTGAGTGAAGTAGCCATTACACTTCGGTTCAGTGCACAGCAATATAAATGAAGAAAAGTACGAGAAGCATTTCTGCAATCAATTTGGATGATAAACCTGATAGCTAGTTAGTCCGGCTACAGAGAAACTACTGTGAATCAACACCTTGCACTGTCATCAGAAAGAAATGAGACACAGAGGACAAAGTTAAGTCCATGATGAATACATTGTACATACAGTACTGCGGTATGCCAAAAGGCACCTGTTAGGCTGAAGTGACATCAAGCAGTAAAATATTCAAACCCGAAGTGTTTAGCCATTGTCATATCCTAAAACTACATGTTGATCAAAAGTCTGTTCACTGATCTACGTACTTGGAGAAGTTTAAATGAACACTGCTAGTACAGTGGCTTATTGTTAACAACAGCAACTCGCGTTTCCATGTTTCAGAAGTTCTTTCCATTTGTTTAATTTTAATTGTTTCCTGATAATGGCGAAACAAATGGAACTTGTCACAAGTTGATAGGAGCAATTGCCGCCGAGTTATGGATCATTATATGTTAAGGCTTTGTGTGTTTCCTTACTAAAAAGTTACTTGCATGCATAGTTTTGGCCTCACCATTTAGTGTTAGGGTAAGACCCTAGGTATCATTTTAATCCTTGTTACATCACAAGCATAATGTGTAAATTGTGTAGCCATAGGGCATACTTTTCAAAAGTTGCAGTGCTTTGTGTAAGACCTACATATTTATTTAAGTTTAGATCCGTTTCTCTGGACTAAGCAACTTTAAGAATTAAAATGACGGTGTCAGTGTATTTCCTGAATGTCAACCCAATAACTCTCTAATGTAGCATTTAGGGGAATAATGCGACCATAACATGCTTCCATGCTTTTCTGTAATTTCAATGGACACATTATTTAAACTTTTAATTAGTCAACTAGCAAAGTTATGAAGCAGTGGTCCCCTCACAATAATATTCATTAGTAATATTTCCTACACAACACATTTGAATATTTATGATTGTACAAGTACCAATTAGTATTAAATTTTATTGGTGTAACCAGTGTTGTGAGTAGCTCGTTGCTTATGTAACATGTTACGTAATATTATTACTTTTGTGGTAACTAAGTAATATAACAAAATACACTATAAAAATAGGTAATATAACTCAAGTTACTTTACTTACAAATGTAATGCATTACCTAAGTAATATAGTTACTGTAATGAATCCAATATTACGTAATTTTATTACTACAAGTAACAAAGTTACTAATCTCGTTAGTAATCCACTGAGTGATGCCTAGCCACAACGAAGTAATGAAGCCTACTGAATGAAACTGATTCACCAGCTTCTTACTTATAACCAAGATTTGCACATTGTCCAACAACGCAATCACGTCACGTGATAAGGTGGTAGTTTCACACGTGACAACTTAAGGCTATGGACACAAAGTAATATAATATGTAATATTATTATAGTTACTTTATTTTATGGGTAATATGTAACTGTAACTAAATAGTTCAGTTGCAAGTAATATGTAATATGTAACTAGTTACTTGTAAAAAGTAACTTGCCCAACACTGGTGTAACATAGGGCTGGAACGAATGTACAGATAGACTCTCTAAAGCTTCTATATTGTGTCAGTCATAATTGATGGTTATTAGGGGTACTGTACAAGCCCCTACACTTACCACGTTTAAATTTTCTACAGTGGACCCTTGTTTATTCGAACCCCAATGTGTCTCAGGCAGTGGTAAAAGTGTTCAGATAAGTAAATTATTTAGATAACTGAAGCCCATGCACATACAGAGCTCTATTGAAATACTCTAATAGACACTTGTACTCAAAATACTCTAATAGAACAGTCATTTCAAATATTGAGGGTAAGGATAAACTAGTGTATGTGTAAACGAGGGTTGGATAGCTGAGAGTCTCAAAAATACATAAATGGCAGCTGCCACAAGTAACAATACTTGTACAGCTGATTTATCATGTCAGTATCCATGGTAACAAAGCTTTGGAGGGGTAAAGCAGCATCGGAATCTAGGGAAACCAAACGAAGCTTCAAAATTTGTCTCAGCCCTAGTGTAACAACTCAATTATCAGCCTTACCCTGGTGTTCTATAAAAAGAAAATCTGTTCAGTATCCATGGTAACAAAGCTTTGGAGGGATAAAGCAGCATCGGAATCTAGGGAAGCCAAACGAAGCTTCAAAATTTGTCTCAGCCCTAGTGTAACAACTCAATTATCAGCCTTACCATAAAAAGAAAATCTGTTAGTACACTTTATAATTAAAGAATGAAGTAGGGATCCTGTTGTTTTAGCAATTCACGTGTTGCTGTTCTAATAGAATACACGACTGTTGTTATTATATTAGAGTGTGTTCAGTAGATCAAGGCATGTCTTGTTTTGTACAGCTAAACTGAAACTGATGGTTGTAAATGCATTTAGATCATTGAAGGGTGTGGTCACTGCTCTAATCATTTAAGGGAATGGTCGTTGACTTACCTTGCTCTATTACAGTAAAAAAGAATCTGAGGAAAAATGGTCCCATCATGCCATTTCTGGCAATCATAATTTGTCCACCTGGGTCAACTAAAAGTGGTCCTGGCTGGAGCATTTTTGGATACTGAAATGGTCCGGTCAGACCAAAATTAGTCAGGATACTTTACATTTTACCGGACTGCAAATTGAATTCCCATGTTAAGGTCCACTGAAATAGTAAAATACACTTTGGTTATTGTCAATCCTTGCTACTAGTGGGATAGATTGGTCCGTGTAATTTAGTTAGATTTTGTTTTGTTTAGTAGATATAATACATTTTAGTGTATTGTGGTTAGTCAATTATATTGCATCGTAATGCATCAGACCAAGAAACTTCAATAAGCGTGAGGTGCTATATAGTGTCCATGTTACAGCTAGGCTCAATTTAGTTTCACATCATATATGCCATATCAACTTGAAACATGGTAAGAACTTGTACTGTAGCCAGTTACAAGCCTTACAGGAGATAGTTAGTGAATTTACACTGACCTTGTGGTAAAGAACGCTTGAGAATACCTGTTAAAGGAACTGTAAAGCAACAGTGCAGTGGTCGAAACAAGTTATTTCTTGGATGTTTTTGAATACGTTTAAGGGCCCAATACAACAGATGGAGGTAGAAAAACGCCAAGAAAATTGCGTTGGCACCACCAGCAAGATAACTGGTATGCAGGGTCCAATATGCACAAGATATTAATTATCCCTGTCAGGCGGAAAAGTAACTCAAGAAAGTGTGATACCATTGTTTATTTCATGGTACTGCTAACCCAGCTTTGTAAACAAACTGAACTAATCTTCAGAGAAGCGTAATCAAGCATGAGCTTTGATAACGCAAAGCACTACAGTCCAAGCTACAGGTAACAACTCCGCAAAACGTTCCAGTAATCTTGGAACACTACAAAGTTGAAAAGGAGAACTTGGTATTGCCATCTACACATTAGACTTTCACCTGTTATCTACATAACAGGACATGTACTTCCGGTTCTGTGTCTTAGTGATATAACTGGCTTAATATCTCGGTATAACAACATGCTTGAATTATTTAGCTACAATAGTAACTTCAGTACAATGAGTTGTTCAGTAACTTTTTTGCTCCATTTCTCTATGGTCTAGCATCCCTTGCTAGAACTAATACAGAGTAGCTGTAGGTATCGACGTATAGTTCACTTGGACACTTGAAACTGATTGATGATTTATTTTTATTATTTTTTGGTACAGTATGTGATATACCCACACTATTCTCCACCCTAAGTTGCAACTTGATGTATTCAGCATTGTTTGATCAGTCAACAATAGCTGTACTGTATGCATCTTCAAAATTTTCGTGCCACACGTATGCATACAAGTAAGTTCCTATTTGAGTTCCTTTGTATGAGTTCTAGTTCCTGTTAGTGTCTCAGCAACTGTATAGTGTGTAATGTTTGTATTCAGTAGGACTGAAACGAATAATGCAAACACTCGAGTACTCTTTAAGGGTTTTGGTACTTACGTAGATAGTAAAACTGGTACTCAAATACTTGTTAAGATTATGCGATCCAACTCACATGGTGTATTTGTCACAATGTAATGATACCAAAAGTTTGCTTGGTGTAGTTTAATATACAGGAACACTGACATCAGTATCTTTAATACCGTGTGTGCATCACTGCTGTTCTGAAAAAAGTTGCAATCTGCTTACAATCTGGTATAAAACATGGGTATACTGTAGCTAGTCTTTGTGAGCACTTGATTGTTAGCACGGCAGAGTACTTGAATACTAAAAATCAATAATTGTTTGAGCCCTACTATTAAGTGCATGGTCTATAAGGTGTATACTCATTTCTTGTACATAATAAGCACATGTTGTGGATGAATACAATGCTTCAACAGGAAGTGCAGCTATGCAAGAGAGAAATAATAACCAGGAATTATATTGCAGATGAACGAACTCACAAACTTATTGAAAATGTACGCCATTTCCATTAATGCCAATCAAACCTGGCGTGTGTTAGGCATCTACTGACTTTGTGGGAAGAAATATTATAGTTAACTTTCATGAAAGAACAGGTTAGTGTGTTTGTGCCCACAGTTGTTTTCAATTGCCATGATAGTCATTACACTTTTGTGACGGTGGCCAGTCTCGCTTGGCAGGCCACTGTACTGTACAGAGAGAGTGTTTTCCAGTTAGTAACTTTGTACAGCAAAAATCAGAAGAATGTAAAGTATCTAAGTCCCTCCAGTCTCATGTGTACTGGCTTGCCAGATCAAGATAAAGTCACACGGTAGTGCACCAGATTGAGATCAAGACACATGGTACCAGATCAAGATCAAGACACGCTGTAGTGTGTTGTGTGGCCTAAGAAGCTGGTGTGCCATACTGTAGGTATATTGACAGGAAGAAAAGACGCAATTTTCACACATGTATGTAGCTCTATGATTTTTGCTGTAGAGTAGCTGGCCAGGTAGGGGAGTCCACATACCAAATTTAAGGAAATTGCCACAGTCACTTTTGAGATACAAGCGTTGTTTTTGTCTTTTCTACTTCTTTTTGTGCACTTTACAAAATCTGCCATAAAACACAAATGCATATTCCAATCAAAACCGAAATTAGGCACACTTAAAGGGGTTATTAGTAGGGCTGTGCGATAATACTAAAACCTATATCTCGATAAATGACAACCATTTTATCTCGATAATCGATATTATCTTGATAATAATGTAATATTGTAAACACAGTGTTTTGATGTAAAGTACTTGTAAAGTCAGAAATTTTACCTGTTCCTCATTTAATGTGATACCTTTCCAAAAGTTTTTCATCTGACTGTGGTTGATATACACTAGATTACAGAGAATTACTATTATCTTGATATTATCTAATTTACGATAGGTGATTTAGGTATCTAGATTATCTTTTTATCTAAATTATCTCCCAGCCCTAGTTATTAGGGATTATTAAAGTGAATCTCACTACTTGTGGTAGAAATCTGATCATGTTATGACAATTATTTGTATAAAATAAGGTCCAAAAGTTCTGTCACGCCTATAAAGAGTAAAGTGCTTTGAAAAATCACTTGAAAATTTGTCTGTTGTTAGAGTGACTGTCATACGTAGGAGTACCTTCTGTGGTTTGAAAGAAATCAAGATTGAGATCATGAAGATACAATACAAAAACCAACAGTGTGTAACACAGGGGCAGATCCAGGGTTTGGAAAGAGGGGATGCACCAGCCCCAGAAGCCAATGATTATTAATGCTATAACTATACATAACACTCTGTAAGGGTTCAGTTATGTACGTAACAAGTCACCTTATTAACTATTATTTTTATTCAGTTGTAAATGTGCAATTAATTAAACACAAAGCTATGCATACACACAAATATATAGAAAGTTCTTTATCTTGTAAACTGAAGAAAAAAGTTAAAAGAAAACCCTGGCTTTGTGGCCTGCAATTACAAAAAGAAGTGATTCTAAACCAAAACAGCCAAGCTGTAAAAAAAAGGGTGTGACCCCCAAAAAACCAAGGTAAAAACAATTTTGTGAAATTAAAAGTGGCAGCCAAGAAATAGCTGTGATAGTAGGTCAATGGCAAAATTTTAATAACAACAATGGAGGTGAATTTGGTGTCAAATACGTACTAGTGAAACTTGGAGGAGTCAACACATTCACCTGAAATTCTCGTTATTAAAATATTGACCTAACATCACAGCCATTTCTTAGCCGCCACTTTTGATTTCAGAACTTTTTTCATCCTGAATTTTTGGGCGCCACGCCCTTTTATTACAACTTGGCTGTTTTGGTTTAGACAGCGGTCACTTACCCTAATATAGCAGTCAGTACACTCATTGTGCAACCAAATATGTACGTATGTACATATATGTACATCAATGGGATAAATAAACAGCAGGACAAGACATACATACAGTCTATAATCGACACACTGTATGTTCAAGAAAATACATACAGTGATTAGTTACTCCCAGTGATGCATTATACTGTGTATCAGCATTGAAACCGGGTCACTACTGCTGACCCGGATGACCCACTGACCCGGATAGCAATCCGGGTCAGACCTGGATGTGACCCGGATTGACCCGGATTAATAAAAGCCGAGGAGTGCGATAAGAGCTATGTTTCGGGTAGTCTCGAGCGAGCGAGACGTACGAGACTACGTTTTGAGTGTTCGGTTCGTGTTGAGTAAACGAGTAGTTATATGATAACTAAGCTGGTAAGTTTATAATTTAAATATCAATCAGTGGGTTTTGCATGGTTCCACGTAGCTACTGTGAGTTTTAAACAGACAGCAATTGGGTGTGGCTTCGTGCATACCTAGTATTACAATTTCCCGATACATTGAAGTGGGTGTGGCTCACAAAAGTACTTATCCTGCTGCAAGACTAGACTATATACAACTCGTACAACAATCAATAAGTGGGCGTGGCTCCACGTAAGCTTGCAGACAGCAACGGACACAGTTTCGTGCTACAGACTGCACTCACTAATAAATGGGCGTGGCTGAGCATATGTTGTAATGCAATAAGTGGGCGTGGCTCACAAAGAGCTGCACGACTAGCGTTAATAAGTTTCCATGTTGTCAAACTAACAATATGGTTTCTCATGTGATCCAATCCGGGTCGGACCCGGATGACCCGGAGAAAATGTGACCTGGTTGACCCGGATGACCTGACCCGGTTTCAACGCTGTTGTGTATTGGTAATCATTTGCGGAAGAAAATACAAATTTGTGGTTATAGATAAAAATTTTTTTACATAATTTTACCCCATTAGTCTACTTTTAGCTGATTCTTTATGGTGCGTTAATCCCACTGTATTGGCATGCCATTTTAGTCTTGCCAACTTAATGTTACCCACCAGCTATCCGTGCAACATGTCACAGTCAGTTATGGTCAACTAGTAATGATCAAATATGTACCTCTGTGACGGACTGGTTGTAGGTGTGCACCCAATTCCTAGACCATTCACAAATGTTTTCTCCATGAATCATTCCCAATATACAGGGGGTGTATGGTAAAAGGGCTCTTGGCTACTTTCTGTTCGCCTAATTAAAAGCTTGTCATACATCCATGAGCTGACATGTTAAAAATGGTAAATATCATGTGAATTGTAGTGAGGATTGCAAAAACCATTGCTACACACGTGTAAGTAACTCACAGTAGTGGCTCACGCTTAATAATTTAAGGCATGTGCTTTTTACTTCCTTGGCTGCACCACTACTATGAACCTTCCTATTGGCCACACCTATACACATATCCTTCATAGTTGCTATTTCCCTCTATCTACGTATCTATAAACCATTGAATGCACACAAGATATACATATGTGTTGCGCGAATTCTTAAAACATGTCTTTACCTTGTTTTTTGACTATTTTAGTGTTGGAGTGACCAATGAATATTGCTTTTACAGTTGTTTTGGTGAACCAGGCTTTTATGTATACCACATAAACCCACAAGAGATGTAGTTGACATAGCAAAGTAGCATTATACAAACCATGAATTTCATCTGTGAACATAGTGTTGTAGCTAGGTTAAGATATTAAGTGACTTTGTGTACATTGGTTGTCTCACCTGTATTGTAGTACATAAATCACTCATATGCAGTATGTGGTTTTAGAAAATGCTGTACTGTACATGTCATACATGGTTTTGCACTCATCATGAAATGGCAGCCACAGATGTGTACGTAGTTCTATGCATACTGCTTAGTGTCTGGACTAGTAATAATCTGTTAAGTTAGGTTTTGCAAACCATGTTTGTTGTTATTCACAGTTTGTGTAAATTTGAAAAGCACCGACACTGTACATTACATACATATGGCATGGGAAAGTATGCCTTGGGATTCAGTCTTGTCATTGACAGAACATCACTAGCAGCTGAAATCCTGTTATATACTTGTCATGCTTGGATTGTCAGTAGTTATAAAGGTCACAATAATAATTACCTGGTAAAGGGCATGAAAAGGTGTTAAGTATTCAAACGATTGTTCATTAAGCTATACTTCAGTATTCAAGTATTCGTCATTTTCGTAATTCCAAAAATCTGTGGTTGCAAAAGCTTATTTACTCTTGCTGTATTCACCAAAAAGTTTCACAAATGTGTTCAAACTCTTGAAATCCATCCTCGGTACATATGTCATCATGGTGGAAATAAGACTGACTGACAACATTTATGGTAGCACTGAACCGATTATATGAAGCTGTACAATGCTCATTTGCCACATCCCACACACTTAATGAGCTATATACCTCATTGCCATTTGATTTTATAATGACAATGAATTTGCCATTTAAATGGCAATGGGTCTGATCACAATTAATGCTGCTGCCACAAAGTGTAGCTGATCATTTGGAAAAAAAAACAGCACTCTGTTGTTTGTCTTATCATATGACTACTGAACAACTGTTGTTTTTCAGTGGTTATTCGAGTCTTCCCCAAGTAGCCCAATTACTATTCTTTCAGGTTCATAGAGTCAGGCCAGTTGTGTTACTCAGGCTGATCATTCCAGTCTTGTGTAAACACTTATTCCACATGAGTTTTGTGTGTGTTTAAGGGTGATCAGCCCTAGAATTCCAAATGTAAAAAAAAAGTATGCTATCTACTGCTAGCCGATATGTTAGGCTGTTGCGCATGCTACTCATTGTAGAACAACGGAAGGATAGCGCTCGGCTTACACTGTACATCATGGAATGAAACAGTAGTATCTAGTGTTGCACCGATAATCAGTTCAATAATCAGTATTGGCTGATACTGATATTGGCTACTAGCCGATTAATTAAATCAAAGCTGATGTTAATCTCCACTGTGCTGTGTTGTATAATGATGTGGGGGAGGCTAGACATAAGGTTTAATTTAGTTATGTGTTGATGGTTTAGGTGTGACTACAAGCCATGCAGCCATCTGTCTCAACTGTATAGCAGTAGTAAAATGTAATTGAAACCTGTTTACCACGAGTAGCTTTTACTTGTGGTATATATCTAACTTTATATCTAACTTTACATCTTAGCCTAGAATGAGCTGTATATCAATACAGTGGATCCTCACTAATCCGAACTCCAGTAATCCGAACGCTCGATAATCCGAACAGTGCAAATGACTGTTCTATTAGAGTATTTTGCAACAAGTGTATGTTGTATTAGAGTAATTGAACTAGGTTCTGTATTATAATCAATGGGTTCACTAATCCAAACAAATTCACTAATCTGAACAAAGTTTTGTCAATTTGAGAACAGAGCTGTTCGGATTAGTGAGGATCCACTGTAATTACGTATGTCACTATATTTAATAATGAAGAGGATGAGCGTTGGTGTATATCGGATCGGTTGTTGGTATTGGCTAATTTTGTTGCTTAATATCGGTTATCGGAATAATCAGCTAATTTGGATATCGGTGCAACAGAAATAGTATCTGATAATATACGTATGCACATAGTAGGCCATGAACATTGTGATTTATGTATGTGTGAGTTTGACACATTTTCATTACGACAGTACAAACATGGAGCAAACTTAAAATGCTTGAAGCACTTCTTAAAATGCTTGAAGCACTTCTTAAAATGCTTGAAGCACTTCTTAAATTCTTGAAGCACTTCTTTAACTGTTCGAATTCCAAAATCAGATATTGCAGTTTTGGGCATTAAAAACCAGGTCAGCAGCATGCACATAATGGTAATACAGAAGATTTGTTCATTAGTTAATGAAGACAACAACACCAATTTAGGCTATTATCCACACCCTTCGTGCACATCTGTATTTATTTGTGTGGCATTGTATTTTCTAAATCTGATTAGCTATGTATGATATCACTGGCTTCTTCCAATGGAATGGAATACTGGAATGATTTTTTTGATGGCTGCAGAGATATAGTTTCCTTAGGAAATTGCAGACCTTTCTGATGCTATTGTATACTATTTATCAAATTCTCACAGCTGTTTTGGTTGAAATTGGTTGTGAGTATAATGCTCTTTTTGGATATCTGCACATGGCATGTATGACAATTTGATATGATCCTGCTCTGGAGGTTGTATTGGGATATAATTGTTATGAAGTGGAACAAGTTCTGGTTGTGTACACAAGGGAATGATGCTGAACGCACACAAAACATAATGTGGCAAAGATGCAACATCAGATATTTCAAACATTTAGAAACATGCAATATGAGATATGGCATGGAAAAATCATTTTTTTGTTTTCTGTATGTCACGTAATAATGTTTGAACTAATGTTGTGCAGTTAGCATGTACATGGGTTACTTAGTTATTGATTGTTAACTATCCTAGTATTTCATTCCATCATTCCATTCCTGTGGAGTGGTCCGGTATTGTATAACACCATTACTAGCATATGATTTAAGATTAATTACACTCCTCACAGTAGTATTTGAAATAATTAGCAACAATATTTCAGTCATATACAAACAGTGTATATGTACTTATATGGAAATGATGCATTGTACAAAACTACTATAATGATTGTATGTACACTAAGTAGTGTTGCACTGATATGCATTTTTTCACATTTACCGATACCGATTATTTGCCTATTCCTGTAACCGATATGCCGATATTTACCGATATTCTTCAATTCTTCAGAACAGGAGAGGAGGAGCAGAAAATCACCTAAAGTTTATGTGTATAAACTGCATCTGTAATATCAATGTAATTAATTGCGTGGGCAGCAGACTTTTATCATTTTTCTACAGTTTTGCAACTAACTCCTTTCATGGAAAAGGAAGCCAAGTAGTTATAAAACAACTAAGACAGCTTATCAAACAGTGTTTTTAGTGGGACTCCAGACCCTTTGTGAAGAGTGATCAACTAATTGCGTGGGCGGCCGATAAATATACACAGCCTACTATATAGCCAAGAGTTCATAATATTAGTGTAGAGGGTAATATTATGAACTCTTGATATAGCCTTGCAACCATACTTGTGCAAACAAACAAGCCAAAACAGTTACAACCACTTACTGCTACATTCACCACCTTCTTTCTTTACTTTCACCTGTACAGCGCCCCCTTGTTAATTGAGCTAATGGCTAAAGTCCAGCAAATTCACCCCTGTAGGTGGATTGAAATGAGGCCAGATTAAATGTACATTGCAATCAATCCAGCTCAATTGTGAAATGATCTGATCCGGCTTCGATGCGCATTTGATTGTAGTGTGAAAAGGCCTTTATAGCACTACTTGTTGGTTTTGTGGCCATCATGCATTGAACACATGAGGATTAGTCATCACATATGGCTTCAATGAATCTTGTTTCGTGGCGTACTGCCCATTAAACTGTACTAACAATATTTAATAGTTATACCACAGCTGCGAAGGATGTGCTGATATATACACCCAAAGCCTGAGGGCTGTGGGTGTACAATATCAGCAAATACCATGCAGCCCCTGTGGTATAAGTGATATATATCACTCGGGGCGCACTCATGAAAGAACTACTGAAAACCCATCCCGTTTCTTTTATACAGCAGCATCTAAAGATCGATCGTGGTTTTAATAGCGTGGGCTAATAGCCATCAGAACATTATCCATACATTAAAACGTCATTAATACGTTACTATGCTTCAACACGCAATGTTAGAAAACTTGTGATTGTGGGATGGAGTTCATACTGTTATCATTTTTGTACTAATTTAAGCCACTAACTTTGCTATTGGGACAGTAAGTAAGTTATTATTAAGTTAAGTACTTAGGACTGTAAGTTACTAACCTATTTCAACATAGTTGTGGTAGCTTTGTTGTTCCGTGGTCTGTTCAAAGGCTGATATGCTGTGAGTAGAAATACGCATCCACGATCTCCCAAACAATTATTTTGTGCCTTCATTATCCTTTAGCAACAATCAACTAGTCTATCTTAGCAAATATACTCAGCTTAGCAACCACTACAAAAACGAGTCCCACAATACAAAGCTCTATGTCGCTCAATATAACGAGTCAAAAGGCATGTCCACACGAATTCGAATTAGGAACCGGATGCAAAACGAATTCAGGCAATGCGTATTGAATCCGAATTGAACGTGTCCACACACATTATCGCGTAATGCGCATTATTGAATCTAGTGTTATAAACGGATAATTTAAACGGTTGAGAAAACACTCATTTGTGCCAACCAAAAGAACAGTGAGTTTAACGATAGACTGAAAGGAATAGCTTGTAGTAACGCTTATACTTTTGTTTATAATGTACCGGAAGGATTTCTACGAATAGAATACGAAAAACTGCTGATGGTGCGTGATGGGTATGGGACCGTTGTTCTTTCAAACTCTAAGGGCTAGATACGATGATGAAACACTGCTTCCATACGTCCCTGCGTTTTTATCACACCGAGCGCTTCATCCTGTGTTGTTTACAAAGGTCACGCGCAAACGTGTCAAGCCCTCACGTGGTGCATTATTATGACGTAGCTAATCCCGATTCGTAGCCAATTCTTTATAAACCACCTGTGAAGGTGGATTCGTGTAATCCACTTTCAATTCGAATCACCCTAATGCGCATTCCGTGTGGACGCGAATAATTCGAATCAATGCGGATTCAATTCGCATTATTTTTGTCGTGTGGACATGCCTAAAGTACATCGTTTCTTTGAACTGGCTGGGTATCAAAGTCATTGGCAAACCACTTTCCCATGATATTTCCTGGGCAATATGCGAGTTAAACACCGAGCGGCACCTTTGAACGCCCACGCTAAAGTGGTATATATATAATATTGGTATTGGACCTATCGGTGCATCCCTAATTGGCTGGTATATTAATCTTGTGATGATTGATTATGTGTACCTAGATGATTTGGAAATAGGGTGGACTATTGCATGTAATACCTTGTTTTTCAGTGCTGTATAGAAGTCTTCTCTAGGACAAGATACCATATTTCCTAGGTTAAACACCGCACCTTGCATTTGAATAGTGGCCACAATGTATGTTACAAGTATGGTTATAAATACCACTTTTATTTGAGTTTTACATGTCTAGCTACAGCTGCCAATGGTAGACTCTGTGTCAACTATGAGGAAAAGAAATTACAGTGTGGCTTTCTAATTACAAGTGCAAAGAGCACAGCAAGTAGGGAAGTTGGCAGGAAGTATAGAGTGACAAAAAGAGAATAAAAGAATGGAAGGACCATCAGGAAGTGTACAAGAGTAAATATGAAGAGTGGATTTCATCTGTTGAAATGTCATTTACTCCAGCAGGCAATATGAGAGCTCCAAGGAAACTTCTTTATTTGCAATGGATAAAGGAAGCCTGGGATAGTATGAAGATCTCATTCCTTGTTTGTAGAGTCTGTCCCAATAGGCAGACCACCGGATAGTGAAATAATACACTGTGATGGCGCTGCTGCCACAAGAGCTTTAGTTGAAGATTGAGCTTCTAGAACCAACTTTGTACGCCCACGCTAAAGTGGTATTATATGTATTATACAGCCTTAAGTACACAAGTTTTCAGAGTAGACTTCCTTTCTATGACTGGTAGAATACAGTTGACTTCTTTTTTGATCTGTGTTGTACAGTAACAATATTTAGTAGGGATCCTACAAAGATGATGGTATTCCTCAAAATGATGCCGTTAAAATTGTCATAGAAATATATTATTATCTTCATGTAAGATAGTGTTAAAAACAAGAAAATATTTTACACATGAAAGCTCAGTTTTAGTCTTAGTGATTTATTACTCGTCATACAAGACCAAGTTGTTGCAACCATTGAGTTTGAGATACTCTAATAAAGCAATCACCCTGTTCAACAGTCAAGTAGTAACAATCACTATTCTCAAGTATTTACACTTATGTATGTATATGCTAGCTATGGCTAAAATGAAGGGTAACTTTAGTTAACCAAAGTTAATAAGAATGGAGGGGCGCGTGGCTTGCATGAGGGTATTTATAACCAAGATATTATTGTGCGCACGTGCATATACAGTGTAGTTGTGGGAACCGCGTGAGAAGGTGGAATTCGAAACTCTTGTTTCATTGTTGTTGATTTTTTATTATTGCATGGATCCCTACTTTGTTTAAATTTGAAATATACTGGTGTTTGTATTATGTATGTAGAAATGTATAATTCATAATATTAAAAATTATAATACTTGTGTTCTCTTGTGTTCTTTAGCTGCCATGACAGTATACAAGACAAGGTTGAGTATAATCTGGTCAGTGTTGAGACCGTCTCGTGTTCCGGTCATTGTCATATTTGCTGCTCTTGGAATGATTGGAAACTGGTCACTAGCTGTGCTGACAGGGAATCCACATTACTTGTACTTGTGGGATGTCATTGAAGAGTACGTATCCGTGTATACTGTGGTATCATTGTTGTACGAGGTAGTGCTGAGTAGTGAAACCATTACATATTGTGGTGCAGGACCTACTCTTGCATGCTTAAACTTATAAAAGTTTAAATTTGTGTAGTGACAAAATCAGTTAATTCCTGGAACCCAAGTATTTAAAATACTATCAGAAGCATCATTTACACTTCCTATACCATAAAATAACTTTAAGGTAATGCAGTACCCATTGCTAAACCATTGTTTAAGTTGAGTGAAAGGATTAATGAAACAGTTAAAATGCAAGTTATCCACACCACTCACTGGTGGAAGCTATCTGCTTGGTTCCAGTAATACACATGTTGTTGTGCAGGTCTCACAGTATTTCCTGCCCTGTCGTGTTGCTCATCTTCATTATTCACATACTTCAGTGTGAGCAAAGTATCATGGTTTGCTCATGCGCTACCTAAAATGCTGCCTTTAAAAATCATCGTTGTGACAAAAACGAAAATCACCTTTACGGAATAAATAGTAGTCCATCCAACATCAAATACAGCACTAAAGACAAGAAAATACTTACAGGCAGCCGGATATAAATTTTTTTTTAAATCACCCAAACTCAAATTTTCGTCTGCCTGCCTGCCTGCCTGCCTGCCTGCCTGCCTGCCTGCCTGCCTGCCTGCCTGCCTGCCTGCCTGCCTGCCTGCCTGCCTGCCTGCCTGCCTGCCTGCCTGCCTGCCTGCCTGCCTGCCTGCCTGCCTGCCTGCCTGCCTGCCTGCCTGCCTGCCTGCCTGCCTGCCTGCCTGCCTGCCTGCTTGCCTGCCTATGAATGATTGTATTATAGCAAGTCTTGGTTGGAAAATCCCTACTTTGGCATTCAACAGAATAATTGTTTTAACATGCCAATGTAGGGATCTTCTCACAGAAGCTATGTTGTAATACCATCATTCATACCTTGTTTCACTACTTTTATCACTTGGATCCCTATATGTGTGTACATCAATGCAAAAATGTACATCAATGCAAAAATGTACATCAATGCAAAACATAGTTGACTGAAGTAGCAATTAAATGTGCACTAGTATGTTTGCAGGTATAGGCAACCTTCCTTGTGTCACCACTTTTAAGCTATTCCCTTGTTTCACTAATTTTTTTTTGTTTAGTCTCTAGTTCAACCTTCTGCTTGTTTGTTTACTTTTTAATAACATAATTATGACCGATGAACCAGCACATACCACATCAAAAGGAATAATGATGCTAGGCATGCCATATAATTAATTTAGCACCTGAATGTGTGTCCCAACTGAACAATCAATTTCTGAAAAATGAAGTGGCCATTACACTTCATTTTCAGTTATGTTCTGCCTGTTACACAACGTTGCAAATAAATTGAGAAGCATCTCTGCAATCAATCCAGTCATTATGGAAAATACTAATGATTCCCATTACAAATGTAGGGAAGCCACTATGTGCGCTACCGCGAGTTGACACCTTGAGTTGTTATTAAAGAGAATTGGGACACAAAGGAGGACAAAGGTAAGTCGATGTGTGCATTGTACACACAACAATATGTCAGGTAGAAGTGACATTTAACAGTGAAAAACATCAAGCCTGTAGCTTTAAACATGATTGAGTTAGTCTGAAAGTATCAGTCAGTCAATAGAAAATTCCACTGTAACTTGCAGTATGATGCCAATTAAATGCTTACTAAGATCTGAAAATTGCATGGCCAAGGCATTGTGGTATAAAAAGATATGAGTGATTGAAGTTTGAAAAAGTAGGCAAAAACCATGTGCCTACTGCCCTATTTTTGCAGGCACAGTCACATTGGTTTATACACAATTTCAAAGGTTCAGACTTATGGACCACCCCTGGTCCCAAGGGGTTTGGATAGCTGAGGCTACACTGTACAGCTGTAGCTGCAATTTATACCATGTTTGTCCAGTGTGTTGACTTCTTGTTTTTTACAAGGCACTTCATAGAGTCATTGGATATGATTTAAAAAAGGTTGATGTTGAGATTTTAAAACTAGGTGCCAATGCAATTAATACTAGCTATCCCCTGCTATGGTAGCTTAATCATGTACATGTATTATGTAATTCATTAATTGTACAATTCATTAATTGCACAATTCATTAATTGCCACGTTTTCATTGCTAAGGAAGCAGAACTCAAACAAACCACTTTAACCCACAAGCAATCCTCAGAACTATCTTCTAAACTGCTTTACAGTTTTCTCTTGTCTTGGTTTTTGTTGGGTAAGGAAGGAACACAACCCCTTTTGACTTGAGGGATACACTGTATGCAATTTCTAGTTGCCTACAAGGTTCATGCTGTCCTCTTCCATCATTACATCATCTCTACAGCCTATTGGAAAGCTGTTCACGTTATATTCTGAAACCAGATTGATCAAACTGATACGAAGTATACACCTCCAAATAAATCCTGTAGACCTGCCTATTAGTTTTTAATACAAGATCTATCGAGCACTCGTTCTTTGCCACACAAGTGTGGGTGTAGACAAACATGTATACATACACAAATGCACATATTGTTTTGGAAAACAATTCCAGGCGCATGTCCAGCCTGGTGGACTACTATGCAGGGAGCTACCTTGATCACACTTTGTAGTAACTGCATTTTCAAGACTATTGGCTTCTTTTTACAATAACAATAATTTTCAGGGCAAGTACACACTGTATGTAATTGTTAGTTGAAATTAGCTCACTAGTTAATATGCTAAAAAGACATAAGTAATAATGAACTTATCAGTGCTAACAATTTAACCTCTAATTCCCTGCATCTTGGCTTATTACAGGAGTGTAGCATAATGGAAGTGTATGGTTGAAATGTGGATTGCATGTGCATGTTATCAGCAGTTGCCCTTGTTTAAAGTACAATTACATAGCCCTAGAAATATTTTTTAATATCCCTAATTTTTCTTACTGTTCAAAGTTTTGCTTAGTACATACCGGTTATCCTGGTATAAAAACCTTTGTTTACTGCATGTGCACTCACAATTCCTAGTTCTTTCATTGGCAAGTATGTCACTTTGAATGGTGAAATACAGTGGCTATTGCTTGGACCAGGAGCTTAAGACGGTGAAGGAGCACGAAACTACACTGCCTGCCAGGTGCCATTACAATCCAACAATTAGTTTCCATATAAGGAAGTACAGTCTCATTATTTGAAGCCATATACGAAATTGCGCATGATGATATTGGTGGTGTTCCCACTTGAGTTTCGAGCTTTGTAAGTGTACGAGGAGAAATACAATGAGCAATCCAGCGCCAACACGTGCACGGTTAGACAATGAAGGGACCCCAAGGAAGCCAAGAAAGGCGACTGGCGGTTACACATGGTAATGATGAAGTTGGCTGAGTCTTCCTCGAGGTCTTTCTCTTCTTCGATGGTGGCAAACTTGTCTCTACATCTAGTCCAATTAGTGCAGCTGGAGCATCCATTGTTGCATGTGTAAACGCACATGTTGATTACATAACCATTTGCATGTAATGTAAAAGCAAATGCAGTGAAATAATTTGGATTGTCATGGAACTCAGTTTCGTACTCCTTCACCACCTTTGGCGGCTCATAAGCTCCTGCTTGGAAGTATCATAGATCATTATTGATACTTTTAAAATTTAGGAGCAGTATATAAAGAAGTCTGGTCTACAAATGACACATTGTTCTCACTATGGAGATCTTATAGAGCATATGACTACTCCTATTGATGCCATCAAGCTTGACTTTTCTTTTTTTTTTTAAATCTTGTGACAAGTTCATGCAATATCTTTGATGGACCATATCATCCCAACAAACTCGTCATGGCTAACATGCATGCAATTTATTGATGTCTGACAATCACAGACCTTATAAATTAGTGCTACATAGTCAGACCACTTTTGTGCTGCATTAGGCAGGGCCTATTGGCTCAGTAATGAACAAGTAAAAGTCTATACCTGTAGCTACAAGTAGAAGGTTTCAGTACTATTCTTTCTTCAATCCTTAATCCAACTTAAAACTCTTAATTTTGCCTTCTGCTTGTTTGTTTTTGTTAACTTTTTTATAACATAATTATGACTAATGAACCTGCACATACTGCATCAAAAGAAAGAATGGCAGCAGGCATGCCATAAAATAAATTTTGCATCTGAACTCACACCCCATCAATCAATTACTAAAAAGTGGTGGCCATTGTGCTTCATTTCAGCTATGTTCTGCCTGTTACAACAACGTTACAAATGGAGAACAGCAACTGCAGTGAGTACAACACACACATTGTGGACTTAACTTTATCCTCCTCTGTGTCCTAGTTCTTTTCGCTGACAACACATGGTGTCAATTTGCGATAGCATAATACGACTTTTCTGTGGCTGTGCCGACTAGCTCGTAGCTATCATGCTAAACACCTGTGTTTTCTGTAGCAACTGGATTGTACTGTATGTGTTAGCTGGCACAAGCATGCGCTGTGTATGCATGCATAGTCTCTCTCAAGACTGCAAGTGTCTGTACCACATGGTATAATTGTTTGGCCATAAATGTGGTCACACTATTCAGGTTCAAGAATGCCTCTGACGCCACGTATTCTATAATGTGATTAGAACTCCTTTTGCTTCTTTTGTCATCTCCTTTACTGTTTGATATTTCTTTGTATATATTAATGTTACCAGCAGCTGAAGCACTAGCAGTGTTTCACCATCAAAGATGTCAAGGCCATATAGTATGATTATGTAATTTATGATGTCATGTAAATGTTATAAGGCTTCGTAATACAGCTAAGTGTTTTAATTGCATGGCACTAGATCCTTGTGGAGTCTGGGCAGTGCATGCAACCACCTGGTGGTACAAAAAGATTGATCATCACACACAATCACAATGCAAGTACATACCACACAAACAACAGTCAAATTAGCAATATTACATATGCACTCTTTTATTTCATTAGTGCATGCACCTTTTTGCCGATCTCAGGGAACTGTATATACTGTATTGACACTATCCTGCTTTGTGATTATTTTCTGGTTATATCTGTTTGCATATCTTGGGTATTACAATTCTGGTTTTGTTGTTAAAGATTAAAATACTATGAAAGTATACAATGCTATACTGAAGCTAGTTGGTAAGTTATAAACGGTGCATTAGTATGTATGCACAGTCAGCAGTAAATAGTAGCACTACAAATGAACATATAGTTGTATTGGAATACAAATTATACAATGAAGCAGTTCAGCAAATGAAAGATAGTTCACAAAATAACACATCAGGAGCTATGATACACCTCCAGTGGTTGTATCCCCTCCTCTTGCAGCAGTCATCATGGTCGAAGCATCCTCGATGATAGCAGCAGTCACCACACACCCACCACCAGCAGTCGCACTTCTTGCCACACAGTCCTTTATAGTCGGGGTAGTTTTTGTATCGCTTGCATCCACTCCATAGGATGACTAGACCTTCTGTCCATGAAATTATGTAATTAAAGAATCTTTTTTCTCTTGGCACAGTTGTCTCGCTTATGTAAAATTTTGTAATGTGGAGTAAGATTCAATCAGTATAGTTAGTTTTAAAGCAAACGTAAAGAAAGGCATTATTGCTGGTGTGTCTCTTCCTATCACTCCTTGTTCTCCAACTGCACGAGATGCATCTTCCAACAATTTAGCTTCTTCCATTCCTAGTAGATCTTTAATGGCATGACTTACTACCATTGCTGACAGGTCTGTCTAAGTGGCTATGAGAGACATACTGGTGTTGGAGATATTCAGAATCTGTGATATAAAGAGATCGAGCCATTCTTTTACTTCACAAAATGAGTTGAAGTACACCATTGTAACATCATCCAGAGTGGTTATCTGCAAGAAATCTACTCTGCTGATGAACTTTATTCCAAGTGAGCCATCTTCAATGATGTAACCTGATGGTCTACAATGTAACCTCTCTTATCCGGGCGGTCTGGTACATACTACCATCCATATCTCAGAAATGTCTATAACTAGAATAACATGATATTATGCTAAAATGACTAACTTAAATACAAGAAATGTTGTTATTGCTAGCTATGCAGTTTAGTGGGCAGAGGGAGAAGTCACTACAGAGCATTCATGAATCCATTATCACCCAGCAACAAGTGGTAGTTATTATTAGTAGGATAAACAAACCACCAAACAGGTAAACAGCTCCCTCATGCTTTCATCGAAACCAAACTTTGTTATAAACTACAAGCCATGTGACCAATTTGAACTGTCCAGACAATGGAAGTGCCTAGATAATAGAGGTCGGGATAAGGGAGGTTCACTGCATTATGTGTATGTTAGATACCCACTGGAGGTTTGACAACCCAAGGGCGTGGTTTGGTTACCGAGGCATGGCATTAGTTAGTGACCGAGGCACAGCCGAGGTCACTAATTAATGCCCGCCGAGGTGCCAAACCAAGCACGAGGGTTTAAACCTACTAAAAAATGACAGTGGGTATCTAACCTATTTAGAAAGCAGCTCGTTACCAGCACTGACAAAAGAAGCATATAGTCATGCTAGGTAAGGTCCTTTCTAGCATATTTGCATGTGCCGCCAGCTCAGTGGCCAGTAGTGTTGTTTTAGCAGCTGTTATTTATTTCCAAGGTACTAAAAAGTGACAAGCTGGCCACAAAGCGAGGAGCTTTATAACAACTGGCCACGAAGCGACAAGCTTTATTACAACTGGCCACGAAGCGACAAAAGTTGCAAACAGGTGCAATAACACAGCTGAAGTGTGTTGATGGTCTAATGGCGACAGCGCTGACAAGTCAAATGTGCTTGCTGTAAACTCAGCAACACCAGTAGTTTCACTGATGGTTAGCTAGTTGTGAATGTAGAACATTGTTGGGGTAGCTGTAATATGCATCGAGCAGCTGGCTCGTTCAGTTTGACAGCTAGTTTGGTCAAGTGCTGGTATGGCTGATGAAGGTAAAAACCCAAATCTCACTAACCATACAACCACTAATTAAATCAGTGACATAGGAAACTCTTTGAAGTGTTGTTGAATTTACCATAACAATCTCACGTGACAACAGGTCTCTAAATGAAACTTAGAGCCCTAACCTCAGGTCTCTAAGTGTATAAATAACCTCACTAACTGTGTCAACGTTAAAGAGAATTATTTATGCTGCTTTCTATGTAAAAGTTTAACTATACAACTCTGTGGAATAAAATTCAGTGTATGTTGAAGAGTTACAATGATTTGGCTTTTTTATGTACAAAATTGCAACACATTACAAACCAAAATTAGATCGTGAAAACTGATACGTAGCTTACACTAGTACTTGCATGAGTAAGTACTTAGAAGAAAGACGGAGAAACAACTTTTACAAAATTAAAACATTTAGGGATGATGATTCACTCAAGGACCACATTTATAGATACGTAGTTGCAAACCTTCCAGGGTTAAGGATACTGTTGGCATTACTTAATATTTGTAGCCTAATTTCAACCCCTCGAAATCATACATACAGTAGATACGTATTTACAGTATCGCCAACTTGTCAGTGATAGGCATTATTACAAAAAAAATTTTCCCCTGAGACAAAAAAACATTGAAAAATTAGCACTTAGATACTTAAGATAATAGTATCATCGAAATTACTTCAAGATTGGATGAAATTACTTTAATAAGCCACTAATGTATTTGCCATAAACACAGTAATTAGTTGGCTGGCAGAGTGGTACCATCCCAAAGTAGTAGGTTGAGCAAATCCTTATATAGTAGTAGGGTGGGCAAATCCTTATATAGTCATATCATACATTTTATGCCAACAGGTGTATTATCCATAAATAAATCTCACATGCTTTACATGGGCAGACCCAAGGCTACATACCTATTGGCCAGTACTACAACCAGCTAGCATAAATCACAGCTGACATATAGCCAGGTCAGCACAATTACTAATTTTTTTTTCTCTCTTGATGTGGTAGTAAATGGTGTTTCAGAAAGTGTTCTCAAACAAAAGCGTACAGAATTTATGTATAGTAACCATAGCAATGTAACACCACTTTAGAATGTTCAAATGAGGAGTTCCAGTCTGTAAATACCGCCTACGTATACATTTCTAAACATTTTGATGTTACTTCCGTTCTGTAATCAACTGGCATGTAATGTTGTCAAAGACCGTACTGATCCATACATCTGCTGCAGCAGCAATATGAAGCATCCGTACAAGTTGCTTGAAATACATATTATGTACTACACAACATCATCTGGTAGTCCTGGTAGCACACAGGTTGTTTACTAGTATTATTAATTTTCATTGAATACAAGTATATCAGTTTATGTATTAGTAATTGAATTTCTTGCTGATAAAGGTGACCAGAATCCATAAAAGTAAATAAATTGAGGTTAGCAAATCAGCACTAGATGTGATTATGATGTGATTTGGGTTGAGGCTTAAAAGCCTGAATACCCATTCAATTATGTACATATGTACATAAATTAGATACCTAGATACAATTAGAAAATTAACTATGAATGTAATAGGTGGTTAGTCTATTCAATAGTGGTTGAAGTTCAATGCTTTTACATATAATGCATCTTCACATTTCACCTCAATTTGGTTATCAGCATTCAGTGTTTTTTGTAGATATATGGGTGTAGGTGGTTTATTACGATGTCATCCTATTCACTGAACAAGACCCTTAGATGTTTTTGGACTTGGTTATGCCTAAGCATTACTACAAAGTTGTCATGACAGAAAATTGGGACAAAGAAAGCCCAAGCATCCATGATTCCTAATATATAATACTACTGTACTGTATATGTGCTAGCTGGCACAAGCATGTGCTGTGTATGTATGCGTAGTCTCTCTCAAGACCGCAAGTGTCTGTGCCACACAGCATAATTGTTTGGCCATAAATGTGGTCACTGATCAGATTCAAGAATGCCTCTGATGTCATTTTTTACATGACTAGAACTCACTTTGCTCTTTTCATCATCTCCTTTTTCTTTGTATTACCATTCCACCATCAAGGATGTTAAGGTCA
Organism: Dysidea avara; assembly: GCF_963678975.1. Taxonomy (NCBI): domain Eukaryota; kingdom Metazoa; phylum Porifera; class Demospongiae; order Dictyoceratida; family Dysideidae; genus Dysidea; species Dysidea avara. The sequence goes on along the minus strand of NC_089279.1, from coordinate 26,455,394 downwards.
TGTACTATGATTATGTAATATAACAGCTATGTGTTTCAATTATGTGGTGGCACCAGATCCTTGTGGGGTCTGGGCATGCAACCACCTGGTGGTACAAAAAGAATGATCATCATATGTAATCACAATTCAAGTACATACCCGTAAACAACAGTCAGTTTATCAAATCAGCAATGTGATATATGTACTCCTTTTGCTGATCTTAGGGAGCTGTACACTGTATTGACAAGCAGGGAATACTATCCTGCTTTGTGATGATTTTCTGTTTGTATCTGTTTACATACCTTGGATATTACAAATCTGGTTTTTTTTTGTGGAAGATTAAAATACCGTGAAAGTATACAATGCTGCATACATTGAAGCTAGTGGCATGTTACAAGTGTTGCATTAGTGTATGCATAGTCAGCAGTAAATAGTATAGCACTACAAATTAGCATACAGTTGCATTGTATTGGAAAAAATGAAACAGTTCAACAAATGAAAGGCGCTTCACAGAGTAGTACATCAATTGCTACGATACACCTCCAGTGGTAGTATCCCCCCCTCTCACAGCAGTCATCATGGTCGTAACATGCTTGATGCCAGCAGCAGTCACCACACACCCACCACCAACAATCACAGCCTTTGCCACACCTTCCTTTACAGTAAGGCTCATGAATGGGTCGACTGCATCCTCCTCTAAAGTAATTCCTAGCAGCATTGTAAATTGCAACAAAGAATCTTTTGTCTCTTGGAGCTTTGGTCTCGGATATCTCATTTGTGTTAGAATGTTGTAGTGTGGAGTAAGAGTCTAGCAATTTAGTTATTTTTAAAGCAAACATAAAGAAAGGCATCACTGCTGGTGTATCTCTTCCTATCACTCCCCTTTCCCCGACTGCACGAGATGCATCTTCCAACAGCTTGCCCTCTTCCATTCCTAGTAGATCTTTAACAGCATCATCAAAAGATTTGCTATCATTGCTGACAGGTCCGTCAAATTGGCTGTGGGAGGCATACTGGTGTTGAAGGTATTCAGTATCTGTGATGTTCACTGATCGAGCCATTCTTTTATTCACTTCTTGGAATGAGTTGAAGTATACCATTGTAATATCATCTAGAGTGGTTACGTGTAAGAAATCTACTCTGCTAGTGAACTTTATTCCAAGTGAGCCATCTTCATTCTTGTAGACTCCATGCACTTCATCATGAGTCAACAGGAAATCTGTCAGTTCCCCTGAAGTAGTTAGAGCACACAACACCAACACCAGCCCAGCGATGAGACACTTCATTATAGCCAGTGTGTTTGTTGTGACTACTCTCTCTTGAACAGTTTCTGCTTTTTATACTACTGATGAAGCCAGGGAGGTATCATTGATGACTTTGTTGTGTCAGTACTTGTGTCTCTTGGTGGTTATTCTTACTAATTGCAGTTGGCATTCCACTAACTGGATAATAAAAGGAACATGTTCAATCCCACTTACTGTTTTGAGTGTGTGAAGTGATGTAGTGGTCTTGTACTAACAATGAATTACTCTAAAGCAGTGTGTAGCACTGAAGCAACTGAGCGCAATAAATTGTATCCAATGGTTCACGCACATTAATGTATACATGAAACTTTATAGAAAATGGAAATTTGTCATATACAGTAGGTAACTATTTCTACGGTAATTACATTTGGACTCGTAAAGGTCCATTATGAAAAAGTTTAACTCTGCAACTCTGTGGAATGATATTAAGTATTTGTTGAAAAGTTACATTGATTTGGCTTTGTTATATATAAAATTGCAACACTTCCATTCTTATGAAGTACTTCAAAAATATGCACTCATGCCAGTATTAGTGTAAGTTATGTATCAGTTTTCACAATCTACTTTTGGTTTGTAATGTAGAAAGAATTGACAGCCTGGGAGAAACAGCTTTTACAAAATTAAAACATTTCGTGATGATGATTCACTCGGGGACCACATTTATACACAGTAGTGAATCTTCCAGGATACAGCTGGCACTTAATCTTTGTATTCTATCCCTCAAAATCATACAAACAGAAGCACAGTAGCACACATATACGAATATGTGGTATCACCAACTTGCCAGTAATAGGCATGAGTACAAAAATTCCCCCTAAAACAAGAAGCATTGAAAATTAGCACTTAGATGCTTTAGTGGAGACAAGGTAATACCATGACAAAATTAGTTTAATAAGCCAATAATCTATTTGCCATACCATGTAAACAACACAGCTGGCAGAGTAGCACTATGGTAGAGTGAGCAAATCCTATAGTTACACATACATTTGGCACCAACAGGTGTATTATCCTCACATGCTTTACATGGGCAGACCCAAGGCTACATGCCTACAGACCAGTGTTACAAGCTATTCATACAGTGTCTGACCAGACAACCAACATCAACAACCAGCTAGCATAACTCACAGCTGACATAGCCAGGTCAGCACAATTACAAATTTTTTTTCTTGATGTGGTAGTAAATGGTGTTTCAGAAAATGTTCTCAAACAACAGCGTACAGAATTTATGTATTGTAACCATAGCAATATAACACTGCAATTAAGAATGCTCACACTGCACTTAAGAATGCTCAAATGAGGAGTTCCAGTCTGTAATACCACCTATATATTTAAATCCTATGTACATTAGTCAAATATTTTGATGTTACTTCCATTCCATTCTGTAATCGCTGTAGTTCAACCAACATGTAATGTTGTCAAAGACCATGCTGACACAAACATCTGCTGCAGCAATCTAAAGCCTTTGCACAAGTCGCTTGAAATACATTATTATGTAGTACACAACGTCATGTGGTAGTCTTCAGTACTAGGTAGCACATAGATTGCTTACTATGTGATTAATTTTCACTGAATACAAGTAGTGTATCAGTCTATATATTAGTGACTGTGGTACTGTAGTCAGTAAACACAAGGTAGGCAATGAGACAATTGAATTTGTTGCTCATAGTGGTGACCAGAATCCATAAAAGTAATAAAATTGAGGTCGCGCTATATATAGATAGTGAGTGTATTCAACAGTAGTTGAAGTTCAATGCTTTAACATACATATGTTGTGTCTTCGCATTCCACCAGAATTTGATGACTATCAGCATTCAATGTTTTTGTAGATATAGGTATTAATTCCTGGTGGTTTATTAAAATGTCATCCCATTCACTGAACAAGACACATAAAATAATAACCATGAGACAGACATCACACTGTCTAACGTACATGTTGCTATGCCGTGTGGTGGTCTGTAGCAATGGGTAATCAAGCAGTACTTTATTGTTATAATGATAACCTTTACAGAGTGCTACAGCTGACTCAGCAGGAAATATTTTGTTTTATTATTATATATTATTAGTCAGCACTGATTTTAGTTTTTTAATCTTTATATTTAGTGATATAAAAGTTATGAATGAACGACTATGGTTTTTGATCTTCCTTGGAGGTTATTCGGTAAGACACACTTTCCTATCATATACTTATGCGTGACAAAGTATTTTTCATGTCTTAGGGGATGTGTTATGGAATATGTTATTATTCTGGCAAAGAAAATCACTTCACTTTTTCCATCATTCAAGTAAGAACTGATCCTTTGTGTAACGGCATACCAGTAGCTTGTGTTGTGTAGCAAAAGAAGATATTTAGACTCCAGGGGCAACGATGGTCAAGCTTAAAGAATGGTTTACTGCAATCATTAAAGGTAGACAATACTACATATTTAACTTCTTTCTTGTATACACATAACTTGGCAGGGTTTGCGATTATCTCTTCCTTGCTACTGTCTGTTTGGTAAGTAAGTTTGTTTGTCATCAAAATTGCTTACATGTACTTTGATTTATCTATGTATAGGGTCTTACCCAAGACAGTTTGTAATGGACTTGCTTAATCTTACTTTGTTGTAAGTGACTGAGTATAACTGATTGTAACTGTCAGTTCATTGTAGCAATGCAAGTTTGTATCGTTGCAAAACCAACTCTCTAGCAACTTCAGTGTTATGATTTACGTAATTATATTAAATGTTCTAATGGTAGTAGTGGTGGGCAGGGAACTAGTGACAAGTATACACATTTGCTGAAGTGTTAGTTTCTATGTAAAAATAGTTTTATTTAGCTACATTCCACTTGAATTTACAAAATTTATTTCCCATAATTTAAAATCTCACCCACTCACAATTGAATGTACACTACGCCAGCTGCAGTTGAAAACTAAACACAGTGCCAAGTGTACATGGTGGTAGTTATTAATTTTAACATACATTGTGCATACAGTGCTAGAAATTTGAATGCATTTGGTGTGCAGTAATTGATCATTTACAATGGTACTGTAACTCATATATAAATTTGTGAACTGTATAGTCAGAAATTTTCGAGAGACGAATCATTTGCAAATTTTGCAAGTAATGATAGCTTTGTGAAAATATAGTCATAAAATGTTTTAGGTTTATACACGTAGCTATTACCTCACCAAAACTGTTTCCTAGACTTTCGTGAATTAAAAATATGAAAATCGGATTTTACACAGTTTTGCGAAAGTTTCATCCCTCGAAAATTTCCCACTATACGGTAGCTGTTGATGATAACTTTGATCTGTGTAGGGAAGAAGACTACCAATTGAACACACTGTGGGGCCTAATGGATATTCCTCTAATACTGCAAGCTATTGCCTCAACTACTGTGCTACTAACATTATGGGGACTTTCCCTGCAGCTATTTAATGTATTTCATACTGAGGTGGGTGGGGCTCACATGCAGTTGTTATCAATAGAGTACATGTATTGCAGGCAATTGAATTTCCAGTGGTTGCAACTTTCACAGGTGAAGCTCCCCAAGTTATTGTGAAATGTCTTGAAGCTAAAAGTGTACCATTGCTCCAGGTCTGTTTGTCTGCTGTTTGTCCACATGCAAATTTTGTATACCATGATGGTGCATATACATTACTTTACTTTGACTTGAAATCAAACATTTTTGAATGCCATGTTTTAATGCCAAATGTGTGAATACACAAATTATGTACATATGCACTTGTATGCGTGTATTAATTTGACTGCAAGCCTGTCATTGTTTAATCTGTATAGCACCTTGGGTACCTAGATCTTTGTCAACTATCACTGTATTCTGTGGAGAGAAGAAAACAAGTGTTTGGCTTAAACCAGTCAGGTAAGATTTGACTTTGTACAATGAGCATTGCACTGCACTGGGTATTGTGTATTTGCAAAATTCAGTAAAAGTAAATAACTGAAAATACATCTGTTTCTTGGGATTGGGATGGAGTCATTGTGTGTTGCGATTCCTTTTTTTGCATGGTAGTATTTTACATTGCACAAAACTCTTATTTATTTTACTGCCTGATCAAATATATATATATATATTTACAATCTACTAACCATTGTCTGGTGATTGTGCATGTGGTCATTGTGGTGGCCTTATGTACATGTGTAAGCCACAAAGGACAATCATGCTGTAATTGTTAGAGAAATAAGCTAGATAGTTACAATGTATCACAATGTTGCAGGACAGTCAGTGGCGTGGATTGAAATTTGCTCACAGTGTGTCACGTTGTTGACAACACTGACTACCAAGTTGGGTGGACAAGAATCCACTACTGGTACACCTGCTCCAACAGCTTCAGAAATTCAGCCCAATACTGGTTAGTTTGTGAAAAAGGTTATTGTCTTTAATGGAAAATTGAATTGTAGATAAATTGTTCAATACAGCTAAGAACTCATAATATTAAATGCAATGAATTATTAGCTTTCCAAACCTGCACTGTGGTGCTAGAATAACCGTCCCAGTCCATTTCTGTGAAGTTGTGGTAATGTGTAGAAATGCATATCCTCTTTGAACCGAATCCTGGGGTTGGAGGGATTTTTTTCCTTTCTTTGGCCCCTTTTCTGTTACAACTTTTCAGTCATTAAGTCAGTCACTATATGTCAAGTCAATAAGTCTAAGTCCTTGAAATTAGGTTAGGTAATCCTAAGGCTGCAGCACATGTTGCTGTCAGACCTTCAGTGCTGGTCACTGTAAAGTGTTAGTAATAGTAATAGAACACCCAAATACTCTAATAGAACAGTCATTTTGGCTTTATTGAATAAACCAGTTCATTTAAGACGAAGTATTTTAATTGCTCTGGTATTTGCTATTGTGCAATACTAGACACTGCAGTTAGCCATGGAAATGCAGACAACCACGGACACTAAAACCTTTGTTACACAGAAATTAAAGAAGATAGTTTAGGTTTTAAAAACAACATGGAAAACTGTATTGATTTCTACACCTGGTGGTGGTCTGCTGCTTGGCGAGTTATGAGCCGCTGAAGGTTTAAACACCTGGAAAATATTTGTCTGGTGACAAAGTACACGGAATACTCTAGTACTAAGCTTTGCCAATTGGTTTTCAGGTACAAACTCATGATTATCAGCCATAGAAAGCATTGTTCAGTAATATCTTCAACTTTATGGCTCTATAACTTGCTCAGTACGAAAGAGCAATTAATCTGGTTTTGTTCTATGTACAGAGAATTAGAACATACCGAATACTTTTTAACTGATAGATTTAACCATTGACTATCATTGTGGCTTCAATACGTTTTTATAGGCATCCATAGCATCCAGTTTTACGTGATATGCAAATAATACTAATTGCATTTAAGCTTTTGATGTTGTGTTATACAAGTTTTGATACAGTAATAATAACAAGGGCATTGCACAAAAGTTACTGAAAGATTACCACAAGCGTTTTTATGATGTGATATTCTATTGCAGGACAGTTTCAAAAAGGTTGGCCAGAACCATTATCTACAGCTACCAGGAGAGTTATCAATAATGAAAAGGCCAAATTATGGTCAACAACTGCAGGTTAGTGTATCATATAATAATCAAAAAGAGGTACCTATTTGATATTTGTTTTGGCAGTGCCAAGCGGTATACAACCAGTTCCAGTTAAAGCCCACCACCCTGATCCTGTAATTGAATTTGTTAAAGATGTCCACAAAAAGGTTGTTATTTGTGATTTAATTTTTTAAATGATCTGTAGTAGTAAGGCTGGGACGAAGTGTGAAATCTATCTTTAAATGTTTGCTAATAAAACTGAAGCTTTGGTATTAGCTACAGGTATTTTTGTATTTATACATATCCTATTGTAAGCATTTGGAAAATACATAGCAGCAGTTCTGAATGACACGATCAATCGATTACAAATGTGCATGTCCGCAATCAGTGGTGTAGCCAGACCTTCCGAGGTGGGTGGGCACACCTACCAGTCAGTTTCACTCCCATGCAATTAACTACCATGAAATACGAGTCCATCTTTTGGGACTCTTCATTATATTGTTAAACAAACTGTTTGAAAGTGCAGTGTCACTAGCTACTAAAACTATGTTGCTGTTTTTGCAGCTTAACAGCCTAATGCTATTGCATGATTTATATCAAAGCTCGGAGTACACCCATACCTCGAGCTCAATCACGTGCAGCCCAGAAGTAGGTAAACACTGACTTGCATATCCTGATGGCGCCAACTATCCAATTTTCCGTAAAACACTGATTTCCTTTTCTTCCTGCTTCAGCCTTCATCTGCTCCATTTGTATAAGTCTTGATGATACATGACAAGCTCGTTGATGCCAGCCTTAACTTTGTGAACGCGTCGATCATGGCCAGCTGCAGCCTGCCTTGTTCAGTGTCTTGGCTAGTTGATTCGCTGTAACACTATAAGTAACTACACTCTAGGGCATCACCTTTACTTTCATAATCCTATAACGGCCCACCACATGGCAACTGATTCCATTTTAACTTTTTAAAACAATCATGTGATGCCACTCTCTGGGTATTAAATAGAATAAAATTGTAATTACTGACTTCAAGTTAAAATACCCTATGTCCGCTCCTAATAAACAGCTAGCTACTAACAGCTGTAGCACAAGCCTGTGGTCCAATTAGCTAACTACCTGGCCTAAATGCATTTCACTACAGGTTGCTTTATTAGCTAGTCATAGTTAGTTCCTGTTGGCTTTTTTGCTGTGCATGAATAACCTGGATTTGACACACATAGACATAGTGCAAGTCACAGATAGGTAGTCAATTAAGTCAATAATCCCACATTGATGTAATGTTTTGCAAGTACAAACATTATTGCTAGCCACAACAGTGTCAGTTTAAAAGCTATAAATTGCTATGATGTTTAACACAGTTTAATTCAACGATTTTTCTCTACCGAAGCAAACTTTTGCACTACTAGCTATATCCAAGTCAAGTTGATTTGATAAATCTTTTTCAATAGAAAGAATGGCAATATCATTCAAACGATCTCATTCATTGTTGACCAACGATACGTCTTAATTATCTTCAGTGAAGAAAAACATCTCTCACATTTGGCTGAAGTTACTCCAATAGTCATGGCAATCTGTACAACTTTTATAAGATTTTGAAAAGCTAACTTTAAAGGGATCAACTCACAGAAAACATCACAAATGTCATCCATGGCTTTATCACGAAGAGTAGCCTTAGCCAAAGTTGCTTCAGTTTTTACAGCTTCAACATCAACTCTATATTTATCAGCAACCATTAACAGTCTGTCTACTTGTAGGAAAGTATTACCTTCAGGGTTGCATGCTTGAATGCCTTGCATCACTTGCACGTTCCCAAAAGAAAATCGTTTTTTTAATTCTGAAACAAATGCATCCAGTACAGGGTAAAATAGAGTGACCTTAAAATGTTCACTGATGGATATATTATGGACCTCTCTATGTCCAACAGATGTCAGCACCATTGCATTATCAAATTTATTGGGTAATTGACTTTGTCTTTTTGACCTCTTACCACAAGACTCCACTGTAATTTTATAATGATTTGACACCATTGTAGCATATGAATACACTTTCACCCAGTATTCAGTCGTTCTGTACCCCTCAAGAATTTGAATGGTTGCAGTTGCCAAGTCAGCAGCTTTAGCAAGATTGATATTGGTAGATTGTAGTGTATCTGAAAGTCCCCCTAGTACACGAAAGCACTTTATCAAACACTACCAGTGAGAGCACAAAACTGAACTGCTTAATTTGCAAGAGCAGTCCTCTTGCTTCTACTGCTTTGGATCGATCCCTGTCATCTTCTAATATTTCTAGTGTTTCCAATAATGAATCAAAAGTTGAACAAATTGCATGCACTGCACTTTGACGACAGGCCCATCTTGTATTAGACAGTCCTTGCAGCTGATGTACTGGCTTGTCAGGGTAACGTTCTTTTTGTACATTTATGAACAGAGCGTGTGCCTTGGATGTTGATACAAAAGTATACAAAGTTTGAATTAGTGTGAAAAATTCCCAAGCTAAAGGAACTGTCTTAGAACAGTCTACCAATGCCAAGTTTAGGCAATGGGCATAACAATGAATATAAAATGCTTGAGGAGCAAACATTTGTATTTTGGTGCTGGACACCTGAGCAGTTGCCACTCATTACAGCCACACCGTCATAACACTGAGACACAATTTTAGAAATATTGAACTTGTACTTGTCTATAATGCTCTTTATGTATCCCGTGAGGCTTTCAGCATTAAAGTTCTCTGCTTCAACAAAGGTAAGAAATCGCTCATGGATATTTCCAAAGTCAACATCTACATATCGGAATACTATTGCCAACTGTTCTTTTTTGCTGCAGTGTTTACTTTCATCTGCCATTATTGTAAAATATTTTGCCATATTGATATCATGTGCAATTTTTTCACGAATCATGCCACCCATAATTTCTAAAATGTCATTTTGAATGTATGGTGATGTGTATACTGCATTTTTAGAAATATACTTTAATCTATCTTCAATGGTTTTATCATGATTGGCTAATAGATGAAAATTTTCAAGAAAATTACCTTTATTTAATGATTGCTCTGACTCCCTGTGACCCCTTAAAGCAATATTTTGTTGACAACATAGCAATATAACCTCAGCAATTGATTTAATATAATGAACATTCTTTGCCACCTGCTGAGCTCTTGTTGACCCAGCCATGTCAGCAACTGAGGAATTTGATCGCTGCATATGTTTGTAACCATTTAAACAAATTATGGCATCTTTGTGATGGATGCTTTTATCATGTTTAGGAAGTCCTCCTTATTTGCATAATGCATGTTTGCATAATGCATGTTTCCAGTTACTAAATCCTGTTGAAACAAAAGCTTCATCCACTCTTCCCGCAGGTCCTAGTGCCTGATGCAAAAAAGCGACATGGAAAACAGAATACAGCATCTACTTCTTTTGAGTTCTCTATCCATGGGTGTTTCTTATACCACTTACTGTTGAAAGAACGTTTCTTCTTCCCACATATTCGAAGTGGAAAATGTGGACAAACTGGTTGAGCAGGTGACTCATGGGGGCCCACAGCAATATCCTTTGGCGTACATCTATTGATTGCACTGCTGCTACAAGATGTAGTAAATCTAGATACTACAGGAGTATCACAAATGTTAACAGAATTGATATATGTGCTAGCAGTGGCACTGGTACCAAGTTTCATTAGCTGTTGCGAATTGTCTTCCTCACCTTCGCTAGTGGAGCTTATTGTCAAAACGTCAATTTCGGCATCATCCAGATAATGTTCATCATCATTATAACCGTTTTCTGCATCATCCGATTCACTTTCGTCGTCCGACAGTATCACAATGCTATTTGTTTGAGTGTCTGTTACAATTTCGTCACTTCTACTGCTGTTGTCACTTTCTGCTTCCGATTCAGAATTGTCTTCGTCTTCTTTGTCTCTGGATCTTTTTATACCAGCACGAAAATAGTCTAAAAGGCTTGGCTTAATTCTGGACATCAATAGCTCACAGTAAGTTCGTTTTGATCACATGATTTAAATTAACTGATCACGTGATCCAAATCAACTTAAATGTGCGTCGATCACATGATCCAAACTAATACGTCTTTTAAAGAAAGTGCACGGAGCAAAAGCAATCTTTTGACGCTCAGGGGGCCAGGCCTCGAACTTTCCAGGCGAGACGCAGCAGATACCCGTGATGTAAATTTTGACGTTACAAATCTTGATATTTGGGTGGGCACGTGCCCACCCAGGCCCACCCTTGGCTACGCCACTGTCCGGAATACTGCAATCATGCAAAAATAAATGCCAACTAGTGGCTAAAATGACGTTTTCATACATTATCTATCAGGTTTCAAGGCTTTAACTATGGTAGCAAGCTAAATTGTGAGTTTAAAAATGGGTGTGGCACACAACAAACATCATTCATGCAAGACACATCAATCGCACAAGATACATAAGCAGCTTCAATAAAGAAAATGACATTTATCCATAATTTTTTTGTAGGCTGTGAGTGCATTCTGAAGCTTCGAAGGATAAGTTTATAATCTGAAGTTTACTTAACCTTCAAACCTACAAAACATATGAAGCTTCATCCCAACCCTAATGTTTGCATAGTAGATGTAGCTACATAGTACAAACTCTAGTTATTTTTAATGCCTTAGTTTCTGTCAATATATAGTGTTGATTGTGCATGCATACTATTTCCAATCTTTTGTACTTATAGTTAGTGTTGCACCGATATCCAAATTAGCCGATTATTCCGATAACCGATATTAAGCAACAGAATTAGCCGATACCGATAACCGATCCGATGTACACCAATAACACTAACACTCATCCTCATCATTATTAAATGGCTCATATTAGTGACATAACCATTGATATACAGCTCATTCTAGGCTAAAATGTAAAGTTAGATGTATACCACAAGTAAAAGTTACTCATGGTAAACAGGTTTTAAGTACATTTTACTACTGCTATATACAGTTGAGACAAGTGGCTGGTACTACATAGAAACCTAAAAACCTCAATTTATTGTTGGGCATGGCCTAAACCCTGACAGTTTATTATGGGCATGGCTTGTAGTCACCGCTAAACCATTCACACATAACTTAATTAAAATGCCAAATAACTTAGGTCTAGCCTCCCCCACATCATTATACTACACAGCACAGTGGAGATTAACATCGGCCTTGATTTAATCAAAACCGATTAATCGGCTAGTAACCAATAGTAACCAATATCGGCCCGATACCAATTATTGAACTGATTATCGGTGCAACACTACTTATAGTATAGAATTACTTTGCCATCTTAAATACCAGTGGTTTATTTTTTGAGAAGTGAACATTCCAAAGAAAGTTGTTTGCTGGCTATAAGTATGTATGTACCATTTTTCAATATACGTACATATGTATTGTCACATGTGTTGTTGTGTTGTAATCCATACTTCTTAACATTTTACAGATTACACAGATTCCTGTTAAGGTAAGCATATGTGTATGCTTGTATAGTACTTAGGTGATGTATTACAGGTGAAAGAAAAACTTAAAAAGAAACCATTCTTTTCGTACTTTCTTGCTGAGGTATAGTATACATAATTTTACCGTTGAATGTACCAATACTATAATAGTGTGCAGTGTATACTAGTAATGTGTAGTTACTGTAAATATGTAGTGTTGTATTCATGTCACTTTGTGATCTAATGATGATGTCATTTGCTACTCTTGATGACTACATCAGTTACCTGATGACAGTTTATCCACCAAGATCTCTGAAGCTCACAGCCACGTGCACGCATAAGCATCATACTTGCACACGGATTTATGTGCAAGCATGTGTGTGTGGTATACATAGTATAGTAAATAGTGTATACGTGAATGTACAATAATCTATTGTTCTGTGCACATAGTTACCAGATGTATCTTTACATGAATTATTTGTTGATGCCCAACTCCACACCTGGGCTGTCAAATGTGAGTTTAACCTACCATTGTGTTGTTGCATGCTTTATTCAGTGTTTATTGTGTTGTAATCCATGTGTATGTGCGTACGTATGTGCGTGCGTACATGTATGTGTGTGCGGCTATAATGTCCAGAGAATAAGTGGCACACTTTTTCCTAGTGACATACTTATGAATTAGGGATAATAATTTATTTACAAAACCATGATTATAAGAATATCCTGAAAATATGGCTCTTTCTTGTTTTACATAAAGAATACTGTGCAGTTATTTTGCTTTGTTTACTCTGCATTCATATGAATTTCATTTTTGTATTTAGCTTTGTCGCAATTGGTAGTTTCATCGTATAAAGAAGACCATTATGGAGTAGTACAAAGGGTAAGTATGTGCAAGACACTGGCTACCTCTGTGATAGTTATCCAAAGAAATTGTTTGTATATTCTTTTCCTCTTTTATAGTCTTTACCAACAGTGATGTCAACTCTAGTGAATTTGTCACAGGTACGTATTACCGTACTAATCGTAATATGTTGTAATGGGAATATGGTATGCATCAATACTGTGCAATAGTTTTTTTTTTTTTTTTATGAGGGTTAAAGGAATCATACACCTGTAGCTATGTATTGAATTGTGCAGTGTCTATAGCACCATGGTAATGTGTTGAAGCAATGTAAAAAAAGCACTGTAGGTGCCTTTACAGCAGTATATATCTAGCAGTGATTGTGTATCAATGTTAATGAACTCTTCTTAACTCTTAACTGACTTGGAAAGTTTTCACAAATGATTGTCACACTCTGTGTGTGTACCATTTTCACGCCTTACTTCAAAGGAAAGCGAAGGTGTATAAATGTCATATAGCACTTCTATCAGTGCTCATAGTAAGGATATATTTTTGATATACTACCTCCATTTCTCATTAATGCATTCCAGGTATTCCCAGCATTCTTTAATGAAACTGTACTGCTATACTGTAGAGTCCAGTTATTAGGCGCACATAATTATTAAGGGTATATTTCCTGTTAAGGTATGGTATATTTATGCTAGACACCTGTTTGTTAAGTGCATATGGTTGAAATTACTGCTGCAAGCTCATGCTATGTAGAATGAATGTAGAAGATCATTAGAACAAACCAGAAGTATCACAGTACACTCGATGTCTCACCAGGCACATGTGGTTTGCACGAATGTTGCTATCCAAACAGAAACTCCTTTATGGTCATTTATAAGCACACGCACTTAGCAACTAGCTAGAGTCATGTAGTAACACTTGATGGGATTGATTGTAATGTAAAGTTAAGCTGTGGATTTGGAAATGAAGGTTGCTGTTTTATTGCATGAAGAAGGTCACAAATTTTGCTATATTGATTGATAATAGACACCTGGCATGATGTCATGTATAGCACATAGTGTGGTGCTTAAGGTTACGGGATTTGTAAACCCACGTGTACACTATTATATAATATTTTCATGATTTAGGGTTTTGATTTTTCTTAAGGTTACGGGTTACCCAGTAAATAATTTTGTAGGCGCTTTGCTTATAGTTCTGTTTAACTGTTTTGCATGGAAGAACACACTAAATTAAGATGGTATATTAATGTACAAGTAATACCTAAAGCGGCGATACACTCAACAAGGGATGCGCTTGTACAGAAATACAGTCACTAAACAGCGAAACTGTTGAGTTGTTATTCATCAAAAACCAGGTTTCATGGGAAGCCACACCATGATATTTAGCATTAATAAGCTATTACTTAGTGATTTCTAGGTCCTCACGAACGAATTGAGTTGTTATCCGATTGTAACAGCACTGTAGTGCACTCGTGCGGTATTTCTGTAGAAGAACTAATCTCCATTATCCTTGAAAGATACGATAACTGACCAGCCTCTGGTCAGTTTTCCAGTCTCCACGACAGGACCTAGATAATTTAACCACCCATTGACACAGCCATAAAAAATTAGTACTAATTGGCTGACAGCTGCTATTTTTGATGAATAATAACCACATTAAGCAGTAGCGCTAAATGCTGGTTCAACCATATTATGGGGACTTAATTTTACGTTTGACTATCTTCCTCAGTAAGTTATTAACACTCACCTTGTATGATTCCTCCGCTATTAATACGTGGCTATATAACGCTTGAAGTTAACAGCTTTCTTACTAACACCTGCTCGAGTTTCGTGTCAATATTGCACCATCCATTATCCAGCATCGAAAAATAATAACCTATTATTAAGCGCCTAACCCGTAACCTTAATCCAATGTTACCAAATATTTTAACTTCTCATTACTTGACATGGAATTCAAATGTTGTTATGGAAACATGAGTTGTCCCCATGCCAAATAGTGAAAACTATGAACCAAAAATCAGACCAATGAAGAGATGAGAACTTACTAACAATTCTAAGGTTTGAAGAACATCACTTGTGAGGGACTGACAAGAGGATTTGTGAATAATGTGTATAGTTGCTGAAATTTGGCAACAAAGTGGTCTGAAACAAGACACTGTGGTCACAAAATTAATTTTTAAATTCATATCACAAGCACTAGAAACATTATTTCTTAGAAATGGCTCCATCAGGAGGACCTAGACAAGAAGCCAAACTAGCAGCTTGTTTGTACAAAATGTTAACAACTTGTTTGATAGTCCTGATTTTTGGTTCAGGAAAATATTGCCATTACTGACCAACTTACAGGTGCGCCAGTTTCTAAGTGTGTTGTTTCTATGTTATTGTAGCAAGCGGCCAACTGACAATACTGTATTAAACTGTGCATGAGGTCACACACCAGTCATATCTGTCTACGCATGCGTTATACAACAATGGCACTAAATAGAATACAATACACAAAATTAATAGTCCAATGTGTTATACTATTCCCTCCTTTAGAAGAATTCGTCCCAAGTTCAGTGGTGAACAAAGTCAACAAGACGGGCAGTAGGGTGGTGTGAGCGTGCTGGGTACTTCCGTGTTTCTCCAGAAGTCATAGGTAGGCTGTCACTATCTTCATTGTCACTGTCACCATCACTCACAATCTGCAAAGTTGGAGCTTGAAATTGAGTTGGACGAGGAGACTGAGTAGATTGTTCAATGCTTTCTTTACATTGCAGTGGGTTCACTCTATTACATGGCTTCAGACGGTCAAAATGTACAATACATCTCTTAGAACGGTGTTCAGTATGTTGAATTCGGTATGTTGAATCAGAGAGCTGCTTAACTATAGTGTATGGCCCAGTCCATGGTCTTTGAAATTTCTTTGATTTTCCTGGTGGGACAACTGGATTGAATAGCCAAACTGAATCCCCTTTGTGATAAGGACACCCATGAGATTTCTTATCATAGATCTCTTTCTGTCGATGCAGGTTGTTGCTTTTAGATAACCTTGCACAACTTTGTAAAATTCTTGTAGTGTTTGCTGAAGTTTAGCAACATAATCATTATGTGGTACAGGCTGCTTGCTGGGAAGCTGAAACGCTAAGTCCACCGGAAGTCTAGCTTGGCGTCCAAACATCAAGAAGAAAGGGGTGTAGCCTGTACTTGCCTGCACACTAGAGTTGTAAGCATAACAAAGTGGGCGTAAGTGGTCTTCCCAATCCCATGGATGGTCTGCTACTGCAGTGGACAACATTGATAACAGAGTGCGGTTAAACCACTCCACAAGACCATCTGATTGTGGATGATAAGGGGTTGTCCTGGTCTTACGTATCTGCAAAAGGTTAGCAATTTCTTTAATGACTCTTGATTCAAATTGTCTTCCCTGGTCCGAATGGAGTTGCTCCGGCAGAGAAAACCTAAAGAAAAACTCATCCACCAGCTTTTTTGCAACTGTACCTGCTTCCCGATTGGGTAAAGCGTATGCTTCTGTCCAACCGGTGAAATAGTCTGAGACCACAAGGACATAGGAATTCTTCTGGGAGCTCTCTGGTAAGGGTCCTAGAATGTCCATTGCTACCAACTGGAGGGGATAGCCAGGATGAACATTTATAAGCTGTGCTCTTTGTTTAGAGGCTGGGGTTTTCCTCATCACACAATCAGAGCATTGTTGGCACCACCTGTGGACATCTTCAGTATGACCAGGCCAGTAAAATCTCTCTCGTAATGGTTAAGGGTTTTGTCTTCCCCCAGATGACCACCAACAGCCCCACTATGTAAATCATGTAGGATCTCCTTTTGCAATACAAGTGGAACTACCAGCTGTGCCCATTTCTCTTCCCCATGGCAATCTTCATAGCCATGAAACAATAGTCCCTGCCGGATGTACAGTTGATTCCACTGCTGGAGAAGTAGATGAAACTTTCTGTCCTTTCCTTGAGTCATGTTGGGAGATGGTCTTTTGTTTTCAGTAACAGCCTTTAAGATAGGACCAACTACATCATCAGCTTGCTGCAATTGTTGTAAATCTGATGTAGTTCTTTCAGTAAGTCCATCAGATTGTTGCATAGTCACAGAATACAAGGTAACTGAGTACTTGGGGAACAGCTCAGTGGTAGCAGTAGGATAAATATCCTGTTTGTGGATGGTTTGAAAAATGGGTAGGATGTCGGGAGAGTGCGTCCGCATTTTGGTGATGGTGTCCCTTGTGTTGTTGGATCTCAAAATCATACTCTTGTAGGCGTTCTACCCATCTAGCTAGTTGGCCCTCTGGTTCTCTTATTGTGTGCAACCATTGCAGACTGCCATGGTCAGTGCGAAGTACAAAGCGTCGTCCTAATAGGAATGGTCGGAAATGATGTATGTACGTAACTGCTGCAAGCAACTCTTTTCTAGTAACTGAATATTTCTGCTCTGCTTTGGACATAACTCGGCTAGCAAAAGCTATCACTTTCTCAGTGCCATCCTCGTGTGGTTGAGACAATACAGCACCAATACCGCAGTGACAGGCATCTGTGTTGAGGATGAAGGGTAAATTAAAATCTGGATATGCCAGAATGGGGCTGGAGTGTAAACAAAGTTTTAACTTAGCAAAAGCATCATCACATTCTGTAGTCCACTTGAAATCTCTCCCTCTTTCTGTCAGACAATGTAGTGGCTGGGCAATTTCTGCAAACCTTTGAATAAATCTCCTGTAGTAGCTTGCAAGGCCTAAGAATTGTTGCACCTCTTTAACACTACAGGGAGTTGGCCAGTCTACTATGCGTTGTGTTTTACTAGGATCTGTAGCAATACCCTCAGATGAGATGACATGTCCTAAGTATAATACCTTTTTTTTGAGAAAAGTACACTTTGCAAGTTTGGCTTTTAGACCAACCTCTCGCAGACATCCTAACACTGATGCTAAATGTCCCAGATGTTCTTCAAACGTGTGGCCAAAAATGATTATGTTGTCTAAATAAACCAGACATTCACTCCATAGCATACCAGATAGTGTGAGATTCGTTAACCTCAGAAACGTTGCAGGGGCATTGCAGAGACCAAAAGGCATAACATTAAATTCAATCAGACCTTCTCGTGTGATGAATGCAGTCTTCTCCTTACCCTTCTCTGCAATACCCACTTGCCAATATCCACTCAGCAAATCGATGGTACCGAACCATTTGGAACCCGCAAGAGACTGAAGAGTTTCATCAATTCTCGGGAGAGGGTAGGCATCCTTGTGTGTGATAGCATTCAGCTTCCGATAGTCCACACAGAAACGTGTGGAACCATCCTTCTTTTTCACAAGAACAACTGGTGCAGCCCACGGACTTCTTGAAGGCTGAATGACCTTCTCTTGCATCTCCCGTAACAGTTTTCGCACCTCTTCATGTTGAGCAACTGGAATGCGACGAGCTGCTTGCCTAACTGGTGGTGCATCCCTTGTATCTATAGTGTGCTGTATCTCATCTGTCTTACCAAGGTCCCCTGAGTTGTCTGCAAACACATTACCACATTGAGATATCACTGCATACAACTGTTCTTGTTCCTGTTGAGTTAGCTCTTCTCCTGCAGATTCCACTGCTTGCCACAAAAGTTGTCTCTTGCTGTCTGTTTCAGGTATGGCATCACCATCACTAACTCCAGCTACTAGTACTGAGTCTTCTTCCACAGAGTATGCTGTAGCTACTTTAGTATCCTTGTGAATAGTAATAGGATCTGGGGAAAGATTCAACATTCGGATGGGCACTACTGGGCTGTCTGTACTTCTCTGGGAATCCACGATTGAAGTTGCAACCAGAATGAATGGCTTACGAGGAAGCACAAGCCGTTCCATGATCAGGGTGCCAGGGCCAATTGGTCCCTGCAGTACTGCACTAACTTCCATCTCACTAGAACCTGGAATACACACATCATTAGATAACACTACACTCACATTGTCTACTGGGTCCATTTTGGCTCCTACTCTGGTTAGTGTGATGGGTTTTCCATTTTCATTCAATGTTATTAGTCCCCGGGGCAGATCAATGGCACATTAGTTAGCTTCCAAAAAGTCAATTCCCAGGATAGCCTCCGTCCTTAGGTCAGCAATGATCACTTCAATAGAATACTAGTCACCACTTATTTCTAACTGTGGTGTGGCTGTGCCCTTGACTCTCAGTGGGACACCGTTAACACCCACCAGTCCTGGATTTACCCATGGTTTCAGCACTGATTGGCCCTTAACTCTACTCCAAGTGTTAGTGTCTATGAGTGAGACAGCTGCTCCTGTATCTATCATGCATTGCAAGGGTTGGATAAGAGTTAATAGTACCATTAATGTAAAAGGCAGCATGTGGGTTGACAGCAAATAAATCAATGACGTTATTGGCCATGTTTATGTCACCCTCCCCTGCCTGGCCTATGGCAAGGGGGGTCGTTCGTTTCCCTGAGGCCTTGATGGGTGGCGGAGAGCACACCCTCTAGCATAGTGCCCTTCCTTTCCACAGCGAAAACAGGTCACAACACTGGTGGACTCATGGTCTCCTACTTGTCGACGGCAGGATGGTTTGGAGGTAGCTTTCAGTTCATTGAACTTCTTGCGGGTCATACTCTCCTCTAGCTGTGACATTCGTAGGGCTAATTTGTCCATTGCCTGCACTAGGGATTGCTCCATAGAATGGGAAATATTAGCGGTAGCTTGATTTCCTGAACTATAGCTGACAGCACTAACAGTGGTTTCTTCTGGTTCTGAGGTTATGTTGCCCACCATAACTGGTTTAATCAGGTACGATTCAACTTCTAAGTTAGCATGCACAGCTTCATCCAGCTTTTTGGGCTTCTGCTGTTTTACTGCAAATGCAACCTGCGGGTTGCTTAGCCTACTCAGATAATGTGTCAATGCCAGTTGTTCTTGGCTCCATCCATCGAGGTCTGGAAGTGCCTTTTCAGTTAGCCGTCGAAGGTCTTCAGCGAAGTCTGCCCATCCTTCATTTGGCTTTCTCGTTCGCACTTGCAGTTCTGCATTGTACAATTCGTGCTTGCTCGTCGGCTCAAATCTTTCTGTTAGGGCTGTCTTCACGTGATCGTACGTATCTCTCGATTCCTCAGGTAGTCCTTGGAATGCTTTCTGCGCCCTCCCAGCAAGGCACACTTTAATCCAATTCAACTTCGCCGCAGCATCCCACTCGTTGACGGTAGCCACATTCTCGAATCGAGTGATCCACTCATCCCATCCGTCTCCTCCTTGATACGCTTCCGGAATTATCAGTGGCTTACTGGTACGGGACATCTCCTCACAGGTTGCTGTAAAATAACCGCAAACACAACAGCTACAATACTGAATCGCGTGGACTCGCCTTGTGGGGTACCGATTCAGACCACGGTACAAGGTATTATCGCCTCGGGTTAACAAGGATATTCTACTATCAACGATATCCTGCCGACTACGCCAAGTGTAGCAAGCGGCCAACTGACAATACTGTATTAAACTGTACACGAGGTCACACACCAGTCATATCTGTCTACGCATGCGTTATACAACAATGGCACTAAATAGAATACAATACACAAAATTAATAGTCCAATGTGTTACATTATCTTGTACTGTTATGTGTATTTTTGTACCTTGTAACAGCACGCTATTATTCTCCCAACAATTTAAGCCTGCTACCAGCTGATACACAACACAACAACACCAAGCCTGCTTTAATTATGTCATCAAAATTTTGTTCGACAGTCACTCACTATCCCGTAACCTTAATAGGTTTAGTCATTAGTGTTGTGAATATATTACGACTTTTTTTTTTCATGACTAATAATTACTTTGGCATGCTTAAAACATTGTTATGAGCTCGTGCTTGTGCTTAATCGTGTACTCACAATCGAAATTTTCTACACGCTTGTGCTTTTACACTTACATTCAGCCTCAGCAACACCAGTGGCAGATACAAGGAAGTACAGGGGGCACGTGCCCCCTCCCCCCCTCCAAAAAGAAAACAACAATGCACATAATATACTGTACGGAGGAGGAAAAATTTGGCGGATCAAGGAAAATATCACTGTTGGCAAAATAAAAATTGGCGAATTGTTAGCAAAGCACACACCCTATTTAATTAATTAGATTACTAATTGCTGTGCTTGAACAAGGATCTGGAGTGCCACACTTTCGGTGCCTGGAGTCAACAATCAACTAAAAGGTAATACTATATAGACAGTAGATCTACACCCTCTGGAATAGTGAATATCATACTTGATATGGTAGCACTCCAAGGGTAGCACTTGCTATTTGTCACGCCTATTTCAAGGTGAGGTTTGAGGATCACGGATACAGCTAGCTACCTAGTGAAGTAGTCAAGGCAGGCTTGGCTCTAGTTTGATACCTGGCCCAGTAGCCCTTGGTTGAGTAGAAAATCTTTTAGTTTGAGGCTTGGTTTGCTGTTTTCTTCACTAGCAAAATACTTGTATGGGGAAAATTTGGCAAATTCATGGTCATTTGCCAAATTCACTTTTAGCGGCACCAAAGTTTCCCTACATATGGTATATAAGATCAAGATACTAATAGAGCAGTCAGTAAAATACTCTAATAGAACAGTCACCACATATAACACTATTGAGAATCCTCCATAGTTGCTGAGTATATGCAGAACTATCCCATGCATAGGCACACGTAGCCCAGGGGCTTAGCCAGGATTGTTTGAAGGGGGGTTCCAACAGCAGTATTGAGTTACTAAAAGCTGGGGGCTGTGCCCCAGCCCTTGAGAGACTTTCGATATTTAATGAATCAAAACTCAGCAAATTGCTATATTGTATGCAAAAATAGTACATAAATTATAATGCATATAAGTGCCCCTGGACAAAGCTACCTAATGGAAACAGGCAGCACAACACATAGAGACACATATAGACATCTGCAAGTGATAGTTATTCTACTGGTATAGGAACCATGAATCCACTGATACAAATGGAATGACTTACAATCAAAAATATTATAACTACAAATTAATATGCATATCATGGATTCATTTTGCATGCCCAAGTGATAGATTACTGGAGTTCCATATCTTTAAACACTGCACACCAAATCTGTAGCAGTATAAAAGTTAATGGTAGAATGTCTTTAAAAAACTCCACCAATGAAATTCCTTAATATACCATATACATACAAATTTTCGAGGGACATTATTTTTCGCGGTTGCTCAGATTTCTGCAAAATTTTCTTCCTCAAAAATTAACGATTATCAGGGTTAGCTCTATGCTTTCTAATAGACAACCTCAGTGAAAAACTACTGATCCTTGAAACCACGAAAATCCTGAAATTTGTCGGTCCACCAAAATTACCTACTTTGAAAATTTGTACGTATACGGTATCATACAGTACAATAGTACTGTATAGTAGGGACGATGAAGGTGTGGACGTGGTCCACGAAGAAAAATCTATCCAAAATCATCTTCAGAAATCCTTCACGGCCATTTCACAGTATTGATCAGGTATAGACAAGCCCAAATATGTCTTCAGAACGACCTGAAACGTTTCTGACGAGGTGCTACGAAATTAAAAAAAGAAATTATTTTAGCGAATTTTCTACTGCCTCACTGCCTGCCTCACTGATACGTTCAGTCAAGCGTAGCGGAAAACTGGCTACTGCTACAGCCTTGCTTCTTTGGCGGAAACGCTTCGAATTTTGTTGAGAAAAAACCATTCACAATATTAAATACCTACAATGTGTGTGCTACTGTCTCACTGTTTTATCTTTGATCCTTCTTTATCGTAGCCATCTCTCATGGGTACGGCTTCCATCAAAGCACGCACACCACAGTGCCCCAACATATTGGAATAAACGTGTAGCATAATTGTAGCAAGCACGTGATTTTAATGTTGGGATACACCTCGGAATATGCTGCTGCCTGTTCAACATCGCCACTACACACACACATAAAAAAAAAAAAGGATTAGAGTGTTTGCTTTGGCTCGAAAGTGGTTTCTCTTCCGAGTTTAAAAAACGGTTGTATATGGCACCTCTCTACAGGCTCTATGGGTAGCTTTCCCAGAGCACTTTTCAGGCATACTACAACTGAAAAATACCATAGTGTCTCGCCGTCTAGAAAGTGGGCGTGACCCATACTTACGCGAACTAAAAGTAAGAGCAGCCCTGAGGCTTTGTTGAGAGAATTAGTGGAAAATAATACTGTAGACACACTATAAAACAGTTGAAAAGATACTTCTGTGGGTAATGTGTTGTTTAAAGCGGTTTGTTAAAAATCCGCATCCTTAGGAACGTTTAGTTGTGTATTTCGAGAATTGCAGGGGGGGGGGGGGGGGGGGGGGGGAGAATTACTAAATACGGTTATTTAATAAAATTTACAAAAAATGTATACAAACAAGTGCAAGAAAAAATTAGGAATTTTCCATATGAGTAGGGACTGCAGCAATAAAAAGCACTGAAACAAGCCGCTGAGACAAAACACAACTGAATGATTGCATTTTAATCCCTACTTTAGCCTGCTATGATGTATGGTTAAAGTAGGGATTAAAATGCAATCATTCAGTTGTGTTTTGTCTCAGTGGCTTGTTTCAGTGCTTTTTATTGCTGCAGTCCCTATTCATATGGAAAATTCCTAATTTTTTCTTGCATGGATATTTACATGCATTGTCTATTACAGTATACCTGACTGCTCTATTAGAGTATATACCTGACTGCTCCATTACAGTACATTGATCTTTTTAACTAGTTTTCAAGAGGGCTCATGTGATGCCTCTGTAAATCCTTTCCTGAGAGATGAATGCAGGCTTTATAAATTGTTGTGCTGTGTTACACACTATTACTCATTTTGTCCTGCCACACTAAATGGTGTGCTAGGGTCCTACTGTAAACTCAGAAATCTAAATTTTACAGAGGGGTTCCTGAACCCCTTGGAACCTTCCCTCCCTACGTCCCTGTAGCCTGCTAAGGAAATGAAATGCACATGGTCTTGTGTATGCCATTCTTTAGGTCCATAATAATTATAGCTATAGCTATAGCTAGCTAAATTACTCATGACTATCACTTATCCCTATACAACTCTCGATCAATATACCATATACCCAGAAATTTTTGCGGTATGTATATTTCACGGTTATGTACTTCGTCAGGAATTTCGTGCTTTAAATTTCATGGATGCCTCTTTGCCCAGGATTTCACGTTTTAATTTTCACGGATCAATTCAAAAATTTTTGTTCTCTGCTACACAGCTACGAAGGATTTGGATTGATTTTTACTTCAAACATCATACAGATTAATAAAGTGCGTAGGAACCAAGTAGCACAGTCGAGGCAATCTCTGTGTGAGGCATAGTTTAGTCTTGCAGTAGGCTAGCTACTTTTGTGAGCCATGCCCACTTTAAAATTGGGAATGAGTGATACTGTTTGTAAGCATATATGGAGTCCACATATGCCTACAAACACTATCACACAACAGGAGCCACACTACTTTCAGGATAGTGAGTTGAAGCTTCATAAATTTTCATGTGATAAAATTTCACAGTAGTCATACTAACCACAAAAGCCAGGAAAATTATGTACCACAAAAATTTCCAGGTATACGGTAGTCCACTTAAAAGCAGTCCTGAACATGTAAAATACTTTAGCATCTGGGAGGCTGTACCCCCCCCATATACCTACTAACCCTAGTGTACCCCCCTCCCTTGCCAAGCCCTGGATCTTCCTTGAACACCTTGTCATTATTCTTTCATAGGTTATCCACAATCAAAATTCTTATGGCCCAATATACATACACTCACAAAGCATGCCTACAGTTTCCCACACTTGCAGGTGAGTCACCCAAGTGGAAAATATTAGTTGTAACATGAGCACTTGTGATTTGCCTACACACTCGTGCCCATGTTACAACTATTATATGTAATAGTTTCGCCACAGATGAGAGCGCGAATAGATATCAGGCAAAGTATGAGTGCCTATGAGCACTTGTGCTTTGCTTTGCTTGATATATACGTACTCGCCCTCATGTCATATCAGACAAGGCATGCACTCGTGCTTATGGTCTATATCCAAATCCCTTGAAGCAATGGTACTACAACTATTACATGTAAATACACAACATTTAAATGGTCTTGTGTCTGGGGCATGTTTTGTTATCATGAAACTAAGGTAGAATGCTTTGACATGTTTGCACCCTTGATCTAAACAAGACACTGAAGGCTATATACCATATTTAGTCAGGAAAATTTTAGTTTAGAGTTATGCACTTTTAAAAGACTTTAGCCTATAAACACACTGTTTATTGTGCTGTGAATTAGGGCTGAGCGATACTACCATTTTAGCGATATGTCGCGATATTTTGAAAGTATCAATATCGCGATATTTTGTTATTAACTATCGTGATACCATGCCTGTACATTACTGTCATTAAAAGGCCATTTGTTATGAAGTACTAGGCTCAAGAATCCTTGTAAGTCATAACCTGGTTACCCCTGCAGAGAGGTGTGAACACCATAATATAACTTCAAAGCATGTGTTACAATAACTGTTACTGTAAACATAGTTGACAGTGGCTAGTTTGATGCTACTTTTGAAGACTTCCTGCAGGAATACTGAGGAATACACTATGTAGCACCAGCTATGATTGACATATTTGTAAGTATCGTGAAGTATTCAGTATCGTGAATAGTAGCTTTAGTATCGATCGTGATACTAAAATGGCAGTATCGCTCAGCCCTACTGTGAATCAGCATGTATATTATGCTAGCATATATGTCATATGCATGGAAATTTATGCATTTCACAGTAAGCACAGCAACCCTTAAAGTAAATTCCATGAAAAAGTTGTAGCATGTAGCTAGAGCAATAATTATGACATAGATGATTGAATTCGACAATGACCAGCAGTTTCACCATCATTAGTTGCTGTATTCATGGTTAGATAGTATCTATAAGGATACAATGTGGAACAACAAAGCGATTGTTGGCCAAGTATCACAATTTTTGGAATCTGGAATGCCGTGTTTGCAGTAGTGCATAAATGAATGCTAGAATTGAGCATTCGAATATTTGAATGAAAAACTGCGGATTATTCTAACATTTATAACCCACAATCAATCAGTATTTTTAATTTACTGAATCTAAGGAGTAAGACCTATTGTTGTGAGGATTCTATGCACTTACGTGTTGAAATACTCTTTGATACAGACAGTAGAGTGAGTGTAAACAGCAACAAAGTACTAGTTTATCACTGCAACCACACACCTAGCATGCTAGTATCGCGTGTAGCATTTTTGACTTCACATGCACCTGACTGTAGACAACAGGCTGTTAACTAAGTGTAAACAATAGTGAAGAACATGTTAACAACTTGACACTGGTGCATGTCGTGTCCTGCGTTATTTTCAGTTGCAAGTGACCTAATTATATACTGTATATTTTAGAAGGGTTTTTATTTTCAGATGTTTTGAAGAGGCCCATCTTTTCAAAGTTAAATTCCTAAGTCCTGTTGTTCTTCGAAAATATATTCTCACAAGTAAAAGTAACGTACTTTCATGTGATCGAACAATGTGTATTCGCTTGTGTATTCTTTACAAGTTTAAACTCAGTATTGTTAACAATAGTTGAACAGTATAATTACTGCATCAATAGCCAGTAAAGTATCCAGAATGACCATTGTTGGGAATCCATGCCATCTGCTACTGTACCCTGATTGAGCCAATTGCCTTGCCAGTGGCTGCTATCTACTCCACTTATAATTTAGTCTTCTTATAGTGTGCAAAAGTGGGGATTATTCCATCCTCAATTCCATCAGTAAGATGAACACATGTATAGACTCCACATATTTTTGTAATTGTTGACACGAATTTCTATTTGCTTGAAATCCACCTGTACTTTCAAAATGTGCATTCTTCAAAATTGAAACCTTCGAAATTCAGATTTTACTGTTCCTACGAAAATTTCTGGTTCGAAAATAATCAACTACACTGTACATTGGGCACCCGAATACAGGATTCAAATGTTATGAATTCGTATTTGAATTCTCCCAAACAAACGAGCATTTAAATTTCAGAACATTCGTTTATGCACTAGTTTGCAGCCTAAAAGCCAACTGTACCTATCTCTTGATTGCACTGATCATCCTGGCTGTGAACAGTGCTTGAGATTGCTTTCAGCTCAGTCTCTGATAACACAAATGATAGTTGACCTGCTTGGCAAAGTGCTTGGCTTGACTGGCTTGAGGTAATGCATTATACCTCTTGTAGTCATAGTGCAACATAAGCTCAAACACACAAGACAACTCTTTAACCACAAAAACCACACTGACTTGAAGTATGTAATCCATGAACATTAAATTATGAAAAAATCTGTTTTGGCATATAATCTTGAAAACCCTGTTATAGTATGCAACTGTGAAATTTCATACCGCAAAAATTTCTGCATGTACAGTATACGTGTGTGTATATTTGGATTTTCGGTTTCGTGGTCTTTTAGGTAGTTGACAAACACAGTAAGGGAACTCTAGCAATTTCCAGCATCCGTCAGTCATCAGGAGCTTCCTTTCAAGACATGTTGATGGCTGGTGGAAGACACTCTTTAAAAGCAGGTATGGTTGAATAAATTTTTATGGGTACAATATTGTACTATTATTTCATTAGCGCTTCATTCTGCACTCCATAGTATAACAAGTATATTTAACAAGGAACTTCCGTAAGTTTGCTGAAAATAATACTGACTGTATATATCTGTTGATGTAGGGTATTCCAGTTGTCAGATGGACAACACAAATACCTCCATACTGTTGTGGGTATGAAGGACTACCACTGACATTCACATAGTAACCTTAACACATATTCTTCTTCTACTGCTGAATGACATGTCTGTATATGTAGTGATCATATTGTAATTCAGAATTGTTTTCTTTTCTTAGCATTCAACTTAGCGTATCTCTTCATTGAAGTGCATCAGTCCATTAGTATTATTGCTGGTCAATGCTGCATGTGAAGGTTGTCATTTGTGATCAAAGCCATAATCTGTTTAAGGCTGTAAAGCATGCAGGTTTTGAATGATCTTACGGCAATGGAGTAGTACATGTTTGCATGATTCCAGTCTTATGCTAAAGCATATACTCCTTAGTCATTGCTCTGCATGCCTTAGTCATTGCTCTGCACACTCAATGAGAGACAACAGGTAGCTAGAGGCCATAGGCAGTGGCGACACGGGGGGCCATGGCCCCCCCACTTTTGTGGGGCACTGTTTACAAGAAAAGATCGCGGTACTCTAATAGAGCAGTCACAGTATTCAGAGAAGCAGTGTAGCAAGTTACTTAGCTATGTATGTGTATTATAAATAAGGAGATATTGGTGGAGAGCAGCTATTGTCAGCAGGCTGTCACCTTTTTTTTTTGTTTTTGGGTCTTCAACTTACAGCTGGCCTGGCCCCCTCACTCTTTGGACTGCTCCACTGCCCCTGCTAGAGGCCAACCTATAACTACAAGGCTCGCAGGTGGCACATGAATAAAACTAATGTTTTTATATACTGTGATTGTAGTGTGTGTTATAAACATGGCTGGTTTTAATTTAGCCTGTCACATTTAAGTTAATGCATATAACTATGAACATGTTTTGAAGAAATGAATTGTAAAATCGTATTTCATAATTCCACAACATCTTAGTACATCACTCCTGCTTTAACTGTCACAACTCAGACATTGATATACTTTCTTGCTAATAATCTAAGCCAAAGCTGTGAAAAAAGGGTGCGGCTTCCAAAAAAGTCATGGTGAAAAAAGATGCAAAATCAAACCAATAAATGGCTGCAATGATGCTAATGATGATCACTGAAAATGCTATAGGGATTGGTTTGGTTTAATACACATCAGACTATGGTCTCCATATTATTTACATATAGTGATGTCACTTACCAAGAGTTCATAATGTATACTCTTGATACTATTACTAAGTTATGGTTGACCTTTGATGGGCTCACAAGATTGTTCATCAGGGACATTGTCCCCAGCTGCAAAGTGGAAGAGTTGGATGTTATGGATAACCATACCATTGAGGTATATAGAGAACTCTAAATCATCCCTCCTCTGGTTTTGGTTTAGACATCACTTCTTTTTGTAAACTAGCCTATGTCCAGCTTGAAGCTTCCTTTTTACTGTCTTCATTACGACAGGAAGAAGATAAAGATGTGTATTTGACTATGTCTGTTAATGTGTACATATTGTGTTTAGCTTTCTACAAAGCAACTTGTAATGTAGATTTATTTGTGGCTGAGCTCTCTATATACAGGGTTACTTGATTGTAGCCGATCTCTCTACCAGGTAATTTGTAGCAAAGCTGAACTCTACACAGTGAATTTTTGTATCTACAGGATGACTTGTATGTAGCTGAACTCTCTACAGGGTGACTTGTTAAAAAACAACCCAAAATTTTTCCCACTCATATCTTGGAAATGGCTGGGGCGGTTTCCTTCAAATTTGATATGTGGACTCCCCTGCTTGTTGGGCATGTTTACAAAAATAATAATTTTGTTCCAAAGGATGGAGCTACATATATGTGAAAAATGCATATTCTACCTGTCAATATACCCATGGTGTGTATGTGCTGGCTTCTTAGGTCACATGATACACTACCGTGTGTCTTGATTAACTGTAATTATTTATATAAAGTACATAATTATATGGTTTCTTGAAGAGTGCTAAGGTATGGTATGCATGTGATAATTTAAGTACATTAAAATTAATGTTACGCTGGACACCTGCATTGAAATTGAGTGTGTAAGCCATGCACATGTAGTACAGGCAATTGAACATTGTGGTTTGTTCGAGGTAGTTATGTATACAAGATGCAATACACATCTCTATGTGACTGGTTTCAGCAGAATATTTAACTGCCATTTTTAGCTAAAATGCCTTTGTTGCATGAATGAAGTTTATAACTAATATTTGTAGAAATCTAACCAGCAGTTTAACAAACAAGTTGCTTGGGTTAATGGTACAGTTCCATATCCGATGTCACTTTTGGGCATGAAGCATAATTATACTAAGAGTGCACCCTAACAACATCAGCAACTTTCCTCTTTCAATTTTAGATGTTATGATAATGTAGTAGAATGCATATTCCTGATCAGGATTCTTCACATAAATCATTTCATCAATTTCCCTACATGTGTGGCCTCACCCAGACTGTCACTTTCTAAATAATCCTTACACATGCAACCAACTTTCTTGTTTAACATTCAGTTAGTTATGCTCATGTATACTGCATGACAGATAATGATTTAGCCATAATGAATGTGTGAATTTCATAACAAACAGACTCCAGACTCATCAAGGACACATGATGCACAATTGTGTATGAAGTACAATTTGCTGCAAAACTGAGATGCACCTGTTTTCAGTGGTCAATGTGCTTACATTCTTCAAATGTTAATATAGCTGTATCATACCATGTATGTAAACCATGCACATCTATTGTTGTAGGTATACACCAGTGTTTCCAATCCACTATGCATGTAATATAAGCTTACATAGTCTGAACATTGCAAACGGTTTGTATTATGATGGTGGCCTTTGTGGTGAAGCTGATGATTAATACATGATGCTTGCATTGTATGCAACTTAAAGTCTTATTATGGAAGTGACTCAATGGTTGATCCCACATCCCCCCTCCTCCCACTATCAATTGCTACTTTCAATTTCAAATTACACCTGATTATGGGCTACTTTTTAAAGATGTAAAGCCATATTATGTGGTAGCTACTATATTATGGAGCATGTAAAACAGGCAGATTACAGGGGACAGAGATATTTTTCAATATTTTAACAACCGATTAACAAAGCCAATCTGATATGGTAGCATAGACCTTTTCTCTAACAATTTGCACTCTAAATTTAGTTATTAAGTTTAAGTGACTTTAATTAACACTTGACATTACATCAACAGGTGTTGTTAAGATATTACTAGAGCACAGGTGCCCACCAACAGATGTGTATGTAAATCTGTACTGCATCTGCTGCTTGCATAAATTACTGATCTGATACCAATATGCAAAAACAAGAGCAATGTAGCCAATAAACAATAGCTGAACTGATTATCAATACGCCTCTAATTTATAAACATGTGATAAACCGATATTGGCTACAATAAACTTTAGCTGGATACCCATGGCCACTTGCTTTCTGTACAAGTACATGTATACATAAGTATGTCGGAGGCTAGGCCTGCATTGAGTGTGTAGACTATAAAGCCACATCAGACATACACTATTATTGCTTAGCCCTTAATCTCCCAAGTATTGTGCAATCGTTTTACACTACTCCACATAATGCTTTGTATCTCCTATAAGCAATCATGATGAATTTTTTTAAGAAATGGTTCTCTACCGGCCAGTGCCTAGCTAATTAAGAACATTGGTGTGATCATAGAATATTGGGATTGTGACAGATTTAAAATATACTTTTAATAATTTTTTACCAAACGTATGGTAGATTTATTGACAATTTTTGATGTTTCATTGGATAGCCACAGTATTCAGCTACAAGCAGAAAATATTGAAGCAGAAAAGGATATTCTGTAACAATATATTTTATGACAGGAATAAGATTATTCAATTGGCACGTGAAAGAATAATTATAAGGAAATTTATTGTTGTCTTGTTTATTGTCGTTTTGTATAAACAAGACCCTTTATTTCACTTTTTGCTAAGAAGTTACTGAGCTGATACAGAAGAGGTTGGTCACGTGTCATCATTCATCTCATGATCTCAAAGGAAGGGTTGGACTAATTCAACCTTCATACCTCTAATATTCTAAAGGATGGATTGTATATCCATCCAGTGATATTACAAGCCTTCTCAGTACAATGTGTTACTTTCCTGGCTGTTAAACAAGCCTTAACACATAGAACAATGCTTGGTTGAATAATTTTGCGTCATAGGATTATGATGCATGACCAACCTCCTTTGGACCTGATACAAATGGCCGGGTGGTTTATACAAAATACTTTCCATCCAACTACAAAAAAAAATTATATTGCAAAAAATGTTTTGAAAATAGATACTGGGAGATTAAGGGTTAATTCTATGTCCAGGTAGGACATTATGAGAGCATCTTTGTGTAGCATGTGTATGAAGAACAATATCATCAATATGTTGAACACTCACAAACTACTTAGTTGCTTGGTGCAGTTCCAGATCTACTGTCACTTTTGAGCATGAAGCATCATAGCTACTAGCAGTACACAATAATAATTCCTCTTTCAACATTATTATTATGTCCATGTAACCTATGGAATGTATATTCCTATAGGGTTTAATTATCATATGGAATCCTTCATATCAATTGCTTTCCCTAAATATGTGGGATTGGCCAGTCTGTTACATTTCTAAGACTTTAGAATCCTTATACAACAAACCAGTTTTCTTGATTACCATTATTCAGCTACTTGTGCATGCTAGTGCTTGTACAGATAGCTACTGATCATGATTTTGCTTTAATGAAATGAATGTGAGTATATAATGACTTAAGACTCAGACACTGTTTATGAATTATGATTATCAATGGTAAAATATAATATGTTTTACAATAATATTGCAGCCATACTTCTATGCTTAAGTGGTCAGCTGGTTTTATAGTACTTTCACTTAAAGTTTCATGCATCTATGAACAAAACTGATACATGGATGTACATACACACATACTTCTGTTCCTGCTTTGCCAATAGTATGGCATTTTTAATTAACGATAAATTGTTTATACACTGGAAGAATATTAAAATTTCCTTAAAGCTGCAGTGTATAGTGCAGAATTTCCTAAAGACTTAAATTCCTGAGCAGTTCCTGAACAGTTCCTGCAAATTGGAGGAACTGTTCAGGGAAGTCTAAAGCCCTGTACTCCAACTTGTCCAGTATTCTTCCAGTGATATAGTAAATTCTATGGTTATTGTTTGCCCTAGCAAAGTAGTTAACTGGCCTCTATTTGGTAATACATGCAAATCTGCTGAGGCCACCTACTTTCCTACTTGCAAGTTGGGCTGACAATTGAATTCCATGAGATCATGTATGTATGTAGCTTTTCAATTTACAGCACACTGGATCACCATGGTAAATCAAATATTACAGCTAATATGCATGCCTTCTTATTTCAAGCCAATAATACAGCATATACATTACCCCAATAAAATCAAACATTCTTGATGTAATTTCTAAGGTACAATAAACAAGCCATATTATACATACATGTAAATTTATGCACATACCACACATAGTGTAGCTAATATTAACTGAGTGCATAAAAGTTATAATACCCCCGAAACAGTAATACTTACAGTACATAGACAGTGTATAAAAATCTCATGCACCGTTTATGAATAAAGACTAAAAATATTTTAAGGATACTACCAGTTGGTGTGCATATAGTACACACTGCATGTCCTTCACTTGTACAGTAATACACATAGAGACAAGCTAGAGAGAGATTTAGCAAGCAAAATAGATGTTTGCAAATTCACACATAAAAATTCTATCATTCAATTTTTGTACTTCAGGTACAGTTATGTATACAGGATGACATTTAAATGGTGACAAAAGCTGTAGTATAGATCAGCAGCACAAAATATGCATTTGTACATAATATATGTATTTTCTTGCTGCATAGTGATCATTTAAAGGGTATTATATGGCTTAGGTTACTGTAGGCAACTGGATTCTATTTTCAATCCTGGTTTGGATGCTGCTATAAAGATTTGTTTTATTAAGACTTTGCAACAACAAGTGCTGGACAACTGGTCCCACAGTAAAACACTAACTTGATATGTGGCTTTTCTATATATGCTTTGTTTGGTATATGCTATAATGTATGACCATGCACAATCCTAGCTTCTGATTGCTTCGAACTTTTTTTAATATGCACATGTTGATACTCAGTTAGTCATGTTGACCTGCATAAAAATATAGATTGCATAAATTAGCACTGATGGAATGATAATTGAATTTATAAATAGCTTGCAAACTACATATTAGGTAATTTTAAGGTGGAACAAGTAATGTTATTTGTCATAAATGACTTTATAAATTTAAAATACTAACACTGTATTGCCAGAACTGTTACAGAATGTCACCCATATAATTATACATATGCATGTGAAACCAGACACCGTGGGACCAACCAAAGTGTTCTGGTGTCCTTATTCTCCATGCTGAAGTTCACTTCTAGGACCGTTTCAAATGTTCAGACTACACAGGTGTCATCATTTTCAAATGCTCTGATTAACAAGTTCAACTGCAATACATTTTAGAATAGCCAAAAGAACACAGCAGTGGCAGATCTGGACACGTGATGAACTGATTTTGGCTTCAAAAAACCTTCGGATGATAGCCAAGAAGTTGCTAAGCTAAAGTTCTACCAAAAGAGTGATGATCTCTTAGTCTGGAGCCTTTTGCATCCCTCTACTACACAATGCATTTTATGCTATATATTTGGTGGCCACTGCATGTACAATTTAATTGTTGTTTGAACCCATTTGTTATCCTTTATTATTTCTATTGCAACAAGCTTGCATGATTGCTAACTTACTCATGGTGAAAAAATGAAGAAAAAGGAATATTGTATGGTACGACTTCCACTTTTTATGCTACAAAGTTTAGCCATGCATACATGTTTTTTGTGCATGTGAAAATTTTTATGTGCACGATATTACAATATTATTATTGTACTGAGCACCTGTATTGGGAGTGTGAACCTCATGGCCACTGATATACAGACACATGCTTAAGATTCAGATTGGACTTGAAATATGACTATAGTGTCTTCTCGGTGTATATGCCAAACTATTTGTTAATTATAAATGACAAAATTCTTTGCAGAATGTAACTATAGCACAATTAATTCATTGAACATGTTACAGTTAGTGGCCTATACTAGTGCTTCTTGGAATTATACATTATACTACTTAACAGTGCACCTACAAGATACGCAACTTTCCTCTTTCTTATAAAAATGCATATTTCTAGCTGTCACATATATATGATTTTTTCCTGCATGTGTGGCCTCTCACAGACTGTCACATTGCTAGGTCTTTATTATTTCATATACAACCAGTTTCTTGTGTATACCACATGTTTACTATAGAAACCATTTTATGACATCAATATACATACATAGAAATGAGAGAGAAATTTAGTAAGTACAACAGAATTGATCTATAGAGATGATTGTATACACTCATAGCAATATCTAAGAAATACTATCATTTGTACTACAGGTGCAGTTACCCAATATACCAATCACCATATTTTTCTTGTTACCCACTTCAGGTCTTCTGTTCTCCCCTTCTCCTATATAGACCCTCCTATGTAGGTAACTTTATATATACGTACCTTCAATCCTATAAACTTGGGTACAAGGTTTTAATTTAAGGCAATAATCGATTGCTTGATCATGAAGGATGCCTACATAATGAAGAATGCACACCTGGTACACATACCAATATAGCTATATGGTTTAGTATGTGTGATAGGTAGCTTTCCTGGTTGTTTAAAGTATACATTTGTAATTACTTCATAGGTTGATGCAATAGTAAGATTTCCACAAGAATTAATGTGATATAATTGGAATCAACAACACATACATGTAATTTCATCTCTACCTATAGTTATGGTATACTGTATAATACCTCACACATGTACAAACATAGTAACTGGAGTGGACCACAGCATATACATGGTTCAACATTCCAATTGAAATGCTTGAGCATCATTACTAAAGCACACTTGGATTTGGTATGCCATTCCTCTGTTAAGTGTATTATGGTGACACTTATGTGCCTATAAGCTGTACATGTAGCTAGTTGGAATGCAGTACATACACATGCAGAGAACCTCATAATTTTAAATACATTTATTTAGCACATACTCACAGTACATGCACACACATAATATGCTGGCATCATGCACATGTGTACACACTACGTATAAGCAAATTAACAACAATTGATAGTGCTGTTTTATACAGGTGCTGGAGGGTACTTATACACCACATGTAAATATTCCTGGGGCAGGATTAGTGACCCACAGAAGACAGTGTCAATGCTTACAGATAGAGGTTGAAGAACATAAAGTATTTTAATTTCTATATATATATATTCATGAGGTACCTTTGCTAAGTGATGACAGCAGTAGCCTGGTAAGTACACAGCGGTTCCATGCAGGTTCAATACTCAGTGATTCTCAATTGGCATTGTTGTTGGTTTAATTTGCAACCATGTTTGGTTAGTGGCTAAGTTTGTTAAAATGATTTGAGTTTAGCTATACATGTGTTCGTACAATTGAAATAAGACTATATAGCAAAAGTGGAGTAACATTATACATGTAAATATGTACACATATGATGTATGTATGCAAATACTCATTAAAGATAAAGTGCAGTAAATATTCAGTGTATTTCTAAACTGACTGAGGCACACAAGACAGTGATGCTATAATTTACAAACAGAGACCAAATTGAGGCAGTATAACAGCCAGAATCCTACCAGTATTGAAAACATTAGTGTGGTAGTGATTCTTCCTAGTGAAACATCCTCAGTAGCTAGCACCTTTATTGTCTACAAATTTGCTATAAAAGTACACACAACACTCCAGTGTAGCATGTATAACCCAGTGAGTGAAGAAGAATCTGTCAAGAACTACTAAGCCAACAAGCTACTGAATCATCATCATCATCATGAACTGTGCTGTTCTTATAGCAATTTTTGCATTATGCCTACTTGTTGGAGTAAGTTGCAATGAATACTAACCAAATGTCATTGTTTTTCTTATTTATAGGTGCAAGGCCAAAGTGACCCTGGTGAGCTAAAGGCTGTATATCTATATACTTGTGTGTTAGCATCTGCACAGTTATAGTAGTACTACATAGTGCAATACATGTATGTAGTGTTTATATATGTACTGCTTACAGTATATACTTTAATGGTAAACTGTGTTAGATTCATGAGCAAATTTTTGTTTACAGAATGTGAAATTAGGGGAATTGATTGTGTCTTTGTGATTGATACTTCGGGAAGCATTGGTTCAAGTCGGTTTCAGATGATCCGAGAGTTTACTGAGGGGTTAGTCCAGTTGCTCACTATCGGTCTACAGGAGAGTCTCGCTGGAGTAATATTGTTCAGCACTGATGCTACTCTTCATTTCAATTTGCCTACACACACTGATATCGCAGCTCTTTCAACAGCCATAAATCCAGACTTGCCATATGATGCTGGAAGCACCAACACAGCTGCAGCTTTAAGTCTTTTACTTAGCAGTGCTCAAGATGGCACAATGGGACTGAGACCAGGACATCCTGCTATTACTATTGTTATCACTGATGGAGAATCAAATGTTAACTCAGCACAGACCATACCTAATGCTCAGAGTGTACATGCATCTAATATATTCCAGCAGGTGTATGCTGTTGGTGTTGGTAATGCCGACCTCACTGAGCTTAATGCCATTGCTAGTGATCCTTCACTTGTTTTCAATACAAACAGCTTTGACAGCACAGCTATTCAACAACTGCAACAAGCTCTTTCCCAGAGATTGTGCGATGGTGAGTTGGTTAGCATTCTGTATGATATTTACTACAGTTACAATGTTTGCAGATAATGAAAATAATACAATGGCAATGGGGGACCCTCATTTCATGGTTCCATTGGTGTCTGGTGATAAGCTGTGTTACTCCATACAAGGATACCCAGGACTGGTCTTCAACTTGATCTACAATCACAACTACATCATTAATGCTCTCTTTGTAGACAGCCATGGTGATGAGAAAGATGCCACCTGGATTGGAAAGCTAGCTGTTATCCCACAAAATTCGAACAAATCTGAAGCAGTAATATTTGACTCAGTCAACCAAGAAGTTATATTAGTCAATCAGGGACATTTTACTGCTGCTGCAGTTGACAAAGTGGCCTTTGATAAAATGGGAAAAATGTCTGTCAAATTCACTCGAGGTGTTGCTAAGCAGACCGGTAATCCTCTGGTCCATGTTGAATATGCCAAACCATTTGCTACTTTTGATGTTAGTTTCTATGGCAACCATCTTGATGTAGATTGGAACATGAAATACGACAATGTTCCTCAGATGCATGGACTAATTGGTAAGTTCTAAACAGTGTGACGAATTTATACTATTTTCTTTTCAGGTCAGTTTATGGTTAAAGGAATGTCAGTTGACCCAATAAAGAAGATACTAACTTACCCTGACAGCCATGGCCCAGTAGCAGTGGAACTAGACAATGTGATGACTGGCAAGACATGCTGGAAAGCCATGAATCCTGGCCATCAGGGAGAAGGGCTTATTGAGGGCAGCATTCTCGACTACATGGTGTCCAATATGCTAAAAGATGATTTCAAGTTCAAAAAGTTCTAAGAAAAACTTCAAGACAGTGTAGTACACTGTACATGCAATAATTATTTTGTTGCTATTATAATTATATGCACACACACTGTCAATGCATAAAAAAATATTACATGTACACTTTAATGTAGATGCTGTAAGTAAAAATACATTTTCTGTATAAATAATAATATTGTATGATCTGTTGTACAATGTTTACATTGTGATTACTTAAATGTTATAAGCTGGATATATTTAACTTTGCAGTATTGTTAAAATGATTTTGTTATCATTTGTTATCCTAACATCTGTTACGTGAGTATCATAACCATTATGCCTTTTTGTGTTTGAATGTTCTGTTAGAGTTCTGTAAGAATATACCGTTACTTATGTATGTATATCAACCCAAAAACACAGTTTGCTGTAAAAATAGCACACCCAAGAAACTAGTACTTTTAACCCAATGTAAAAACCAGTTCACTTGTAAAGAAAGACCTCATGAAAGTAAGTAACTTAAAGTAGTACTTAGAGCTGATATCTGGAAAAGCCAAGAATCAATCTTAATACAACTAATTATAATTAGCAAAGTTTTCATCCATGCAAGGACACTTTGGCTTTAAAACAGGTGCACCCATAAAAGTAAAAGTAA
Organism: Dysidea avara; assembly: GCF_963678975.1. Classification (NCBI taxonomy): domain Eukaryota; kingdom Metazoa; phylum Porifera; class Demospongiae; order Dictyoceratida; family Dysideidae; genus Dysidea; species Dysidea avara. The sequence goes on along the minus strand of NC_089279.1, from coordinate 26,416,306 downwards.
CTGACAACTAAAATAGATGATATCTGAAGTGGCCACGACTGAAGGTTGATATACAACCAATTGCAATTAACAAAAATTTTAACATTGAACCCTTATCATTCCACTGTGCTCTACATTCACTCTTGCTGCATCCTAATTTAATTTCTTTTAACTGTAATTGGCTAGTAATTTGATCACCTTAATAGTCAGTGCATAGAGCAAAAGAGAGGCAGTGAAAATACCAGCTAATTAAAGTCAAATTACCAGCCAATTAAAGTTAAAAGACATTAAATTAACAGTGAATGTATATCAGCCATCAGCTATTTTGGTTGCCAGTTACTTTTATGGATGCACCTGTTTTACAGCAAAGGTGTTCTTGCATGGTTTAAAATTTTGGTAATTGTAGTTAGTTGTATTAAGATTGATTCTTGGCTGCTCCAAATACAGTTACTTTAATGAGGTCTTTCTCTACAGCTGAGCTGGTTTTTACATTGGTACTTTTAGTTTCTTGAATGTGTCTTTTTTACACGATGGTGTTTTTGGGGCAAATGTACCTCACCAGGGAACAGCGAATTAGTATAAAGATAAAATTTGGATGATCTTCAGAAATAAGCAATTAAAATGCATTATATTATCTGTCATCTCATTTGACAGTGCTATAAAAGTCATACTTAGCTACTACTGACTGTTATATTACACTGTGGGGCTGGGCAATAGTGGATTTTTCAATGTCCGAACGATAGTAAGACACTGTTCACGATAGACGAAAGCACAACAATAGTGAAAATTCACCTATTTTCTACTTATCACCTTCAAGAGATATGCAAGTAGGTATGTTACCTATGGATATGTTTTCAGAAAGAGACAAAACAGTCTTTTTAGACTAATTTTTGCTCCCAAATATTATTTTTAAAGCATTTTGCAATAATATTTACATATTTTTACATGTTAATTACTGTCCGATAGTAATTTTTCTAACGATAGGCGATACTGATAGCAATACTATCCTGATATTCTGATATGTTCATACTATCCCCAAGCCCTATTACACTGCAAATCCAGAAGTGTGAATTTACAGTGTAGAATGACTGTTCTGTTAGAGTAGATCTATGTTTACTGTGACATTCACTTACTATTTACAACAAAAAACATTATCTCATATCTGTGGTAAATGCTTCAGGCACTATATGCTCAAAATTAAGCTGGCAGAATTGGAAAGTACGTAATTAGTTCACAGTCACTATACAGCCAGTTATGCATATTTGCTCTAATTTTGAGATGTAGCTGAATTCACAATTCAGACAATTTATTGCACAAGCACTGATGGATGGTGGTATGATGCAATGCTTACCAGCAGTGATCTCACTTAGTTAACTGCTACACATAAGTCTCAGATTGCATAGCAAGTGTTGTGTGTCATGTCACTGCAGGAAAAACTCGTCTCAACAACTGCATCATCATCTCCCTATGCAGGTGTTCTTATTCTGTGTCATATTGAGATCAACTCTGTTAACTGTTGTAACTCGATTGGAAAGGTGTGCAGATTGTCTAAATCAATAAAAAGGTATAAAAAGATCAAGACAAACCAACCAGACATCAGTTGAACAATAAAGCTGGATGTTAAAAAGTCAAGACTTTAATTTTTATAGGATCAGTGAAAATGAACTCTAATGAAACATCCTAATATTCAAAATACAATTATTCTGGTTATTTTCACCCTGAATTCTAATTATGTTATCATTGTGTGAAACATTAATTTTGATGTTGAGATTCTCATATATGTAGCTAGAGCCTCACATTTCCCAGGAATAACAGTTTATACTAAGCAGATGTAGTAATAACTTGGATACGCAACCTGATAGCATTATACATTATCAAGAGTCCATAATAAGAGTCCATTAATTGTTATTATATATCTCCAGAGTGCTAGGCTGTATATAGAAAATAGTATGTGGCACGTGAATGAAACTAATGTTTTGTATATACTGTGATTGCAGTGTGTGTTATAAACATAGTTGATTTTCACTTAGCCTGTCACATTTAAGTTAAACTAATTAATGCTTATTATAACTATGAATACATTTTGAAGAAACTGTTATAATATGAATTGTTTACTTCCTCCCATCAAATTGCTACAGATTTTTGTGCATGTAATGGCAATTATCAGGGGCAGATTCAGGAGCTGGCAAGGGGAGGGGCACAGGCTAAGTTGTAGGTGGTGGGAGAGAGCCAGATATTCTAGTTCATTGTTGCATTTTTGAAGCAACAAATAATCACCTCTTAGTAGTGTCTCACAGTTGATTTTTGTCATTTCGGTCTTTCCTGTGAAGCATTAAAAGCTATTTAAAAGGCTCTGAATATCTTTAAAACATGCAGCAACACAATAAGTAATTTTAGAGACATTTAATACACACGAAAGTGGTGGGGTGGCAATTTTATAGTTAGTTTGACTGGTTTGCTTTGGTTTCACATGAATTTGTAAGAAATGCTAGTAAAGTGTGCATATTTTCATGAGATACAGTAATAAACTGATCTTGGCCTGATACAAAGTTTAGTAGCTATTTTAATCAGAAGCATGGCTGCATGGCTCCTCCACAAGGTGAGAGGGGTGGGGGGCATTTGCCCCAAATGCTCCATGCTGGATCCGCCATTGGTTATAATTATTATGGCGTTACAGTTCTCCACTTATTAAGCATCATCAATTTATTATACAGAGATTCTGCATATTAAGTGTAAATCTTATTTTATAATTCCACGAAACCTTAGCGCTTTGACTGTCACAACTCAGACATTGATATATTTTCTTGCTAATAACCTAAACCAAAACAGCTATAAGTTGTGAAAAAAGAGTGTGGCTTCCAAAAAAGTCAGGGTGAAAAAAGATGCCAAATCAAACCAAGAAATGGCTGTTAATGATGATCATTAAAAATGCTATAGGCATTAGGTTTGCACATCAGTCATTAGTTGCATTTGACTATGGTCTCCATATTATTTACATTATAGTGATGTCACTATTACTATGTTATGGTTGACCTAACAAGGTTGTCATCCACATTCATCAGAGACATTATCCTCATCTGCAAAGTGGAAGAGTTGGGTATTATGGATAACCATATCATTGAGGTATATAGAGAGTCCTACATCATCCCTCCTCTTTTTTTGATTTAGATATCACTTCTTTTTGTAAACCAAAGCTAGCCCATGGCCAGCTTGAAGCTTCCTTTTTAATGTCTTTTCTTTACAACAGGAAGAAGATAAAGATGTGTATTTGACTATGTCTGTATACGTACATATTGTGTTTTAACTCTCTATAAAGCAACCTGTAATGTAGTTGCAAGGTGATTTATTTGTGGCTGAACTCTCTACAGGGTGACTTGTTATGGCTGAACTATCTACAGGGTGACTTGTATGTAGCGGAACTCTCTACAAGGTGACTTGTTAAAACAACCCAAACTTTTTCCCACTCATATCTTGGAAATGGCTGGGGCAATTTCCTTCAAATTTGGTATGTGGACTCCCCTACCAACTGGGAATGTTTACAAAATAATAATTTTGTTCCAGTTGATTAAGGGATGGAGCTAAATATATGTGAAAATCGCATGTTTTACCTGTCAATATACCCATGGTGTGCTAAGGTATGGTATGCATGTGATAGTTTACATTAAAATTATTGTTATGCTGGACACTTGCATTGAAATTGAGTGTGTAAACTTCAAAGCCATGCACATGTAGTATAGGCAATTAAACATTATGGTTTGTTTGAGGTAGTTATGTAAGATGCAATACACATCATTTTTATGATTTCAGCAGAATATTTATTTTAGCTGGTTAAGTGCCTTTGTTGCATGAATGATACTTGTAACTACAATTCATAGAACTCTAGCCGGCAGTTTAACAAACACGTTGCTTGGGTTAATGGTACAGTTCCATATCTGATGTCACTTTTGGGCATGAAGCATAATTATACTAAGAGTGTACCCTAGCAACATCAACAACTTTCCTCTTTCAATTAGAGATGTGATGATATTATAATAAATTACATGTACAGACCTATGGAATGTATATTCCTAATCAGGATTCTTCACTTAAATTATTTCATCAATTTCCCTACATGTTTGACCTCACCCAGACCGTCACTTTCTAAGTAATCCTTACACATGCAACCTGCTTTCTTGTTTAACATTAAGTTAGTTATGTTCATGTATGCTGCATGACAGATAATGATTTAGCCACATTGATGTCATAACAAATGGACTCCAGACTCACCAACCACACATGATGCACAATTGTGTATGAAGTACAATTTGCTGCAAAACTGAAATGCACTTGTGTTTTCAGTGGTCAGTGTGCTTACATTCTTTAATGTTAATATAGCTGTATCATACCATGTATGTAAACCATGCACATCTATTGTTGTAGGTATACACCAGTGTTTCTGATCCACTGTGCATATAATAATATAAGCATACATAGCCTGAAAGTTGCTCACCTGTAATTGAACATTGTTGATTACTTTGTGCTTGACACATGATTCAAGGATTAATACTATAATTATGAAGGCTGTACAGTGCAGTATATAGCTACTTGAGGGAATTGCTCATGGACCATATGAAAACAGTTTGTATGCGATTGTGGCTTTTGTGGTGAAGCTGATGAATAATACATGCTTGCATTGATTGCAACTTAGTGGAAGTGACATAGTGGTTGATCCAGCAGAGTGCAGTTGTGACAAATGCCACACCCCCTACACAAAGTTCTATAAGACTGATGTACGTATAACACAGTAAGTTAATTACAATGCCAGTGGAAAATTTTACTAATTGGTTACATGTACAGCAAACAGAGATCTGGCTGTCTTGAATGTGTGAAGCATTTCAATATTACAATTCAAATAATATTTATCTTTCAAAAAGCCTTCTGTTGTTTGTTTTTAGAGTGTCTTGTCTGTTATTACTTCTTGGTGACAGCTAGGAGGAGTCTGTGAACCCTAGCTAATTGTGAACCAGTGGTGGTTCTAAAATTTAGATGAGTATTTCCTCGCTGCTATCTATTAAGATCAGTTATCTAACCGTGCAGTTGCTAAAATAGTGCAACTACATATAACCATTAGAGTAGTTGTGTAAAAACAATCAAAGAGGATAACAAGAATATGTATGTATGCATGTGATAAGTGCTCAATCAATAGATGTGAAGGTTATCAGATCTGTATATATATTAGAGGTGCACCGATATGACTTTTAGCCAATATTCTGATAACCAATATAAAATAATATTATCAAGCCAATAAACAGAGCCAATCCAACATGGTAGCTGGACCTTTTCTCTAACAATTTGCACTCTAAATTTAAAAGTAACAGTGTGAGACTAATCAACAGTCGACATTTATTAAACAGGTGTTGCTAGGATATTACTAGAGCACGAGTGCCCCATAAATAGATGTGTATGTAAATCTGTACTGCATCTGCTGCTTGCATAAGTTACTGATCGTATACTGATATGCAAAAACAAGGGCAATATAGATGATAACCAATAGCCGATCCGATTATCAATACACATCTAATCTATAAAAATGTGATAAATCGATGCTGGCTACAATGAACTTTAGCTGGATACCCACTTGCTTTCTGTACAAGTAAGTATGTTGAAGGCCTGTATTGAGTGTGTGGACTACGTATAAAGCCACATCAGACATACACTGTTATTGCTCAGCCCTCAATCTCCGAAGTATTGCACAATTGTCTTTACACTACTCCACATATATTGCTTTGTATCTCCTATTAAGCAATCATGATGAACTTTTCAGGACTAGTTCTCTACCAGTGACCAATTTACCAGTGACCAATTGAGAACATTGGTGTGATCATAGAATAAACCACTTTGGGATTGAGATAGATTTTTCAATATTTTTTTAATAAAAGTATGGTAGATTTATTTAGCATTTTTTGGTTTTTCATTGAATAGCCACAGTATTCAGCTACAAGCAAAAAAAAATTGGAGTCGAAAAGGATATTCTATAATTATTTGATCACAGGAAAAGATTATTCATTGGCACATGAAAGAATAGAAATATACAGTAAATGAAAATTTATTGTCGTCTTGTATAAACAAGATCCTTATATGGAAATTTATATTTCTAGCTTTTGTTAAGAAGTTACTGAACTGATACAAATGCTGGGGTGGTTTAGACAAACACTTTTCATCCAGCTACTAAAAACACATTACAGTTAGATGCAAAAAGTGTATGGGTAAACAGCTTCTGGGGGATTAAGCGTTAATTCTATGTCCATGCAGGTATGACTTTGTCATAAATATTATGAGAGCATCATTGTGTGGCTTATGTGTGAACAATATTATGTTGAACACTCACAAACTACTTAATGTATATAAGTTGCTTGGTGCAGTTCCAGATCTACTGTCATGCATTTTTGGGCATGAAGCATCATAGCTACTAGCAGTATGCAATAACTATTCCTCTTTCAACATTATTATTATGACCATGCACTAACCTATGGAATGTATATTTCTAGGGCTTAATTATTATATGGAATCCTTCATTATCAACTGCTTTCCCTGAATATGTGGGCTTGGCCAGTCTGTTACATTTCTAAGTCTTTAGAATCCTTACACAACAAACCAGTTTTCTTGATTACATTATTCAGTTACTTATGCATGCTAGTGCTTGTACAGATAGCTACTGATCATGATTTTGCTTTAATGAAATGAATGTGAGTATATAATGACTTAAGACTCAAGCACTGTTTATGAATTACGACTATCAATGGTAAAATATAATATGTTTTACAATAATATTGCAGCCATACTTCTATGCTTAAGTGGTCAGCTGGTTTTATAGTACTTTCACTTGAAGTTTCATGCATCTATGAACAAAATTAATACATGGATGTACATACACACATACTTCTGTTCTTGCTTTGCCAATAGTATGGTATTTTTAATTAATGATAAGTTGTTTATACACTGGAAGAATATTAAAATTTCCTTAAAGCTGCAGTGTAGTGCAGAATTTCCTAAAGACTTAAATTCCTGAGCAGTTCCTGAACAGTTCCTGCAAATTGGAGGAACTGTTTAGGGAAGCCTAAAGCCCTGTACTGCAACTTGTCCATTATTCTTCCAGTGATATAGTAAATTATATGGTTATTGTTTGCCCAGCAAAGTAGTTAACTGGCCTCTAATTGATAATACATGCAGAGAAAGAAACATTGTATGGTATGACTTTCACTTTTATGCTACAAAGTTTAGTCATGCATACGTCATGGATACATGCTTTTTGTGCATGTGAAAATTTGTATGTGCACAATTATAGTATGTATACTGGACAACCTGTTTTGGAAGTGAGAATCTCATAGCCACTGATATACAGACACATGCTTAAGATTCAGATTAGACTTGAAATTGACTATAGTGTCTTTTTGGTGCACATGCAGAACTATTTGTTAATTATCAATGACAAACATCTTTGCAGAATGTGACTATAGCACAATTAATTCATTCAACATGTTACGGTTAGTGGCCTATACTAGTGCTTCTTGGAATTATACATATACTACTTAACAGTGCACCTAATGAGATAAGCAAATTTTCTCTTTCAACATTATGTTATAAAGTACTTATGAGAATGCATATTTCTAGCTATCACATAAATATGATTTTTTCCTGCATGTGTGGCCTCTCACAGACTGTAGGTCTTTCTTACTTCATACACAATCAGTTTCTTGTGTATACCACATGTTTACCATAGAAACCATTTTATGGCATCAATATACATTACATAGAGATGAGAGAGAAAGTTAGTAAGTACAACAGAGTTGATCTATAGAGATGATTGCAAATACACTCATAGCAATGACTAAGAAATGCTATCAATCAATTTGTACTGCAGGTGCTGGATTACACATATAGCTGCAGCACATATTCATAAGCACCCAATATACCAATCAGCATATTTTTCTTGTTGCCCACTTCAGGTCTTCTGTTATTTTCCTTCAACATCCAAGCAGTTTCTCCTATGTAGGTAATTTCATATATACGTACCTTCAATCCTATAAACTTGGGTACAAGGTTTTAAATTAAGGTGATAATTGATTGCTTGACCATGAAGGATGCCTGCATAATGAAGAATGCACACCTGGTACACATACCAATATATAGCTATATGGTTTAGCATGTGTGATTAGGTAGCTTTCCTGGTTGTTTAAAATATGTATTCGTAATTGCTTCATAGGTTGATGCAATAGTAAGATTTCCACAAGAATTAATGTGATATAATTGGAATCAACAACACATACATGTAATTGCATCTCTACCTATAGTTATGGTATACTGTATGATACCTCACACATGTACAAACATAGTAACTGGAGTGGACCACAGTATGCATGGCTCAACATTCCAATAGCAATGTTTGAGCACCATTACTAAAGCACACCTGGGTTTGGTATGCTGTTTCCTCTGTTAAGTGTATTATGGTGACACTGGTGTGCCTATAAGCTGTACATGTAGCTAGTTGGAACTCTGTGCAAACCTATACATGTGTGTATAGGTAAGTATAAACATACAATACATACACGTGCAGAGAACCTAATAATTTTATATACATTCACTTAGCACATGCTCTCGGTACATGCACACACATATATTCTGGCATCATGCACATGTGTACACACTATGCATAAACAAATTAACAGCAATTGATCGTGTTATTATATACAGGTGCTGGAGGGTACTTATACACCACATGTAAATATTCCTGGGGCAGGAGTATAATGACCCACAGAAGACTGTGTCCATGCTTACGGATAGAGGTTGAAGAACGTAAAGTATTTTAACTTCTGTATTCATGAGGTACCTTAGCCAAGTGATGGCAGCAGTAGTCTGGTAACTGCACGGTTCCATGCAGGTTCAATACTCAGTTGGCATTGTTGTTGGTTTAGTTTGCAACCATGCTTGGTTAGTGGCTAAGTTTGCTAAAATGATTTGAGTTTAGCTATACATGTGTTTATACAATTGAAATAAGTCTAGCAAAAAGTGGAATCACATTATACATGTAAATATTTACACATATGATGTATGTATGCAAATACTCATTAAAGATAAAGTGCAGTAAATATTCAGTGTATTTCTAAACTGACTGAAGTGCACAAGACAGTGATGCTATAATTTACAAACAGAGACCAAACTGAGGCAGCATAACAGCCAGAATCCTACCAATATTGAAAACATTAGTGTGGTAGTGATTCTTCCTAGTGAAACATCCTTAGTAGGTAGCACCTTTATTGTCTACAAATTTGCTATAAAAGTACAAACAACACTCCAGTGTAGCATGTATAACCCAGTGAGTAAAGAAGAATCTGTCAAGAACTACTAAGCCAACAAGCTACTGAATCATCATCATCATCATGAACTGTGCTGTTCTTATAGCAACTTTTGCATTATGCCTACTTGTTGGAGTAAGTTGCAATGAATACTAACCAAATGTCATTGTTTTTCTTATTTATAGGTGCAAGGCCAAAGTGACCCTGGTGAGCTAAAGGCTGCATGTATATCTATATACTTGTGTGTTAACATCTGCACAGTTATAGTAGTACTACATAGTGCAATACATGTATGTAGTGTTTACATATGTACTGCTTATATACTTTAATGGTAAATTGTGTTAGATTCATGAGCAAATTTTTGTTTACAGAATGTGAAATTAGGGGAATTGATTGTGTCTTTGTGATTGATACTTCGGGAAGCATTGGCTCAAGTCGGTTTCAGATGATCCGAGAGTTTACTGAGGGATTAGTCCAGTTGCTCACTATTGGTCTACAGGAGAGTCTCACTGGAGTAATATTGTTCAGCACTGATGCTACTCTTCATTTCAATTTGCCTACACACACTGATATTGCAGCTCTTTCAACAGCCATAAATCCAGACTTGCCATATGATGCTGGAAGCACCAACACAGCTGCAGCTTTAAGTCTTTTACTTAGCAGCGCTCAAGATGGCACAATGGGACTGAGACCAGGACATCCTGCTATTACTATTGTTATCACTGATGGAGAATCAAATGTTAACTCAGCACAGACCATACCTAATGCTCAGAGTGTACATGCATCTAACATATTCCAGCAGGTGTATGCTGTTGGTGTTGGTAATGCCGACCTCACTGAGCTTAATGCCATTGCTAGTGATCCTTCACTTGTTTTCAATACAAACAGCTTTGACAGCACAGCTATTCAACAACTGCAACAAGCTCTTTCCCAGAGATTGTGCGATGGTGAGTTGGTTAACATTCTGTATGATATTTACTACAGTTACATGGTAACTTGTTTGCAGACAATGAAAATAATACAATGGCAATGGGGGACCCTCATTTCATGGTTCCATTGGTGTCTGGTGATAAGCTGTGTTACTCCATACAAGGATACCCAGGACTGGTCTTCAACTTGATCTACAATCGCAACTACATCATTAATGCTTTCTTTGTAGACAGCCATGGTGATGAGAAAGATGCCACCTGGATTGGAAAGCTAGCTGTTATCCCACAAAATTCTAACAAATCTGAAGCAGTTATATTTGACTCAGTCAACCAAGAAGTTATATTAGTCAATCAGGGACATTTTACTGCTGCTGCAGTTGACAAAGTGGCCTTTGATGAAATGGGCAAAATGTCTGTCAAATTCACTCGAGGTGTTGCTAAGCAGACCGGTAATCCTCTGGTCCATGTTGAATATGCCAAACCATTTGCTACTTTTGATGTTAGTTTCTATGGCAACCATCTTGATGTAGATTGGAACATGAAATATGACAATGTTCCTCAGATGCATGGACTAATTGGTAAGTTCTAAATAGTGTGACGAATTTATACTATTTTCTTTTCAGGTCAGTTTATGGTTAAAGGATTGTCAGTTGACCCAATAAAGAAGATACTAACTTACCCTGACAGTCATGGCCCAGTAGCAGTGGAACTAGACAATGTGATGACTGGCAAGACATGCTGGAAAGCCATGAATCCTGGCCATCAGGGAGAAGGGCTTATTGAGGGCAGCATTCTCGACTACATGGTGTCCAATATGCTAGAAAATGATTTCAAGTTCAAAAAGTTCTAAGAAAAACTTCAAGACAGTGCAGTACACTGTACATGCAAGAATTATTTGGGTGCTATTATTATAATTATATGCACACACACTGTCAATGCATAAAAAAATATTACGTGTACACTTTAATGTAGATGCTGTAAGTAAAAATACATTTTCTGTATAAATAATAATATTGTATGATCTGTTGTACAATGTTTACATTGTGATTACTTAAATGTTATAAGCTGGATATATTTAACTTAGCAGTATTGTTAAAATGATTTTGTTATCATTTGTTATCCTAACATCTGTTACGTGAGTATCATAACCATTATGCCTTTTTGTGTTTGAATGTTCTGTTAGAGTTCTGTAAGAATATACCGTTACTTATGTATGTATATCAACCCAAAAACACAGTTTGCTGTAAAAATAGCACACCCAAGAAACTAGTACTTTTAACCCAATGTAAAAACCAGTTCACTTGTAAAGAAAGACCTCATGAAAGTAAGTAACTTAAAGTAGTACTTAGAGCTGATATCTGGAAAGGCCAAGAATCAATCTTAATACAACTAATTATAATTAGCAAAGTTTTCATCCATGCAAGGACACTTTGGCTTTAAAACAGGTGCACCCATAAAAGTAAAGGTAACTGGCAACTAAAATAGATGATATCTGAAGTGGCCAAGACTGAATGTTGATATACAACCAATTGCATTTAACAAAAAATTTAACATTGAACCTTTATCATTCCACTGTGCTCTACATTCACTCTTGCTGCATCCTAATTTAATTTCTTTTAACTGTAATTGGCTAGTAATTTGACCACCTTTTTAATAGTCAGTGCATAGAGCAAAAGAAAGGCAGTGAAAATACCAGCTAATTAAAGTCAAATTACCAACCAATTAAAGTTAAAAGACATTAAATTATAATTAGCAATGAATGTATAACAGCCATCAGCTATTTTGATTGTCAGTTACTTTTATGGATGCACCTGTTTTACAGCCAAGGTTTTCTTGCATGGTTTAAAATTTTGGTAATTGTAGTAAGTTGTATTAAGATTGATTCTTGGCTGCTCCAAATACAGTTACTTACTTTAATGAGGTCTTTCTCTACAGCTGAGCTGGTTTTACATTGGTACTTTTAGTTTCTTGAATGCACCTTTTTTACACGATGGTGTTTTTGGGGCAAATGTACCTCACCGGGGAACAGCGAATTAGTATAAAGGTAACATTTGGATGATCTTCAGAAATAAGCAATTAAAATGCATTATATTATCTGTCATCTTGTTTGACAGTGCTATAAAAGTCATACATAGCTACTACTGATTGTTATATTAAACTGCAAATCCAGAGTGTGAATTTACAGTGTAGAATGACTGTTCTGTTAGAGTAGATCTATGTTTACTGTGACATTCACTTACTATTTACAAAAAAAACAACATTATCTCACATCTGTGGCAAATGCTTCAGGCACTATATGCTCAAAATTAAGCTGGCAGAATTGGAAAGTACTTAATTAGTTCACAGTCACTATACAGCCAGCTAAGCATATTTTGCTCTACTTTTGAGATGTAGCTGAATTCACAATTCAGACAATTTATTGCACAAGCACTGATGGATGGTGGTATGATGCAATGCTTACCAGCAGTGATCTCACTTAGTTAACTGCTACACATAAGTCTCAGATTGCATAGCAAGTGTTGTGTGTCATGTCACTGCAGGAAAAACTCGTCTCAACAACTGCATCATCATCTCCCTATGTAGGTGTTCTTATTCTGTGTCATATTGAGATCAACTCTGTTAACTGTTGTAACTGGATTGGCAAGGTGTGCAGATTGTCTAAATCAATAAAAAGGTATAAAGAGATCAAGACAAACCAACCAGACATCAGTTGAACATAAAGCTGGATGTTAAAAGTCAAGACTTTAATTTTTATAGGATCAGTGAAAATGCACTCTAATGAAACATCCTAATATTCAAAATATAATTATTCTGGTTATTTTCACCCTGAATTCTAATTATCTTATCATTGTGTGGAACATTAATTTTGATGTTGAGATTCTCATATATGTAGCTAGAGCCTCACATTTCCCAGGAATAACAGTTTATACTAAGCAGATGTAGTAATAACTTGGATACGCAACCTGATAGCATTATACATTATCAAGAGTCCATAATAAGAGTCCATTATGGATTCTTAATTGTTATTATATATCTCCAGAGTGCTAGGCTGTATATAGAAAATAGTATGTGGCATGTGAATGAAACTAATGTTTTGTATATACTGTGATTGCAGTGTATGTTATAAACATAGTTGATTTTCACTTAGCCTGTCACATTTAAGTTAAACTAATTAATGCTTATTATAACTATGAATACATTTTGAAGAAACTGTTATAATATGAATTGTTTACTTCCTCCCATCAAATTGCTACAGCTTTTTTGTGCATGTAATGGCAATTATCAGGGGCAGATCCAGGAGCTGGCAAGGGGAGGGGCACAGGCTAAGTTGTAGGTGGTGGGAGAGAGCCAGATGTTCTAGTTCAGTGTTGCATTTTTGAAGCAACAAATAATCACCTCTTAGTAGTATCTCACAGTTGATTTTTGCCATTTCAGTCTTTCCTGTGAAGTATTAAAAGCTATTTAAAAGGCTCTGAATATCTTTAAAACATGCAGCAACACAATAAGTAATTTTAGAGACATTTAATACACACGAAAGTGGTGGGGTGGCAATTTTATAGTTAATTTGACTGGTTTGCTTTGGTTTCACATGAATTTGTAATAAATGCTAGTAAAGTGTGCATATTTTCATGAGATACAGTAATAAACTGATCTTGGCCTGATACAAAGTTTAGTAGCTATTTTAATCAGAAGCATGGCTGCATGGCTCCTCCACAAGGTAAGAGGGGTGGGGGGCATTTGCCCCAAATGCTCCATGCTGGATCCGCCATTGGTTATAATTATTATGGCGGTACAGTTCTCCACTTATTAAGCATCATCAATTTATTATACAGAGATTCTGCATATTAAGTGTAAATCTTATTTCATAATTCCACGAAACCTTAGCACTTTGACTGTCACAACTCAGACATTGATATATTTTCTTGCTAATAACCTAAACCAAAACAGCTATAAACTGTGAAAAAAGAGTGTGGCTTCCAAAAAAGTCAGGGTGAAAAAAGATGCCAAATCAAACCAAGAAATGGCTGTTAATGATGATCATTAAAAATGCTATAGGCATTTGGTTTGCAAATCAGTCATCAGTTGCATTTGACTATGGTCTCCATATTATTTACATTATAGTGATGTCACTATTACTATGTTATGGTTGACCTAACAAGGTTGTCATCCACATTCATCAGAGACATTATCCTCATCTGCAAAGTGGAAGAGTCGGGTATTATGGATAACCATATCATTGAGGTATATAGAGAGCTCTACATCATCCCTCCTCTTTTTTGATTTAGATGTCACTTCTTATTGTAAACCAAAGCTAGCCCATGGCCGGCTTGAAGCTTCCTTTTTAATGTCTTTTATTTACAACAGGAAGAAGATAAAGATGTGTATTTGACTATGTCTGTATACGTACATATTGTGTTTTAACTCTCTATAAAGCAACTTGTAATGTAGTTACAAGGTGATTTATTTGTGGCTGAACTCTCTACAGGGTGACTTGTTATGGCTGAACTATCTACAGAGTGACTTGTATGTAGCGGAACTCTCTACAGGGTGACTTGTTAAAACAACCCAAAATTTTTCCCACTCATATCTATATGGAAATGGCTGGGGCGATTTCCTTCAAATTTGATATGTGGACTCCCCTACCAACTGGGAATGTTTACAAAATAATAATTTTGTTCCAGTTGATTAAGGGATGGAGCTAAATATATGTGAAAATCGCATGTTTTATCTGTCAATATACCCATGGTGTGCTAAGGTATGGTATGCATGTGATAGTTTACATTAAAATTATTGTTATGCTCGACACTTGCATTGAAATTGAGTGTGTAAACTTCAAAGCCATGCACATGTAGTATAGGCAATTAAACATTATGGTTTGTTTGAGGTAGTTATGTAAGATGCAATACACATCATTTTTATGATTTCAGCAGAATATTTATTTTAGCTAGTTAAGTGCCTTTGTTGCATGATTCAGAATGATACTTGTAACTACAATTCATAGAACTAGCCGGCAGTTTAACAAACAAGTTGCTTGGGTTAATGGTACAGTTCCATATCTGATGTCACTTTTGGGCATGAAGCATAATTATACTAAGAGTGTACCCTAGCAACATCAACAACTTTCCTCTTTCAATTAGAGATGTGATGATATTATAGTAAATTACATGTACAGACCTATGGAATGTATATTCCTAATCAGGATTCTTCACTTAAATTATTTCATCAATTTCCCTACATGTTTGACCTCACCCAGACTGTCACTTTCTAAGTAATCCTTACACATGCAACCTGCTTTCTTGTTTAACATTAAGTTAGTTATGTTCATGTATGCTGCATGACAGATAATGATTTAGCCACATTGATGTCATAACAAATGGACTCCAGACTCACCAACCACACATGATGCACAATTGTGTATGAAGTACAATTTGCTGCAAAACTGAAATTCACTTGTGTTTTCAGTGGTCAGTGTGCTTACATTCTTTAATGTTAATATAGCTGTATCATACCATGTATGTAAACCATGCACATCTATTGTTGTAGGTATACATCAGTGTTTCCGATCCGCTGTGCATGTAATAATATAAGCATACATAGTCTGAAAGTTGCTCACCTGTAATTGAGCATTGTTGATTACTTTGTGCTTGACACATGATTCAAGGATTAATACTATAATTATGAAGGCTGTACAGTGTAGTATATAGCTACTTGAGGGAATTGCTCATGGACCATATGAAAACAGTTTGTATGCGATTGTGGCTTTTGTGGTGAAGCTGATGAATAATACATGCTTGCATTGATTGCAACTTAGTGGAAGTGACATAGTGGTTGATCCAGCAGAGTGCAGTTGTGACAAATGCCACATCCCCCTACACAAAGTTCTATAAGACTGATGTACGTATAGCACAGTAAGTTGTTAATTGCAATGCCAGTGGAAAATTTTACTAATTGGTTACATGTACAGCAAACAGAGATCTGGCTGTCTTGAATGTGTGTAGCATTTCAATATTACAATTCAAATAATACTTATCTTTCAAAAAGCCTTCTGTTGTTTGTTTTTAGAGTGTCTTGTCTTTTATTACTTCTTGGTGACAGCTAGGAGGAGTCTGTGAACTCTAACTAATTGTGAACCAGTGGTGGTTCTAAAATTTAGATGAGTATTTCCTCGCTGCTATCTATTAAGATCAGTTATCTAACCGTGCAGTTGCTAAAATAGTGCAACTACATATAACCATTAGAGTAGTTGTGTAAAAGCAATCAAAGAGGATAACAAGAATGTGTATGTATGCATGTGATAAGTGCTCAATCAATAGATGTGAAGGTTATCAGATCTGTATATATTAGAGGTGCACCGATATGACTTTTAGCCAATATTCTGATAACCAATATATATAAAATAATATTATCAAACCAATAAACAGAGCCAATCCAACATGGTAGCATGGACCTTTTCTCTAACAATTTGCACTCTAAATTTAAAAGTAACAGTGTGAGACTAATCAACAGTCGACATTTATTAAACAGTTGTTGCTAGGATATTACTAGAACACGAGTGCCCCATAAATAGATGTGTATGTAAATCTGTACTGCATCTGCTGCTTGCATAACTGAGTTACTGATCCTATACTGATATGCAAAAACAAGGGCAATATAGATGATAACCAATAGCCGATCCGATTATCAATACACATCTAATCTATAAAAATGTGATAAACCGATGCTGGCTACAATGAACTTTAGCTTGCTTTCTGTACAAGTAAGTATGTTGAAGGCCTGTATTGAGTGTGTGGACTACGTATAAAGCCACATCAGACATACACTGTTATTGCTCAGCCCTCAATCTCCGAAGCATTGCACAATTGTCTTTACACTA
This sequence comes from Dysidea avara, assembly GCF_963678975.1. NCBI lineage: Eukaryota > Metazoa > Porifera > Demospongiae > Dictyoceratida > Dysideidae > Dysidea > Dysidea avara. Next base: position 26,399,192 of record NC_089279.1, on the reverse strand, counting down.
CTCCACATATATTGCTTTGTATCTCCTATTAAGCAATCATGATGAACTTTTCAGGACTAGTTCTCTACCAGTGACCAATTTACCAGTGACCAATTGAGAACATTGGTGTGATCATAAAATAAACCACTTTGGGATTGAGATAGATTTTTCAATATTTTTTTACTAAAAGTATGGTAGATTTATTTAGCATTTTTTGGTTTTTCATTGAATAGCCACAGTATTCAGCTACAAGCAAAAAAAAATTGGAGTCGAAAAGGATATTCTATAATTATTTGATCACAGGAAAAGATTATTCATTGGCACATGAAAGAATAGAAATATACAGTAAATGGAAATTTATTGTTGTCTTGTATAAACAAGATCCTTATATGGAAACTTATATTTCTAGCTTTTGTTAAGAAGTTACTGAACTGATACAAATGCTGGGGTGGTTTAGACAAACACTTTCCATCCAGCTACAAAAAAACGCATTTCAATTAGATGCAAAAAAGTGTATGGGTAAGCGTTAATTCTATGTCCATGCAGGTATGACTTTGTCAAAAATATTATGGGAGCATCATTGTGTGGCTTATGTGTGAAGAACAATATTATGTTGAACACTCACAAACTACTTAATGTATATATTAAGCTGCTTGGTGCAGTTCCAGATCTACTGTCATGCATTTTTGGGCATGAAGCATCATAGCTACTAGCAGTATGCAATAACTATTCCTCTTTCAACATTATTATTATGATCATGTACTAACCTATGGAATGTGTATTCCTAGGGTTTAATTATCATATGGAATCCTTCATGTCAATTGCTTTCCCTGAATATGTGGGCTTGGCCAGTCTGTTACATTTCTAAGTCTTTAGAATCCTTACACAACAGACCAGTTTTCTTGATTAGTTACTTATGCATGTTAGTACTTGTACAGATACTGATTTTGCTTTAATGAAATGAATGTGAGTATATAATGACTTAAGACTCAAGCACTGTTTATGAATTACGACTATCAATGGTAAAATATAATATGTTTTACAATAATATTGCAGCCATACTTCTATGCTTAAGTGGTCAGCTGGTTTTATAGTACTTTCACTTAAAGTTTCATGCATCTATGAACAAAACTGATACATGGATGTACATACACACATACTTCTGTTCCTACTTTGCCAATAGTATGGCATTTTTAATTAATGATAAGTTGTTTATACACTGGAAGAATATTAAAATTTCCTTAAAGCTGCAGTGTATAGTGCAGAATTCCCTAAAGACTTAAATTCCTGAGCAGTTCCTGAACAGTTCCTGCAAATTGAAGGAACTGTTTAGGGAAGTCTAAAGCTCTGTATTGCAACTTGTTCAGTATTCTTCCAGTGATAATAGTAAATTATATGGTTATTGTTTGCCCAGCAAAGTAGTTAACTGGCCTCTAATTGATAATACATGCAGAGAAAGAAACACTTTTATGCTACAAAGTTAAGTCATGCATACATCATGGATACATGCTTTTTGTGCATGTGAAAATTTGTATGTGCACAATTATAGTATGTATACTGGACAACCTGTTTTGGAAGTGAGAATCTCATAGCCACTGATATACAGACACATGCTTAAGATTCAGATTAGACTTGAAATTGACTATAGTGTCTTTTTGGTGCACATGCAGAACTATTTGTTAATTATCAATGACAAACATCTTTGCAGAATGTGACTATAGCACAATTAATTCATTCAACATGTTACGGTTAGTGGCCTATACTAGTGCTTCTTGGAATTATACATATACTACTTAACAGTGCACCTAATGAGATAAGCAAATTTTCTCTTTCAACATTATGTTATAAAGTACTTATGAGAATGCATATTTCTAGCTATCACATAAATATGATTTTTTCCTGCATGTGTGGCCTCTCACAGACTGTAGGTCTTTCTTACTTCATACACAATCAGTTTCTTGTGTATACCACATGTTTACCATAGAAACCATTTTATGGCATCAATATACATTACATAGAGATGAGAGAGAAAGTTAGTAAGTACAACAGAGTTGATCTATAGAGATGATTGCAAATACACTCATAGCAATGACTAAGAAATGCTATCAATCAATTTGTACTGCAGGTGCTGGGTTACACATATAGCTGCAGCACATATTCATAAGCACCCAATATACCAATCAGATTTTTCTTGTTGCCCACTTCAGGTCTTCTGTTCTTTTCCTTCGACATCCTAGCAGTTTCTCCTATGTAGGTAATTTCATATATACGTACCTTCAATCCTATAAACTTGGGTACAAGGTTTTAAATTAAGGTGATAATTGATTGCTTGACCATGAAGGATGCCTGCATAATGAAGAATGCACACCTGGTACACATACCAATATATAGCTATACGGTTTAGCATGTGTGATTAGGTAGCTTTCCTGGTTGTTTAAAATATGTATTCGTAATTGCTTCATAGGTTGATGCAACAGTAAGATTTCCACAAGAATTAATGTGATATAATTGGAATCAACAACACATACATGTAATTGCATCTCTACCTATAGTTATGGTATACTGTATGATACCTCACACATGTACAAACATAGTAACTGGAGTGGACCACAGTATGCATGGCTCAACATTCCAATAGCAATGTTTGAGCACCATTACTAAAGCACACCTGGGTTTGGTATGCTGTTTCCTCTGTTAAGTGTATTATGGTGACACTTATGTGCCTATAAGTTGTACATGTAGCTAGTTGGAACTCTGTGCAAACCTGTACATGTGTGTATAGGTAAGTATAAACATACAATACATACACATGCAGAGAACCTAATAATTTTATATACATTAACTTAGCACATGCTCTCGGTACATGCACACACATATATTCTGGCATCATGCACATGTGTACACACTATGCATAAACAAATTAACAGCAATTGATAGTGTTATTTTATACAGGTGCTGGAGGGTACTTATACACCACATGTAAATATTCCTGGGGCAGGAGTATAGTGACCCACAGAAGACTGTGTCAATGCTTACGGATAGACGTTGAAGAACGTAAAGTATTTTAACTTCTGTATTCATGAGGTACCTTAGCCAAGTGATGGCAGCAGTAGTCTGGTAACTGCACGGTTCCATGCAGGTTCAATACTCAGTTGGCATTGTTGTTGGTTTAGTTTGCAACCATGCTTGGTTAGTGGCTAAGTTTGCTAAAATGATTTGAGTTTAGCTATACATGTGTTTATACAAGTCTAGCAAAAAGTGGAATCACATTATACATGTAAATATGTACACATATGATGTATGTATGCAAATACTCATTACAGATAAAGTACAGTAAATATTCAGTGTATTTCTAAACTGACTGAAGTGCACAAGACAGTGATGCTATAATTTACAAACAGAGACCAAATTGAGACAGCATAACAGCCAGAATCCTACCAATATTGAAAACATTAGTGTGGTAGTGATTCTTCCTAGTGAAACATCCTCAGTAGGTAGCACCTTTATTGTCTACAAATTTGCTATAAAAGTACACACAACACTCCAGTGTAGCATGTATATTCCAGTGAGTGAAGAAGAATCTGTCAAGAACTACTAAGCCAACAAGCTACTGAATCATCATCATCATCATGAACTGTGCTGTTCTTATAGCAACTTTTGCATTATGCCTACTTGTTGGAGTAAGTTGCAATGAATACTAACCAAATGTCATTGTTTTTCGTATTTATAGGTGCAAGGCCAAAGTGACCCTGGTGAGCTAAAGGCTGTATATCTATATACTTGTGTGTTAGCATCTGCACAGTTATAGTAGTACTACATAGTGCAATACATGTATGTAGTGTTTATATATGTACTGCTTATATACTTTAATGGTAAATTGTGTTAGATTCATGCACAAATTTTTGTTTACAGAATGTGAAATTAGGGGAATTGATTGTGTCGTTGTGATTGATACTTCGGGAAGCATTGGTTCAAGTCGGTTTCAGATGATCCGAGAGTTTACTGAGGGATTAGTCCAGTTGCTCACTATTGGTCTACAGGAGAGTCTCACTGGAGTAATATTGTTCAGCACTGATGCTACTCTTCATTTCAATTTACCTACACACACTGATATTGCAGCTCTTTCAACAGCCATAAATCCAGACTTGCCATATGATGCTGGAAGCACCAACACAGCTGCAGCTTTAAGTCTTTTACTTAGCAGCGCTCAAGATGGCACAATGGGACTGAGACCAGGACATCCTGCTATTGCTATTGTTATCACTGATGGAGAATCAAATGTTAACTCAGCACAGACCATACCTAATGCTCAGAGTGTACATGCATCTAATATATTCCAGCAGGTGTATGCTGTTGGTGTTGGTAATGCCGACCTCACTGAGCTTAATGCCATTGCTAGTGATCCTTCACTTGTTTTCAATACAAACAGCTTTGACAGCACAGCTATTCAACAACTGCAACAAGCTCTTTCCCAGAGATTGTGCGATGGTGAGTTGGTTAACATTCTGTATGATATTTACTAAAGTTACAATGTTTGCAGACAATGAAAATAATACAATGGCAATGGGGGACCCTCATTTCATGGTTCCATTGGTGTCTGGTGATAAGCTGTGTTACTCCATACAAGGATACCCAGGACTGGTCTTCAACTTGATCTACAATCGCAACTACATCATTAATGCTTTCTTTGTAGACAGCCATGGTGATGAGAAAGATGCCACCTGGATTGGAAAGCTAGCTGTTATCCCACAAAATTCTAACAAATCTGAAGCAGTTATATTTGACTCAGTCAACCAAGAAGTTATATTAGTCAATCAGGGACATTTTACTGCTGCTGCAGTTGACACAGTGGCCTTTGATGAAATGGGAAAAATGTCTGTCAAATTCACTCGAGGTGTTGCTAAGCAGACCGGTAATCCTCTGGTCCATGTTGAATATGCCAAACCATTTGCTACTTTTGATGTTAGTTTCTATGGCAACCATCTTGATGTAGATTGGAACATGAAATACGACAATGTTCCTCAGATGCATGGACTAATTGGTAAGTTCTAAACAGTGTGACGAATTTATACTATTTTCTTTTCAGGTCAGTTTATGGTTAAAGGAATGTCAGTTGACCCAATAAAGAAGATACTAACTTACCCTGACAGCCATGGCCCAGTAGCAGTGGAACTAGACAATGTGATGACTGGCAAGACATGCTGGAAAGCCATGAATCCTGGCCATCAGGGAGAAGGGCTTATTGAGGGCAGCATTCTCGACTACATGGTGTCCAATATGCTAGAAGATGATTTCAAGTTCAAAAAGTTCTAAGAAAAACTTCAAGACAGTGCAGTACACTGTACATGCAAGAATTATTTGGTTGCTATTATTATAATTATATACATCTACACATGCACTGTCATTGCATAAAAAATATTACATGTACACTTTAATGTAGATGCTGTAAGCAAAAATACGTTTTCTGTATACTGTATGATCTGTTGTACAATGTTTACATTGTGATTACTTAAATGTTATAAGCTGGATATATTTAACTTTGCAGTACTGTTAAAATGATTTTTATCATTTGTTATCCTAACATCTGTTACGTGAGTATCATAACCAGTATGCCTTTTTGTGTTTGAATGTTCTGTTAGAGTTCTGTAAGAATATACCGTTACTTATGTATGTATATCAACCCAAAAACACAGTTTGCTGTAAAAATAGCACACTCAAGAAACTAGTACTTTTAACCCAATGTAAAAACCAGTTCACTTGTAAAGAAAGACCTCATGAAAGTAAGTAACTTAAAGTAGTACTTAGAGCTGATATCTGGAAAGGCCAAGAATCAATCTTAATACAACTAATTATAATTAGCAAAGTTTTCATCCATGCAAGGACACTTTGGCTTTAAAACAGGTGCACCCATAAAAGTCAATTATGCTCAAAATTAAGCTGGCAGAATTGGAAAGTACGTAATTAGTCACAGTCACTATACAGCCAGCTAAGCATATTTTGCTCTACTTTTGAGATGTAGCTGAATTCACAATTCAGACAATTTATTGTACAAGCACTGATGGATGGTGGTATGATGCATTGCTTACCAGCAGTGATCTCACTTAGTTAACTGCTACACATAAGTCTCAGATTGCATAGCAAGTGTTGTGTGTCATGTCACTGCAGGAAAAACTCATCTCAACAACTGCATCATCATATTCCTATGCAGTTGTTCTTATTCTGTGTCACATTGAGATCAACTCTGTTAACTGTTGTAACTGGATTGGCAAGGTGTGCAGATTTTCTAAATCAATAAAAAGGTATAAAGAGAACAAGACAAACCAACCAGACATCAGTTGAACATAAAGCTGGATGTTAAAAGTCAAGACTTTAATTTTTATAGGATCAGTTAAAATGCACTCCAATGAAACATCCTAATATTCAAAACATAATTATTCTGGTTATTTTCACCCTGAATTCTAATTATCTTATCATTGTGTGGAACATTAATTTTGATGTTGAGATTCTCATATATGTAGCTAGAGCCTCACATTTCCCAGGAATAACAATTTATACTAAGCAGATGTAGTAATAACTTGGATACGCAACCTGATAGCTATATACATTATCAAGAGTCCATAATAAGAGTCCATTATGGATTCTTAATTATTATTATATATCTCCAGAGTGCTAGGCTGTATATAGAAAATAGTATGTGGCACGTGAATGAAACTAATGTTTTGTATATACTGTGATTGCAGTGTGTGTTATAAACATAGTTGATTTTCACTTAGCCTGTCACATTTAAGTTAAACTAATTAATGCTTATTATAACTATGAATACATTTTGAAGAAACTGTTATAATATGAATTGTTTACTTCCTCCCATCAAATTGCTACAACTTTTTTGTGCATGTAATGGAAATTATCAGGGGCAGATCCAGGAGCTGGCAAGGGGAGGGGCACAGGCTAAGTTGTAGGTGGTGGGAGAGAGCCAGATGTTCTAGTTCAGTGTTGCATTTTTGAAGCAACAAATAATCACTTCTTAGTAGTGTCTCACAGTTAATTTTTGCCATTTCGGTCTTTCCTGTGAAGTATTAAAAGCTATTTAAAAGGCTCTGAATATCTTTAAAACATGCAGCAACACGATAATTAATTTTAGAGACATTTAATACACACGAAAGTGGTGGGGTGGCAATTTTATAGTTAGTTTGACTGGTTTGCTTTGGTTTCACATGAATTTGTAATAAATGCTAGTAAAGTGTGCATATTTTCATGAGATACAGTAATAAACTGATCTTGGCCTGATACAAAGTTTAGTAGCTATTTTAATCAGAAGCATGGCTGCATGGCTCCTCCACAAGGTGAGAGGGGTGGGGGGAATTTGCCCCAAATACTAAATGCTGGATCCGCCATTGGTTATAATTATTATGGTGTTTACTATGTTATCGTTGACCTAACAAGGTTGTCATCCACATTCATCAGAGACATTATCCTCATCTGCAAAGTGGAAGAGTTGGGTATTATGGATAACCATATCATTGAGGTATATAGAGAGCTCTACATCATCCCTCCTCTTTTTTTGATTTAGATGTCACTTCTTTTTGTAAACCAAAGCTAGCCCATGGCTGGCTTGAAGCTTCCTTTTTAATGTCTTTTCTTTACAACAAGAAGAAGATAAAGATGTGTATTTGACTATGTCTGTATACGTACATATTGTGTTTTAATTCTCTATAAAGCAACTTGTAATGTAGTTGCAAGGTGATTTATTTGTGGCTGAACTCTCTACAGGGTGACTTGTTATGGCTGAACTATCTACAGGGTGACTTGTATGTAGTGGAACTCTCTACAGGGTGACTTGTTAAACCAACCCAAAAGTTTTTCCACTCATATCTTGGAAATGGCTGGGGCAATTTCCTTCAAATTTGGTATGTGGACTCCCCTACCAACTGGGAATGTTTACAAAATAATAATTTTGTTCCAGTTGATTAAGGGATGGAGCTATATATATGTGAAAATTGCATGTTTTACCTGTCAATATACCCATGGTGTGCTAAGGTATGGTATGCATGTGATAGTTTGCATTAAAATTATTGTTATGCTGGACACTTGCATTGAAATTGAGTGTGTAAACTTCAAAGCCATGCACATGTAGTACAGGCAATTAAACATTATGGTTTGTTTGAGGTAGCTATGTAAGATGCAATACACATCATTTTTATGATTTCAGCAGAATAATTTATTTTAACTAGTTAAGTTCCTTTGTTGCATGAATGATGCTTGTAACCACAATTCATAGAACTCTAGCCAGCAGTTTAACAAATAAGTTGCTTGGGTTAATGGTACAGTTCCATATCTGATGTCACTTTTGGGCATGAAGCATAATTATACTAAGAGTGTACCCTAGCAACATCAGCAACTTTCCTCTTTCAATTAGAGATGTGATGATAATGTAGTAAAGTACATGTACAGACCTATGGAATGTATATTTCTAATCAGGATTCTTCACATAAATCATTTCATCAATTTCCCTACATGTGTGGCCTCACCCAGACTGTCACTTTCTAAGTAATCCTTACACATGCAACCAGCTTTCTTGTTTAACATTAAGTTAGTTATGCTCATGTATATGCTGCATGACAGATAATGATTTAGCCATAATGAATGTGGGGGACAGAGGTATTTTTCAATATTCCAACAACCGATATAAAATAATTTATATCAAACCGATAAACAAAGCCGATCTGATATGGTAGCATAGACCTTTTCTCTAACAATTTGCACTCTAAATTTAGTTATTAAGTGACTTTAATTAATAGTTGACATTACATATTAAATAGGTGTTGCTAGGTAGGATATTACTAGAGCATGGGTACCCATCAACAGTTGTTTATGAAAATCTGTACTGCATCTGCTGCTTGTATGTATAAGTTACTGATCTGATACTGATATGCAAAAACAAGGGCGATGTACAATAGCTGAACCAATTATCAATACACCTCTAAACTATAAACATGTGATAAACCAATATTGGCAATATACAATAAACTTTAGTTGGATACCCACTTGCTTTCTGTACAAGTACATGTATACATAAGTATGTCATAGGCCTGCATTGAGTGTGGGAATATAAAGCCACATCAGACATACATTGTTATTGCAATTGCTTAGCCCTTAATCTCCCAAGTATCGTGTAATCGTTTTACACTACTCCACATATTGCTTTATATCTCCTACATACATTGAGCAATCATGATGAAATTTTTAGGACTAGTTCTCTACTGTCCAGTGACCAATTGAGAACTTTGGTGTGATCATAGAATAATCCACTTGGGATTGTGAAAGATTTAAATATATTATCAATAAATTTTTACTAATAGCTTTATTGGCACTTTTTGATGTTACATTGGATAGCCACAGTAATCAGCTACAAGCAGAAAAACTTGGCGCAGAAAGGATATTCTATAATGATTTTATGACAGGAATAAGAATATTCATTGGCACATGAAAGAATAAGAATATAAATGGCAATTTATTATCGCCTTGTATAAACAAGACCCTTATATGGAAATTTATATTTCTAGTTATACAAATGGCCAGGTGGTTTATACAAAATACTTTCCATCCAGCTAAAAAAACAAAAAACAATATCAAATTATTAATTACAGGTAGATGCAAAAAAATTATTGAAAATAGATACTGGGAGACTAAGGGTTAATTCTATGTCCAAGTAGGACTTTATCATAAACAATATTGGGAGCACTTTGTGTAGCATATGTATGAAGAACAATATGTTGAACACTCACAAACTACTTAGTTGCTTGGTACAGTTCCACCTCTACTGTCACTTTTGGGCATGAAGCATCATAGCTACTAGCAGTACACAATAACAATTCCTCTTTCAACATTATTATTATGACCATGTAACCTATGGAATGTATATTCCTAGGGTTTAATTATCATAGTTTGGAATCCTTCATATCAACTGCTTTCCCTGAATATGTGGACTTGGCCAGTCTGTTACATTTCTAAGTCTTTAGAACCCTTACTCAACAAACCAGTTTTCTTGATTACCATTATTCAGCTACTTGTGCATGCTAGTGCTTGTACAGATACTGATTTTGCTTTAATGAAATGAATGTGAGTATAATGACTTAAGACTCGGACATTGTTTATGAATTATGATTACCAATGGTAAAATATAATATGTTTTACAATAATTATTGAAGCCATATTTCTATATGCTTAAGTGCTTAAGTGATCATTATATGCTCTCTGAATACAACCTAAGCTGTTTTACATCATATAGCTATGTAATGGATATGAACTATGCATGTCACTATAGTAGCAAGCTATAGTTTTATAGTACTTTCACTGAAGTTGCATGCGTCTATAAACAAAACTAACACATGGACACACATACTTCTGTTCCTGCTTTGCTAATAGTATGGCATTTTTCTGATTAATGATAAGTTGTTTTATACATTGGAAGAATATTAACAAGAAATTTGCAGTGCAGTGCAGAATTTTCTGTAGACGTTCCTGAGCAGTTTCTGATCGGTTCCTGGAAATTGGAGGAACTGTTCAGGGAAGCCTAAAGCCCTGTACTGCACATTTCTTGTCCAGTATTCTTCCAGTGATAATAGTAAATTCTATGGTTATTGTTTGCCCTAGCAAATCAGTTAACTGGTCTCTAATTGGTAATACATGCACATCTGCTGAGGCCACCTACGTTCCTACCTACAAGTTAATTGGGCTGACAATTGAATTCCATGAGATTCTGTATATACACAATACATGTATGCATGTGGCTTTTCAATTTACAGCACACTGGATCACCATGGTAAATCAACATAATGTACATGCGCAATAATATTATTGCTAATATGTATGCCTTCTTATATTTCAAGCCAATGATACAGCATTTCCACAATACAATCAAACATTCTTGATACAATTTCTAAGGTACAGTACAATATGCAAGTCTATACATATTATACATGTAAAGTTATGCACATACAGTACACCCCTAGCTCTGTACTACACATATACTGTAGCTAATAATATAAACTAAGTGCATAAAAGTTATAATACCCCCTGAAACAGTAATGCTTATGTAGACAATGTATAAAATCTCGTGCACCATTTATGAATAAAGACTAAAAAGTATCCATTTTATTATTAAGGATACAATAGGAACTACGTACCAATTGGTGTATAGTTTGTGTGTATATAGTACACACTGTCCCTCACTTGTACAGTAATACACATAGAAACAAGCTTGAGAGAGATTTAGCAAGCAAAGTAGATGTTTGCAAATTTACTCATAGAAGTGCTATCATTCAATTTTGTACTTCAGGCACAGTTATGCATACAGGACGACATTTAATTGGTGACTTAAGCTGTAGTATAAATCAGCAACACCAAATATGCATTTGTACATAATATATGTATTTTCTTGTTGCATAGTGATTATTTAAAGGGTATTATGTGGCTTAGGTTACTGTAGACAACTGGATTCTATTTTCTTGCATGCTGCTATATAGATTTTTTTTATTAAGACTTTACAACACAAGTACTGGACACCTGATCCCACAGTGAAAGCTAACTTGATATATATGGCTTTCCCATATGTATGCTGTAATGTATGACCATACTAGCTGCTGATTGCCTCTTACTTTTTTAATATGTGCATGTTGATATGTAGGTAGTCATGTTGATCTGCATAAAATATAGAAAGCATAAATTAGCACTGGGGGGTTTATAATTGAATTTATAAATAGCTTGCAAACTATTAATTTTATAGAGGAACAAGGAATATTATTATAAATTTAAATACTAACAATGTATTTCCAGAACTGTTACAGAATGCCATCCATAATAATTATACATATGCATGTGAAACCGGACACCTTGGGACCAACCAAAGTGTTCTGGTGTCCTTATTCTCCAGGTTAAACATGCTGAAGTTTACTTCTGGGACCATTACCAAGTGTTCAGATTACACAAGTGTTATCAGTTTCAAGTGTCCTGATTAACAAGTTCAACTGCAATACATTTTAGAATGATGGATAGTTCCTAGCCAAAAGAACTGCAGCAGTGGCAGATCCAGACATGTGATGAACTGGTTTTGGCTTCAAAAGGTTTTGGCTTCAAAAGCCTTCAGATGATAGTCAAGAAATTGCTAAGCTAAAGTTCTACCAAAAGGGTGACTATCTCTTAGTCTAGAGATCTCATACTATACAATGCAATTTATGGTGCTATATTAGGTGGATACTGCATGCACATTTTAATTGTGGTATGAACCCTTATTATCCTTGATTATTTCTATTGCAACAAGCTTGCATGATTGTTATAATGTACCCATGGTGAAAAAATGAAGCGAAAGGAACATTGTATCGTATGACTTTCCCCTTTTATGCTACAAAGTTTAGTCATGTATGCGTCATGCATACATGCTTTTTGTGCATGTGAAAATTTGTATGCGCACAATAATTATAATATAGTATGTATAAACAACCTGTATTAGAAGTGAGAACCTCATATATAGCCATATACAGACACATGCTTAAGATTCAGATTAAACTTGAAATATGACTATAATGTCTTTTTGGTGAATATGCAGAACTATTTGTTAATTATAAATGACAAACATCTTTGTAGAATGTGACTATAGCACAATTAATTCATCGAGCATGTTATGGTTAGTGGCCTATACTAGTGCTTCTTGGAATTATGCATTATACTACTTAACAGTGCACCTAACAAGATAAGCAACTTTCCTCTTTCAACATTACGTTTTAAAGTACTTATAAAAATGCATATTTCTAGCTGTCACATATATATGATGTTTTCCTGCATGTGTGGCCTCTCACAAACTGTCACATTGCTAGGTCTTTATTATTTCATATATAACCAGTTTCGTGTGCATATTATACCACATGTTTACCATAGAAACCATTTTATGACATCAATATACATACATAGAGATGAGAAAGAAAGTTAGTAAGTACAACAGAGTTGATCTATAGAGCTCGAGATGATTGTAAATACACTTATAGTAATGACTAAGAAATGCAATCAATTAATTTGTATTGCGGGTGCTGGTTTACACATACCTGCAGCACATAATAAGCACCCAATATACCAATCAGCATATTTTTCTTGTTGCCCACTTCAGGTCTTCTGTTCTCCTCTTTCCTCATCCTAGCAGTTTCTCCTAGATCCTCCTATGTAGGTAATTTCATATAATTCATACCTTCAATCCTATAAACTTGGGTACAAGGTTTTAAATTAAGGCAATAATTGATTGCTTGACCATGGGATGCTTGCATAATGAAGAATGTACACCTGGTACACATACCAATATAGCTATACGGTTTAGTATGTGTGATTAGGTAGCTTTCCTGGTTGTTTAAAGTATACATTTGTAATTACTTCATAGGTTGATGCAATAGTAAGATTTCCACAAGAATTAATGTGATATAATTGGAATCAACAACACATACATGTAATTTCATCTCTACCTATAGTTATGGTATACATTATGATACCTCACACATGTACAAACATAGTAACTGGAGTGGACTGTATTTTAAACAACTAGGAAAGTTACCTAATCACACTTACTAAACCGTATGCTATATATTGGTATGTGTACAAGGTGTGCATTCTTCAGTATGCAGGCAATCAATTATTGCCTTAAATTAAAACCTTGTAACCAAGTTTGTAGGATTGTAGGTACTTATATATGCATGGTTCAACATTCCAATTGCAATGTTTGAGCATCATTACTAAAGCACACCTGGGTTTGGTATGCTATTCGTCTGTAATGTGTATTATGGTGACACTTATGTGCCTATAAGCTGTACATGTAGCTAGTTGGAACTCTGTGCAAACCTGTACACGTGTGTATAGGTAAGTACACAGATGTAGAAAACTTTATAATTTTAAACACAATTATTTAGCACATACTCTCGGTACATGCATACGCATATATTCTGGCATCATGCACATGTGTACACATTACGCGTAAGCAAATTAACAGCAATTGATAGTGCTGTTTTATACAGGTGCAGGAGGGTACTTATATACCACATGTAAATATTCCTGGGGCAGGAGTAGTGACCCACAGAAGACTGTGTAAATGCTTACGGATAGAGGTTGAAGAACATAAATTATTTTAACTTCTATATATATGTATGTTCATGAGGTACCTTAGCCAAGTGATGACAACAGTAGCCTGGTAACTGCACAGTTCCATGCAGGTTCAATGTTCAGTGATTCTCAGTTGGCATTGTTGTTGGTTTAATTTGTAACCATGCTTGTTTAATGGCTAAGTTTACTGAGTTCAGCTATACATGTGTTCATACAATTGAAATAAGACTAGCAAAAAGTGGAGTAACAATATACATGTAAATATGTACACATATGATGTATGTATGCAAATACTCATTAAAGATAAAGTGCAGTAAATCTTCAGTGCATTTCTAAACCAACCGAAGCACACAAGACAGTGATGCTATAATTTAAAAACAGAGACCAAACTAAGACAGCATAACAGTAAAATCCTACAAATATTGAAAACATTAGTCTGGTAGTGATTCTTTCTAGTGAAACATCCTTAGTAGGTAGCACCTTTATTGTCTACAAATTTGCTATAAAAGTACACACAACACTCCAGTGTAGCATGTATAACCCAGTGAGTGAAAAAGAATCTGTCAAGAACTACTAAGCCAACAAGCTACTGAATCATCATCATCATCATCATGAACTGTGCTGTTCTTATAGCAACTTTTGCATTATGCCTACTTGTTGGAGTAAGTTGCAATGAATACTAACCAAATGTCATTGTTTTTCTTATTTATAGGTGCAAGGCCAAAGTGACCCTGGTGAGCTAAAGGCTGTATATCTATATACTTGTGTGTTAGCATCTGCACAGTTATAGTAGTACTATATAGCACACTACATGTATGTAGTGTTTATATACTACTACATACTTAATGGTAAACTGTGTTAGATTCATGCACAAACTTTTGTTTACAGAATGTGAAATTAGGGGAATTGATTGTGTCTTTGTGATTGATACTTCGGGAAGTATTGGTTCAAGTCGGTTTCAGATGATCCGAGAGTTTACTGAGGGATTAGTCCAGTTGCTCACTATCGGTCTACAGGATAGTCTCGCTGGAGTAATATTGTTCAGCACTGATGCTACTCTTCATTTCAATTTACCTACACATACTGATATTGCATCTCTTTCAACAGCCATAAATCCAGACTTGCCATATGATGCTGGAAGCACCAACACAGCTGCAGCTTTAAGTCTTTTGCTTAGCAGTGCTCAAGATGGCACAATGGGGCTGAGACCAGGACATCCTGCTATTGTTATTGTCATCACTGATGGAGAATCAAATGTTAACTCAGCACAGACCATACCTAATGCTCAGAGTGTACATGCATCTAATATATTCCAGCAGGTGTATGCTGTTGGTGTTGGTAATGCCGACCTCACTGAGCTTAATGCCATTGCTAGTGATCCTTCACTTGTTTTCAATACAAACAGCTTTGACAGCACAGCTATTCAACAACTGCAGCAAACTCTTTCCCAGAGATTGTGCGAGGGTGAGTTGGTTAACATTCTGTATCATATTTACTACAGTTACATGGTAACATGTTTGCAGACAATGAAAATAATACAATGGCTATGGGAGACCCTCATTTCATGGTTCCATTGGTGTCTGGTCATAAACTGTGTTACTCCATACAAGGATACCCAGGACTGGTCTTCAACTTGATCTACAATCACAACTACATCATTAATGCTCTCTTTGTAGACAGCCATGGTGATGAGAAAGATGCAACTTGGATTGGAAAGCTAGCTGTTATCCCACAAAATTCTAACAAATCTGAAGCAGTAATGTTTGACTCAGTCAACCAAGAAGTTATATTAGTCAATCAGGGACATTTTACTGCGGCTGCAGTTGAGACAGTGGCCTTTGATGAAATGGGAAAAATGTCTGTCAAATTCACTCGAGGTGTTACTAAGCAGACTGGTAATCCTCTGGTCCATGTTGAATATGCCAAACCATTTGCCACCTTTGATGTCAGTTTCCATGGCAGCCATCTTGATGTAGACTGGAACATGAAATATGACAATGTTCCTCAGATGCATGGACTAATTGGTAAGTTCTAGACAATGTGACACATTTATACTATGTATTTGGTTTTCAGGTCAGTTTATGGTTAAAGGAATGTCAGTTGATCCAGTAAAGAAGATATTAACTTACTCTGACAGTCGTGATCCAGTAGCAGTTGAATTAGACAATGTGATGACTGGCAAGACATGTTGGAAAGCCATGAATCCTGGCCATCAGGGAGAAGGGCTTATTGAGGGCAGCATTCTAGACTACATGGTATCCAATCTGCTGGAAGATGATTTCAAGTTCAAAAGGTTCTAAGAAAAACTTCAAGACAGTGCAGAATACTGTACATGCAACAATTATTTTATTGCTATTATATTTATAAACACATTTTGCCATTGTACATGTTCCATAGGTGTTTGTAAACTATTTACTTGTCTGATGAAACAGAAAGAGTACAGTCAATTGTGGGTAGGAGTTTCAGAGCCAAGCTAGTCTGTAAAACTGAGAATTGTGAGTAACATTGTTCAAGACAAGTTTGTGTTGAACATTGATGACCAATTGCAAGTAGGACCTGTAGCAAATGCAATATAGTTGTGAACATTAATATGTATAGGTGGTGACTTCAAAGATTTCAAGCAATATACAATATCAAAAAGCTTTAATGTGTACAGTAATGGCAGTATTTGGAGATTAACTAGGCAATCAAAATAAGAAGAGTGATAATTACTTACGTAATATAAATTTGGTAGATCTTCTTTGAAATTGTTCTAATAACAATAATTATGTCTTTTGATAGGTGAGGCCTCCAAACTGGTGAACAGTAAGATAACTGTCACCTGACCAAATTAAAGCTAAATAGAGCTTTATCTTAGCCATAGAGTTATACAAATTGCCAAATTTCCATCACAAATCCAAATTTTTGTATGCTTTGGCAGTTATGTAAGAAATGTGAGAGGTCCATGTCAGGTCTGAAGATATAGAAATTCCTAGGTCAACTTGTAATTGCTTTATAGGAATATTAGAACCATCTTGGTGATACTGAGCATGAAACTAACATTTAAAACTCAAGTACCGTAATTTGCTTTTTTTTCGTTGTAAAATAATTTTCGTATGCAAAATTTATACGAAAATTTCTTGCACGAAAGTTGTACAAGATCGAACTACTCTAATAGAACAGTCATTTACATAAATCATACGAAAATATTTTTACACGAAAATTTTTATCTCGAATTTTCGAATTTTTTTTGCATGAAAATAAAGCGAATTACGGTAGTTACTTTTGATGGTGTTAAAGATTAAATCTGTATCATGACTCCAGAGTGAAAGAAAGTCAAGATCTAACTGTAAGTTAATAGTATCTTCCTGCTGATTAATTCTCTGGAAAACTTTGACAAATAAGAAACATTTGGAACTTCTAAGATAGAGAGAAAGGTCATTAATGTAAAATCAATTCCTATCTCCAATACTGACATTTCACAACATTCACTCCCTACACAACGAACTGCAACTTAAGTTAGCCCATTACTTTTACCATCAACATCAAACAAATGTTAAAATACAAGTGAAAGTCTAAAAGATGCTCCAACCAATAAATCCTGGGATTCAGGGTGGAAACACATTATTAATATGATCTTACTTTACTGTTAATAAATAGCAATGCCATTTTAATGGAATGAGATACTGGAATTGTATTCAGTAAATGAACAGATATAGCTGTCAGACCATGAAAATCTTCCCTCTCAAAAAAACTAGCAATATGGTATTAGGTTGTTGATAGCAACTTTGTGACCATGTAGTCTATATGTAAGAAAGATGACTATCATCTGAACACACCATGGTCTATGGGGCCTAATGGACATTCTTCTACAATTACCTCAATTACTGTCATACTAACATTATCATAATGAAGACTTTCCCAGCAGCTATTTAATGTACTTCACACTGAAGTGGGTGGGGCTCACTTGAACTTGTTATCAATAGATTAAATGGATTACAGACAATTAGTTTCCAGTGCATGGCTGCAACTTTTGCAGAAGAAATAAGTCCACGAATTCCTGTGAAGTTGTGTATAATGCAGCAATGCATATCCTAAAACAACATCCAACTGCCCTAATTAAACAGTTAATTTGGCAATAAATTGATTAGAATGAATTGCCTCTTCTACATTTTGTACATATAATATTTATATAAACCAAACACTGTGCACTCATAACTGGGACAATGTATGCACTGAGCATATAGAGAGGATTTACTTACACTAGTATTGTAAAATAATATAATGCAAGTATCACTACTAAATAACCTCATCATAAATTTGCCATGAAAGTACCTATGAAATGTTACGTAAGTTTGTACTGGTTAAGTAGGGATTCCCTCGAAAATTTTGCACACCTCCCAAAATTCTGCCTTTAAAAATCATCCTAGAGACAATTACGTGGCAAAAATCACCTTACTGAGTAGTATAAGTCCATATAATACATAATCTAATCAAAAACAGCCAAGCTGTAAAAAAAGGTGCGGCCCCCATAAAGGACATGGTGAAAAAAGATGTGAAATCCAAGGTGGCGGCCAAGAAATGGCTGTGATGGTAGGTTAATGGTTACATTTTAATAACAACAATTCAGGTGAATTTGGTGCCAAGACCAAGTGGCACAAAATTCACCTGAATTGCCGTTATTAAAATGTAACTATTAACCTACCATCACAGCCATTTCTTGGCCGCCACCTTGGATTTCACATCTTTTTTCACCATGGCCTTTACGGGGGCCGCACCTTTTTTTACAGCTTGGCTGTTTTTGATTAGATATCACTTCTTTTTGTATTTGTATACTGCAAAGCCGGCCTATGGCTGGCTTTGGGGCTTTTTTAACCCATGTGTTTTTTTCTTTACCACAGGAAGAAGAAAAGAACTTAAAGAAGAATATTAGTACTTCAATTATTTTTGATTTTATTAGTAATTATACAAATTATATACATATATTTATTACATGCTCATTATTCCCCACAGGAGTTTTTTTGCAGCTGATCTCTCTACTGGGTGACTTGAAATGTAGCTGAACTATATACAGGATGGTTTCTTTGTAGCTGAACTCTCTGTAACAGGTGAATTGTTTGCAGCTAAACTCTCTACATGGTGGTGTCTTTATAGCCGAACTCTCTACATGATGGTTTCTTTGTAGCTGAACTCTCTATAAGGTGACTTCATCTAGCTGAACTCTCTACAGGGTGATTTTTTGGTAGCTGAACTCTCTGCAGGGTGATTTGTTTGCAGCTGAACTCTCTACATGATGGTTTCTTTGTAGCTGAACTCTCTACAAGGTGACTTCGTCCAGTTGATCTCTCTACGGGGTGATTTGTTTCTAGCTGAACTCTCTACAGGTGAATTGTTTGCA
This sequence comes from Dysidea avara, assembly GCF_963678975.1. Taxonomy (NCBI): domain Eukaryota; kingdom Metazoa; phylum Porifera; class Demospongiae; order Dictyoceratida; family Dysideidae; genus Dysidea; species Dysidea avara. Next base: position 26,379,700 of record NC_089279.1, on the reverse strand, counting down.
GCTAAACTCTCTACATGGTGGTTTCTTTGTAGCTGAACTCTCTACAAGGTAACTTCTTCTCTACAGGGTGATTTGTTGTAGTTGAATTCTCTACTAGGTGGTTTGTATGAGGCTGAACTCTCTACATGGCGGTTTCTTTGTAGCTGAACTCTCTACAGAGTGATTTGTTTGCAGCTGAACTCTCTACATGATGGTTTCTTTGTAACTGAACACTCTACAAGGTGACTTCTTCTAGCATGATCTTTCTACAGGGTGAATTGTTGTAGCTGAACTATGTACAAGGTAACTTCTTCTAGCTGATCTCTATACAGGGTGATTTGTTTGTAGTTGAATTCTGTACAGGTGGTTTCTTTGTAGCTGAACTCTGTACATGATGGTTTCTTTGTAGCTAAACTCTTTACAAGGTGACTTCTTCTAGCTGAACTCTCTACGGGGTAATTTCTTTGTAGCTGAACTCTCTATATGATGGTTTCTTTGTAAATGAACTCTCTACAAGGTGAATTCTTCTACCTGATCTCTCTACAGGGTGATTTGTTTGTAACTGAACTCTGTACAAGTGCGTTTTTGTGGGTGATCTCACTGCAGGTTGATTTGTTTGTAGCTGAACTCACTAAAGGGTGATTTTGCTTGTAGCTGAACTCCTTGCATTGTATCTAGTTTCTAGCTGATCTCTCTACAGGGTGATTTGTTTGTAGCTGATCTCTCTACAAGTTGATTTGTGTGTAGCTGATCTCTCTGCAGGTTGATTAATTTGCAGCCGATCTCTCTACAAGGTAATTTGTTTGTAGCTGAACTGTCTATAAAGTGATTTATTTGTAGCTGATCTCTCTGCAGGTTGATTTGTTTTAGCTGAACTCTCTACAGGGTGATTTACTTGTAGCTGAACTCCTTACATTGTGACTAGTTTCTAGCTGATCTCTCTACAGGGTGATTTGTTTGTAGCTGATCTCTCTACAAGTTGATTTGTGTGTAGCTGATCTTTCTACTGGTTGATTTGTTTGTAGCCGATCTCTCTACAGGGTAATTTGTTTGTAGCTGATCTCTCTACAGGGTAATTTGTTTGTAGCCGATCTCTCTACAGGGTAATTTGTTTGTAGCCGATCTCTCTACAGGGTAATTTGTTTGTAGCTGAACTCTGTACAAGGTGCTTTTTTGTAGGTGATCTCACTGCAGGTTGATTTGTTTGTAGCTGAACTCACTAAAGGGTGATTTGCTTGTAGCTGAACTCCTTACATTGTGTCCAGTTTCTAGCTGATCTCTCTACAGAGTGATTTGTTTGTAGCTGAACTCTCTATAAGGTGATTTATTTGTAGCTGAACTCCTTACATTGTGTGTAGTTTCTAGCTGACCTCTCTACAGGATGATTTGTTTGTAATTGATCTCTCTACAAGTTGATTTGTGTGTAGCTGATCTCTCTGCAGGTTGATTTGTTTGTAGCCGATTTCTCTATAGGGTAATTTGTTTGTAGCTGAACTCTCTATAAGGTGATTTGTTTGTAGTTGATCTCTCTGCAGGTTGATTTGTTTTAGCTGAACTCTCTACAGGCTGATTTGTTTGTAGCCGATCTCTCTACAGGGTAATTTGTTTGTAGCTGAACTCTCTACAAGTTGATTTGTGTGTAGCTGATCTCTCTGCAGGTTGATTTGTTTGTAGCCGATCTCTCTACAGGGCAATTTGTTTGTAGCTGATCTCTCTACAGGGTGATTTTTTTGTAGCTGACCTCTCTTCAGGGTGATTTGTTTCTAGCTGATCTCTCTACAGGGTGATTTTTTGTAGCTGACCTCTCTTCAGGGTGATTTGTTTCTAGCTGATTGCTCTACAGGTTGATTTGTTTGTAGATGAACTCTCTACAGGGTAATTTGCTTGTAGCTGAACTCCTTACTTTGTGTCTAGTTTGTAGCTGATCTCTCTACAGGGTGATTTGTTTGTAGCTGAACTCCTTACATTGTGTGTAGTTTCTAGCTGATCTCTCTACAGGGTGATTTGTTTGTAGCTGATCTCTCTACAAGTTGATTTGTGTGTATATAGCTGATCTCTCTGCAGGTTGATTTGTTTGTAGCCGATCTCTCTACAGGTAATCTGTTTGTAGCTGAACTCTCTATAAGGTGATTTGTTTGTAGCTGATCTCTCTGCAGGTTGGTTTGTTTTAGCTGAACTCTCTACAGGGTGATTTCTTGTAGCTGAACTCCTTACATTGTGTCTAGTTTCTAGCTGATGTCTCTATAGGGTGATTTTTTGTAGCTGAACTCTCTTCAGGGTGGTTTGTTTCTAGCTGATCTCTCTACAGGTAGATTTGTGTTGATTTGTTCATTGCTGATCGCTCTAAAGGTAATTGATTTGTTGCAGTTGAACACCCTGCAAAGTGTTTTGTTTGTAGCTGATCCCTCTAAAGGGTAATTTGTTTGTAGCTGAACTCTCTCCACAGTGACTTGTGTGTAGCAGAATTCTGTGTAACTGAATTCTCTAGAGAGTGACTTAATTGTAGCTGAATTCTCTACACAGTGCATGACTTGTTTATAGCTGAACTTTCTTCAGTGTGACTTGTAATGTTCTGAATCTCTATGGTGGTATTTTTGCTTAACTCTCCACATGGTGACTGTCTTCTTGCTGAACTGTCTAAAAGATTAACTGTTTGCAGCTGAACTCCCTACAGAATAACTTGTGATGTAATAAAATTCTATAATGGAGTAAATAAATTAGCCGAATGCTCTATTAGGGTGACTGTTCTATTAGAGTATCTCGATCTCGCATTTGCTACACGGAGTTGGCTTTCGAATCATAACTCAGTGGTTTGTAATCCGATTCTTCTGTATACTACTGCAAGGACTTTCTATGAAGATTATTCCAGCTATACACCGATTTTCAGCTCATTGCTCTAAGCGGTTTGTCTAGTAGGCGTGAAAACTAATACTTTTGATATTCATAAAAATCGATCGCGTAATTGTGACACAGGTTGGGTTTTGTGTCATATCTCCGTGGTCTTCATTTCGATTCCTTTCAAACCACCAAAAGGCACTCCTACGATGGTTACTCCATCTACATAGCAATTTTCAACTCATTCCATGAAGCGGTTTACCCTGTAGGCGTGACAACAAACCGATCTTGTTTTACGCGAATAATCGGTCTTAACTCCTGAACCATTCATCGGATTTGTACCAAATTTGATGCTAGGATTCGCCTTTGGACTCCCTTTCTGTGTGCCAAATTTCAAGGCGATCGGAGTACGCGTTTGCTTGTTATAGCAATTTTTGCAAGTGTGCGAAAAGACGAAGAAGAAAAAAAAAACGAAGAAAAAAAAAACGAAACTTTGGCAGCTCGTATCTCGGAAATGGCTGGAGCGATTTCCTTCAAATTTGGAATGTAGACTCCTTTGGCTGGCGGGCAACTGTGTAGCAAATTTGGTTCCAATCAGATAAGTGATCACCGAGATACAAAGGTGTAAAAATGACGTTTTCGTTCTTCCTGTCAATATACTCACGGTGTGGCGCGCCGGCTTCTTGGGCCGCACGACACACTACCGTGTGTCTTGATACAGCATTAAATATAACAAAACACTTGCAGGTGGCCGGATATAGAATTTTTTAAAAATCGCCAAAACTTGAATTTAATCTCACTGACTGCCTCACTGCCTGACCACAGTCGCAAGGATAGAGGCCAAACGAAGCAGCTCATGGCCACCATTTTATGCCATAATGATAAACTCACCAGTGGGATGTGCCTTTTGGGGTTCCGACTAGTGTAGGCCCTCTGCACCTTGCCTTTCATTTATCTTCAATCAGGTTGCTTGTCTTCTACTTCATCCAACGAAACTATATCGAAGCGTTGATTTTCCGTATCAACACTTTCTTTCAGCAGCATGTTTAGATGCCATAGAATTATTTCAGAGCTGAAGTGTTTTAGTCCCGGTGAGGTAGCTACACTTGCTAGATATCTGCAACTTCACAATTTGGATCCAGTTTGTGATAGGTTTGTCATTTGTGATGTAAGAGACAGTCAGCAACTGCAATTGAATTTAGATTATATTGCTTCATGGTCTAGGCTCTGGTTACTGAACTTTAATGGTAGGAAATGTCAAGTAATGCAGGTGGGTAACTCACCAGATACATTGTGTGAAAAAGATGGCACTAGAACAGTTATATCACATGTAACATCAGCTAGAGACCTTGGTGTCTGGGTGGCACCTCAAATAATTTTTCATTACAGTGCCAAAAGGCATCAGCTAAGGCAACACAGGCACTTGGAATAACCAAGAGAAACTTAAACAAGAAATCCTTTCTGCTAGTTTACAAATCTTACATTAGACCACATTTGGAGTATTGTGTTTAGCTCTGGAACCCTTATTTAATTAAAGACATTGACATATTAGAAAAGTTCAATGCAGAACTACTACACTTGTAAAGAATATTGCTACACTATTCTATGAGGATAGACTAAGATATCTCGATTTATATTCATTAGAATTTATTGTGAAGAAAGAGAGGAGATTTTACTGAAATTTTCAAAATCTTAAAGTCAATGACATCCATTAACCCAGAGTGCTTTCTTACCCTATTTGAAACACGAACAAGAGGACACACGCTAATATAAAGTTATAAGAACAAATTTTCTTTGCCATTTACTAACTTTTTTTCTAACCCGGTCATTAATGATTGCAATTCCTTACCTGAAGAGGCCAATTCAACAGCTTCCATTTCAATGTTTAAGAACTTATTAGATATACACTGGCATAATCTAAGATATGCATGGACTTAATCAAAGTCCAGTGCCCTAAATGATTGAAAACAGATTTTTAATACTTAAACTATTTTTGATTTCATCAGTAATTATACAAATTATATATATTTATTAAATGCCAATTATTTCCTACAGGATAACTTGCTTGCATGCAGCTTATCTCTCTGCTGGGTGACTTGAAATGTAGCTGAACTCTCTACAGAGTGATCTGTGTGTAGCTGAAGTCTCTACAGGATTCTCTCTACAGGGTGACTTGTTTCTAGCTGAACTCTCTATATAGGGTTATCTATTTGTAGTTGAACTCTCTACAGGGTGATTTGTTTGTAGCTGAACTCTCTACAAGATGATTTATTTCTAGCTGATCTCTCTATAGGGTAGCTTGTTTGTAGCTGAACTCTCTACAGCGTGATATTTTTTGCAGCTGAACTCTCTACATGATGGTTTCTTTGTAGCTGAACTCTCACAAGGTAACTTCTTCTAGCTGATCTCTCCACAGGGTGACTTGTTTCTAGCTGATCTCTCTACAGGGTGATTTGTTTGTATCTGAATTCTCTACAGGGTGATTTGTTTGCAGCTGAACTCTCTACAAGGTGACTTCTTCTAGCTGAACTTTCTACAGGGTGATCGTTTCATAGCTGAACTCTCTACAGGGTGATTTGTTTGCAGCTAAACTCTCTAAATGATGGATTCTTTGCAGCTAAACCCTCTAAATGATGGGTTCTTTGTAGCTGAACTCTCTACAAGATAATTTCTTCTATAGATGAACTCTCTACTGGGTAGGTTCTTTGTAGCTGAACTCTCTACACAGTGACTTGTTTGTAGCTGGATTCTCTACAGAGTGACTTGTTGTAGCTGAACTCTCTACAGGGTGACTTGTTTATAGCTGAACTCTCTTCAGTATGACTTGTAATGTTCTGAATCTCTACAGCTATTTATTTGTAGCTGAACTCTCTACAGGGTGACTTGCTTGTAGCTGAATTGTCTATAAGATTAACTGCTTGTAGTTGAACTCCCTACAGAATAACTTGCAATGCAATATAATTCTATAATGGAGTAAGTTTTAAACGTAGCTGAATGCTCTATTAGGGTGACTGTTATGTGTGTGTTAATTGATGTTTTGTATCTCTGCTTTTGTTTGCTTCAGTGTATTTTGTATTTTGTGTAGTTTTGTAAATTTCTTTGTTGTTTTTGTAATGTTATATTTTGGGCTGACACCTTGTACAGGCTTTGCCTTTGTGTATGCCTTCCCTCGTGGTAAAATTGATAATAATAATAATAATACTGTTCTGTTCTGTTTAATAGAGTGTATCGATCTCACATTTGCTACACGTAGTTGGCTTTCGAATCATAACTCAGTGGTTTGTAATTCGATTCTTCTGTACTACTGCAAGGACTTTCTATGATAATTATTTCAGCTACACACCGATTTTCAGCTCATTACTCTAAGCGGTTTGCCTGCATGGTACGCGTGAAAACTAATAGTTTTTTTATTCATAAAAATCGATCGCTTAATTGTCACACAGGTTGGGTTTTGTGTCATATCTCGATGGCCTTTATCTCGATTCTTTTCAAACCACACTAAAACACTCCTACGATGGTTACTCCATCTACATATAGCAATGTTCAGCACATTCCTTCAAGGGGTTTACCCTGTGGGCGTGACAGACCTTCGACCATATTTTAAGCAAATAATCGATTGTATATACGTAACTCCGTGAATGTTCAATGTTCAATGTTCATCGGATTCCTACCAACGTTGGTACTAAGATTTGGTATAATGAGCCCTTTAAGTATGCCAAATGTCAGCTTGGTCGGAGCACGTATTTGCATTTTATGGCAGACTTTGTAAAGTGTGCGAAAAGAAGTAGAAGAAAAAAAAAAAAAAAAAAAAATCCCCAAACTTTGGCCGCTCGTATCTCGGAAATTGCTGGAGCGATGTTCTTCAAATTTTAAATGTGGACTACCCTACCTAGCTGGCACTTCTGTAGCAACTTTGGTTTCAATCGGATAAGGAATCACGGAGCTACAAAGGTGTGAAAATTGCGTTTACTTTCTTCCTGTTAATATACTCACGGTGTGGCGCGCCGGCTTCTTGGGCTGCACGACACACTACCGTGTGTCTTGATCTGTAGATAAAAAGAACAATGATTTGTGTAAAAACAAAATTCAAAGCCTGTTTATATGGTTGGCTTTGGGGTAGCCATTTAAAATACAAAAAGGAGTGAAATCCATGTAAAAACAGCCAAGCTGTATAAAAAAGGTTGCGGCCTTCAAAGGCCTGGGTAAAAATCAAAGGTGGTGGCCATGAAATGGCTGCAATTATGTTAATGATAGCAAATTTTAATAATGCACAAAGCCATTATTAAAAAAATGTTATCATCAACATCATTGCATGGCCGCCACCTTTGATTTCACAACTTCAGTTTTTCACTCAGGGTTTTAAAGCCGCACCATTTTTATGCAGCTTGGCTGTTTTTGTATGGATACCATTATGTGCATGGTGTATACGTATACAATACAGTGATCTTACATTTGTTAGGCATGTAGCTAAATTCCTCAGGTTAGAATGCAATCAGCCATGCTCATCAAAAATGGAACTTTACAGCTAAATTAAATAGAATGCTTTAGGGAATATATTAGTTATTTGTGGCGGATATGCATGTACATAGCTGCTCACATTAATTTCATGGCAATTAATGTGGGATGATGGAGACATGCAGACTAGGACTAGGGTTCTCTACCATAAATGTAATGAATTCCTGAAATCAAATACGGATGAAATAACCAACAATTAATTATCTACTAATAACTAATATATCAAGTGATAAATATAAAATCTAAAAACTGCTGGTGTTAGTAGTTAAGGACACATACACCTGTATATTATGGTTATATGCCTATTTATATATGGTATTTAGATGTTTAGACTGAAATAGAAATGATGTGAGGCTTTACCCTATATATGACCGACAACAGCTAGCCATTCCAAATTCTTTGTAGATAGTTTACCATGCATATAGGAGTCTGTATTATAGTGTGTTGTTATATACAGCTAAACAGGTTTTGTATATAGGCACTTAAGTGACGTACATAGACATTAGAAGCAATGTTTTCTCAGCCATTAAAAATATTGCATTCATGATTACAGTTAAATTCATGATGTTGTATTTATCGCACTCTGATTACAATTTCATGTTGTATAAAAAGCTAGCTTTAGTAAGATTTAGACAGTATTTATAACAAGCTCATCAGATTATGATCACTGCTATATGCACACATGAAATATTGTATTGAACAAGCTCTACCGGTGGTGCACCTATACAGCATATCCAATGCTGAAATCTACTGCAGACATACATTTCTTTCTACAATTCACAACTCCAGGTGAATTACATTTTGTGTACATTTACCATATATGCTCATTCTTGCATGCTATACATACCTCCAAGTTGCTGTGGGTTACAAGATAAAAACATTTCTGTGAGGTGACATATGTAGGATTATTCTAAATTGCTACAAATAATCATTTAAACTGTTGTGTACAGAAAGTGGATACAATTACAGTTTACTGAAATATAATAGTAGTTTTATTACGCACACACAATTGTATATGGTATGATGACTTACTACAATATTGTACATACATCATCACTCTATGGCATGATGTATATAGTCTTGTAGTTGAGTCCAAACAGAGTAGGTATTCTGTGACCTAGTGGTATGTTGCACAGTATTAATTGACAGCTAAGAGCGATTATAAGGCATTAAATGTGACTGGGCCTGCAAAAATAGGGCATGTGGGCAAATGATTTTTGCCTACTTTTTCAAACGTTCATCACTCATAACTTTTTCTACCATTGTCCTATGGCAATGCAATTTTCAGCTCTTAGTACGAGTTTAGTTGGCTTCATGATGTAGATTACAGGGGCAGATCCAGGGGGGGGGGGGGTTGAGGGCTGAAGCTCCCCCCTTCATATTTAAGCTTTACTTGATCAATATGCTGAGTATTATAATGAAATTTTGTCTTAGCATAATTATATGATCACTAATAATACAAATACTCATAAAACCACCTTATAAACATTTTTCCAAGGTATTATCAGTGGATTTATGCTAAAGTTTATGCAACAAGGACCCGGATCAGCATTGGAGGTGTACAAGATCGAGATACTCTAATAGAGCAGTCAGCTACCTACTCTAATAGAACATTCACTGGAAACATGTAGTTGGTTCTGTTATGGAATTTTTCCAAATCTGCCTGCACATATACATACAATGAAGTGCATTGGTCTGTTTAAAGGGCTTCATTCATCTACTTGTGTAGTTAATATGTATGACAATACTTAATTCAGGTACACAATTTCCATTGAAAATGCTCTCAGATTCAATCTTGTATTGTTCAAATTTCAAAATTTTCCACTTTCAACATTATTATTCTAATATGCACATATTCAGTGTTGTGCAATTGTGAGAGGGGTGCATCATGTACTTGGTTGCCTGTACCTACCCAAACTTTTCCATTAGCAAAATAGCTACTTCAGAGTCAGAAAGCCATACCTATAATCTAAAGGCAGTATATAAAATATCTACAGGAAGAAAATATTATGAATTTTATGTGGAAATGTCTTCAAATTGCAGTATTTTAGCATCTATTTTTCAAAATTTTCCTGGGGGGCATGCCCCCAGACCCCCCTAGTTCCAGCATGCTTCACACACCTTTACCCAAGAGATTAGTACCTTGAGTTAGCCCCCCCCCCTTTATAATTCCTAGATCCGCCCCTGGATTACAGAATGCAAATATTCTGTTCCAGTACTGAGATATGATCTATAGCGTGACAAGGTGTAGTTTGTGCCCACGTGCCTTGTTTTTGCAGGCCCGGTCACAAACATTAATTACACTGTAGCCAATAATTATGATGTAATATTGTAATTGTTTGAATAACTGTGGTGCTCTATCATCAAATGCTTACCCTAATAATTCCTCAGTTCCTTCCAGTGCTCTACCCATAAGACTTCCAATTAACTAGCAATTTTAAATAAGAGTTGTAAATCTACAGGTAATACAGACCAGATTATAAGGCCATTATGCTTAAGTCTATTGATGGTGAAGCCTGGGCTGATGAAATACTGAACAGCGAGGTAGTTAAAGTTGAAAAGTGGTTGCCAAGTTTGAAGTGACATTTGGCTCCTGAAACTATGTTATCATATTTTTACACCTGTTGACTTTGTAAATTCAATATGTGATGCAGCACTGCTTCAGTTGTAAATGCATTTTACTGGATTTGTCATTGCTAAGGCATCTTTAATCATAGCTGCATGTGTACGTAATTCTTCATAATTATGAGCTACATGTACTTTTACCAGGACTACATGTTCTTTATATGTGCATGACCAAATTTGCAATATACAGAGGTTAACTTTGCATAACTCAGTGGTTTGTAATTCGATTCTTCTGTACTACTGCAAGGACTTTCTATGATAATTATTTCAGCTACACACCGATTTTCAGCTCATTACTCTAAGCGGTTTGCCTGCATGGTACGCGTGAAAACTAATAGTTTTTTTATTCATAAAAATCGATCGTTTAATTGTGACACAGGTTGGGTTTTGTGTCATATCTTGATGGCCTTTATATCGATTCTTTTCAAACCACACAAAGACACTCCTACGATGGATACTCCATCTACATAGCAATGTTCAGCACATTCCTTCAAGGGGTTTACCCTGTGGGCGTGACAGACCTTCGACCATATTTTAAGCAAATAATCGATTATAACTCCGTGAATGTTAAATGTTCATCGGATTCCTACCAACGTTGGTACTAAGATTTGGTATAATGAGCCCTTTAAGTGTGCCAAATGTCAGCTTGGTCGGAGCACGTATTTGCATTTTATGGCAGACTTTGTAAAGTGTGCGAAAAGAAGTAGAAGAAAAAAACAAAACAAAAAATCCCCAAACATTGGCCGCTCGTATCTCGGAAATTGCTGGAGCGATGTTCTTCAAATTTGAAATGTGGACTACCCTACCTAGCCGGCACGTCTGTAGCAACTTTGGTGTCAATCGGATAAGGAATCACGGAGCTACAAAGGTGTGAAAATTGCGTTTACTTTCTTCCTGTTAATATACTCACGGTGTGGCGCGCCGGCTTCTTGGGCCGCACGACACACGGTAACGACACACTACCGTGTGTCTTGATCTGTAGATAAAAAGAACAATGATTTGTGTAAAAACAAAATTCAAAGCCTGTTTATATGGTTGGCTTTGGGGTAGCCATTTAAAATACAAAAAGGAGTGAAATCCATGTAAAAACAGCCAAGCTGTATAAAAAGGTTGCAGCCTTCAAAAGCCTGGGCAAAAATCAAAGGTGGTGGCCATGAAATGGCTGCAATTATGTTAATGATAGCAAATTTTAATAATGCACAAAGCCATTATTAAAAAAATGTTATCATCAACATCATTGCATGGCCTCCACCTTAGATTTCACAACTTCAGTTTTTCACTCAGGGTTTTAAAGCTGCACCCTTTTTATGCAGCTTGACTGTTTTTGTATGGATACCATTATGTGCATGGTGTATACGTATACGATACTTTTTTATATTTATTTATTAATGCTTTACAGCACAAGTGCTGAAGGTCAGTAGGACACCTGGTCCTACAGCCTGCTCAAAGATACAGTGAACTTACATTTGTTAGGCATGTAGCTAAATTCCTTAGGTTAGAATGCAATCAGCCATGCTCATCAAAAATGGAACTTTACAGCTAAACTAAATAGAATGCTTTAGGGAATATATTAGTTATTTGTGGTGGATATGCATGTACATAGCTGCTCACATTAATTTCATGGCAATTAATGTGGGATGATGGAGACATGCAGACTAGGACTAGGGTTCTCTACCATAAATGTAATGAATTCCTGAAATTAAATATGGATGAAATAACCAACAATTAATTATCTACTAATAACTAATATATCAAGTGATAAATATAAAATCCAAAAACTGCTGGTGTTAGTAGTTAAGGACACATATATGGTTATATGCCTATTTACATATGGTATTTAGATGTTTAAACTGAAATAGAAATGATGTGAGGCTTCACCCTATATATGACCGACAACAGCTAGCCATTCCAAATTCTTTGTAGATAGTTTACCATGCATATAGGAGTCTGTATTATAGTGTGTTGTTATATACAGCTAAACAGGTTTTGTATATAGGCACTTAAGTGACGTACATAGACATTAGAAGCAATGTTTTCTCAGCCATTAAAAGTATTGCATTCTGATTACAGTTAAATTCATGATGTTGTATTTATCGCACTCTGATTACAATTTCATGTTGTATAAAAAGCTAGCTTTAGTAAGATTTAGACAGTATTTATAACAAGCTCATCAGATTATGATCACTGCTATATGCACACATGAAATATTGTATTGAACAAGCCCTACCGGTGGTGCACCTATACAGCATATCCAATGCTGAAATCTACTGCAGACATACATTTCTTTCTACAATTCACAACTCCATCAGTGACTATCAGGTGAATTACATTTTGTGTACATTTACCATATATGCTCATTCTATATATACCTCCAAGTTGCTGTGGGTTACAAGATAAAACATCTCTGTTAGGTGACATATGTATACCATGAATTATTAAGAATAACCACTTTTAATTCAGTATGGTAGCTATCTGTGTAGTTCATGATGTTGTGACATTATTTCACAAAGCCTATAGATGGCACCTGACCAAAGCTAATATTATTGTACTTCAAATATGTACATAATAGATTGGTAAGGATTATTCTAAATTCCTACAAATAATTATTTAAACTGTTGTGTACAGAAAGTGGATACAATTACAGTTTACTGAAATATAATAGTAGTTTTATTACGCACACACAATTGTATATGGTATGATGACTTACTACAATATTGGACATACATCATCACTCTATGGCATGATGTATATAGTCTTGTAGTTGAGTCCAAACAGAGTAGGTATTCTGTGACCTAGTGGTATGTTGCACAGTATTAATTGACAGCTAAGAGCGATTATAAGGCATTAAATGTGACTGGGCCTGCAAAAATAGGGCATGTGGGCAAATGATTTTTGCCTACTTTTTCAAACGTTCATCACTCACAACTTTTTTCTACCATTGTCCCATGGCAATGCAATTTTCAGCTCTTAGTACGAGTTTAGTTGGCTTTATGATGTAGATTACAGAATGTAAATATTCTGTTCCACTACTGAGATATGATCTATAGCGTGACAAGGTGTAGTTTGTGCCCACGTGCCTTGTTTTTGCAGGCCCGGTCACAAATATTAACTACACTGTAGCCAATAATTATGATATAATATTGTAATTATTTGAATAACTGTGGTGCTCTATCATCAAATGCTTACCCTAATAATTCCTCAGTTCCTTCCAGTACTCTACCCATAAGACTTCCAATTAATTAGTAATTTAAATAAGAGTTGTAAATCTACAGGCAATACAGACCAGATTATAAGGCCATTATGCTTAAGTCTATTGATGGTGAAGCCTGGGCTGATGACATACTGAACAGCGAGGTAATTACAGTTGAAAAGTGGTTGCCAAGTTTGATGTGACATTTGGCTCCTGAAACTATGTATCATATTTTAACACCTGTTGACTTTGTAAATTCAATATGTGATGTAGCACTGCTTCAGTTGTAAATGCACTTTACTGGATTTGTCATTGCTAAGGCATCTTTAATCATAGCTGCATGTGTACGTAATTCTTCATAATTATGAGCTACATGTACTGTTACCAGGACTACATGTTCTTTATATGTGCATGACCAAATTTGACAAACCAGGCTTCACGCACATCTAGTTTTACAACCTTGAGAGATGATAACTGAGTGCAGGAGTACGTCATCAGCTTCACACTTTTTCTTGTCATTTTGTAATGTTATAGAACCATTGTGTGAAAATTTCAGGTCAATAGCATGCTGGAAGATCATGGTCAAAGTCAAAGAATTGGATGTGTGTGGAAGCCTGGTTTTGTCAAATTCAGTCACATATTATGTACAAAGGAATTCTTTTAGTTTTTCTGAGAAGTATAGATTCCAAGAAATGTGTTTTACTGGCTCATGTATCTATCTATCTATCTATCTATCTATCTATCTATCTATCTATCTATCTATCTATCTATCTATCTATCTATCTATCTATTTATCTATCTATCTATATCAGCCATCTATAATACATTTGCCTGTCTTCCACACACAAATGCATGTACACACACACAACACACACATAATGCAAATATACAAATGCACACACACACCACACACACATGTGAACACACACACAACAGCAAGTCAGCAACAGCACTCACATTTGCTACCAGATATTTGAAAAGGTCCCTTCCACACACATTACGTTATCAATTATGGCAATCCATAACTTTGCATTGAAATAAGCTATATATTTGAGGGTATTGCCAGTTAGTGCAGTGAGCAACAACATAGCTTAATGGGTAGATGAGGTTTCAAATTTGCATTTCAGTGTTACTACACCTGTAGTTTTTACTATCTGGTTCATATAATTATACAGTGTAATTTATATAGATGTGTGTGGAGGACCCATTTGCACAAAATCCAGTCACAATTATACATACCTGCTATACATATCCACATCCTTATTAGACACAACTAAGTACACGAGATCTTCTTCAGATGAAAGAACTGGATACATCATCCAGTTGTAATCAGTGTAGACCATAGAAACAGGAAATATGAAATGGGACAAAAATGGATATCTTTAATGACTAAAAACTTCATCAATACATAATCCTGCTTAAAGCTAATAATTATGTCAACTTCAGGTGACAGCAAGTTATGCATATAAAAGCTCTACAACATAGCACACTTTCAACATGATTTATGATTTTACAACAGTTACAGTATAGTATGTTTATAGCTTCAAGTGTGTAGCTATGGTTTCATGGTTACAACATTGACTATAAGACAGCAGCTGACTGTGATATCAGCAGTTGTGTTAGTAATCTGCATACAGTTATACTGCAGCAGACTTAATTCTGCCACAATGAGAGGTGGAGCTTTAGTAGCTACTATTGCAAGTTTCTTTGTTGCTGTAAGCTATATGCCACAATATTGTTAATTTGTTTCATTACTGCATTGTTTCTTATACTTTAGGTTTCAGGCCTAGCAAAAGATGTACAAGGTACGTATTCAAGAATACTAAATGATATATGTATGTATAATATATTATATATTTATAGTATCAACTTAGTAATCAAATTGGTAACTGAAGTACTGATGTAGTGTTACAAGTGTTTTTCTATTATTTTTTATTACAGATTGCCAAATTAGAGGAATAGACTTGGTTTTTGTCATTGATTCATCAACCAGTATTGGATCAATTCGGTTTCAACTAATCCGACAATTTGCTGCAAATATTGCTGGGCTTTTAGATATTGGTCCACAAGGAAGTTTGGCTGGTGTGATACAGTTTAGTTCAAGTTTCAGGCTTGAGTTTAATTTGCTTGAGTACACTGATCGCACTAGTCTTTTAAGAGCTCTCAATCCAGACTTACCTTACATTAGAGGGTACACCAACACAGCCGGAGCATTAAGCCTTCTGCTTGATAGTTCGCAAGATGGCAGTATGGGGTTGAGATTGAATCATCCTCACATTGCTATAGTGGTAACTGATGGTAAATCCAATATTGATGAAGATGGCACCATACCATTTGCTCAGAGAATTCATGCATCTAATATATTCCAGAAAGTGTATACTGTTGGCATTGGTAATTTTGATGTTGATGAACTTAATGCCATTGCTAGTGATCCTTCACTTGTTTTCAGCACAAGAGACTTTGATAGAACTGCTATTGAACAACTACAACAAGAGCTATCCCAAAAGCTGTGCACTGATGCAGGAAGTACGTATGCAAGCTATATAGTAGTGTGTTCAGAATCATGGAGATTTTGTGCTTCCTCATGAAAAAATAATCACCAGAAATTAGCTTCACCACAATACATCATGGTACCTTAGCAGTATTGGTTAGAAGATATAAACAAGCTCAAGAGTGCCTTTAGTGCATGTAATGTTTCTAATAGGTTGCTATGAGATTTAAAAGAAATCTTCAGTGGTATTTTCTACTAAGTGACTGATAAACTGTGTAACTAGCATTCAGTCTGGTGTAACTGAATAATGGCTAAAGCTTAGGTTGTAACCTTAATCATTAGTTATCGTGTCTGAAGGAATCAGGTAGGTAGGCAAGCAGTTAGTACAATTAGTTCGTCAGTCAGTATTAAATATATATTCTTTAGCAACTTAATGGAAGCATTTTAGGCCCCTTTGAAGACACTTTTGGGCTTGATTTTACCTAATCAATACTGCCAAGGTGCCATGAGGCTGGTAATCTGGACAGTATATTTTTGTGAAAACGTGCATGTGCTAACCTCCATGATCCCCCATAGCTGCTCTACAGTACAAATGATTATATGATTTTTCTATGTCAAGTTTTTAATAGGACTGTGTATATAATAGTTATACATTTTGTCCAAAGGTATGAATGATGCAGACACAAAGGAGGGATTTGACGATAAGGATGATAAAAATGATGAAGATGTTAAAAGAGTTAAAAGAGGAAAAAAAGACAAAGATGACAAAAAAGATGAAGATGATAAATATGACAAGGATGATAAAGATGACAAGGATGATAAAGATGACAAAAAAGATAAAGATGATAAATATGACAAGGATGATAAAGATGACAAGGATGATAAAGATGACAAAAAAGATAAAGATGATAAATATGACAAGGATGATAAAGATGACAAGGATGATAAAGATGACAAAAAAGATAAAGATGATAAATATGACAAGGATGATAAAGATGATAAGGATGATAAAGATGACAAGGATGATAAAGATGACAAGGATGATAAAGATGACAAGGATGATAAAGATGACAAGGATGATAAAGATGACAAGGATGATAAAGATGACAAGGATGATAAAGATGACAAAAAGGATAAAGATGATAAATATGACAAGGATGATAAAGATGACAAGGATGATAAATATGACAAGGATGATAAAGATGATAAGGATGATAAAGATGACAAGGATGATAAAGATGACAAGGATGATAAAGATGACAAAAAAGATAAAGATGATAAATATGACAAGGATGATAAAGATGATAAAGATGACAAGGATGATAAAGATGACAAGGATGATAAAGATGACAAGGATGATAAAGATGACAAAAAAGATAAAGATGACAAAAAAGATAAAGATGATAAATATGACAAGGATGATAAAGATGATAAGGATGATAAAGATGACAAGGATGATAAAGATGACAAAAAAGATGAAGATGATAAATATGACAAAGATGATAAAGATGACAAAGATGATAAAGATGACAAAAAAGATAAAGATGACAAGGATGATAAAGATGACAAGGATGATAAAGATGACAAGGATGATAAAGACGACAAAAAGGATAAAGATGACAAAGATGACAAGAAAGATAAAGATGACAAGGATGATAAAGATGACAAGGATGATAAAGACGACAAGGATGACAAGGATGATAAAGATGACAAGGATGATAAAGATGACAAGGATGATAAAGACGACAAGGATGACAAGGATGATAAAGATGACAAGGATGATAAAGATGACAAGGATGATAAAGATGACAAAAAGGATAAAGATGACAAAAAGGATAAAGATGACAAAGATGACAAGAAAGATAAAGATGACAAGGATGATAAAGATGACAAAGATGATAAAGACGACAAGGATGACAAAGATGATAAAGATGACAAGGATGATAAAGACGACAAGGATGACAAAGATGAGAAGGATGATGAAGATGATATAGTGGCTATGGGAGACCCACATTTCATGGTCCCGTTGGTGTCTGGTGATAAACTGTGTTACTCCATACAAGGATTCTCAGGACTGGTGTTCAACTTGATCTACAATCACAACTACATCATTAATGCTCTCTTTATAGACAGCAATGGTGATGAAAATGTTGCAACCTGGATTGGAAAGCTAGCTGTTATCCCACAAAATTCAAACAAATCTGAAGTAGTCATATTTGACTCAGTCAACCAAGAAGTTATATTAGTCAATCAGGGACATTTTACTGCTGCTGCAGTTGACACAGTGGCCTTTGATGAGATGGGCAAAATGTCTGTTAAATTCACTAGAGGTGTTACTAAACAGACCGGTGATCCTATAATCCATGTTGAATATGCAAAACCGTTTGCTACTTTTGATGTCAGATTCTATGGCAACCATCTTGATGTTGACTGGAACATGAAATATGACACTGTGCCTCAAATTCATGGACTAATCGGTATGCTACATTAACAATAATTTGTGTTTGTCATCACTCTATTATATTTTCAGGTCAGTTTATGGTCAAAGGAATGTCGGTTGATCCAGTAAAGAAGATACTAACTTACCCTGAAAATCATGACCCAGTAGCAGTGGAACTAGACAATGTGATGACTGGCAAGATATGTTGGAAAGCCATGAATCCTGGCCATCAGGGAGAAGGGCTTATTGAGGGTGATGTTCTAGACTACATGGTGTCCAGCCTGCTTAAAGACGATTTTAGTCTAAAGAAGTTTTGAACAATGCCTTACATGGCTAAATGAAACAGTTACATTACACATACAAACAAATTAGTGGTATGATGTATATTCATTGTTGCAGTGTACACAATATTGATTTAATAGTTGTTTTATGACAAATTGACAATTTAAACCACAACAAGTGTTGCACTACGTATCTGAATTGCATTGACTATAGCATTGAGTTTTCTTGTGAAACACTTTTATGATGCCATGCACTTAATATTTAGACAGAAAAAAAAGGTTGTTTATTTTAGTTTTAGTTGCATAGTATAGTCAAAGGGCATGGTATGCACATAGAAGATAAGACCAGGTAAAGAGGGACTTTGCCCTCTCCATCAACTTTGATTCTTCCTTGTCACCACATCAAAAGAGACTACATTCTATTAAAGAAAGGAAAAACGAATATGCTAGTTAGATTGTAGCTTCACGTATTATAATATGTATTTTACATGTAGCAACCATACATAATATGTATTATGTACAAAGAGTCATTGTGTTGATGTTTTGTAATTACCACTCAGCTGCAGTTTCATAGTCTTCCTGATTCCTGTTTTTCTATTGGGCATTTTAGAAGCATTAGATACAGTGGAACCTGCAGCTATATATAATAATAATACTATATAATGGACACTTTTAGACCAACCGATTTTTGGAAAATATGCACCATTATTTGTCCGTTTCAGAGGGGAATTATATTGGTAATTGTCTATGGAGTTCAGAAGCTGTCTGTTGTAGAGAGAGGTAGTATCCTTTATATGGAGGTCCTTTAACAGAGGTTCCAATATGCATGGCAAATGTTTATGTAGGCATAGCATGAAAATTATGACCTCAGATTCATATTTCCCTATAGAGTTTTAGTTCCAGAGATGACGAATCCCTCTATACATCCACAGGCTTTAGCACTTACAGAAAGATGTTTACTTTTAAATTCTGACCGTCTTCATCCTTCAATGTTACATCAAACATACAGTGGAATGATACCCGTGCTATCTATGGTGGAATCCATTGGAAGGGGTCTTGGTCTGGGGACCCAATCTGATTAGATTAACAATGTTCTTCAACTGAACTGCTTATCATATGTACTCCTTACAATCAAATATGCAAAAATAAGTTATAATAATGAAACTATATTGTGTCATTTAACTTCACTTCACATCACATTATGCTGTATGTGATCATGATCTTCCTTGTTTAGCCACTTTCTAGCAAAAAAGGTCATTAATCTCTATATAAACTTTTGGTCCCTCCTCAGACCTCCCATATTCCTGAACATTGTTCATGTCTCTTAGATCTGCCTATGTACACACTAACTATACTGCATTCTCATATTATTCATGTAATGCTTCTATGCCCAGTGTTAGTATGTAACCCTTTGGAGAAATGTAGACACTATACCAATACAATTGTATTACAGCGGTTAAAACTAATTTAAATCTTTTTTTACTATCAACATAATGCACCATTGAAAAATATGTATAATATAATTATGTCAAAAAGAGAATGTACAGCTACGGTATTCATGCACACATGTACATTATATGCAAAATGCATGAATTTGTGTGGCAGGAATTTGAAGTCAACAGGTGATAAAATCCAAAGTTATGATCATATTAGCCTTGAAATTCTATAAATATTACTTGCCCATTGGTAATTTACACCCAAGGACAGATAGATTCAAAGAATTTTGTGACTATTTAAAATGACCGTGGAAAATTATGGTATGGCATGATTGTTCTGTTAAGCATTATAGTAGATCTGCATAGTGGATTGTGCACACATAGTTAAACAGTGGTAGAAATTTGGTAAAACAACCCCAAAACAAAAATTTTAAGTTAGAAGTACGCATATAAAAAGTACAAAAAATAAATGAAATTCAGGCAAACCAGTCAAGTTGTAAAAAGGTAAAAGCTTGCATGGGTAAAAAAGTTGTGAAATCAAATGGGGCTACTGTACAGATGTGATGATGATTATGAAAGTCAATTAAAAGGTACACTATCACTGTATTGCAGACTCTAATTAACTATTAAATCTGTTATTTTTGTAATTCTTTAATGGAGTGTACATTTCTTTCAAGGACTTTTCCGATAGAGCATTTCCGACCCACAATTTTACATCCAGTTGGTTTTCTCCTAGTAATTCTGTAGCTGTCACTGTGAACTCTTTTAACTTATGTACAAAAGGTTTGAACCACTGACAATGGTTACCCTTTATATAGACTGATTTCCCATTTATCTTTTAAAGTGATTTATAATTAGCTTCTCTACAACTGGGCATGACAAAAATGGTCTTAATTTGCACAAATAATCATCCATAATTCTGTGAATATAAATGTGACCTAATTTTAGAAAACTGTTGATATATGCACATTTATCAAAATTCGTTTTATTGGTTCTTTGTTGTCTACAGGGACAGAGGAATGGATTGGCTAAGCTTCAGCTTCATAAGATAAGCAGTGTGGGAAATACAGCAGTAGACACCCAGACGAGCAAATAAATCAATATGTACAGAAGACATCGAGAAAATAATCGGTAGTGTCCATTTTATAATAAGGACCAGACCGGACCGTCGGACCGGAAGTTCCTGTTTAGCAAGCCGCAAGTGTTTAATTTTCTTTTTTAACCCAGGCTTGATGGACTGCCCTTGCCTACCACCCCCAGCACAAAGAAAGGCACGTGCTAGACAACTGAACAAGACGAGAAAAGTAGAGTAATGCAGCCAGCATGTTACTCTGACAAGCGGGACTCCACTTGCATTATATCCACTAGTGTAAGTACCAATGGATGAATGTGCACCTCGAATGCATTGAATAGCTGAACGGAGCAGAGAAAAACCAACACAACACCGAAGCCAACCCAGGACTACGGAGTATTCATAACCCCACTTAGCCACAGTCTTTGTTGCCACGGTAACTACCTGAGGGTACCACTTTTCATCAGATCACTGACATCTGGTTACCTTGGAATATAGAATCACATTGTTTTGCTGTCAGACTTTAAATGCTCTCTTCTTATAGAAGTTTCCTTTACTATAGGAAACACTGAAAACTATGGTGCTGATTTTGAAGACATTTCAATAAATTCCCATGGCTGGTCATAAAGTAAAGATCCAGGTTGTCAACCAAGGAACAAAGCAATGGAATAAGTAATGCTAATAATTTATATGCCACAGTCATCAAGATTCTCACGTATGCATGCACGTCTACAAAATTTAGAATATACATGGACTATTTGTCTGTCGCAAACAATCCATTCAAGCTCAAACATAGGAGCTAGCTACATGCTATATAGCATAAACGTATGTAATTCCTGGTCAGGTTACTGACAATTAGCCAGTGATGTCTATCACCATCATGTAGCATTAAATTTTTGGATATAACTAGCACTGACTGCTGAGTATATATTATAGCACATCGTGAGTCAATTAAAAATATCTTGGCTGATTGCACAGGGTAAACTGGCTGGCATTGATAATACTGCAATTTGTCCATGCTCCTTTGGTGATCACTGCATGCTTTATACATCAGAAACTCTGAGTATAGTGACTTGTATAATAATAATGCATGTACATTATTATTATTATTATTAACTGTAATTACACCCAATCATGAGTGGCCCATTGTCATTTAAAGTTCGCTTGTTAGATGGGGACATGATATGGAAACGTCAAGACCATTTAAGACACCATCAAGAAGCCACTGTCACTGAGCCATTTTTGGATCAACTGGGGAAGACCTAATAACAGAGACTGTTCTCTCCCTTCTTCCACGTCATAACCCAAGAAATAATTGTACCAAACCTATAAAAGGTATCAGAATTATTTACTATAATTGCTCTGTCAATTAAAGGAGGAGGAGATGTAGCTAATGACTTGTAAAATAATACATGCACATTATTATTATTACTTGTAATTACACCAAATCACATGTACCTTGATGTAATATAACTTAGTTTCAGTTTTGTAAGCCGAATTGTTGTAGTTTCATGTTGTTGTGTCTCATTCGAAGTGAGGATGTGCCTGTGTGTTTTTTGTAACCATTGTATGGTTTGAATTTTTTGAGCAATTATACCTGTGACACCCTGATCTATAAGTTTCATGTGGAAACCGGACTGCTATATGTACACTGTGGTATTGCGCATGAATCAGACTTAGGTAATATTTAACAAGCCAAGCATTTAAAAGACTTGTACACATGTCTTTTCCATCTGGTGTCACACACACATTGTGAGCCTTCTTGAGCGCTGCCAGAAAGTTCTTTTGTTCCATTTGGATACCAGTATGCAATGCCGCATGGTCAGATTCCTCTGTGTATAATTATACAAACAAACATATTCAGTATCACATGAAAATGTTACAGTATAGCTAGCTAGCTATACAGTGTAAACTGTGCAATATTACAGCATTAATATAGTCTAGTATGCTATGTGGCTACGTACGTAAAGCACAATTGCAAATATTATAAAAAAGGCCATAGCTATTTTGACTGGCCAATTATCCTTGATCTGTATCAGAAGAAAAAGTGTTGATCAATGCTGAATCAGTCTGCAGTTGGTTACACACTGAAACAATGTTTTTGGTTCCGGCATGCAACAATAGCTAACTATCCTTCCGAAAAAATTCTTGCTCAGCAGCTCAGTGGTACCTAGCTATATATAGTCTATAGCTAGGCAAAAAGATTAGCCACAAATAGCTACAGTGGAAGTTCTACCTTCACGAACTACACTCTTATAGGTTTAAAATATGCCTCCCCAGAGAAGTCACACATGGCCTTGCATATGGATCTGCAATCTCTGTACCTGAATCACCTGCATTGATTACTTTAAATTAACCGTCTTACGACTTCGTGTATGGCTAAATCTTCACTCTTTACGGTCCACTTCAAAACAATGACACACTACATTATGCTTAGATAGCTACCACATAAACTTAAATACTAGTTTCTCATCCTCCTTCTCAAAATGTCAGAGCGGATTTTTATTTTAGCTAAAATAGCAATTTTCTTAGACTGCTCTAACTAGGTACCAACTACAAAAGGTGCTAATTGGCCTCCTTTAGCCACCAGTGGTGCAAAAAATCCTTGATGAGGCAAGGCGATGCAGGTGGGGATGAGAAACTAATAATTAAGTTTATATGACCCAATGGGGCCCGAAAACCTGCGAAAACATCAGCTCTCACAAGTTTTCAGCCTTTAGAGCCTTGCACACGGAATTCAAAAAGCATGCACTATTGTGAAAGCATCGATCCACGTGCATGCATGCCTTAATTATACCTCTTCTGATCTGGTCCGTAAAATAGACCTACTAAACACTTAGCTTGCTAAGCAGGAACTTCCTGTCCGACGGTCAGTAAAATAGACACCCCCAAGTAATCTACAGGTGCTTACATAAACCACCATAACTTATGGCGTACGGAGTTGAATCTTTGCTCATTGCCAAAGATATTCTTCTGTGATCCGGAAGGAAGAAAAATCGTCATAAATTCTTTTGTCACCGCAACGTAAACAAACATCTGTAACTCAGAAATTCGTCTGTGTATAAAGATGTAACAAGGATTTGTGAACTCCCTATGAATAGGGGAACACGATGATGCCCAGGATTTATCTACTGGAATGTCAATTCACCAACCAGCAAGGCAATAAAAACTTGCATAAATTTTTTCTGAAGCTTGGCTAAATGCGTTAGATGTCTGAGGGGTTCTAGATCCTCAAAGGGGTCCTTTGGCCACTCTTTAGGATCAGCACCAATTGACCTCATTCAAGTAGAGTCAAGACTCCCATCAATTAAGCAGTAACTCTTATTGCTTTTTTTTATTTTTCTTTCTTTGTTACTTTTAATTTGTTGTTCTTGTTATTTTACTTGTGAAGTTTTTTAAATATAAACATACTGTAAAAGCATGGAAATTTTTTTAGGTGGGGTCTAATTGACGGAACAGAATAGAACGAGGCGGAATGGAATCAGGGGCTAAAGTACGGAACCACAGAACGGAACATTTTCTTAAATCAAGTTGGTAGCTTACTATTGCTGAATATTCCCTTGCAGCTTATTAGCGGTATCTCCAGATGATCAAAAACAGTGGATCGAAACAAAAGATCAATTGTGGGTTTAGTTGTCATTAGTAACAAAATATTAAGTGTGGGATCATTTCTCACAGTAATGATTTAGGCTTTGACATCTGAACTGATAATTAGAATGCTACCACTGAATCAGTCTCACTATATGCTGGATCTCACTTTTAAAATTACAACTTTATTATACCTAATGTCGCAATTAGAAAGCTGGTGATAGGAAAACATAGCTGTCCTACTCAGTTTAAGGTATAATGAAACTAAGGAAGTTTGTAAAGTGTGTAAGGAACAAATATGCAGGCACTATATAGCTATCAACAACAGAAAAAAGACTAACTATATCATGCAGTCTGTGATGATCAATGAAATGGAGAATTGGATTCATCAAAACACCTGAATGCATTATCATTAGCTATAAGTATTCTCAATAGTGAGTTAAAAGAACCTTTCCGTTATGACTGCCACTAGTATTGAATAATAAATCACAGGAATATATTGTATTACTTTCCAGTCTTGAATCCAATAGCTACTATTGCGACCAACAAGAGAATTATTTGATATGAATATCAATTGTCAACCCAAAACTCCATATAGCCACTTAAAATGATTTTTCTCTTGCTAAGGTTTCCATCTGGGATTTCTGCCAAATGAGAAAATTTATAATGTACAACCTGAAACTAAGACCTGATATTTGATGCGTCTTCATGCTGTCAAAAAAATTTTAAGCGCCTAATTTGCAACTACCTAGTGCATTAATGTAATGTGTTGCCTGTTTGACATATTCCCATCCATCAAACTTTATCTTTTATTGGGATCACAATGTCAACCATCACAATTCATACAGGAATAAAATTTTATTTCTAATCATACAAAATAATTAATGTTCTAGTTGAAATATATACAGGGACTGTTAATGTAGCAGAGAGACCAACTTTCTGTGGCAAATCTAGACTTAACATCCAGGGGGACACAGCATGAACATTGCTATAGTACACAGCAGAGTTTGAGAGGTTCTGGGAGCAAACCCCCACAGAGTACAAATTTTGGTAAATTTAAGACATTTAAATTGATGCCAACAACATGAAAGATGCTAAAACCAACAATGACTTGACTTGATCCAGACAGCTTGACTCAGTTGAGTACTAGAATTTCAAAATATTTTTGTGGAAACGAATATTGCATCAAAGGTGTAATGGGAGACATTGTGAATATTTAGTCAGTAG
Organism: Dysidea avara; assembly: GCF_963678975.1. NCBI lineage: Eukaryota > Metazoa > Porifera > Demospongiae > Dictyoceratida > Dysideidae > Dysidea > Dysidea avara. The sequence goes on along the minus strand of NC_089279.1, from coordinate 26,354,021 downwards.
AATTTGTCCTGGTGGGAGCAGGAACGACATCAAACATCTTTTAACAAATAATGCACAGCATGACTGATCGGCTTATCTCTATCTGACTACTATCACCAAACATACTAGACAACATCACCCATTCCACCTGATGATAACATCCACAAGTACCACTACATATATGACAAGCTTTTCCTAAAGACGATCAGAGAATGAAATGCACTGCCAACACCACTGATAGAAATGGACAATTTAACTAAGTTTTCAGAAGCCATAATTGAATGTTTGTAATGTGTACAGTATGTTTATTTGTACTTTGTAGGGCCTAATCAGCCTAAGCTGTCTGCCCTATTTAACCAATAATGAGAGAAATACCATCATTTTATTGATGAAAATTATGTGTTACAACAACAATAATGTGAGGTGAGTCCTCGGACACACACTGCCACTCACGGGGCTATACCCCAAGAGTGGGTGTGGCAAGGAAAAAAGAGTTACAAAATATATATACATATAATTAATTATCAACATTCAATCAAAAGTCCAATCAAAGCAATCCTTAGCCAAAAATATTCTTGCAGAAGTAATAATAGCTATACATACTATTACTATATTATTATTATTGGGGGTACAGGTAAGAAGGCAAAGCTTGTAAAAACCTGATCTAAACATAATCTAATCAAAAACAGCCAAGCTGTAAAAAAGGTGTGGCCCCTAAAAGGGCATGGTGAAAAAAGATGTGAAATCCAAGGTGGCGGCCAAGAAATGGCTGTGATGGTAGGTTAATGGTAAAAGTTTTAATAACAACAATTCAGGTAAATTTGGTGCCAAATTTTATAGGGGCCGCACCTTTTTTAACAGCTTGGCTGTTTTTGATTAGATATCACTTCTTTTTGTATTTGTATAGGCCGGCTTTGGGGCTTTTTAAACTTATCCTTTTTCTTTACCACAGGAAGAATAAAAAGACAAAGCAGATTTTTAATACTTCATGCCTAGTCCATGTCTTAATGGACGAAACTGTGTAAATATCACTGGTGGCTACATGTGTGATTGTGTAGCAGGATTTACTGGTGTTAACTGTACTACAGATATTGATGATTGTGATCCTGATCCTTATGATAATAATGGAACTTGTATTGATGAAGTTAATGGCTACACATGCAATTGTAGAGCAGGATTTACTGCATCAGCAATTTCTAGCTCAATTTTAGCTGTGATTTGATTGTTGCTAATATCAAGAGACAGCAAAGATGATATACATCTCAATGCATTGGCAATTTTCTTGATTCCTAATTCTTGTATATTACAATTGTTCAAAAGCAAATGTTGGAGAGATGGATTGTTTTTGATAGCAGATGCAATTGCAACAGCAGCTTCATCAGCTATTTCATTGCAAGAAATATCCAAGTACTTTAACACTGATAACTTCATCACACCTGAAGTAATCTTCATAAGGCGAAGTCCAGATAACTTACAATTTGATAGATTCAAATGTTGTAACATTATATTGCTCTCAATAACATCTGATATATCATCTGCCAAGCATTGACCATTCGCAGGTAGCAAGTGGTTTGTAGATCTTTAAATTATGACCTCTTGCTACAGATTATTGAAAGGGTAAATAAAGATGAGCTATCCACATCCAGCATGTTATGAAATAGTCTGTATATATATAAATCAAATCCCTTCTACGACGTCGATATCTGAGAAATGGTAAGTTTAGGTGGTTTACTCTGCCAACTCATTGTAAGTCTTTAATTTCTCTCACTATAACTTGGTAGCTCTTTGAATTTTTAAACTGACTGAAGGTAAGGCCACTCCAAATAAATACTCTGTTTCCCGTCCACCGCCCGCATCTGGTTACTACCAGTTCTAAATTATTTTATTATTCCGTATTCTTCCATTATTTCCGGTTATTCTTGCATACTGACAGACCTATCTTGAAACAGTGTTGGCTTACGTGTCAGCAGTTCGACACGGACTTCACGTTTGTGCTATTTTGCAACTCAGTTAAAAAGGAAAGAACAAGCTTAAGCATGCTTTTATGCAGCTTTTTAGGGTTTTGTCAATTGCCATGCAGGCAAATAATGGCTTGAAAAGCTGCCAATACTATAATGCAATAATGGAAATGGACCGCCCGCCCACATGCTAATATGCCTGAGTCCAGGACGGGAAACAGAGAATTTATTTGGAGTGGCCTAAAATATGAACTGTGGACCCCATATAATATTATTATTATTGTTAATTAGCAAAGCCCACTAGGGGAAACACGCTAATGAGCATTACAATCACGCATTATATTATATTACTTACAGCGTTCTTAAATGTTTCAAGATCTATTGTGTCGATGTTAGGAATTTGAAGGGAGTTCCATTGAATAATTGTTCGAGGGAGGAAGGAGTATTTGTACACATCAACTCTTGTTTGCAATTGGGTTAGCTTGAGAGGATGTTGAGCACGGGTGAAGGACACTGGAGTTGGTGACGGTAAGCAATGATCAGGTATTGCTTCTATAGTCTAAATATCACGTCAAATTGATCACCAGAAACAACAAAAGCTCTTACAGATCCTTTATCCCCAGCTGTTTCATGAACATTTCATACTGAGATAACTAATCCCACAATTAATAGTTCGTTACTAATGGCAACTAAACCCACAATCGATCTGTAAATTATTTATTATTTAAATTTTCAGTATTTTTTACGGGGGGTCCGACACTCTTGAAATCTCGTACGCTTCGTCAGAAATCACATTTGAAATCATGAAATCACACACTCAAAAAGAATCAGAAATCACTTTTTGAAAACGAAAATCGTAAAACTCCGTATATTTCCGTAAATTACGGACGCATTGAATTACGCGATATTATTAATTGGAACATAACAGAAGTGATTTAAGGCCCGAATCACTTGATCTGGCACTGGTTCGGCTGCCAATCTCTAGAATTTTACAGCCGAAGCTGAGTCCACTAATGGTCAAAAGCTTCCATCACTGGAGCCATAGATTTTAGAGGCGCGTAAGCGCCTCTAAAATCTATGCTGGAGCCACACGAGTGATCTGAGAATCCATCTCGGAATCTTATTCAGTTTTAACTAGCAATTTAGGCTCTACTCGCAGCCACAAGTGACGGTACATCATAGTGACTGCATGGGTTAATGATGAAACGGGTAAACCATGTAGAAGGGCTGCAAACTATAAGCACATGCACTTTTGCAAAGAAAGTAGTTCCCAGCATTAGCTTCAGGACAAATAATTATGCAGCTTGTCTAGAAAATATATATGTCAATACTGGTTAGTAACTAGCTACTAGGTGTAACTTTTCAAAGATTAGCTCACATCAGCGGCGGAGGAAGTAGTTGATATGAGGGGGGGCTCCGCTGAGCTGACCCAGACTTATTTCTATAGTTTGGTAAGGTGAGACCAAAAAAAAAAAAAAAAAAAAAAAAAAAAGGTCACAACCAACTCACAAGAACTTTCCACCTCACCAGCTACCATTTCTAGCTGATAAACTACATAAAAATCCTTACATAGCTCGCTACACACTGACTACTTTATTAGAGTGACTGCTCTATTAGAGTATCTCGATCTTTATCACGGTTTTCAGCCCCACTCCAAGAAAGATAATTTCGTGTGATATCATTCTGAGGGGGGGCTAAGCCCCCCCTCAGCAGACCTAGGGGGGCTTTAGCCCCCTAGCCCCCCCCTTTCCGCCGCCTATGGCTCACATAATATGATTCTGCTTGTTCAGCTGACCCACTAAACATCTTTACATAACTCGCAAGCAAACATTTCATATAAAACAATCCTGGCATACACAATGAAGACCATGGATGTATCCAGATCAGTTGACTGTGTACTTAGGTGTTTCCTGCCACTGTGGTTGTTAGTCAATATGAAATGAGATCAGGGTTGTTAACAGAGAGCCATTCCAGTTTTCAATACCATTGTGAAGGAAGGGATGTGCACGTTGCTGATGTTAGCAGAGATATTGTTTATGTCAACTTTCAGGTGTGATTTAATCTATTGTGTATTATAAAACTGGTAGGTAATACATACAAGTAGCTATCTTTCTGCATATAGCTAAGTCAGCTTCATGCAGATTAAATACATCACATATTGATCAGATAATGTTTATAAGTTCTGCTAAATTTTGCAGGTATGTTCATTGCTGACAATGCATCACACTGGTTTGCATTATATTATCTGAAGAACTGATAATGCAGGATGCATTGGAGCTAACAGTGTATAGCACACAAATTTTACGGAGAACAATTACCTAATCAGTGACTTTATGAAAATACAATGCCAAAATGGTCCTCAGACACTATGCTCTTTGCTCGGAGGACATTATAGATTTTGTTTAGGTTTTATAATGTAGTTGAGTAGGTGTAGCTTGTAAGTAGTTTAGTTTATTGTAATTAGTGTGGTAGTTTGTAATTTGCTGGTCTTTGTATTCTTTTGTGCTTAACTTTTCTGTGTACTTGTTTGTTATCTATTTTTGTAAATAATTTTACACCTTTTTCATTACCTAATCATTACTGATTGAGTCCAAGTCTATCTCCTACCAAAGATACTGTTTTAAATTCATCATAACTCAGTGATAAAAGTGTAACTGAAATCATGTGGACCCACTGATCACATGCAACCATGTAATAGTAACCAATTCCAATATACTTAATTAATCATATGTATCACCATCAGCTACTTTTATTATTATTATTGCTGGGCATGCCGATGTGCCAAGGGGATGTGAGTAATGCTCCAAGGAAAAAAATACACAAGATGACAACAGTACTACTTTATTATATCTACCGGTAAAGACGATACTTGACAATGTCTAACATTGCCTATTTTACTTTACAGTACAAGTATGTAGTAGCTTTTTGATAATGCATGCTTTCTGACTCAATCACTGAAGTTGGCAAATTATTCCAGTCGATGACAGCTCTTGGAAAGAAGGAATGCCGGTTCATGTAGCTAAGTACCTGGATGAAGTGGTAAGGGTAGTGGTGTCTAGTTGAACATTGTGTGGCTAAGAGGATAATGGTATTGATAGGCTGCAGATAAGTCGTGGATTGCCTCGTAAAAATGCCGGCGGCTAGCTATATCTAGGCCAGTGCGGCATTCCTTGATCCACGCCTATTATTTTTTACCCTTGTTAGAATATAACTTATGCACGAAGTTCTGGGACGGTTCTATTCATTTTTAGACAGCCTCTTTACACTGTTAGCTTGCCTGTTAATCATCAGCACTACCGTACGACCACAACCACAAACCATCACTACTGGTGCGGCGTGGTGCCTGGAATCATCTCAGCCAGACGGCTTTGGCCCCAGCATCTTTGCTTACGAACTAGACTCTAGTGAAGATATAACTTTTACCATCCAGTTTACTGATGACGAAGCTTCTGGACCTGTTCTAGCTCCATGAGAGTCTCGATGAGAGTCAACCATGGTGAAATCACGGAAATCACGAAATCAAAATTGAAATCACGAAATCACAATTGAAATCATGAAATCACTAATAAAATCATTGATTTCAGAGAAATCACTGTGATTTCGAAATCTCGTACGCCCTTCGAGAAAGTGGCGGACCCCTCGATTTTTTACATAAGATAAAACAGTACATAATAAGCAAAATTAATACAAGTGAACTTAAATATGGGCCTCAGCGACCTGCACAGCAATCGGGGCCTCAGCAACGGGACAGCGAAAACTGGACCTGGCACCGCGAATGCACATAATTGCAGACCTCAACAAAGAGAAGCCTAATTTCGATCTACTTGTGCGATAAGTTTGATCATCTGGAGGTGCCGCTAATATGTTGTAGGGTAATACTAAGCTGCCACCTTCATTTAAGATCATATAGTGTTCTGTTCCGTGGTTCCGTTATTTAGCCCCTGATTCCATTCCACTTTGTTCCATTCCGTTCCGTTCCGTAGAATAGATTCCACCCATTTTTTACCCATTGTTTTTGAATGCGTTTTATTACAAAAGTACTATTGTGCGTATATCGACGGTTTTCTAATAAAATTAGGTCACAAATTTATCTAACTTAGTTTCCTTAATGCACTTATCAAAGTTCTGCCCCACCTACCCCCCATGCGGGCAAGGAAGGGACATAGGAGGGGATTTGACGGAATTCTAAGTCTAATCCCCCCACCCTGGGGCAAATTTGGATGTCTAATCCCCCTCCTATGTATGAGGCCACCATCCACAATCTTTTATTACAAGCATAGACCAAAGCCCCCACCCCCGGGGCTGAAATTTTTGTCTAATCCCCTCGTTATGCCTCTCGTTTGCCCGCATGGGGGTAGGTGGGGCAAAGCTTTGATAGGTGCATAATATCTCCTTAAATTGTAAGCAAATTTCAAGTTTCCTTAACACGTCCTTAATTTGTAAGCAAATTTCAATTTGAACAAGTTGCACATTTGAATGCATGATTATTTGTAGTGTGCAAAAAGAAGCCTCTGGATGAAGAAAACAACTAAGTGGACTTTGAGGGTTTGTATTTCCACAACAGTCAAAAAACAGTTCTTAGCAAAGTACAGTATGACAAATTTGGTATGTGGAATGCCGAAGGTGGAGGGAATCCACAGCATAAAATTCATTCCATTTGGAGGAGGAAGCAGTGGCAGATCTAGGATTTTTAAAAGGGGGTTTCTGAAAGTTGGTATAGCTGAATAAGGCATCTGATGACATTTCTCCGGAAAATTTTGAGACTTTAGAAGTTCTGAGATCGGATCTCAGGCTATTTTTAGTTACTAATTGCAATAAATCCAATGCTTTAAACAAACATATTGCTAACTATAGGGCCAAGATGGTGACTGCAATCTGTAGCTTTGATTGCTCTATTAGAGTAGTTACATGACTGCTTTATTAGAGTATCTCGATCGTTTTTAATGCAGTGAGAGATGAAAAGTGAAGTGTTGCTGAGGGTTTAATACCTATAAATGGTGTCAGTTAAGTGCAACTGCATGCATGCTACTGAAACACAGTGGTATCAAGACACACGGTAGTGTGTCGTGCGGCCCAAGAAGCCGGCGCGTAACACCCGTGAGTATATTGACAGGAAGAAAGAAAACGCAATTTTCGCACCTCCGTAGCTCTGTGCTTCCTTTATGAAACAAGACGATTTTTGCTGTGGACATGCCCCCCCAACTGCAGCACTCAACATTCCAAATTTGAGCGAAATCGCTTCACGCGTTCCCGAGATATTCGACTTCAAAAATTGGCTCAGTTTCTTCGTTTTTTTTCTTCTTATTTTTCTTTTTCTTGTCGCACACTTATAAAAACTGCTATAAAACGCGACCGCCACATCCGATTGCCTTGAAATTTGGCACACAGAAGGGGGATATAAAGGCGCATCTCGGTACCAACTTTGGCTGGAATACAATAAACAGGCAAAGAGTTATGAGCGATTATTCACGAAAAATAACACCAATATGTTGTCACGCCTACAGGGTAAACCGCGTATGGGAAGAAGCTGAAAATCGGTGGGTGAATAGGTTAACTATTGATCCTCAAACCTTTTGTAGTTTGAAAGAAATCGAGCTAATAACCAGGAAGATACAACGAAAAAACCAACAGTGTGTAACAATTACGCAATCGAGATTAGCTAATAAAAAAAACGACTGCTTGCCACGCCTACCAGATAAACCGCTTGGGGTAATGCTTTGCAAATCATTGTACAGATGGAGTAATCATCTTAGAAAGGCTCATCAATGGTGTAGAAGAATCAGACTTAAAGCCACGGAGTTATAACACGAAATCCAACCTGGTGCAGCAAGTGCGAGATCGAGATACTCTAATAGAGCAGTCATCCTAATAGAGCAGTCACCCTGAAGAGAATTCAAGAGATCAGCTAGAAACAAGAAACCTGTATAGAGATCAGCTACACACAAGTCACCCTGTAGAGAGATCAGCTAGAAGAAGTTACCTTGTAGGGAGTTCATGCAACTATGGAAAGAGATAGTTCAGCTAGAAGAAATCACCTTGTAGAGTCAGCTACAAAGAAACCACCATGTAGAGAGTTCAGCTACAAACAAATCGCCCTGTGGAGAGATCAATAGAAGAAGTTACCTTGCAGAGAGTTCAGCTACAAAGAAACCATCATGTAGAGAGTTCAGCTACAAACAAATCTCCCTGTAGAGAGATTAGCTAGAAGAAGTTACCTTGTAGAGAGTTCAGCTACAAAGAAACCATCATGTAGAGACTTCAGCTACAAACAAATCTCCCTGTAGAGAGATCAGCTAGAAGAAGTTACCTTGTAGAGAGTTCAGCTTCAAACAAATCACCCTGTAGAAAGATCAGCTAGAAGAAGTCACCTTGTAGAGAGTTCAGTTACAAAGAAACCACCATGTAGAGAGCACAGCTACAAACTAGTGACTTTGTAGAGACATCAGCTAGAAGAAGTTACCTTGTAGAGAGTTCAGCTACAAAGAAACCATTCTTTAAAGAGCTCAGCTGCAAACAAATCACCTGTACAGAATTCAGCTACAAACAAATTACCCTGTAGAAAGATGAGCTAGAAAAAGTTACCTTGTAGAGAGTTCAGTTACAAAGAAACTGCCATGTAGAGAATTCAGCTACAAACTAGTGACCCTGTAAAGACATCAGCTAGAAGAAGTTACCTTGAGAGAGTTCAGCTACAAAGAAACCATTATTTAAAGAGCTCAGCTGCAAACAAATCACCTATACAGAATTCAGCTTCAAACTAATCACCTGTAGAGAGTTCAGCTACAAACAAATCTCCCTGTAGAGAGATCAGCTAGAAGAAGTTACCTTGTAGATAGTTCAGCTGCAAACAAATCTCCCTGTAGAGAGATCAGCTAGAAGAAATTACCTTGTAGAGAGTTCAGCTACAAAGAAACCATCATTTAGAAAGTTCAGCTTCAAACAAATCTCCCTGTAGAGAGATCAGCTAGAAGAAGTTACCTTGTAGAGAGTGAAGCTACAAACAAATCATCCTATTGAAAGATCAGCTAGAAGAAGTCACCTTGTAGAAAGTTCAGTTACAAAGAAACCACCATGTAGAGAGTTCAGCTACAAACTAGCCACCTTGTAGAGACATCAGCTAGAAAAGTTACCTTGTAGAGAGTTCAGCTACAAAAAAATCTCCCTGTAGAGAGATCAGCTAGAAGAAATTACCTTGTAGAGAGTTCAGCTACAAAGAAACCATTCTGTAAAGAGCTCAGCTGCAAACAAATCACCTGTACAGAATTCAGCTTCAAACAAATCACCCTGTAGAGAGATCAGCTAGAAGATATTACCTTGTAGATAGTTCAGCTACAAACAAATCATCCTGTAGAAAGATCAGTTAGAAGAAGTAACCTTTTAGAGAGTTCAGGTACAAAGAAACCATTCTGTAAAGAGCTCAGCTGCGAACAAATCACCTGTACAGAATTCAGCTACAAACAAATCACCTGTAGAGAGTTCAGCTACAAACAAATCTCCCTGTAGAGAGATCAGCTAGAAGAAGTTACCTTGTAGAGAGTGAATCTACAAACAAATCACCCTATTGAAAGATCAGCTAGAAGAAGTCACCTTGTAGAAAGTTCAGTTACAAAAAGAAACCACCATGTAGAGAGTTCAGCTACAAACTAGTCACCTTGTAAAGACATCAGCTAGAAAAATTACCTTGTAGAGAGTTCAGCTACAAAGAAACCATTCTGTAAAGAGCTCAGCTGCAAACAAATCACCTGTACAGAATTCAGCTACAAACAAATCACCCTGTAGAGAGATCAGCTAGAAGAAATTACCTTGTAGATAGTTCAGCTATAAACAAATCACCCTGTAGAAAGATCAGTTAGAAGAAGTTACTTTGTAGAGAGTTCAGCTACAAAGAAACCGTAAAGAGCTCAGCTGCAAACAAATCACCTGTACAGAATTCAGCTACAAACAAATCTCCCTGTAGAGAGATCAGCTAAAAGAAATTACCTTGTAGAGAGTTCAGCTACAAAGAAACCATCATGTAGAGAGTTCAGCTGCAAAGAAATCACCACTGCCCAAATTTCAAGGCAATAGCTCTTTCCAATCTGAAGTTATCAATTGTCAAAGTTGGCAAATTGGATGTGTGGAAGGCCCCTTTTCGCAAATCCGGTCACATATGTATTATATGTGACTGGATTTACGAAAAAGGGTCTTCCACACACATCCAATTCTATGAACTTGAATGACCATACCTTTGTGCTCAAAGAAGATACTAACCTAAAATTTTGTTCATGTATTAACCTATATCACTGTCCAAATTTCAAGGCAATACTATTTTCCTATCTGACATTATGAACTGCCAAAGTTCGTAAATTGGATGTGTGTGGAAGACCCCTTTTCGCAAATCCGGTCACATATATATAATTTGTACATTTACTGATAAAATATTTAAAGTACATCTACTTCATCTTTTCTTCTTCCTGTAGTAAAGAAAAAAAACATAGGTTAAAAAAGTCCCAAAGCTGGCCATAGGCCGGCTTTGGGGTATACAAATACAAAAAGAAATGAAATCTTATCCAAAACAGCCAAGCTGTAAAAAAATGTGCGGCCCTCAGAAAGGCTATGGTGAAAAAAGATGTGAAATCCAAGGTGGCGGCCAAGAAATGGCTGTGATGGTAGGTTAATGGTAAAAATTTTAATAACGACAATTCAGGTGAATTTTTGTGCCACTTCACAAAATTTACCTGAATTGTCATTATTAAATTTTTACCATTTACCTACCATCACAGCCATTTCTTGGCCGCCACCTTGGATTTCACATCTTTTTTCACCATAGCCTTTCTGAGGGCCGCACACTTTTTTTATAGCTTGGCTGTTTTGGATTAGATATAGTTGTTTGCTAAGACAACTTTTCAGTGCAACAATGTTTATGTGCCACTGAGTTAAATTTAAAAGGGGGTTTCTGTCGAAACCCCAGAAACCCCTCTAGATCTGCCACTGGGAAGTATGGGGTTATGTGTACACATGCATGAAATTATGTTTTCTTTTTTCCTGACAGCATACCTTAGGTGTGACATGCCAGCTTTCTTGGCCACACAACACATTATCTAGTGTCTTGATGCATCCATCTGAATGAAATTTCATACCTTTATAATTAGGTCCAAATACACCCTGCAATGTGACTGGCTGTTTCCTAGCATTTCTTGAGGTAAATTATTGGTTGAAGCTAGCTAAGATTTTGGTATAATTCCTTGTTGGCTTGATAGTGGTTGTAGATACTATCATAATTTGTTTTTTTTCATTATGAAAAACTTGTACGAAAATTTCTTGCACCAATTTTTTTACATAAGATCGCACTACTCTAACAGAGCAGTCACTCACATAAATCATATGAAATATTTTTACACGAAAGTTTTTGAACGAAATAAAGCAAATTACAGTAAAAAACTCACACACTTTGTTGACAAATGACAAACTAAATCATTAGTAGGCAACAAACCAGCTACTGTAAGAGAACATTAAGCAAATTCAGGTTGTCACAGTTTGTATGAAAGTAGCTGCTATATACAATGTAACTAGACTTTTAATGGTCATATGTTTCCAGCAGTAGTTGTACTTACTGTATCATACTAGGGTCGGATTTGGGGAGGGGGGATAAGGAGGCTGTAGCCCCCCTAAGTTAGTATTTGGCCAATTAAAACCCTAAATATCTTCTATGTGTGACTTAAGCTTAGTTCAGGAGAACTATGCATCACTACCAACACAAATAATGTCTACGTAACTATACCTATTGTTCAAATTTGTTCCGGGAGAATATAGCTTTCTTTTTCTCAAGAGCTCTTCATAAACAGGTTTCGATTGTGGGTTGCATCTCCAGTTACAAAAGTTTTAATTGCGGGTTTTGTTTTATTCAGATGATTAGTAGTGTTTTCCATTATGGCTATAAGGGGTGATTAGTGTGGTTTTTATATTTTAAAAATGAATTATATGATTCAAAAAGTGTTAGTTGGTTTAATTGGTTTGAGTTATCAGCTTCAGTGTAATATGTAGCTACTAACTCAGCCATATGCATTTAGCAATCTGTAGTCTTTTGGCAATTTACAGTCTCATAAGGCAGCTATAGCATATTCACCCACTTTTGTCTATGAATGTAAAATTTGTATCAGTTACCTTCTGATTTGACCCCATGCATGCTGTGAGTTATGGTGCTGGCATTTGTAGCTAGCTATAGATCAGTCTTCATAACCCATGGCCATCAGATCTAGAAATAAGTTGATTATCACAACAGCAAATTCAGAAAGCCCATAAATGCAAATATTATATAGTTGCACTTTGCTATTCGTAGTTGATTAGAGCATGGATAAGAGGAGCTGATGCATTATGGTATATAGCTAGTTATATCTAAATGCTTGGTAGCTACTAATAAAAAGATTATCATGCGTGCATGTATGATACTGTAGCTATTCAATGCGTATTGCAATCAGTCTTGATTTAATGGAAAAGTAATAGTGATATAAACTGACATTCCATTATTTTCCACTGAAAAGCTGCTAAAAACACTCAGATTCTCCTTTAGTGGGCCTAATTTTCAAAAATTCATGGAGGACATGCCCCCAGACCCCCATAGGTTAGCATGCCTCTAATGTAGTCATTATTCCTAATAACTAATTTGACCATGGATAGCTACTACATGAATCTTACAACTAGGGCCTGGGCTTGGTATCTTCTAATGTCTGACTCAGTAGCTATGTATGTTCCTGTCCACCTTAGCCCCCCCCCCCCCCCCCCCTTTCAAAAAATCTTAGATCCACCCCTGCATACATACATAGTATATGGAGCCCCACACTTTAATGTCTGTAAGAAAGATGTAATAGAACAGGCAATTGCTCTATTAGAGCTATCGCTTTTACATTTCTTTAAAATATTAAGTAGCTGCTGGATTTATTTGCAATATCATAGTGAAATCATCTACACTGCTTTCTAAAATATGGAAATTTTCCTAGGTACAAAACCCCCATACCTCCATAAATAACATCCATATATTCTATATGCTTCAAATTCTACTGTGTAAATGTCACTGTCAAAATCACCCTTTCTCCCACTCTGGCCTGCTCCATTGCCCCTGTATAAGATAACCATGTTTCTATATAATAAATGATATGCTGTGAATATAGGCATTCATTTTGTACCTAAACTATAACCTGAAATTCCAGTCTAGTTTATACCTATCAAGATTTTATCAGCACCACACTTTAAACATTAAGAAGCACTGTTACTATTGTCATGTTAAAACATACAACACCCAATGCTTCTAAAAGCTATATTTTATTGCTGGCATAATGTCAGTTTCATATGTGTATACCACGTACTGTACCTTAACACTATCATTATTATACAAAGTTGGCTGTTTGTACAATAACACTGCATGTAATGTACACCTGTAGTTTAAACTACACAACTACATCACTTGTACAAAAAATGTTCAGCTTGAAGATGAACAAAGATTGTGGGATAAATCTTGCTCCAGTTGTTTAAGAACATCATCTACAAACAAATATGAGAAGAGGGCAAGCGAAGGATCACTAGCAATAGCTTTAAGTTCATTAATATTGGCATCATTAACACCAACAGCGTACACCTGCTTGAATATATTAGATGCGTGAACACTTTCAGCAGTAGGTATAGTCTGTTCTATATTATGAGTTGAATAACCATCAGTAATCAAAATAGCAATATGGGGATGTCCTGGCCTTAGTCCCATAGTACCATCTTGAGCACTCCTAAGTAGAAGACTTAAAGCTGCAGCTGTGTTGGTATTTTCATCATAATACTGTAGACTGTTTATGGCTGCTAGAAGCGTTGTCTTGTCAGTGTATGTACGTACATTGAAGTGTAGGTGAGCATCATTGCCAAAGAGTATTATTCCAACCAAACTTTCTTGTAAACCAATAGATATCCTACCAACTATGTCCCCTACAAAATTAATAAACATCTGAAACCGGTCCATGCCTATGCTTCCAGATGTGTCTATCATAAACACCAGGTCTGCACTCAAACTTTCACAATCTGTTGACAAAATTCAAATAAATGTAGCTATGCATATAATATTATAGTGTGGTTATAGTAGCTGTATTTGTATTACATGTACTATATTGTTTCTGTAGCTGTTTTATAGCTGTGTAACTTGAGTGTTTGCATGTAGTTGATTTTTTTTTCATTTTGTGCAGCTATGTTCCTATGAAGAAGGGTTATGCCAAATAATAGAGCTACATAAAATAAAAACTGATCAATCATTCAATAAATTTCTTTATGCATTTTGCAAATACTGCATATATTTTATCATTATACAGCAAGTATATGTTATGGCTGAGTTGAGTTGAATATACATACTGCTCTTTCACATGCTTGTACCTCGGTCATGTCAATAATAGTATATTTTGCTGTGAAACGTTCATGCCTGTGCATGATAAGCTATGTATAGCTATTGGCCACTCTAAATTCAGCACAGGTATGTACATACTGTATTCATATATTCCAGAACATTTTTTCATAGCATTTACTGTTTTCTTAAATTGTTTCATTTCACTGAGAGATTGAGATGTGTGGTGAACAGCTTGACTCTAAATTCTCAACTGTTTACATAGTATAGCTACAAGAAATATTTTCAATTTTACTTACATAGAGTTTTTGCGTATGTGAAGTAAACTTACTGACAGATGGAGTTTGAGGGAGAGTTTGAGTGGTAGAGTTCAATGTTTCTTGAGTGGGAGTAGCTGATTCTGTCTCTGTTGATAGTGAGTTCGTAGTGTGGTCAGTGGTGGCTACTATCTCCTCCATCTTGCTAGTCTTCATGTCATCAGTAATAAGTTCTTCGCGTTTATTATGGGGCAGTGCTACATATATAAGTTATGACAACAAAGTTGAACAAACCGTTACTCATCACATAATCAAATGTGCCACTTGCATACTATGTATATAAAGCATATGTTAACCGTTACTATAATGTACGTAGCTGAAAGCACTTCAAGCCTTAGGCAGGAGTACTGAAGGCACCAAAGACCATTGGGAATCTAAGCAGTAAATTTCCCAATCCATGCCATATCAGCAAGGCTGTGAAAATGGGTGCATCCATCAAAAAATCACAGTTATAAAAGTTGTGAAATCAATGGTGGCATTAAAAAACTAATACTAACATCAGTAAGTTTTAATATTGACACAGGGCTCCCATCATTGATATTGATTGACATTAATGATATTTCTTGACCACCATCTTTGATAGTTTGATTTTGCAACTTTAAAACCATGGAACAGTAAAATCACATGTACATAGCATTGTTCAGTATGTTGCAACACATGCACATTATGGTTTTAACTGTTTACCTGAAACCCCTTGATCTTGCACCTAATTGTGAAAGGAAAATAACACAATTTATAGTATTCAATAAAATTACACAGTATGACTTACTGCAATCAGTGACCATAAGACAACAGCAAACGCAGTACAATGCATGGTTATATGGTAGATAACTTCCCTCAGTCAGCCTGGTTTGTTGGCAAGACCTATATATAGAGCAGATATCCTTATACGTAGCTGTGAACTGTAACCGGGCAGTTGTTCTATTGCTTTGCATGTACAGAGCTTATATAGCCAACATTCAAGCAATATAAGTTATAGTTACTTTAAGTGGTTCACATACTTGGTAATTAAGAATCACCATCATGCTCACTTGTAGATTTCAGATAGGGAAGTTGCAGTTATGTGGCATCTGTGATGATGTAAATCGATATCAGCGTATCATGCACGTAGTTACATATGCTTCAGTGATTTTAGAATGTATATTAATACAGTACATCATGTTTGTGTATACATTGCTATTATATCACTGAATTACATAGTATCTAGTCTGAACATCAAAATTGATTTTAACTTTTTCATATAATAATTTTAAAGTGAAATTACTGTTGCAACAAGGAGTCCCTGTGTGACATTAACACCTGTGTTTGTTCTGAAATAAGGTGATTCAACATCTGTGTATGCTGCATATTATTTCATCAAGGCTATATGAAGGGAATAGCACTTGTATGATTGGAGTTGACACATGAAGTTTCATTAATTATCACTGTGATTTGTAACAATCAGTGTAAATACTGTATTGCAATTACAGTATGTATAACATATGCAGCTATTATTATTGTGTATTTGGTACATACAGTAGCACTCAGTATCAGTGACTGTACTAATTAATTGCTCATTCCCAGAAATTATTTAGCAATGCAATAATGGTTTATAGTGAAAAGTTATTAATAAAGCCATATAGCCATATTGGGAATAAATTGCAGTGGAACCTCAGTTATCCAAACCCCTTGGGACTAGGGGTAGTCCATAGGTCTGAAAAGTCCGTATCTGTGAAACTGTGTATAAATAACTTTAAATAGCACAAAGGAAAATTCTAAAATTATCAGTATTTTCAACTATCCTAATAGAACAGTCACTACTCTTTCGTAGTTCAGTTAACCGAGAATCAGGATAATGGGTGGTCCGGATAACTGAGGTTCCACTGTAGCTATATGACTGTGAATTATATAGTTCAGTTAATATAATGAAGTCATGAATTCAGAATATATCTTAGATTTGTATACATATATACGTACATGCATGTACATATATTTGAATATGTTTGGAGACACATGTACTTAACATGACAGCCATGTAATGAACTATCTATGATAATTATGTACATTATTTAATATGCATATATACATACATGTTACCTGATTCAGATTGCATTTCAAGCAGCCCAAAACTAATGGATTGTGCTTTTTCATAAAAATTGTACCAGCTTACAGCTGTATGTTCATTTTGACTGATCCCAAGCAAACAGTTTAAAAAGAAATATGGTTCCAAAACTCACAAGAGTAAATTATGCCACTGGATAATAATTATGTATTAGTAGAGGTGTGAAGAGCAGACATGTGCAGTTCTTTTAAAACTATCAAGAGAAATACAAATCAGATACTCAGTGATATAGTAAATTTAAAGGTGTGAAGGGCAGACACATGTAGCTCGGTTCCATTACAATTAAGTTTGGGAAAAGGCCATATCTATAGAAAGTGCATGGTGAAATGTGACCAGATTTGCAAAAGGGTACCTTATTCACACACACAATTTGACCCATTTTTTCAACTTTAAAGCTTCATAACGTTTTGATTATGGCATATAATTGCTTTAAATTTTCAATGAATTATAGCTACAGTATCTGGCTACATTTCGATACAAAGAGTAAGTTGATCAGTATAAGGAGTCAAGTGTTACATCATTTTGTTTGCTTGTATGTCAAATGTGTGGAAAAGGTACCTTTTTGCAAATCCGGCCTCAAATAGCTATTGATTTCAAAATGTTGTTAGCATAATTCCATTCATGAGTTATTAAATGTGACCGGGTTTGACAAAAAAAACCAGGTTTCCACACACATCAAAATCTGGACCATACCTCAACGTAGTGAGTTCCTATCAAATTTTTACCCACTATTGCAAAGTGCAAAGAAAGAATTGTGTGAAAATTGTAGGTCAATATCATACCGAGTGGTCAAGTTACCTGTACAAGCGGATAAAGTCAAAAACTTGAATGTGTGAGGAAGCCTAGTTTTGTCAAATCTGGTCACAAATACTTTTGAGAAATATTATTAGCAATTGATACTGTATCAATAAAGCTTCACGTCCTGCTTGATGTCGTTGCATCACCTACTCACTACCTGGAACCTGAAACAGAAGCCAATAAATGGAATATATTTTAAGTACATGGTTACTACACTTGTATGCAGATCATCTTGGGCACCTCATATGGATGATATTGAAACTAGCAGACAAGCTCTATACTGGAGAATCATGGAAACCTGCATATCTACCAATTCCACTATCACTGGACGGCAGTTGACAAGTGAACAATATCAGCTGGTTGATTATGGATTTATTACATTAAGTGTGACCATATAATGTAGTACGTGGTTTGTATCTGTAATATGCACCTTACATTAGTGGGGTGGATGTACTAATATCAGGAAGCTAAGACATGTTGGCTTCATGTATGCACACCTGTTGCAACTGTAATGTAACATCATGTAATATCAGTGAGGAACTGTTTAATGTCTGCACAATGTTGACATATATGACTTTACATGTACCACTTTCACACCTCAGATCAAAGGAAAGCCAGTGCATATATATCACATATCGTACTGACTCAAAATGTTAATGAGATATATGCACTTCTACCAGTGCGTATATCTTGTTAAGGCAGTGTGTATATCTCGTTACACACTGCCTTAATGAGATATACACACTGCCACCAGTGCGTATATCTCATTAACTTGAGACATTGCACACTTAATAGGAGTGCACACTATATCCAGTAATCATCAGATTTCTTTGATGTTATACTGTTATCCTCTTTTCTTATATAGGGAATCAAGCAAGCTGTGATTGTGGGAATGAATTCTGCCAAACAACCTGTGATTGTGGGATTCAATTTTAATACATCAACAGTAGTTTGTTTTTTACTTTTGTAAATGTAGCAATTAAAGTAACGTAATTAACACTAGTCTCTTAAAATTGCTATATTAGCAAAAATAAAATCAAACTACTGTTTGATGTATCAAAATTGAATCCCACAATCATGGTTTTTTGGCAAAATTCAATCCAAAAATCACAGCTTACTTGGTTCCCTATATAAGAGAAGGTATACCACGGGAACTCGTGCTTTGCCTGTATATACGCACTCACACTCGGGCCTTCGGCTCTCGTGCTTGTGCATATATATCAGACAAAGCACTTGAGCCCATGGTATAACTATTACATAGAGTACATTGTATCTTAGGAAGTAAGTCTTTATATATAATGTAACATACTTAGCTACATACTTACACCTACTGTACATTAATGCACCTGCAACCATGCAATTTCATATTGGCATCGCACAACTAAACTAATTTCTATTGATCGGTATAATGGTGAAGCTAGCTTCACCAGAATAAAATATCAGTGCCTATATAATAATTTATATCATGGATTGTTACACGTATATATAGTTTTGATTCAATTGGTACTGTATGCCAATAATCCAATTTATGATGCACTGTTATTGGAGGTGATACACAAAAATTTGCTCACTGTTTCTTGGTATATAGAGCACTACCTGTGTTGGAATGTACTTTAAAGATTTCATGTGTTATAAATACCAAAAAGTATAGAGGACCAAATATTATAATATTATGCAACATTCAAATTGGACAGGGTTACCTCATACTAGTTGTGTTTGGCATATGAAGGCTACAGCACATTGTTAGTCCTGGAATATATGTGTACATAGCTGCATGTCCAGCAGTACTGTTACTTGTGTCTATAATAGGCAACATGGTGTGGCATTTCAGTCCAATACAGAAACATTTTATGAAACTCAGGGATGTGTATTCTTGCTTGCACCCTTGCTAGCATCACCATACCTGTTAAGTATCTCTACAAACAATATTATGGATTTATCATATAAAATACAATGCACTACCAATCTAGTACCTTCATTGTCAGTCTCTACTGCTGCGGACGGAAGTGACCATCCCCATTTGCAGAGCTGTTACTGATGAATCCACTGCCATGGATTAATAATACTGCCTACACTATTACTATACCCACTGCTATGGATTAATACTCCATCCACTGCTGTGGATTAATACAGCATCCACTGCTGTGGATCAATACCGCATCCACTGCTGTGGATTAATACCACATCCACTGCTGTGGATTATAGCATGTTCACTGCTGTGGGCCCGTGCCATCATTATGATATGCCACTGTCAGCATATAGCACAGTAATCTAAGTATGAGTGTGTTCCTTTAAAGTTTATCATAGATTCCCAGCTGCAGCTGCTGCCACGGCAACATTCCACTCTTGATAGAGAGAGTGTTGATAGTACAATCAACAGACCGTGTGAGGCACTTGAAGAGGAGCTCCAGCCAAATATATAGTGCGTTCCAACAGGACAACAACGGGTGGGTGACATTATAAAAATATATACAATGAGTAGTAATATAGTATTTCCTGTATATAATCTAACCGAAACACATGGTGGGTATACTATCTAGTGAGAATCCTTTATCTGTATAGTTCAATGTAATACATTATGAGGTGTTTGTGACTAGCAAGTGCAGGATACACCACCAATGGCTTCATTTCCAGAGAAACATTAGTGTTGGTGGATACAATGACATCAAGCAGGATATGAAGCTGTGTATAGTGCTATTAAATATCAGTGTTAACTTGATTAGAATTTACAGCTGAGAAATATGTGACCGGATTTGAAATAACCAGGCTTCCACACACATCATGATCTTTGATTTTAAAGGACCATAACTCAACGTAGATCACTTTCAAATTTTGACCCTCTATTGCAAAGTGCAAAGAAAGAATTGTGTGAAAATTGTAGGTCAATATCATACTGAGTGGTCAAGTTACAAACGGATAAAGCCAAAGAATTGAATGTGTGAGGAAACCTGGTTTTGTCAAATCTGGTGACATATATTTATCTGAATATTAGGCGAATTATGAGTGGCCATGGTATAACCGTTGATCGGTATATACAATCATTGTTTCCTTATTTGGGAATTGTGCATCCATATAAACATAAGTATATTATTACTGCTTGTTGTGATACAATAAATCAAAAATGATGTTGTTTCTAATCACAGCAGTATTTTACCCTGCAATATTACTACAGTAACATTTGAAGGGGTCATAGTGATAGTATTTTTAATTATATGTACACGTAACAACAACACACTATACATTACATTAAAATACCGAACTAACCAAAACTTTCAAGTTGCATTCTGAAACTTTACAAGTGAACATATTGATCATGATTCTTACCAGGAACCATCTCAAGTTAGTAAATACGTACTTGTATTGTTTACACATATAAAATTCAACACACTACACACCAGGAAGAAAGTTTTATTGGCTATAGCTAGAGATTCAGGCTGATCACTGATATACATAGACCATAGCACATCAATAAAAAGTACTGAAACAAGTTGGAGTAGTCCATGATATTAAATTACAGTAAAACAATAAGAAGTGTTATATCCCTACTATGCATTTCCGTTATGGTATCTTGAGCATAGTAGGGATATAACACTTCTTATTGTTTTACAGTGATTTAATATCATGGACTACTCCAACTTGTTGCAGTACTTTTTATCGATGTGCTGGTCCCTACTCTAGTTGAAAATTCCAAATTTTTTCGTTTATATACTTGTGTTTAATTTACTTCACTCACCTTTATACATGCGAACCATCCACTCTTCTTTCTTCAGCACTACACAGTTCTTGATTGCCCACCACTATAAACTGATTATGGTTGGGGTTGGTAGGTGTACAAGGGCTTCGTCTGCCTGGGAGTAGCTTTTCTGTTGATCAATAACCATAATAAAGCTTGATAGCTAACCTGTTTATGCAGGATAGCTTAAATGGTATGAGAACAACTGCACAAACATGCTTGGGCGCTATTTTACTGAAGATGGCTTTCCACTACTGTACTTCTTTCCTTGTATATGTTATGGTTATAAATATGCATTAAATTATGTAAAGTGAGTAATTTTTTATTGTTTTCCAGTATTTCTGGAGTGTATAACAGCTGAATGTATGTTGTCCATTGCATTCATTCCACTTTGTAGTAGTTGCTTCAAAGTTTACTAGTAAAGGTAGTGTAAGGAAGTACGTATATGCAGTTAACAGGCAGTACAACTTCCCAACGTCAGTGACTATGAGATGCCCACTCCCTTAACTGTAATGGCTGTGCCAATTCTGTGTTAAAATCATGACAGTCCTACTGGAGCTATATACCAAAGAATACAATAACCTTACTTTGCCCCCTTTTCTGTTACACCTGATTTGTTATAAGTTATTGTTTAAGTCTGAGTCCTTGTAACTAGGTTAGATAATCCTAAGGCTGCAGCACAAGTTGCTGTAGACCTTCAGTGCTGGTCACTGTAAAGCTTTAATAAGAATAATAAATAAACCTCCGGTTCTGAACTGAATAATTGTCTAGTAAGCTATATGAATCAAACAAAGCACTTCTTTATGATCTCAGCTATACTATTTGTCATGTTCAAGTCTAATGTCATTGTTTTCACGTAAAAATGGAGGTGTTTAGTTATATTACACCCACACCTTTAGGGGTGTTTCTCTGCACCATTAGGATGTTTTTGTCAAAATTGGTGGAAATCCAGGGGCAGATCCAGACTTTTAAAAAGGGGAGTTCCACTCTTGAATTGCAACTTCAGCATAGCTGTAAGTTGAAGAACAAAAAGAAAGGGAAGGTTATTACATGCTGACAATAGCTGCCCCTCCCCATAGATTCCCTCACCAACTATATTTCCTTATTTATAATTAGATACATAGCTTGCTACACTGCTCCTCAAAAGACTACTGTGACTGCTCTATTAGAGTATCTCGAGTAAGAACGGCTCTTTCAAAAGGGGGGTTCCATGGAACCCTTTGAACCCCCTGGGTCCGCCCCTGAAATCCACAATCAAAAGTGATGCTTGGTTGTTAGATTATTAATACAAAATGCTAACCATTATAAGCAAGGTATAAATAAAAGCATGTAGCTGTGTTATGTATTGTACATGTGTTATGATTCTATTTCAATAGGCAGACTTCCTTTGACTTTAGAGATGTAATCCTGTTAGCAACCTGTGACACCTATCCAAATATACCCTCCCTTCAAAGGGTCAGACTTTTTAGTATTCAGTGTTATTTAACACCTTAGTGGGAGTTTTGTAACACCCTGATGAAGTATAATAAAACACCCGCAAGGGAGCCCCACAGACATAGTAGTTAGGTGAAATCAAACTATAACTGGGAGAACAGTGTATCAACCTGCAGTGGCCAGAATTACATATCCGCAGAACCATCTCAAGACTCACAATACTGTATAAAGGTCTACATAATTTAATTACATGGGAAATACCTACCTATATAACAACTACCACCACCACCACCACCACCACCCACTTAACAAGATTTCAGCATCCTTTCCATTTTAACATACCAACTGCCAGAACTAATTTAGCTATTTTTCAAAAACTGTGTGTGATTGGAACTCTTTACCTATTTCTGCCATAGAAGCAAGCACTGCAAATAGTTTTTCTAACTAATTATGTAATTTATTGATTGTTTATAATTAGTATCTGTAATCTATGTAATATAGTGTATAATGCGTAATTGTAACATAGTAACTTAGTATCTGTAATATAATATTGTATAATTCATAATTGTAATGCAGTAATGTACTGTAATATTGTGTGGTTGTACATCCTAGGCAAATCAGCTGTGCTGCCTGCCTAGTAATTAATAATAAAGAATAAAGTTAGGACACCCAAAAAGGTGTTTTGGAACACCTTTGTTTTTACAGGGCAGATGCTGTGTCTTGTCCTACCAAAATAAAATGATTTCAGTCCAGTGTTAATTGGTTGCTTTTAGAGTGTATTGGAAATTAACTACCATGCACGGTACCACCTCTGCAAGTGAGAGATGTGCACCTAAATCTAAGGCTAGTGATGTGAATCCACTCTGCTTCAGAAATCCAAAGTCAGCTGTGTAACAAGCTCCCCAGAGCAATCAGTTGTGGTATGATGTAGTCTCTGGCCAGCAAACACTTTATTTGTGACATAATAGAAATGGTAATAAACTTGTGAATGCTCTAGGATATGTACTGGCTAATATATTCTGGTTAACATGCTGGTTGCTGGGGCCCACCCTGGGAATAGTGGCAACTGCCACCATTTATTGAGGATTAAATTACACATATGTGCACACACACATATATATACATTTATTTAACTAGCTATCCACCCTTCCACCGCACCAAGCTCTACATTGCCTACTCTTTTTCTTAATGCTAATCACATAACATTTTCCACAAAGCCAGTAGTGTACATGACAATACATAAGTTCAACAATCATGCAACAAGAACACAATGACACCATAATAGTAAATGAGATTATATGTACATGAGATCGTGCATGACATGACAATATATGATATAGAGAGGATGAGTTTGGATGAATAACGGGCAACTGAGGAAATCATAGGGTGGGCAGTAAGTTCTTCCATAAATAGGGTAGATAAATGAACGTAGCATTTGCAAGTGATGATAGCAAACTGCTAAGACATGTCAAATTGCAGCAATTGATCACTAGCAACCAAAATGACAGACAAAGCTATGTCATAAACATTAATATTGGCATCAATTGATAAAGCATTACAGCTACATAACTAGAATCTAATTCACCCAAATTCCTCCAAATTTCCCCAGTTGCCCAATTACCCATTGTAGAGAGATCAGCTACAACCAAATCACCCTGTAGAGAGATCAGCTAAAAACACATCACCCTGTAGAGAGTTCAGCTACAAATAAATCACCTTGTAGAGAGTTAAGCTATACAAACAAATTACCCTGTAGAGAAATCAGCTACAAACAAATCACCTTGCAAAGAGTTCAGTTACAAACAAATCTAGCTGTAGAGATATCAGTTACAAACAAATCACCCACTGTAGGGAAATCAGATTACCCTGTAGAGAGTTCAGCTACAAACAAATCACCCTGTGGAAAGTTCAGGTATACAAAAGTCACCCTATAGATAGTTTTGATACAAACAAATCACCTGTTTGTAGCTGAATTCTCTACAGGATGACTTGTTTCTAGCTGATCTGTCTATAGGATCACTTGTTTCTAGCTGAACTCTCTGTTGTTTGTAACTGAACTCTCTACAAGGTGACAAATCATCCTGTAGAGATTTCAGCTACAAACAGATCATCCTGTAGATAGTTCAGCTATAGATACAAGTCACCCTGTAGTAGCAGAAGTCACCTTGTAGAGACCAGCTACAAAGAAACCATCCTGTAGAGAGTTCAGTTACAAACAAATCACCCTGTAGAGAGTTCATCAATGAACAGATCACCTGTAGATAGTTCAGCTATACAAGTCACCCTTTAGAGAGATCAGCTAGAAGAAGTCGCCATCTAGAGAGATCAGCTAGAAGCAAGTCACCTTGTAGAGAGTTCAGCTACAAACAAATCACCCTGTAGAGTGTTCAGCTAGATAAAAGTCACTGTATACAGAGAGATCAGGTCACCCTATAGAGAGATCAGCTAGAAGAAGTCACCTTGTAGAGAGTTCAGCTACAAAGAACACACTCTGTAGAGAGTTCAGCTAGAAACATGTTACTCTATAGAGAGATCAGCTAGAAACAAGTCACTCTGTAGAGATTTCAGTTACAAACAGATGATCCTGTAGATAGTTCAGCTAGATACAAGTCACGTTGTAGAGAGATCAGCTAGAGGAAGTCATCTTGTAGAGAGATAAGCTAAAACAAGTCACCTTGTAAAGAGTTCAGCTCCAAAGAACCCACTCTGTAGAAAGTTCACGGTACAAACAAGTTATCCTATATAGAGATTAGCTAGAAAGAAGCCTGTAGAAAGCTCGGCTACAATCAAATTACCTTGCAGAGAGTTCAGTTACAAACAAACCACTTTATAGAGAGATGAACTAGAAACAAGCCACCTTGTAGAGAAGTCAGCTACAAAGAAACCATCCTGTAGTTCAGCTACATTTCAAGTCACCCAGTAGAGAGATCAGGTGTAAAGAAATTATCCTGTGGGGAATAATTGACATTTAATAAATATATGTATATAATTTGTATAATTACTATATAATAGAATCAAAAATAGTTGAAGTATTAAAAATCGTCTTTAAGTTCTTTTCTGGTAAATAAAAAAATAGATGGGTTAAAAAAGCCCCAAAGCCAGCTATAGGCCAGATTTGCAATATACAAATACAAAAAGAAGTGATATGTAATCCAAAACAGCCAAGCTGTAAAAAAAGTGTGCGGCCCCCACAAAGGCCATGGTGAAAAAAGATGTGAAATCCAAGGTGGCAGCCAAGAAATGGCTGTGATGGTAGGTTAATGGTAAAAATTTTAATAACGACAATTCAGGTGAATTTGGTGCCACTTGGTCTTGGCACCAAATTCACCTGAATTGTCGTTATTAAAATTTTTACCATTAACCTACCATCACAGCCATTTCTTGGCCGCCACCTTGGATTTCACACCTTTTTTCCCCATGGCCTTTTTGGGGGCCGCACCTTTTTTTTACAGCTTGGCTGTTTTTGATTAGATAGTTTTTACACTAAAATTGCCTTACAAATCACAGTGATTATACTAACTTCACATGTGTCAACTCCAATCAATTGAGTGCATGTATTATGCTAGTATTCCCTTCATACACTGTTGTTGAAATATGCAGTGTACATAGATGTTAGATCACAACAAACACAGGTGTAGGCACCGGCCTATTATGCCCAAAAATTTACCTATTATGCTTTTGAGCATTGCTCAAAAATTAAGCCTATTATGCTCAAAATTATGCTTTCAAAATCAAGATTATGCTCTAGAACTGACTGTTTTATTAGAGTATATCAGCCTTTCTTGACTGCTGTATTAGAGTAAGTGACTGCTCTATTAGAGTATCTTGATCTTATTTCTGCAAAGTGTGAATAACCAACAAAGAAACGGTTTAATAAGTTATATTAGCACTAATAATATTATTGGCAGTGAATATTTGCTTTCTTTCAGGCACGCGTATTGCGCATTTTAATTAAATTTTCAAACATCGTCCCTATTATGCTGGCATTATGCTTGATGCTTTTGGTCACCTATTATGCTTTAAATTATGCTGGCATAATCGGCCGGTGCCTACACAAGTGTTTATGTCACACAGGGACTCCTTGTAGCAGTAATTTCACTCCATAGTTATTATATGAAACAGCTAAAATCAATTTGATGTTCAGAATACTGTGATATAGGCAATGAATACATCCATGATGTACTGTATTTGATATACATTCTAAAGTCACTGAAACATATGTAGCTACATGTTATACCAACAACAATAAGCGTTTAGCCGCTACTGGTACAGTAAGAAGTGGTGCTGCACTGATCAACCTATCAGACCGAGATTATGATTATTATTTTTCTAAGTTGCCATGCCCACTGCAAATGCCACCACGCTTTAAAACGATCACAGTTAGCACAGCCTCCCACTCCTTCAAAGCATGGCGAGCATTCACTTGCACTGTAAAAGCAATAAATGGCTATCTGGATTATAGCTATTACAACATACCTATGTGGGAAAATCACTACTTTAGTGGTAAACAAATGGTGGTAATATGCCAAAGTAGGGATTTTCCCACATAGGTATGTTGTAATAGCTTTCATCATTCATATAATTATCTTGTTTCACTGCTTTTTATCGCAGGAATCCTACTTCACTTTTCAAATTTATACAATATATGTGACCGGATTTGTGAAAGGGGGTCTTCCACACACATCCAATTTCCTGACTTCAACAATTCATATCTTCAGATGGGAAAGAGCTATTGACTTGCAATTTGGTCAGAAGTGAGCACCAACATAGCTGAATAAATGGTAAAAATTTCAGAATGTTATGCTACTTGATCACAAAGTTATGGTCTCCCAAAGTAACAGAATTGGATGTGTGTGAAAGACCTCTTTTCGCAAATCCGGTCACATATATTAATTTCAACTAGTATATCTAGTGTAGGCATGCTACATTGCAAATAATGTATTGTTCTGTAGTTGTAGATGTGTTGGGAAATTAATTGCAAGTATAGAATAGTTGAATTACATTTCTTATAAATACTGACCATGTTCTTAGTTCGCTCTAACTTATTTGTCTTGTACATGTGTTAGTTTAGTCCATAAAACAATATATAAAATATTTGTTTTAAGGTTATATGCTTCTAGCAATGATATATGTGCAGCATAGCAGCACTATATATGTTAGATTTATTAGTAGCAGAAGTGTGCAATGTAGCACTATATAATGTGCATCAGCATTGAAACTGGCTCACTATAACTGCTGACTCGGATGATCCACTGACCTTGATTGTATGCAGTCCCAATCATAATTCATGTAGAAACACTCAATAGTAGGCTTGACTCCTTGTAAATTTTGCACTGATAAGCATATGCATGGATTTCCATATGTTATAATCATACAACAGTCAGTTAGTGGGCATGGCTTAATTAATGTAAATGGAGCTGAATTTGTGCATACTTACTGAGTGCATTGGACATACTGATAAGTGGGTGTGGCTTCATGTATGTTTACATGTAGTTCCACAAAATTCCTGTAAAAGGGCGAGGCTCACTAAAGAAGCTAAGATGCAAAGTACGATGTGTTCCTACACTTCCATATTAATTTGTGTCACATGTGATCTAATCCAGGTCAAACCTGGATATTTAATAAACCAAGTCTGACCCAGATGACTCAGATAAAATGTGACCAGTGTGAGCCAACCCAGTTTCAATGCTGATGTGCACTTGTCAATTGTTAGTGTACTTCTTCATTTTATTTCTCACCAATTGCTGGGCATAGCATGAAATTAACACTGACTCTAACAACACCGCAGTATGATGTGGTTTGACTTGACCTAGCAGTCAAATAGTCGTTCCTAGTGTACATGTATTCTGTAAATGCAGCATTATATACAGCACAGACACTACTAAAAAACAAAATACTGCACAGCATTATCTTAGCAGCAATACAGATACTGCTATATGCTCGTATAATATATGTACCATCTGTATGGTTTTATGTACATATGTGTAGCAGTGATACCAACCCATGCACAGCAAAGCAATTCTGAAGATCATGAGACATACCAACATGAAGATGGAGCTGTACAAGGTACAATACTATTTTGTTTTGTGTTCCATGATTAATTTTGTGTATGCATTTTTTCTACTGTCACCTTTCCTTTTATCATTTATTATCAGAAATTGCACAATGTATAGCTTGTAGGCTCAATAAATAATGAACTGTTTTGTAGGTGCAGCCTTTCATGAAATTATGCAAATAAAAATTTGGTTGTATTAATTGAGCACATGCAGAAGGTTCAGCAAGCTTACAATGTGGATGGTGTGGTTTGTGGTCACTAAGTGTAGATACTATAGACATTTGGAGTTGTGGTTCTGTAGTATATCACTCTTGATAGGTAATATTTAGAGGAATTCTGTATTCTGTCTGTTTAGTTGGCTAACTATTGATCAAGGTTTTTAATTTGTTGTGTCATGTGAATAATAGCAAGTATAGTAATTTCACAAAGTGGTAAGCAAGTTTAGCTGAATGGTTTTTAACTGTACGTTATGGAAATACAGTACAGCACACTTCCTTTTTGACCTTGCCCATGCAATGGTCTTGCTTTGTACCACTATAATACAGTCAGGCTTTCTTACATGAGATTGGTACATGTGCTATTCATTGCATTGGATTCTATGAAATGTCAGATTTTCTTGTTTGTGTGATATGGAAACATGCGTAGCTTTATTGCAAAGGTGCATGTTGATATAGTCCAAGAGTCCTTTTCACCATAATGTGCAATACTGCAGATAATGAAGGATTGAGTCAACTATATGATGACATTTCGCAAGAGCTGAGGTCAGGACAGTCATCAGCCAGAGTATCAGATTGGCACCAACGTATGGAGAGAAGGGAAGATAGTTGGAAGATAATTAGGCAACAGATATTCGAGCACGTATTGGCGAATGAAGCCATTTCTGTTATCAATGTGAGTCTAAAGAATTAAATAGGATAAATCTACCTGTAGTATTTGAGTACACGTACAACGTAACTTATTATTCAGAGCTGTATAAGACTCAGATAAATGTGTTTAATGCGTCTGGTTTACAAATTTATATATTCATATTTTACGCATGCAGTCAGTCGACTAAGTAGCAAAGAAAAAATGCTGGGAGATTGTGCTTGAACAAAGCTATGTTGTATAAGAGATTTGAAATTGCTCAGACATCAAACATAAAAAAAACTGTGAAGCATTGTTGAAATTAATGTGATATGCATTTTTGTCTGAGTAAATTTTCTAAGTAAAATTAAAGTATGATAAGACAAGGATTAGTACGTATGTCCGACCAAAATGGAACATACTCAGACGACCACTAAGTTTGGTTTGAAATAAAATGTCAGATATCTGCATGAGCATTGTTTTAAGCACTATGCAGTATGTACATAAATTATGAGTCTACCAGACATAGTTCAGCTAGCATTTATAGTGTGTGGTTGACAAAACAATCAGGCACATATTAGTGTTTCAATTATATTATTAGTGCAACAATTTATCTAGAGCACAGTAAGCTTAACCGTTTAAGTATACTTACTGTAATGCAGAAACTCTCAAAGAACTTAAATGTTTATAAGGGTAAACTAGGGATGAGACGATACAAGATTCAAAAGTATTTGATACATATATCACGATACAATCAGTAACAGATGCCACATATCTGTAACTTCCCTATCTGAAATTCTACAAGTGAGCACAATGGTGATTCATACAAATAATTTAAAGAATCTGTGACTTATACATAGTTTTTGCTTGCCTATCGCAAATTCACAACCAAAACTAAGGCAGTTGAAAAAGTTCGCTGATTAGTCAATGCTTTGTCATGAGCATTGACTAATCAGCAAACTATTCAACTATTGCTATTTTTGTAATTGGGTGAAGCCAGTGAGATCTGATGATTGGTAGAGCAGAATACATGAGTTGCAACGATAACAATGATCTGATATATAGTTGGGGCAACCATGTACACAATTCTATTAGTAGTGCACTGTGTATGCTGAATCTATTAAATGATCAATTTGTGTAACTATTGCATTGGTCTTAATTGTATAATACCATGAGGCACTAACAATCTAAAAGATGTGGGTGGATGTCTTCCAAAAAACTATTAGGCTATCTGAGATTGAATATGAGAGTATTTTTCATGATTAATAGGCTATTTGCAAAAAAATAATATTATGCTTTCTGAAAAGATATTTTGGTTGGTTGTGTATATAATTTGAGGTTCATACATTTACACTTTCAGAGATTGAATTTGAGGACAGTATATGTGACCGGATTTGAAAAAAGGGGTCTTCCACACGCATCCACTTCTATGAATGTGGAAGACTATAGACCCCTTTTCACAAATCCAGTCACATTTAGTTGTGTGGGATATTTTGAATGCAAGCTTAATCTAAGAAATCACATTTATTATAGACTGTCAGATATTGAATAGCTATAAGGTATGCAGTGAAACTTTATGCAACAGCCACCTATATATTTAGACTACGTCTATTATACCATGTAACTATGTCTTGCATTCCAAACATATAACTACTTATGTTATCTTCAGGGCTATATAGCAACATGAAAAATAATGCCAAAAACTGATGGCATCTGATAATAATGCATGAATTTGTACACCTCACTGGGGGCAGATATCCAGGGGCTGGCAAGGGGAGGGACACAGACTATGTTGTAGATGGTTGGGGAGAGCAAATTCTCTTGCTACATAATTGCAGAAGCAGAAATGTCACCTCTTAGTAGTGTTTCACTGTTAATTTTTGCCATTTTTGGGTTTTGCAGATGGTCGTGAAGCAGTTTAAATGACTATGAGAGTCTTAACACCAGCAATACGATAATTACAGTTGCTTTGACTTTGGTTTCAGGTGAGTTTTCAATAAATGGTAATAATATGCATATTTTTCATGAGTTACATTTAAGGTTTAGTAATTCAATCAAAAGAAGTATGAAAGGGTCCTAGTCAACATACAGTACAGCTCTACAACTTTCTACACGCGTGGAGTAAATGAGACTCCTCCACAAAGGGAGGGATGGGGAGGGAGGCTACCCATGCTGGATCAGTCATTGCACATGTACATTAGACCCTATTTACAGTATTCTTATTAGCGAAGGCCTCATAGGCACTACTGATAGTTTTAGCAATAGACAACTCTTTAAGTTATTACAAAACTCATCACAATTTGGCAATAAAAGGGATATCACAAAGCAGCATAAATTTTGCTGGCATTGTTGTATACTTAACAATTGATTATTCTTTTTTCATAGCTGCTGCTGACTGGTGGAAGTAATTCTAGCTACACTTCTTATGCAGTCTTTGACAAATAATTTACATCATAACTACGTAGTATGACTACACAGTAGAGCACTTAGAAATCAAATGAGAGTCTTGTACAGTGTGATCAGTAAAATTGACCAAATCACAATATCCAAAGACCAATCAATTCATTTTTTTCTTTGTGTTGTACATAGCTACTAGCTTTTACCAATATTTACGTGCTTTGAAGCTACAGCAGGGAAATAATCTATGTTTATCAGTAGTTGCTTACAAGTCTATCAATGATCATTGCCATTACTGCTATTGTACAATTTCTGATCTCTTTATGGATTATGGATAATGATTGATGCTCATGCATGATATGATTACATGAAGATACATACAGTTATCATGAATACGTGATATGGGAATGGTGTGTGTAGGAGTGATTTATATGTAGGAGAAATACATGTATTATGTCATTCTTTATGTGTTGATAATTGTCTCTATATTATCCATTTAGAATTTCTTCAGCTTAAAATCGCCTTTCAATAGACTGGACACCACATAGTCTAGGAAACTACCCTCAATAAGTCCTTCTCCCTGATGGC
Source organism: Dysidea avara (assembly GCF_963678975.1). Classification (NCBI taxonomy): domain Eukaryota; kingdom Metazoa; phylum Porifera; class Demospongiae; order Dictyoceratida; family Dysideidae; genus Dysidea; species Dysidea avara. The sequence goes on along the minus strand of NC_089279.1, from coordinate 26,321,466 downwards.
CAGTATTCATGGCTTTCCAACACGTTTTGCCAGTCATCACATTATCTACTTCCACTGCTACTGGGTCATGACTGTCAGAATAAGTTAGTGTTTTCTTTATTGGGTCAACTGACAGTCCTTTAACCATAAACTGACCTGAAAACCAACAAAGTGATGTAAATACAGTAATATGCAGTTAATGAAAACGAACATACCCATTAGTCCATGTATTTTAGTGATGTCATCACATGTCATGTTCCAGTCTACATCAAGATGGTTGTTATGGAAGCTGACATCGAAGATAGCAAACGGTTTAGCATATTCAACATGGACTATATGACTGTTTGTCTGATTAGTGACACCTTGAGTGAATTTAACTGATATTTGTCCCATTTCATTAACAGTTACACTGTCAATTATTGCAGCAGGAATGTGATGTCTCTGACTGACTAACACAACCTCTTGCTTGACTGAATCAAATATTAAAGCATTAGAAGTTTTTGGAATAACAGCTAATTTTTCAATATGAGTTATATTTTTGTCACCACCATTGCTGTCTACAAAGAGAGCATTGATGATATAATTATGAGTGTGAATCAAGTTTAAGATCAGTCCTGAGTATCCTTGTATGGAGTAACACAGCTTGTCACCAGACACCAATGGAACAATGAAATGTGGGTCACTTATTGTCTTGGCATTAGCATCTGTGGACATGAAATATCACTAGTAATAGCATTTTTAAAGAATGAACAAAAGTTTGAAATTTTATAGTGATACTGTATTACAACAGCAAATACAATACCTATGGCATTATAATTTAACAAAATTAACTTACGATCACAAAGCGTGTGAGATAAAGCTTCATGCAGTTGAACCAAATCAACGAATGTCATTGAATAGAACACATGTGAAGGATCACCAGCAATAGCATTGAGCTCATTGACGTTAACCTGAGGTGTAATACCGACAACTAATAATGACTGGAATATATTTGATGCACGAACTCTTTCAGCAAAAGGTACAGTCTCTGCTGCTCTAACAGTTGATACACCATCAGTGATCAAAATAGCAATATGGGGATATCCAGGTCTTAGTCCCATTTCACCATTTTGAGCACTGTTAAGCAGAAGCTCCAAAGCTGCAGCCGTATTGGTAGTTCCACCAATATATGGAAGATTATCTATGGCTGTAAAAAGAGCTGCAATGTCAGTATGTGCTTGCACATTGAAGTGAAGGGTAGCATCATTACTGAAGACAATCACTCCAACCAAACTGTCCTGTAAACCAATAGGGAACTGCTGAACTGTCTCCTTAACAAATTGAAGCATTAGCCGAAACGGATCTACATCGAGCATGTCATCACGAATACTTCCAGATGTATCGATCATAAAAACCAAATCAACACTCTCAATCCCACAACCTGTGAAAAAAATTTCACATACACTTGTAAAGCTAGTAATACAGTTATAGTAAATTGTTATGTATTGGAACATTGTGTATATTATATGTATATATATTCAGTTTGTCATGCATACATACATACACATGTACCACACATAAACACATACCATATTTAAGTCTTTGTGCATCAGGGCTGATTACCGATAAACTTCCAGGGCATAAAGTTTGTTGTTTGGGTGCTGTATCTGTTTAATACACATGGTATAATCCTAACAATGCATAGGTGTGTATAGATATATGTCTATAATATAATACCTACCTACCTACACACATATATGCATGCATACATACATATACATAAATCAATATTCATGGTATTAGTGGAGTAGTATAGCAAACTTGTTGTTACAGGGTGGATAAAAGCACCATTTTTGGCACACAAATTCTTTACGGTATACTTACCAATATTAGAAGGGGTGCTCATTAAACCTAATCATGTGTGGGCATCAAATAATCCCAGCCATAGTACATTTACAGTATATATACATACACTTGAGTATGGCACTTACATAGTTTTCCTATTTTATATTTTACATTCAATATGTACAGACTTGTCATTGAATTAGTAAATTGCACTGTAAGTTGACTTTTACATGTGTGCAATTTCAGTAGTCTTCTTAGACCAGTTAGTTGCAGTTAATACCATGCAATGTTTAAGATGCATGTTCACAACTGCATTGTGGTCAATGCATCAACAGGCATTTGAACTAGTGAATAATACACAAACTTTGGCTCAAGCTATAGCTCATGCATACAGTGCAGTTTGATAATGACTGTTAACGTTAGACTCATAAAGAAGACTACTCATTGCAAATTACATACATGCAAGAGTTATAATTTACCAATTCATTTGACATATTTCAAATATAATTCATTAAAATAGGAATCTAACTACACATTAAAGTGTATGATATACCATAAATGTGCTATGCTGGAGCTATTTGATGGCCAGTTTGTTTTCAACTACACCTAATTAGTTTTATACATCTTTCCCAACACCGTTTAAAGTTTCGACCAATGTGAAAGATTCAGCATTGTCTTTGTGGCGAGATAGTTTAAAGATGCAAGGATAGGTTATTCAGCAAATGAACTGCATTTGCTGAACAACCTACCCTTGCATCTTTAAACTAGCTACCTAGACAGCTTTCTTGGATGGCTACTATACATTCTTGCTTGAAAGCAAGTTAGGTTGTAATATTGGGGAAAGTCTGTAACATAGGCTTTTTTTCAAAATTACCTCAATATTTTAGAAAATGTGTTCAGCAACAGTGCCTAAGCAGACTAATAATCTATATCAATGTTTGAGTCACAAGTGACTGTACATAGCTAATTAGATGCACTATACTACAGTAATAATAATATTATGGGTTTCAAGCATTTGCTTTGCATTGGTATGCAAACCTTTCCTGGGTACACATATCTACATGTTGTACATGTATTATTGCTATGCAATCACTGATCCAGGATGGGGCATTTGGGGCAAATGTCTCCCCGCATCACCTTGTGGAGGAGCCATACTTCTGATTAAAATACTAAACTTTATACCAGCGGGCCAAGATCAGCTTATGAAACTGACGAAATATGCACGTTTTACTAGCAAACCAAAGTCAAACTAACTATGACATTGCATAGATAGTAAAGACACTGTCTATACTATCTATGGACATTGACACCCAGCACCTTCGTGCGTACTAAGCGCCTCTAAAATAATTATCGTGTTATTATTATTATTATTAGCATAATGGACACGTGTAGAAGAGTACAATAAAATGTTATAGCCTTTGTTCATATCCATGGCCTGTGCGTTCATATCCATGGCCTGTGTTGCTGTTGTTTAAGACATTCAGAGCCTTTTAAACAGCTTTAAATGCTTCACAGCCATCTGCAAAGGCCAAAATGGTAAAAATCAACAGTGAGACACTACTAAGAGGTGATTATTTGCTGCTCCAAAAATGCAGCAATTAACAAGAGGATCTGGTTCTTCCTAACCACCTACAGCTTGCCTGTTTGTGCCCCTCCCCTTTCCAGGTCCTGGATCCGCCCCCACTATGTTGCATATTAAGTGCAACAGAGCCACCACCACTTTAGAATAGATTGTCTTGATGCAATGTTCAGTGGTAAACGTGTTCGCATGGAGGATCATAATCTCTGAAGTAACCACATGGACAATTCAGTTTGTTTACTACTTTGCATTTCATTATAACCAGGTACATAGATTTGTTTGCTGAGATATGTTGTATGTTTTTGCATGCATCTTTTTGAATCTTGGGTTGCCTTGTAGACTCTTTATTCATGTAATGCTCTATCGTGTCATCTAAAATTGCATGGTGGTAAAATTGCATTCTGTATAGCGTAACAGGTTGGACCAACTCCAGGAGGTTGTAATCAATTACTACGCTATCCATGACATGCAGTAGCTGAAAAACTCAAAAAATGCCTACAGACTAGACTTCTTAGCATAATAGGTTTCTAGATCATCAACTTAATTATGTCACATATATTAATGTTAGTTGGAAGCACACCAAGAATGTAAACTGTTACTACCATAAAATGTGACCCAATTTTTGAAAATCACCCATATGGGCACATTTGACACCTAAAATATTTAATGATCAAGCAACAAACTTTATAGTGCAAATCTACTTGTTAATGGTTGTAAGCCATTCTCAATACCTTAAATTACAAGAAAATTATTGAAATATTTTTAAAACTGTGTCCTGCTCTTATTAGCAACCCACTAAACATGAAAATTCTAATTATTTCACGTGCGCCCATATGGGTGATTTTCCAAAATTCAGTCACAAATTGGCAAATTTAAAGGCAAACAGGTCAAAATTTAGACTTGCTGTAGACTGAATAAACAACTTTAAAAAAAGCCAAAGAAAGTGTTGCTTTACCTTACTCCTACACTCTTAAACTTGCAGCAAGCCAGTGAGTGGGGGATAAGGTAACTTGAAAATGAAAGTACACAAAAAGTTTGAATGATGCCAATCTGTGTGGGGCCTTACTCCCCAGGAATATTTTAGATTACAGAAGGTACGTATGCTTAGACTGTTCTTACTGTGTTTTTACAGATAAATTATTAGCTACAGCTTATCAAAGGAGACATTACAATAATGTTAGTGATTGACTGCTCTATTAGAGTATTTAGATATTTTTTTGCTACAAGCAGTGACCAATAATAATGGGGGCATGGCACCCCTTCTACAAATGGTCCAAATGCTTCAACAAACTTTCAGAAAAAAATTGGTGATTTTATCAGCTTCATAACGATTTTCTCAAAATATGATGCAAAGCTACCCTATACTACATCAAGTCACATGGCTACGAAAGTCAAAAGCACGCCCCTCAAATAAATAAGCACACAAACCACTGTGACAAACAACCATTAACATAAATGGATGAGGAATTGATAAACATAAAGGATAATTTTTGATGAATTACAATAGCAATATGGCATCATATTAAATTAACTCACCATCACAAAGTATGTGAGATAAAGGTTCGTGCAGTTGAGATAAAACATCAAATGTGACCGGATTTGCGAAAAGGTACCTTTTCCACACATTTTACATACCAGCAAACAAAATGGTGTAACATTTGACTCCTTACACTGATTAACTTGCTCTTAGTTTCAAAATGCAGCTAGATACTGTAGCTACACTCATGAAAAATTTCAAACAATTATATGAAATGATCGAAAAGTTATGAAGCTTCAAAATTCATACAATGGGTCAAATTTTGTGTGTGAAAAAGGTACCTTTTCGCAAATCCGGTCACAAATGTTAATGAATAGAAAACATGTGAAGGATCACCAGCAATAGCATTGAGTTCACTGAAGTCAACCTGAGGTGTAATACCAACAACCAATAATGACTGAAATATATTTGATGCACGAACTCTTTCAGCAAAAGGTACAGTCTCTGCTTCCCTAACATTTGATACACCATCAGTGATCAAAATAGCAATATGGGGATATCCAGGTCTTAGTCCCATTTCACCATTTTGAGCACTGTTAAGCAGAAGCTCCAAAGCTGCAGCCGTATTGGTAGTTCCACCAATATAAGGAAGATTATCTATGGCTGTAAAAAGAGCTGTACTGTTAGTATGTGCTTGCACATTAAAGTGAAGGTAAGCATCATTACTGAAGACAATCATTCCAACCAAACTATCCTGTAAACCAATAGGGAACTGCTGAACTGTCTCCTTAACAAATTGAAGTATTAGTTGAAATGGATCTACATGGAGCATGTCATCACGAATACTTCCAGATGTATCAATCATAAAAACCAAATCTACACTGTCAATGCCACAACCTGTGCCTGAAAATTTTACATACACTTGTAAAGCTAGTATTATGGTTTATAGTGCATTATAACATCTACACGTACATTCAGTATGCATACATACATATACACATAGGCCTGAGTCAAAAATGCTCAAATTTTTGCCCAAAATGCTTTCAGACCAAAATTGTCACCCATTATTAGGGACCCGCCGATTATGCTGGCATAATTTTGAGCATAATAAGTACCTAAAAGCATTGAGCATAATGCCAGCATAATAGGTTAAATATTTGTAAATTCTTGCTGGAAAATTATTGCAAATAAGATCGATATACTCTAATAGAGCAGTCAGTAACTCTAATAGAACAATCATCAAACTGACTGTTCTATTAGAGTATATCGATCTTTTCTCTTACATGCAGGCGTGCAGCAAGAATTTATTATTTGTGTTCCAGCCACTCATTTTTTTCTTTCTATACAGTGTTAAACTAGTAGCAAAGCATATGAACTAAGGCATGGACATTAAGCATAATCGAGCATAATAGGTAAATATTGAGCATTAATTTAAGCATAATATGTGAATTTTTTAGCAGTGCAGCATAGCATAATAGGTAAAATTATGAGCACAATCGGCGGGTCCCTACCCATTATACTCTTTCAGTGTTCCTATTATTTGCTCCTAAGTTAGCAACATTTGTGACAATTATCATGGAACATTTTAATCACTGAATACTCTATTAGAGTTTATATGTACATGTACATATGTGTATTATCTTTATCAAGCCATACTGTATGTATTTATAGGAGTAACCATTAGGGAAAGCACATTAGCATACCGTAAATTATCCCGTAATCTATATCAAGTGATTAGTATGGTCTTCCTGGCTACGAGGTAATGATGAAATGCCTCGCGGAATACAGTACGGATGTTCATACGACTGGTTAGTCTTTTATTTAGTCTATAGATTAGAATGGTAGTGAAGGAACACTTTCCTGAGCCTGTTTCTCGTCTCGAGGTTAGAGAACTAACTAGCTTTAATGTCACATCGGGTAGTAAAAGTTAGGTTAGGGTTAGGGTAAGAGTTAGGCAATCTTTATAATCTGTTAGGTTAGGGTTAGGGTAAGAGTTAGGCAATCATTTATAATCTGCTAGGTTAGGGTTAGGGTAAGAGTTAGGCAATCATTTATAATCTGCTAGGTAGGGTTAGGGTAAGAGTGTTAGACTTTTATAGCTAGAATTAGTAAATATTATACAAGTAGACACAGTAGCGAAGCGGTAATGCATGAGGCTTGAAATCAAGTGGTCGAAGGTTCGATTCCCGCTGTAGTTCACTTTTTTTTTTCCGCTCGAGACTTTTCAGTTTTTTTCTAAGTTCAGTACAGTCTGAAAATGTTTTCAAGACGTTGTTTATAGATACCCACCATCGATTTCAGCCAGGAGGGGTATAAAAACGATGCACTGAAATTCACACTTGATGTAGCCTTGGAGCTGCAAGTCCGGAGTGAATGCACCCGGACGATGACGTATAACACAACGTGGGCTTGTGTGACGTCATCAGGTCACGTGAGATCACGTGAGCTGTAATTTCAGGGAGTGCTAATGTGCTCTCCCTAACACCTAGTTTTATAGGCCTATGTCAAATATTCCAGCATAATAAAAGCACAATACTGGAGTGCTATGCCAGCATAATGCTGGCATATTAGGTGGATATTTCAAACTATGGAGCTTAATTCCACGAAAATAGATCGATACTCTATAATAGAACAGTCAGTGGAAACTGATGCAAGCCTTTTTGTTCTACACTGACTAATAAAAATGCTGTCAAATTATCAGCCAATTAGAGTTAAAAGAAATTAATTTAGGATGCAGTAAGGGTGAATTTATTATTAAGACTTTACAGTGACCAGCACTGAAGGTCTACAGCAACATGTGCTGCAGCCTTAGGATTATCTAACCTAATTTCAAGGACTTAGACATAAATAATGACTTATAGCTGGAAAGGAATGTAGAACACAGATAAATGATTAAGTTTTAATGTTAAAATTTTAATTAGTTGTATCAGCATTCCTTCTTAGCTGCTTCACAAATCAGGTGTTTTGGTTGACAGTTACTTTTACTTTCATGGATGCACCTGTTTTACAACTAAGGTGTTCTTGCATGGATTAAAACTTTAGTATTACAGTTAGTTGCATTACCATTGTTTTTTGACTATTCTAGATATTACCATGAAGTTTTTTCTACAGCTGAGTTTTTTTTACATTAGGCTACAGATACTTGTAGCTTCTTGGATGTGCCCTTTCTATAGTGAAGGCTTTTAGGGTACTTATTGATATGGTACATGATGCAACGGCTTTGCAAACCTCATACGATTCACATGATCTTTACATTTAACACCTCTATTGACATACGACAAGATATCAACTGGATACCACAGACAAACAATCATTAGCATTTATAATTATGTGGAATAGATAAAATTAAGGTGATGTTTACAACAGCAACAAAGGCAATATGGTGTCATAAATTAACTCACTGCCACAGATTTTGGAAGATAAAGCTTCTGGCAGTTGAACTAAATCATCAAATGTTGCTGAATAGAACACATGTGAGGGATTACCAGCAATAGCATTAAGTTCATTGAAGTCAACCTGAGATGTAATACCAACAACCAGTAGCGACTGAAAAATACCAGATGCATGAATTTCTTGAGCAATGGGTATTGTCTGTACTTCATTAACAGTTGATACACCATCAGTGATCAAAATAGCAATATGGGGGTGTCCAGGTCTTAATCCCATTGTGCCATTTTGAGCACTGTTAAGCAGAAGCCGCATAGCTGCAGCTTTGTTGGTACCTCTTCCATCATAAGGTAGATTGCCTATGGCTGCTAAAAGAGTTGTAATGTCAGTATGTGACTGTACATTAAAGTGAAGGGTAGCATCATCACTGAATGAGATTACTCCAACCAAACTATCTTGTAAACCAATTGGGAACAACTGAACCATGTGTTGAATAAACTCAATTATCAACTGAAACCCGTTACTTGACTCAAACTGAATACTTCCAGAAGTATCCACCATGAAAACTACATCTGCCTTACACCCTATGAACAAATATGTGTAATATCTTGCTAGCTTTACATATACACATATGCAATAAGCTAAGTACATATACTTTACATGTATACAGCTATATACAGGCACATCCACAGACACACACGATTTACAACTATGTGGCTGTGCTATTCACTCATATAGTCATACACACATACTGTAGTTCAACACTTACCTAAAACTGTGACATCTTGTCCTTGCACCTGATTGTTGACAATAGAGCATCATAAAATACTATTTTATTATGAAATTCATTGTAGCTTACCACAACAAGTGAAAAAACAAAAGCAACTAGAAGAGCAGCAGGATACATACTAGCTATAGCCAACAAAACTTTCTTCCTGCACTAAACTGACACTCTGTTGTAGTGTGTTGAATTTTATATGTGCAAGCAATACAAGTAACTTGAGATGGTTCTTAGTAAGAATCATGATCAAGACGTTCACTTGTAAAGTTTCAGTCTGAGAATGCAACTTGAAAATTTTGGTTAATTCAGTATTTTAATGTAACGTATAGTGTGTTGTTGTTACATGTACAGTACTATCACTATGATCCCTTCAAATGTTATTGTAGCATTGTTGCAGGGTAAAATACTGCTGTGATTAGAAGCCTGTGGCATACTAAGAGTGCAGCTCTGCAGCCAATGTCATTTTTGATTAATTGTATCACAACAAGCAGTAATAATTTACTTATGTTTACATGTATGCACAATTTCCAAATAAGGAAACAATGACTGTATATACCATGTAATGGTTATACATAGCCACTCATAATTTTCCTGATATACAGATAAATATATTATTTCTCAGCTGTAAATTCTAATCAAGTTAACATTGATATTTAATAGCACTATATGTAGCTTCATATCCTGCTTGATGTCACTGTATCCACCAACTCAATTATTAATATTTCTCTGGAAATGAAGCCATTGGTGGTGTATCCTGCACTTATTAATCACAAACACCTCATATTGTATTACATTGAACTATAGCAGATAAAGGCTTCTCACTATACAGTATCCACCATGTGTTTCAATTAGCTTACATATATACAGGAAATACTATATTACTACTCATTGTATATATTTTTATAATGTCACTCACCCGTTGTTGTCCTGTTGGGATGCACTATTTGGCTGGAGCTCCTCTTCAAGTGCTTTACACAGTCTGTTGATTGTGGAGGTGGTTTGGTAAATGTACAAGGCCTCGACTGTGATGGGGTCGTATAATTTAATACCCTTTCAGTGGTCAAATAGTCTGTATACTTGAATAGGAAAGATTTTCGGGGCACAATGGGCTCTGTCCCTCCAAAATTAGGCCAAAAATCTAATCCTATGAGACAATCACCAGACTTTGTACTATCAACACTGGCTCTATCAAGAGTGGAGATGCTGCCATGGCAGCAGCTGCAGCTGGGAATTTGTGATAAACTTTAAAGGAGCACGATCGTGCTTAGATTACTGTGCTGACAGTGGCATATGATGATGATGGCTCTGGTCCACAGCAGTGGAATCAGCACAGGTCCACAGCAGTGAACATGGTATAATCCACAACAGTGGATGCAGTATTAATCCACAGCATGCAGTGGGTGTAGTATTAATGTGGGCAGTATTATTAATCCATGGCAGTGGATTCATCAGTAGCAGCTCTGCAAATGGGGATGGTCACTTCCATCCACAGCAGTAGAGGCTGACGATGAAAGTACTAAAATGGTAGTGCGTTGTATTGTATATATATATATGATAAATCCATAATATTGTTTGTAGAGGTACTTACTGTAACAGGTATGCTGATGCTAACAAGGGTGCAAAGCAAGGATACATATCCCCGCATTATGAAGGTTCATAAAATGTTTCTGAATTGGACTGAATTATCACACCATGTTGCCTACTATAGACACAAGCAGTTCTAGTAACAGTACTGCTGGATATGCAGCTATGTACATATATATATATTCTAGGACTAACAATGTGCTATTGCCTTCATATGCCAAACACAACTATTAAGAGGTAACCCTGTCCAATTTGATATAGGCACTGAGATTTTTTCTGGTGAAGTTAGCTTCACCATTATACCAATCAGTAGAAAGTAGTCCATTTTTGTGGTGCCAAATTGCCAATATGAAATTGCATAGTCGCAAGTGCATTAATGCAGGTGTAAGTACAGTATATGTAGCTAAGTATGTTACATTACATACAAAAGACCACAGTGAACTAACTGGAAAATGATAAAGCGGTAAGTCAAATAATAGTGTATTCATAGTTGCTATTATGTAGCAGCCCCACAATAACTCTTGACTCTGAGTCACACACATGACCATGTATAACAGAGACTTACTTCCTAAAATACAATATACTTTATCTAAGTTATATATGTCAACATTGTGCAGACATTGAACAATCCCTCACTGGTATTACTTGATATTACATTACAGGTGTGCATACATGAAGCCAACATGTCTTAGCTTCCTGATATTAGTACATCCACCCCATTAATGTAGTGCATATTACAGATATAAACCACGTACTACTTTACATGGTCACATTTATTGTAATAAAACCACAATCAACCAGCTGATATTGTTCACTTGTCAACTGCCATCCAATGATGGTGAAATTGGTAGGTGTGCAGGTTTCCATAATTCTCCAGTATAGAACTTGTCTGCTAGTTCCATGATATTATTATGAGGTTCCCAAGATGATTTGCATACAAGTGTAGGTACCATGTAATTTTGGCATCTGTTTTGGGTTCCAGGTAGTGAGTAGGTGATGCAATGACATCAAACAGGATGTGAAACTTTATTGATATCAATTGCTAATATTATTTCTCAAAAGTATTTGTGACCAGATTTGACAAAACCAGGATTCCTCACACATTCAATTCTTTGACTTTATCTGCTTGTACAGGTAACTTAATGAATATTGACCTAAAAGTTTCACACAATTCTGTCTTTGCACTTTGCAATAGCAGGTCAAAATTTGAAAGTGGTAGGAACTCACTACGTTGAGTTATGGTCCAGATCTTGATGTGTGTGGAAACCTGGTTTTGGCAAATCCGGTCACATTTAATAACTCATGAATGGAATTACAGTATGCTAACAATATTTCAAAATCAATAGCTATTTCACCATACACTTTCTATAGGAAAGCCATTAAAGTGTACAGTCTGGTATGGCCTTTCCCAAACTTGTAATGGAACTGAGCTGCACGTGTCTGCTCTCCACACCTTTAAATTTACTATATCGCTGAGTATCTGGTTTGTATCTCTTTTGAAAGAACTGCACGTGTCTGCTCTTCACACTTCTACTAATACATAATTATTATCTAGTGGCATAATATACTCTTGTGAGTTTTGGAACCACATTTCTTTTTAAACTGTTTGTTTGGGATCAGCTCAAAATGAACATAAGCTGGTACAATTTTTATGAAAAAGCACTATCCATTAGTTTTGGGCCACTTGAAATGCAATCTGAATCAGGTAACTTGTACGTATATGTGCATGTAAAATAATGTACACAACTATTATAGATAGCTCATTATATGGCTGTCATGTTAAGTACATGTGTCTCCAAACATATTCAACTATAATACATATCTAGATGTTCCCTTATTGAGAAGCTTTTTGCAAGACAATAGCCTTACCTGCATAGTACTTTAAAGTTGCTCCAAAATTATCATGTATTTGTTTCATTGCATGATTTCTTTAATAAGCATAAAACAGATACAGTATAGCTACCCCACAGCTATTAGGTATACATAGGTGGTGTGATTCTTAGTTCACTGAACCCTAGTCTGGTAGAGTCTGCAAGATAATTATATAAATACAACTTTCTTGTTAAACCATCACATCTGTATAGCTAATCTCTTTGTGCAGATGTATATTTTGGTACCTTATAGTGTTTAATATACCAATCCCTGCTAAGCAAAAGTTAATATTAAAAGATGAGTGTGTGTATGTTTTCTTTCTTGTGCAGAAAACGATATCAAATATTGGATAGAGAGTGACAAAGAGATTGATGAAGATATTGATATCACTAATGCTATTCCCCCACCAGATATTGCTGTATCAGAGGAAGAATGTACAAAGTATGACAAGGTGGATTATTGTTTTGCTGACTATTTTTCAATTTCAATTTTTTCTTATTAATAGAATACTTGACTGGTTCCTCAAATTTATTGTTGTTATATTTCAATATTTTGGCACATACTCAGAAAACCTCGCTAAAGTTTCTGGTGAACTACCTCATTCCATGTAACTGGACAACGAACTGGTGAACGACTGGCTGAAGTGAATTATTTTCTCACACATTCACTAATTTTACCCAATAATTCACAGCCCTTACATCATTTATTTGCTTGTGTAAAGTGGCCTATGATGCATTCTCAACATGATAAATATGGAAATCCTGTCAGAGAAGTCTATATGAGTACCAGCAAATCAACAAGTTTTTATTAGCATCAAACATTTCATCACAAGTCATATTTGCCTTACAAGATGATCATGGCATACCTGTTTGTGCCACTGTACCAGTTATGTGTAACTAACTGATCATGTAATGTTCTCATTTGTATACCTCATAATTATATTAATTTTAAGTGCCAGCCAAATTACACAATATTGTTGTATGTGCTACTTAGCTAGCTGTATGTGATTGCATTAAATGTTTTAGTGTTTAGGAATTGTCATGTAAGTTTTATGTAAACATGAAATTTCATAAAGTACATGATACATGGTATGAAACATGACATATCCAAGTGAGTAAACATTAATTAATTATGGCTTGAGATTTCCAATGATGTTTTGGGTATGGAAACACCTAGGAAACATATGATTTTTTCCTGTGTGATCAGTTTTTATTTTAGCTCTATATATTCGGCATAGCCTTCTTCCATATGAGAACATAGCTGCACAAAACAAAAAAGTCAACTACATACAAACGCTCAAGTTACACAGCTATAAAACAGTTACAAAAACAATATCAATGGCGGATCCAGGATGGGGCATTTGGGGCAAATGCCCCCTCCCCCCCTCCCCCATCCAAGAAATTGCATACAAGATCGAGATACTCTAATAGAGCAGTCAATTACTCTAATAAAGCAGTCACAATGTTCATGAGGCAGTGTAGCTTAATGGAAGTTAATAGCTTAACTGTGGTTAGCACTAAAAGAATCACGCATGCCTCCAGCCAGTTACGCACGTGATGCAGAAGGCGCCATTTGTTGGCTCGTGTGATCGAACTTCAACTCGTCGTGCGTAAAAGTGCGAGACGGAGAGCAATGATATTTCATCTCTACCTCAAACGGAATGATATCGTGATGAATAATAGGGTATCAACTTCTACTTTTACCCCGCGAACCACAGTGATAGCCGTCAGAATGTGACCAGGAAGATTCTCAAGAAAGTTTCCGGCACTAGTTTGATCAATAGTGCTCTAGCCGCGGTGGCACACACAGATCACAACTGATTGTATCGGTAGATGCTCCAGTATCGTCTCGCCGAGTGAGTTATCACCTACCACCGGAAGTCCCCACTAACCAGTCATCGATTTTATACTCATTCTCCTCCCTTCACACAGGAAGGGAGTGAAATATAGTACATCCTGGAGGTAGGCGTAGAGGGTACCTGGCCTTTTTAGGGTAAGGTTGCTGGAATTTTCTTTTGAAAGGAATTTATGGATTGGTTGACCGCAAATTAAGCTGGTTGGATCCCACATTTTAAAGTATAGCCCCTAGGAGGGAGGGAAAAGGGGAATGATAGCTAGGCCTGGTTCAGTTGGGGACAGGTGGATTGGCAGCTACATCAGTAGCACTCAAACATCAGCTACGTCAGTAGCAGTCACATCAGCTACTTCGGTAGCACTCACATCAGCTACGTCGGTAGCACTCACATCAGCTACGTCGGTAGCACTCACATCAGCTACGTCGGTAGCACTCACATCAGCTACGTCGGTAGCACTCACATCAGCTACGTCGGTAGCACTCACATCAGCTACGTCGGTAGCACTCACATCAGCTACGTCGGTAGCACTCACATCAGCTACTTCAGTAGCACTCAAACATCAGCTACTTCAGTAGCACTCACATCAGTAGCACTCAAACATCAGCTACGTCGGTAGCACTCAAACATCAGCTACGTCGGTAGCACTCACATCAGCTACGTTGGTAGCACTCAAACATCAGCTACTTCAGTAGCACTCACATCAGCTACATCAGTAGCACTCAAACATTACCTACGTCGGTAGCACTCAAACATCAGCTACGTCGGTAGCACTCACATCAGCTACGTTGGTAGCACTCAAACATCAGCTACTTCAGTAGCACTCGCATCAGCTACATCGGTAACACTCAAACATCAGCTACGTCGGTAGCACTCAAACATCAGCTACGTCAGTAGCTGATGTTTGAGTGCTACCGACGTAGCTGAGCATATCAGCTGTGCTGTGCATATCAGCTGTGCATATCAGCTGTTCTGTCTGCTCAGTAAGCAGACAGAACAGCTGTGCATAGCTGATATGCATATCAGCTGTGCATATCAGCTGTGCATAGCATATCAGCTGTGCATAGCATATCAGCTGTGCATATCAGCTGTTCTTTCTGCTCAGCTGTTCTGTCTGAACAGCTGTGCATATCAGCTGTTCTGTGTGCATATCAGCTGTTCTGTCTGCTCAGCTGATATGCTCAGGAAAAGAACAGCTGTGCATATCAGCTGTTCTTTTCCTGAGCATATCAGCTGTGCTGTCTGCTCAGTAACAATAATAATAATAATAATAATAGTAGCACTCTAACATCAGCTACGTCGTTCAGTAGCACTCGCATCAGCTACATCGGTAACACTCAAACATCAGCTACGTCGGTAGCACTCAAACATCAGCTACGTCAGTAGCACTCAAACATCAGCTACGTCGGTAGCACTCAAACACCAGCTACGTCAGTAGCACTCAAACATCAGCTACGTCGGTAGCACTCAAACATCAGCTACTTCAGTAGCACTCAAACGTCGGTAGCACTCAAACATCAGCTACGTCAGTAGCACTCACATCAGCTACGTTGGTAGCACTCAAACATCAGCTACACTAATTGGTAGTAGCACTCAAACATCAGCTACATTGGCAGCACTCACACATGAGCTACATCGGTAGGACTCTCACATGAGCTATGTCAATAGTACTCGAACATAAGCTACATCAGTAGTACTCAAACCTGAGCTACATCAGTAGCACTCAATATGTCATTAACACCTAGACTTGAGCTGTCAGTAGCATCCAATTTGTTATTAACACCCAGACACGATCTGTCAGTAGCACTCAGACATGAACTATGTCGGTAGCACTCAAATGAGGTAAGTTGGTACTCAAACATCAGCTACATCTCACAATGTGAGCCATGTTGGTAGCACTCACACATGAACTACAACGGTAGCACTCAAACATGAGCTACATTGGTAGCACTCAGTCAAACACTAGCTATGTTGCAAACATGAGCTATGTCAGTAGCAGTCAAACATGAGCTACATCGGTAGTACCCAAACCTGAGTTACATCAGCAGCACTCAATATGTCAGTAACACCCAGACATGAACTACATCACTAGTAGCCAGACACGTATGGCACCCAGAGATGAGCTATGTTGGTAGCACTCTAATGAGGTAAGTTGGTACTGAAACATGAGCTACATCTCACAGTATGAGCTATGTCAGTAGCACTTAAACATGTGCTATGTCAGTAGCACTCAAACTGAACTACTATACATCAGTAGCACTCAGACATAAGCTACATTGGTAATACCCAGACAGGAGCTACGTCGGTAGCACCCATACATGAGCTACATCGGTAGCACTCAAATGTGGTAAGTTAAAAGCATTTACACATGAGCTATGTCGGTAGCACTCAAACATGAGTCACAACTGTAGAAAAATACATTGGTAGCAGTCACATATGATCTACATTGGTAGCACTCAAACATGAGGTACGTCGGTAATAACCTGAGTGACATCGGTAGCACTCAATATGTCAGTAACACCCAGACATGAGCTGTCAGTAGCACCCAGACATGAGCTACATCAGTAGCTGTAGCCAGACATGAGCTATGTTGGTAGCACTCAAGTTGGTACTCAAACAGGAGCTACATCTCACAACATGAGCCATGTCGGTAGCACTCACACAGCATAAGCTACGCCGGTAGCACTAAAACATGAGCTACATTGGTAGCACTCACACATAAGCTATGTCAGCAGCACCGAAACATGAGTTAAGACGGTATAGCACTCAAACGAGCCATGTCAGCAGTTCTCAAACATGATCATGAGCTACATTGGTAGTACCCAAATCTGAGTTACATCGGTAGCACTCAATATGTCGGTAACACCCAAAATGAGCTGTCAGTTGCACTCAGACATGAGCTACATCACTAGTAGCCAGACATGAGCAGCTATAACACCCAGAAATGAGCTATGTTGCTAGCACCCAAATGAGGTAAGTTGGTACTCAAACATGAGTCTACATCTCACAATACGAGCTATGTCGGTAGCACGTAAACACGAACTACTATACGTCGGTAGCACTCAGGCATGAGCTACATTGGTAGTGCCCAGACATGAGCTACATCGGTAGCACCCATACACGAGCTACATCGGTAGCACCCATAATTAATGTGGTAAGTTAAAAGCTTTCACACATGAGCTATGTCGGTAGCACTCAAACATGAGTTACAACAGTAGAACTCCACCATAAACATATCGGGAGCACTCAAGCATGAACTACATCAGTAGCACTCAAAACATGAGCTACATTGCAAACACTCAAGAGTGAGTAGCACTCAATTATGAGCTACATCAGTAGCACTCAAAAGAGGTACGCTGGTAGCATTCAAACACGAACTATGTCAGTAGCAAGCAAACATGAGCTACAAACATCAGTAGCACTCAGTATCAGACATGAGCTGTCTTGGTAGCACATAAACACGAGCAGTCAGTAATACTCAAACATTAGCTATATCAATAGCACTCAGACAGGAGCTATGTCAGTAGCACTCAAAAGAGGTAATTATACAAGTCGGTAACATGGGCTACTAAACTCAGACATGAGCTATGTTGGTAGCACTCAAACACAAACATGAGCTACATCAGCAGTACTCAAACATGAGCTACATCAGTAGCATGCAAACATGAGCTACGAACATCAGTAGCACTCAATTTCAGACATAAGCTATGTTTGGTAACACTCAAACATGAGCTATATTAGTAGCACTCGTACATGAGCTACTTGGTACATAGCACTCAAAAGAGGTAAGCTGGTAACATGAGCTACATCAGTAGCACTCAGACATGAGCTGTGTTGGTAGCACTCAAACATGATCTACGTCCATGTAACACTCAAACATGGGCTATGTCAGTAACACTCAAACATGAGCTATATCATTAGCATTATGTGGACATGATCATGAGCCATGTTGGTAGTACTCAAACATGCTTACATGAGCTACATCACTGATGCTCAAACAGAAACTACATTGGTAACACTCAGACATGAGCTATATTGATAGTACCCAGACAGGAGCTCCCAGACATGAGCTATGTAAGTCTGTAGCACTCAAATGAGGTAAGCTGGTAGCACTCAAACACGAGCTGCACCAGACATGAACTACATTAGTTGCAGCCATACATGAGCTATGTCAGTAGCACTCAGATGAGGTAAGTTGGCAGCTCTCAAACATGAGTGATGTCAGTAGCAATCACACATGAGCTACGCCAGTAACACTCAAACGTGAGCTATGTCGATAGCACTCAACCATGAGCTACATCAGTAAACGTGGGCTACATCCATAGTACTCAAACATGGGCTACATTGGTAGCTCTCAAACATGAATGATGCAACATCAATTCTAGTAAAATTAATGTGATAACTATGTAGTATCACAGTACAATCATGCATACATCAGCTACCTGACTATCAATCACAGTGAACGTGACCTCTTGTCATCACACATTTACACGACAGCTACACTGCATGCATCAGCTGTAGTTGCTACGTCAACAACACTGTACAGTCATTATATTGCTAGCTTCTGACTACATCAATGGTAAAAAAAAAAAAAAAAAAAAAAAAACGAAAATGGGACAGCCATAGTACTGCTATACATTATTACCATGCACTGTAGCAACAGCCACACATCAGCTATATTGTTACACAGGAACATGTCACAGCGGAGGTGGTAGAAACTTCAGCAGGGCAGCTACATATCAGCTATATCATCACCTGACTGCATCATGATCAGGACAGCTACACCAGTAGCACTGTACAGTCTATACTGTTAGCATCAGACTATATCAATTACAATGGAGGTAGCAGAAATATCACCAGTGTAACCACACATGCTCACTACATCAATTGCAGCTTCAGTGGACACGACAGCTACATCAGTAGCACTGTGCAATCACATATATCAGGTATATTGTTACATCTGACTGCATCAATTGTAGTAGATGCGACATCTGGCTTTGTCATGATCCTACATCCACACATCAGATAGATTGCTACGAATAATGTACAGCAGAAGTGTCAGGAATTTCAACTGCATACTGAAAACACCTGACGCATTAGCTGCAGACGTAACAGCCATGCCAGGATAGATAATCCTGACCACATCACGATTGCGGCTACACATTAGTTGCGTTATTTGTACCTGCACCATCAACAGATCTTACAGATAGTAACAGCACAGGGCAGCTATGAGCTTTCTCACCTGACTGCATCACTATCACTCAGTATCAGTCACAGTGGGTGAGACAACTATGTCAGTAATGCAGTACAGTGGCCATAGCAATCGCATGAGGTTGGGCTTTGGTCTCTGCAAAATCTTACATACTTAGCATGTCCAACCATGTGCTCTAAAGACTCCTCTTCACCCACACTGATCATAAAGGCCTAGTTCCTGCATCAGCTATAACGATAGCACCTGACAGTGTCATTTGCAGTATATTTGACAGTTATACAGTGGTATAGCACAGTTCACTACAGATATGTATCAGCTATACATGACAACATCGATGGCAGTAAACAAAATGGCTACTCAGTTGCCGATACAGTAGCATATCAGTTACTGCACTTAACTGAATGACAGGACGGCTACATTTGTAGCATGGTACAGTGTCACATCAGCTAATCACTACCACTAAATGGCAGGACTTGCAGCAGCTGTGGCCACAGTCTAAGCACGCTTCAGCTACACCGAGAGCATATGACTATACCTGCTAAGTGACCAGCACAGTGTAGTCAGTCATCAACTTGAGCATTAGCACCAGACTATATTATTTGCTGTAGCTAGATGTGGCAGCGATGTTCAGTAGCACATGTACAGTACACACATATCAGCTAAATCAATAACCAATAATCAAGATGACCAGCTGCGACTAGTACAGTTCACTTGCTGGGAACACCTTGACTAGAACTCCTAGCAATCAAAAAAAGAAAAACAAACAAAAAACAGACTAGACTATTCTACATCCAGCTAGTCAGGATGTGACAGATAAGCAGCACACTATAACAGCTATGGCGACCACCGAACAAAGCAACCGAGTGAGTCCAGATCTAGTAGCACTACCTCAGGCAACAAGACAAAGTTGTACTAAGGTATTTGATCATTACCACATGCCAGCGGTATCATGCACTAGTTTATTGAAATCACACCAGGCATGGTTAACACACATACTTACACTATAAATAGAGATGTGAGATTGCTCTAAGCAGTATCAGATTAGTGACACATAGACACATCAGACTGGGCTGTGCCTCAATTCTCCGGATACGGGGAACACGTCAATTATGATTGTGTCAAGAGTGCACAAATAGGTGAGCCAATATTACTCACTATGACTGCACTGCGAACTGGGGACAGAGCGCAACTGCACATCAGCTAGGTCATCACATGACTACAGTGCTAAAATCCAACAGGCCATGCAGCCACTAAAACGCACTTGCATATACACGTACAGTATAGATTAATAACAAGCTATAGCTACGGCTATTGATACTGCCAACTTTGCACCACGCTGGTGACACACCTATAGCAAGCAGTCTTAGTATAAGTCATAACTATGACCATAAAACTTCAATCAAACAAAGGCTGTAGTGTCACGCAGCTAAGTATCGATGAAGCTGGGGTAGTCCGCTGACAGCGGATTGCTCGCCAGACCAGGGCATGGCACTGATACAACATCACTCACTTAACGTTTTGAAATATATTCCTTTCTATACCGGCCAGTATCAACAACCAATAGCAATTTGCAGCTCCTAAACTGCGCTGCTGGCACGGTTTACAGAGCCGGGTGGCCAGGTAGCCATGAATAGGCAGACACACGTGCTAACCCTATGGCGCTAACGCTTAACAGTGCCTATCAAAGGCGACAAGACCTCATCTGGGCGATAGGAAAACCAAGCTCAAACAAGATGATCATTTTTGACAAGGTTTAAGCTACTCCAACTAGCCACTTAGAACCCCCTGCTACCCCATTATGGGCTTTCTTTGGGCTATGGAACTCTCGTCCAGATAGGCTCGAGTTAGCTGCAGGGGCCAAAAATCCTACATCGAGCCATACAGATTACAACAAAGGCTCGAAAACGCAATAGCAGCTACGTGCTTGTCACCGACCTGCGTTGAGAGGGGATCACGTGCACCTGATCACGTGATTAAACAACCTGACCACCTGCCAAAAAATATAGTTAATAGCGATACTACCAGCATCTACTAAATGTAATTCGATGACTTGAATACTTAATACCACCAACAACCACAATACGTGATTCGATAAATATGTGCTAAATGGAAGTTAATAGCTTAACTGTGGTTAGCACTAAAAGAATCACGCATGCCTCCAGCCAGTTACGCACGTGATGCAGAAGGCGCCATTTGTTGGCTCGTGTGATCGAACTTCAACTCGTCGTGCGTAAAAGTGCCCCACCACTCCCAACCCCGTTCTACAAATTCCACCACATTCTCCCTTACTCCTAATAAACAAGGAATAAGGTGAAAGGTCAGATCCTTCTCCACAGCACGGGCTATGGAACTCTCGTCCAGATAGGTTCGAGTTAGCTGCAGGGGCCAAAAATCCTACATCGAGCCATACAGATTACAACAAAGGCTCGAAAACGCAATAGCAGCTACGTGCTTGTCACCGACCTGCGTTGAGAGGGGATCACGTGTACCTGATCACGTGATTAAACAACCTGACCACCTGCCAAAAAATATAGTTAATAGCGATACTACCAGCATCTATTAAATGTAATTCGATGACTTGAATACTTAATACCACCAACAACCACAATACGTGATTCGATAAATATGTGCTAACCTATGAAGCTATAAATAGGATTTTATTTTACATAACAGACGTGATATAGTTGGTAAGGATAACTAGCTATTATTATCGTGACCTTTTTTTTTTTTTGGTCTTCAACTGGTTTTCAGCAAGTTTTTTTGGTCTTCAACTGTTTTTCAGAAAGGTGCCCCCCCTCTTTCCAAACTCTGGATCCGCCCCTGAATATAGTACATGCAATACAAATACAGCTACTGTAAACACATTATATATCAAGACACACGGTAGTGTGTCGTGCGGCCAAGAAAACCGGCGACCACACCGTGAGTATATTTACAGGAAGAAAGAAAACAGCTTTTTCACGCATGCATAGCTCCATGCCCCGTTCTCCAAAGCGCACCATTTTTGCATTATAGCTGTCCCCCAGGTAGGGTACCAGGGGCGGATCTAGGATTTATAAAAGGGGGGGCTAACTCAAGGTACTAATCTCTTGGGTAGAGGTGTGCGAAGCACACTTCCCAGCATGCTTCGAACTAGGGGGGTCTGGGGGCATGCCCCCCCCAGGAAAATTTTGAAAAATAGATGCTAAATACTGCAATTTGGAGACATTTCCACATAAAATTCATAATATTTTCTGCCTGTAGATATTTTATATACTGCCTTTAGATTATAGGTATGGCTCTCTGACTCTGAAGTATTTTGCTAATGGAAAAGTTTGGGTAGGTACAGGCAACCAAGTACATGATGCACCCCTCTCACAATTGCACAACACTGAATAGGTGCATGTTAGAATAATAATATGTTGAAAGTGGAAAATTTTGAAATTTGAACAATACAAGATTGAATCTGAGAGCATTTTCAATGGAAATTGTGTACCTGAATTAAGTATTGTCATACATATTAACTACACAAGTAGATGAATGAAGCCCTTTAAACAGACCATTGCACTTCATTGTATGTATAGGTGCAGGTAGATTTGGAAAAATTCCATAACAGAACCAATTACATGTTTCCAGTGAATGTTCTATTAGAGTAGTTAGCTGACTGCTCTATTAGAGTATCTCGATCTTGTACACCTCCAATGCTGATCCGGGTCCTTGTTGCATAAACTTTAGCATAAATCCACTGATAATATACCTTGGGAAAATGTTTATAAGGTGGTTTTATGAGTATTTGTATTATTAGCGATCATATAATTATGCTAAGACAAAATTTCATTATAATACTCAGCATATTGATCAAGTAAAGCCTAAATATGAGGGGAGGGGGGGCTTCAGCCCCCAAAGCCCCCCCCCCCCCCCTCCCCTGGATCCGCCCCTGGGTACGCCACACATTAAATTTGATTAAATTCGCAACAGCCATTTGCGAGATATGGGCGTTCAAACTTTCGTTATAATTTCTTCGTTTTTTTCTTCTTATGCCGTACGGGGGGCTACGGGGGTTTCGGTTTATTTTCGCACACTTTGCAAAAATTGCTATAAAATGCAAAGGTGTAACTTAATTGCCTCGATCTTTAGCACAAATGAAGAACGTGTAACGGTGGATTCACGTACCAAGTTTGTTGTAAATCTGAGTAATATTCAAGGAGTTATGGACGTTTATTCACGTAAAAAAAGATCAAACTTCTGTCACGGCTACAGGGTAAACCAAGTATAGAAATATAACTTGAAAATTGGTGTGTAGATAGGCTGATCATCGTAGCAGTGCCTTTTGATAGTTTGAATAGCAACAGAGTTACAGCGACAAAGTTATAAGGCAAAAACTAAGCAAGTGTAAAATCGCGGGATCGAGATACTCTAATAGAGCAGTCACCACGGGGTAAAAAAGGTGTGCAAAAAATGTAGAAAAAAAAACTTACCAGAGTTCCAACCAGGGACCTCCATACCTAACACCTGCATCCTTAACCACTGAACCACCGCTACCTTGACTGATCACCTCACTTAATTTTTGCTTTATAAATGAAATTTCTAGTTGAAATCTGCTTATAATCAAACGTTTGTTGTAATTTCATAGATCTACCAATAGAAGTACTAGATTGTTCTAGAACATTCTATGTATGTTCTATTAGAAGTCCTCAAAAATATGTGCACTCTATTAGAGTATTACAATAATATGATCAAATATTGAATTAAATCATGCAATGAAATACATTTATAAGTCTGTCTTCAATAATCATCATTGTATCTACATAGAAAAGAAGAAATGTGAGTAAAAACAAACCTCAAAGTCAGCCATAGGCTGGTTTTGGGGCCTTATAAAGTACAAAAAGGAGTGAAATCCACACAAAAACAGCCAAGCTGCGAAAAAATGGTGCTGCCTTAAAAAGCCTGGGTGAAAAAAGTTGTGAAATCAAAGGTGGCAGCCAAGAAATGGCTGCAATGATGTTAATGCTAAAAAAATTTAATAATGGCTGGGTGCATTGTTAAAATTTATTAGCATTAACATCATTGCAGCCATTTCTTGGCCGCCACCTTTGATTTCACAACTTTTTTCACCCAAGATTTTTAAGGCCGCACCATTTTTTCACAGCTTGGCTGTTTTTGTGTGGATATATATATGCATAGCTACGTTAATTTGAATTTTGTCGACAGATTGTGAAATTTTGAGTGCAGCCCTGATGTTTATGATAGACACATCTGGAAGCATTGGCATAGATTGGCTTCAGATGATTATACATTTTGTAAGGGACATAGATGGTAGGATATCTATTGATTAGCACCCGGCCGATTATGCCAGCATAATTTAAAGTGTATTAGGTGACCAAATGCATGAAGCATAATGCTAGCATAATAGGGACGATATTTGAAAAGTTAATTAAAAAGCACAATGCATGCACCTGAAAGAAAGCAAAATTATCACTGACATTATGTGACCGGATCTTGGAAAACCTACCTTTTGGACACAAGCAAACTTTTTAGGAAAACTCCAATGAAAATTTCAACACTTTTTTAAAACTAATTTCTTTGCACATTCAGATAAAGTAACCATTAAACCTTCCTGCTGTGAAGTTTCATACCCATAGCTTCTTTTTCTTAGCACATATGGATGATTATATTACACCATGTAGTAATTTCACATGCATGGGACAACAATCAACTTACAAATTGGGTGATTAGTTCTTAGGCAATGATACATACCTGTAGCATTTAATTGCAGAAAAGTATATACCAAGAATATTTCATAAATTATCAGAAGTGTCATTTAAAGTATTTTAGATGGTAAGAATGGAATTATTGGTAAACAAAATAATTTGTCACCCTTAATCACTCACATTACTCAATACATTACTATAAAAGTAAGTTTGTAATGTACAGGACAGAAAATTGGCCATATCTCAGGAATGCTTAAAGATATTAAGTTGAAATTTTAACACAAGGTAGATGAGCACCCAGCACGTATTATTAGTGCATTTCATTTTTAAAACACATAATATAACTTAACTAACAATTTGTTTGTTGGTTATTCACACTTCACAGAAAGAAGATAGAGATACTCTAATAGAACAGTCAGAGAACACTAATGTACTCTAATAAAACAGCCAGCTCTAGAGCATAACCTTGATGTTGAAAGCATAATAGACTTTATTTTTGAGCAATGCTCAAAAGCATAATTGATAAAATTTGGGGCATAATAGGCCGTGGTCTACTATTGGTTTACAAGAAAGTTTAGTTGGAATAATACTTTTTGGCAATGATACTCGTCTGCACTTCAATATGTGTGCATACACTGACAAGACAACTCTTCTAGCAGCCATAAACAACCTACGGTATTATGATGAAAATACCAACACAGCTTCAGCTTTAAGTATTCTACTTAGGAGTACTCAAGATGGTACTATGGGACTAAGACCAGGACATCTCCATATTGCTATTTTGATCACTGATGGTTATTCAACTCGTAATATAGAACAGACTATACCTATTAGGGCTGGGGGATAGTATGTGCATATCGGAATTGTATCACTATCGGTATGGCCTATATCGCTTGAAAATTTACTATCGGACAGTAATTAACAAGTAAACTACGGAGAAATATCTGCAAAATACTGTAAAATAATAACTTTTTGGAACAAGAATCAGCCTAAAAGGCTGTTTAATATCTTATGTAAAATACATGCATGGGTACATCCCTACTTACAACTCTCTTTGAAGGAAACTAATAAGAAATAGGTGAATTTTCACTATCGTTTTACTATCGTCTATCATGAACAGTGTCTTGATATCGTTCGGACAGTGAAAATTTCATTATCGCTCAGCCCTAATACCTATTGCTGAAAGTGTTCATGCATCTAAGCAGGTGTATGTTGTTTGGTGTTAACAATGCCATGAACTTAAAGCTATTGCTAGTGATCCATTCGCTTGTCCTCTTCTCATATTTATTTGTAGACGATGTTCTTATTCAACTGGAGCAAGATTCATCACACAATCTTTGTTCATCTTCAAGCTGAACATTTCTTGTGCAAGTGATGCACTTGAATGTGTAGTTTAGACTAGCTACATACATTACATGCAGTGTCATTGTACAAACAACCAACTTTGTATAATAATGGTCTTTTATGACAGTGTTAAGGTGCAGTACATGGTATACTCATATGAAGCCTACATACGCCAGCAATAGTAGCTTTTAGAACCATTGGGTGTTGCATGTTTATAGTTGTAACATGACAACAGTCACAGTGCTAGTTCAATTGTTAATGTTTCAAGTGTGGTGCTTACTAGACTGGAATCTTAAGTTTATAGTTAAGGTACAGTATAAATGCTTGTATTCACAGCACATCATTGATTATAATACAGTGGTCTAATACATATACAATGGCAATGAAGTAGGCCAAAGAGGGGGGAGGGAGCAGCTTTGACAATAAAGCTTACACAGAAGCATATAGAATATATGGATGTTATTAATGAGGTATGGGGGCTTGCCCCTAGGAAAATTTCCATAGTTTAGAAAACAGTTTTTATGATTTCACTATAATATTGCAAGTAAATTCAGCAACTACTCAAAGTTTTGAAAGAAATGTAAAAGCGACAGCTCTAATAGAGTGATTGTCTGTTTTATTAGATGTTGTAATAGAGTGATTGTCTGCTCTAATACATCTTCCTTGCAGACATTGTCCAATACAAGTGTGGGGTTCCACCAATGTACATATGTATGTTAAGTATTAAAACTTATGATCTCAAGTAACCATTAAAAAGTCTAGTTACGATAGTATTTAATCCAAAAACAGCCAAGCTATAAAAAAAGAGTGCAGCCCCCAAAAATACTATGGTGAAAAAAGATGTGAAATCCATACCTTCGAATTCCTTAAATCTAAGAGAATAAGTGTACCCAACTAAGAATAACAGCAGAATACAATTCGGAGTTATTTTGTTTATGTTACAATTCAGAGCTTCTTGTTGAAAGCATATTTGCATGATTACAATGATTTTGGTATTACTTTGTGTGAGGGTCTGATGCTTAAATTAGGGGGTCAAGATCAGATATTATTAGCCAGTTTGCATTTGGTTGTGGCTTACATAATTATTTTGGTGATTACAATTATGACATTGGGTATGTGTGAGTAGGTGACGTTGCAGCAAGCTTGGCATGTACAGTCTCATAGGTAAGTAGCTTCTCCTTCTTTATCTCATTCTGCATTGACGCAGGAACATCAGGAACAAGGAAAGCCAAGATTGAGGAAAATGTGAAGATGACATGCTAGAGGAAAAGCAAAGTATAACACAATGTCAGTACAAATACAAAAAGTACAATACTGCATGACGTCTGTGTGACTGTACATGTAATGATGCTGGTATTATTTCCATTGTACGTACCTCAAAACAAATAACAAAGGACAATCTGGCAGTCCAACTGATCCAGTAGAAGTCTCTGAAGTTGCCATGCTCTCCTCTAAGTACTCGGAACCTAGTACATGATGTTTAGTCATTTAGTGTGGTCCCTGCACATAGAGCAGGTACCAATGCTGGTAAATAATACTAATTACAGACTTCACATATTTTTGCTTGTAAAATATCCATACAGCACTTAGAAAAAGCTCCTTTAACATTTTCAGAACCCAATCAAATAACAATGAAAATGGTTTAAGCCAGTAAATAGCTTTTATAGAAAGTATTCTTCTTGTTAATGTAGTCTTGAAACTTCCTCACATGGGTATGTGGGCGGCATGTGACCAGACATACAGATACACAATTTTCCCAAACCTATTTTAGGAATTTGGCCGTGTGCCTGGTTTAATAAGTACAGATGCCATTTTAAAGGCTGTGCTTTATTTTACTGAATTGATTCAGTGCATGAAAAATGCAAACAATTATCACATACAGCTCTAAAAATCACTTACAAAGTCACCAGTAAACTACAGTTTATAAACACAATACAAAGAACCAAACACTCTAAAGCAGATATAAATGTTTTAAAATCCTATAATATGGATAGTAGCATTATCCATAGTATACAGATTAATGCATAGTAAATTGGTAATGCATGATCCCAAGATGCTGTTATCTGTCAGACATACTATATAAGATGGAGGTAACCAAGGTTTCACCACATATTCCTTTGCAAAGCAACTTACACCCACAAACACTTAACCAATAAAGTACAAAACACTAACCTGTATGGATAACTCCCATTTATACAGAATTGGTATTTCTCATTCTCTAGCATTACCAGTGTGATTTTGAGCAGTAAACCTGTCCCATGCACTTTCCCTTAAGTAAACCATTCTCACTTCATTACTTGTCCCACAGTTTCGAACACAATGGTAGCATTAGCTGGATGATCTCAATGAGATGCATTCATAAAACAATCAACCTCCACATGATAAGGTTGGAAATAAAAGTCGCTTGCATCATCTGTGCCACTGTACCGATTCAAAGCTAAGACAGATGGCAGTGGAAATGACTTGTTACTATCATTAATCATCACTTGAATATCAATTGGAGAAAGGGTGTACTCTACATATCCCCCCAAGACTTTTCTGTAGATTATGATTTCTATAGGCTGGTGATACCTTTCTTATATCAGGGGCTGGATCATGGTATGAGTACACTAGTAGAGGAATAAACTGAGCAGTGACTATGATAAGGAAGGCCTGCCAATAGGAAGAGCATATATGTACAAAGGATGAACATACCAACATGACTTACTCACATTAGTAACAACTGCTAGTCTAGCAACAATGTCCAAAATAGTGTATCATACACCTGGATGGAAATGAAACAATAAAGCGACAGTTGATTAGGAAATAAACATTTCTAGACACAATCTGCTCACCAATATCCTGTGCATGATCAGTGATAGATTGATGCAGCACACTAACGAACTTGAAGACATCCAGTCTTATCTCAACAATGTTGTTTAGCCAGGAAAACAGCGGAGCCAGTGGGAATGCAACAACAAAGATGGTAATGAAACCAAACTGTACCACTAGAAAACAATAAACAGTACAACATCATATTATGTGCAATACAAGAAAGTATCAACATGTTCTTATCCAACTCAAGATATTCTACAAACAATTCATGGTCTGACAATGGTGGCAGTTCGTGATTCTTTTCCCATCGAGTAAACACATCCTCTTCAGTCTGTTCTTGACAATAACATTTAAACCAGGCCCAAACAGGCCCAAAAATGCTTGCCTAATTTGTGTACAGCACACATATTGCAGGGTACACTTTTGCCTCAGGTGAGTTCTTTGTGTCTTGTGACTTACGGTACTCCCAGCTCCACACAATTGTTGAGAATCTGTTTACTCAACATCACCACTAATAGTTGAATGGTCAACTCCAGCAAACATCCATAAGTACTGTACTATAACAAAATGATGAATAACATTGTTCATATAGATACTATCATCCTCATCCAAACGAAGGGATCCAATATGTCGAGAATCTCCAGGGCAACCAGTGAAACTATTTAACAGAATACACTCTTGTAATCATTGCACATTATATACAAAGTAAATAAAGGAAGGTTCCTGTTTTATTTGGGAAAGTTTTCTTTACGCACTGTCAACAATGAAATCAAGGACAAAGCCACAATATTACACACAAGTGAACTAACATACACGTACACAAACTACACACACAATAGACTCACTTTCCCTTGAAGAAAGCAATGTAAAAGATGGAGGAGTAAAAGTTAACAAACTGGAAGACATACATCTTAGCAGTGATGTTGTCATCATATTCGGTTGGCATGTGATGAAGTTCATTAACAACACAATTAATACAGACATGTTCTGTGTGGGATATATAGTCGATTAGTCAATACTGTTCAAGGCAATCAACTAGTGATACACTGATTAATTGGTAAGCAGTCGGAAATCAGTTTATCAACCAAATTTCAGCACTATTGGTATTGGTAAATGTTAGCCAATTAATTTTACTGATACTGTCTGTTTTCATTAAAAAATAATGCAAAAAAGTTTTACAATGGTAACTTTACAAAATATTGGATTGGTAGTCAGTAAATTTCAATATCGGCTAATCAGATAATCGGCAAAATCTCTTATTGATACATCATCACAATTAACCAAGCAAACGTAAATGTCAGGTTCAAAAACAGATTTGTGATCTCACTGTGTTAGAAATTGTTAATACTGAATACACAGAGGTATACAGTAAACAATTGCAAAGGTGTGAAATAAGTGTTACATTTGGAAAAAGATGTTATGGTATGTATAAAAATACAAGTGAATGGGAATTAAGTCCAACGGTAGATCATAGAAATAAAAAGTGAAACAAGGGAGGTTGCCTACACATTTAATCCCTAATTCAGTCATGATTAAATGTCCACTACTATATCTGCAGGTGTAGGCGACTTTTCTCTTTGTATTTCTATGATCCCTAATCAAAAGTAAATTTACTTTTTGTCCTTACTTTTTGTAATAATAGGCATACCTACACATACTACTTGAAAAGAAAGAAAGGCGCTAGGTATGCCATAAAATTATGTCCGAATACATGCCTCATAAACTACATCAATTACTGAGAAGTGAAGTGGCCATCACACTTCATGTCTACAAACATGTCCAAACTTATTATACACGTATACGTGTGTGTACTAAGTGTATAAAAAATAGTTACTCTGAATTCATGAATTCATTAATTAAGCTACCTCACATTTAAAGTCATAATAACCAATTCATTCCTAAATTATATGGCCTTATTAATGACTTTTACTATAAACATATTCCATTGTTAAGTATAATTTCTGGGAATAAGTAATTAATTAATACAGTCATGCACTGATACTTTTTGTTACTGTGTGTACAAAATACATGTGTATTTTGTACACACTAGTAAAATGATCAGCTAAGGTAATTATGATACAGTTTTTACACTAACTGTTACAAATCGCAGTGATTATACTAATTCTTTAGCATCAATAAACCATTATTGACTGTACTTTGTGTAGACAGTAGAGTTGACATTTTACTGATTAGGACTATTTACAGCATCAGATAATGCAATTGTTCATTGTTGTATTATATTCATGCACATGTTATGTGTGACAGACTGTGTCAGAGTGCATATTTTCAATTTTAATTCATTTTTTTGTGCTTTTGGACAATGTGTTTATTGAAACATTAATGGTTTTGCCTTTAGTGTGCATTGCAATCAACAGATTTAAAAAATAAACAATAACATTAGATGATCAGAGGTCTTTCTGCAGCTTCCTTGGCTTCATCTGCTGTTCTATCACAAGGTGAAACAGTGACTAGTTGAGTTGGTGTCATGTAAATGTATTGCTAAAATAATATAACATAGGCAACCCTAAACAATTTGGTGGTTAGTGCTGTGAGTTGATGTGAGCTAAACATTGCAATGTGATTTGTAAACTGAAACATGTTGACTGCTCGATCAGATTAGATCCCATGCTAATATTCCCTAATGTGATTATCATAACTGGTACCTTCAATGCATTGGGTTAATAGTACTCAATATACAAAAATGACAGTATATACAAGTAATTGTATTGTAGTTAGTGTACAGGTTCAGTCAGCTGTGCCTCAATTTGTTCCATCTTAATAGCTAACTGATCAACGTCTTCCAGAACACATTCAGTGTTAGACCAAGTTCTGGTGAAGGGATCATATTGTAGACTATATTCAGTACCTTCAGTGGACAAGTATCACAACATCATTCATGTCACAAAGTAACTAACATTGTTACTTGTGTGGATCAAAACTGATAGAAAGGGTAGGCTCCCCATAGTGGCCTTGGAACTGGATAAATATCTTCACCATACTTTTGTCCTTGTGTTTCAACCACACCACTATCGGTTCAGCATTAAATGACTCAACCTCTCCTTCAACTGAGAACCTTAGCTGGTGGGATAAGTATGATAATCATGGATATTATATTCTGCTTGAGGTTTATTTATAACACACTGTATACACACCCACTTACTCGTTTCAAGTAAGAGAAAAGACAACCTTCCATATCACTATCAGTACCACTGTCTAGCTACCTTCACCCTCTGACCTTTTCGGAGTTATGAGTTATGTTAGCTAACTTCCTACAAATGTTACCTGCTGAGCAAAAACTGACCGTTTTTGCAAAATTCTATTTTGCCATAAAACCATATTGAAATACACTGGGCAGTGGTGTATCTACAGCATCACTTTGTAGGGCCTAGGCCCTGCTATAGTGCTCTACCAAACTGAAGACTACTAAACCCACAACCACCAACTGTTGGACTTTTCATGGGTCATTGCATTATCTAACAAGTGAAAC
The DNA here is from genome assembly GCF_963678975.1 of Dysidea avara. Taxonomy (NCBI): domain Eukaryota; kingdom Metazoa; phylum Porifera; class Demospongiae; order Dictyoceratida; family Dysideidae; genus Dysidea; species Dysidea avara. The sequence continues at coordinate 26,288,584 of NC_089279.1, read as the reverse complement.
TAGTTATTCTATACATCAAATTATTAGCATTTAGCTGTGACGAAGCCAATAATTATGATGATTTTAATTTATGCCCATCAATTGAGCACAATCCTTGTTGGTGATATTGATAAGGACGTGCTTCCTAGTGCCGGTTCTTGTAGTTCATATCTATAGATCCTTGTAAGATTCACTGTCAGCTATAGGTGTAATGTTGTCTTTTTCTAATGTTTTTAGTGTTACTGTGCAATCTGAACAGGTTAATTATAGCTATACATAAACTGGCTACTTCATGAAGAATCTAAAAGCATGTTTTTTGTAGCTTAAATGGCCTCAGATACTATTTTGCAGCTGTTGAATTTCAAACATTTTCTGGGGGGAATGCCCCTGCTTTCAGTAACATATACAGTGCCCTAGCTGTGCCCTATCTGTACCCTACCAATAGGGAAATACCACTGACACTGTGTAAAAATACACATGCTACATGAAAAATTTACACGCATTTTAATCGCATTCATATGAACTGAAATTAAGCTAAACCTATACACCAATGGATTCACTTGTTCATGCAGAGTAAGAAAATCTTTCAAAGGCTAAAGCTTTGGCTGTCCACTCTTTTGTTACTATAGATTACAGAGATGCAATAAAATGGAATTCGAGGAATGTGCAAAAATAGCCGGTTTTTGCTCAGCCGGTCACAAATATCACGTTATATGTTATTAAAAACAACACATTTCCTTGTGGTAGCTACAGTACCTGCGAAGTTTGAAGGTAGTGACAGCTTCTTAGTAAGCAATCGGGTCACATAATCACATTTAGCAAATATCCTCAAATAAGTCAGATTGTCTAGTGGATAACACATAGCTACTAGAGGTATATCTGCAGCCGGTGTTACAGTAAGACTTGAACCATACACCAAACAAAGATCTGGTACAGCCGTGTGTTGATAGCTGGTCTCCAGCGTATGTTATTTGAAGAATGTGACATGCACATGACATGGTGTGTTATTGCTGTTTAACCACTGGTAGGATTTCTCCAAAATGAATATGGTATCTTTCAAATTTCCCTTAGATTTAGGATCATCACATTTGTGACCAGTTAGATGGTTACACAGCCCAAATGAACACCTGTAATCTTTTAAGTACTCATGATCACATTTTTCCCACTTCTCCAGATTGCTGTTCCCATGAAGTTCAAACAAAGCTAAAGAATTATACTTGTAAAATGTGCAAGTGTACACAGTATGTGTAGGGCATGTAGGCACCTTTTTAGGAAGTCCACTTTGTTTGTGTAATCCAATAGTATTCTGACTAACCACTCCTTTCAGAATTCCTTCTTGTAAGGCTTAATGACAGCAACTGTCATACGGGTGCACACGATACCAATATCCAATTCTATTTTCAGCAAACAAACACACACACTCTTTTTAAACTTAAAGCAGGGCAGAGAAATATACGGCATGCTATACAGATACACACTTGTTGCGCCTTGACTAGCAGTATGTGAGTTGGTGAAGGAATATGGCTTTTGTAGTTGAAGTGATCTTGTTGGCAACTCCTCTTCTGTTTGTGGGCATTCAACTCCCACACACCAGGACCAGACTCCAACTTGGTGTCCATGACTCCATGCTACTGCAAAAATCAGGAACTACAACAAACAATGACAACCAGTCCCATCATACATCATCATCACTTTCTTCCTGTAGAAATACTCACACCAGCACCCTATAACAACAATAAAAGTGAGTTTTATACATTCAGGTATACCCTAACTCCCTAATAGAGCAGTCAGCATCATGAAGTAAATTCATTCTAAAATTACTTCATCATTGCCTTCTTCCAATAATTTTAACTTGCAATTAACTCCAACTGAAAGGCGTACTTTTCAGCATTACAGGTTTTTAGAATTGTTAATAAGATCTCTCCTCCTTATTTATATGGAATTTTCTCTCATGCTGTGGATGTCATTGGTCGCTCTGGTAGAAATGTACAGATTGTTTGTTCCTAGTGTGAGGACTAATTATGGTAAGCAGTCACTGGCATCTAGAGGCACAGCCATTCGGAATAATTTACTTAAAGCACTGAACTTTCGATGAATTCAAAAAATTGTATTGTGCGATGTAGCTAATTTTTCTTTTGTGTATGTATGTGTACTGTATCTTGTATTTTATTGTCTTCTCAGGGCACAGCTGAAAAACAGCCTTCCTTCCCTGACTAAATAATTGGGAAAAAAATTATTATCTAATCCAAAACAGCCAAGCTGTAAAAAAAGAGTACAGCCTTCAAAAAGGCTATGGTGAAAAAAGATGTGAAATCCAGGGTGGCGGCCAAGAAATGGCTGTGATGGTAGGTTAGTGGTAAAAATTTTAATAACGACAATTCAGATGAATTTTTGTGCTGCTTGGTCTTGGCACAAAATACACCTGAATTGTCGTTATTAAAATTTTTACCATTAACCTACCATCACAGCTATTTCTTGGCCGCCACCTTGGATTTCACATCTTTTTTCACCATATAGCCTTTTTGGGGGCCGCACTCTTTTTTTACAGCTTGGCTGTTTTGGATTAGATTTCACTTCTTTTTGTATTTGTATGGCCAGCTTTGGGACTTTTTTAACCTATCTTTGTTTCTTTGCCACAGGAAGGAGAAAAGATGAAGCAAATATATTTTAAATATTTCTGATTTTATCAGTAAATGTATAATTTTATATATAATACATATATTTATCACAGAACTCTCCATGGAGGTTTCTTTGTAACTGAACACTCTACAAGGTGACTTCTTCTAGCTGCTCTCTCTGCAGGGTGAATTTTTTGTAGCTGAATGATCTACAAGGTAACTTCTTCTAGCTGATCTCTCTACAGGGTGATTTGTTTGTAGCTGAATTATCTACAAGGTAACTTCTTCTACCTGATCTTTCTACAGGGTGATTTGTTTGTAGCTGAATTCTGTACAGGTGATGTGTTTGCAGCTGAGCTCTTTACAGAATAGTTTCTTTGTAGCTGAACTCTCTACAAGATAACTTCTTCTAGCTGATCTCTCTACAGGGTGATTTGTTTGTAGCTGAATTCTCTACATGGTGGTTTCTTTGTAACTGAACTCTCTACAAGGTAATTTCTTCTAGCTGATCTTTCTACAGGGTCACTAGTTTGTAGCTGAACTCTCTACATGGTGGTTTCTTTGTAACTGAACTCCAACCAAGGTGACTTCTTCTAGCTGATCGTTCTACAGGGTGATTTGTTTGTAGCTGAACTCTCTACAGATGATTTGTTTGCACCTTACTTCTCTACATGATGGATTCTTTGTAGCTGAACTCTCTACAAGGTAACTTCTTCTAGCTGATCTCTCTACAGAGTGATTTGTTTGTAGCTGAACTATCTACAAGATAACTTTTTCTACCTGATCTCTCTACAGGGTGATTTGTTGGTAGCTGAATTCCGTATATAGGTGATTTGTTTGCAGCTGAGCTCTTTACAGAATGGTTTCTTTGTAGCTGAACTCTCTACAAGGTAACTTCTTCTAGCTGATGTCTCTACAAGGTCACTAGTTTATAGCTGAACTCTATACATGATGGTTTCTTTGTAACTGAACTCTCTACAAGGTGACTTCTTCTAGCTGATCTGATTTGTTTGTAGCTGAACTCTCTACAAGGAAACTTCTTCTAGCTGATCTCTCTGCAGGGAGATTTGTTTGTAGCTGAACTTTCTACATGATGGTTTCTTTGTAGCTGAACTCTCTACAAGGTAACTTCTTCTAGTTGATCTCTCTACAGGGTGATTTGTTTGTAGCTGAACTATCTACAAGATAACTTCTTCTACCTGATCTCTCTACAGGGTCACTGGATTGTAGTTGAATTCTCTACATGGTGGTTTCTTTGTAACTGAACTCTCTACAAGGAAACTTCTTCTAGCTGATCTCTCTGCAGGGAGATTTGTTTGTAGCTGAACTCTCTACATGATGGTTTCTTTGTAGCTGAACTCTCTACAAGGTAACTTCTTCTAGCTGATCTCTCTACAGGGTGATTTATTTGTAGCTGAACTATCTACAAGATAACTTCTTCTAGCTGATCTATCTACAGGGTCACTAGTTTGTAGTTGAATTCTCTACATGGTGGTTTCTTTGTAACTGAACTCTCTACAAGGTAACTTCTTCTAGCTGATCTTTCTACTGGGTGATTTGTTTGTAGCTGAATTCTGTACAGATAATTTGTTTGCAGCTGAGCTCTTTATAGAATGGTTTCTTTGTAGCTGAACTCTCTACAAGGTCACTTCTTCTAGCTGATCTCTCTACAGGGTGATTTGTTTGTAGCAGAACTCTCTACAAGGAAACTTCTTCTAGCTGATCTCTCTGCAGAGAGATTTGTTTGTAGCTGAACTCTCTACAGGTGATTTGTTTGCAGCTGAACTCTCTACATGATGGTTTCTTTGTTACAGTAGCTGAACTCTCTACAAGGTAACTTCTTCTAGCTGATCTCTCTACAGGGTGATTTATTTGTAGCTGAAATATCTACAAGATAACTTCTTCTAGCTGATCTCTCTACAGGGTCACTAGTTTGTAGTTGAATTCTCTACATGGTGGTTTCTTTGTAACTGAACTCTCTACAAGGTAACTTCTTCTAGCTGATCTTTCTACAGGGTGATTCGTTTGTAGCTGAATTCTGTACAGGTAATTTGTTTGCAGCTGAGCTCTTTAAAGAATGGTTTCTTTGTAGCTGAACTCTCTACAAGGTGACTTCTTCTAGCTGATCTGATTTGTTTGTAGCTGAACTCTCTACAAGGAAACTTCTTCTAGCTGATCTCTCTGCAGGGAGATTTGTTTGTAGCTGAACTTTCTACATGATGGTTTCTTTGTAGCTGAACTCTCTACAAGGTAACTTCTTCTAGTTGATCTCTCTACAGGGTGATTTGTTTGTAGCTGAACTATCTACAAGATAACTTCTTCTACCTGATCTCTCTACAGGGTCACTGGATTGTAGTTGAATTCTCTACATGGTGGTTTCTTTGTAACTGAACTCTCTACAAGGTAACTTCTTCTAGCTGATCTCTCTACAGGGTGATTTGTTTGTAGCAGAACTCTCTACAAGGAAACTTCTTCTAGCTGATCTCTCTGCAGGGAGATTTGTTTGTAGCTGAACTCTCTACATGATGGTTTCTTTGTAGCTGAACTCTCTACAAGGTAACTTCTTCTAGCTGATCTCTCTACAGGGTGATTTATTTGTAGCTGAACTATCTACAAGATAACTTCTTCTAGCTGATCTATCTACAGGGTCACTAGTTTGTAGTTGAATTCTCTACATGGTGGTTTCTTTGTAACTGAACTCTCTACAAGGTAACTTCTTCTAGCTGATCTTTCTACTGGGTGATTTGTTTGTAGCTGAATTCTGTACAGATAATTTGTTTGCAGCTGAGCTCTTTATAGAATGGTTTCTTTGTAGCTGAACTCTCTACAAGGTCACTTCTTCTAGCTGATCTCTCTACAGGGTGATTTGTTTGTAGCAGAACTCTCTACAAGGAAACTTCTTCTAGCTGATCTCTCTGCAGAGAGATTTGTTTGTAGCTGAACTCTCTACAGGTGATTTGTTTGCAGCTGAACTCTCTACATGATGGTTTCTTTGTTACAGTAGCTGAACTCTCTACAAGGTAACTTCTTCTAGCTGATCTCTCTACAGGGTGATTTATTTGTAGCTGAAATATCTACAAGATAACTTCTTCTAGCTGATCTCTCTACAGGGTCACTAGTTTGTAGTTGAATTCTCTACATGGTGGTTTCTTTGTAACTGAACTCTCTACAAGGTAACTTCTTCTAGCTGATCTTTCTACAGGGTGATTCGTTTGTAGCTGAATTCTGTACAGGTAATTTGTTTGCAGCTGAGCTCTTTAAAGAATGGTTTCTTTGTAGCTGAACTCTCTACAAGGTGACTTCTTCTAGCTGATCTGATTTGTTTGTAGCTGAACTCTCTACAAGGAAACTTCTTCTAGCTGATCTCTCTGCAGGGAGATTTGTTTGTAGCTGAACTTTCTACATGATGGTTTCTTTGTAGCTGAACTCTCTACAAGGTAACTTCTTCTAGTTGATCTCTCTACAGGGTGATTTGTTTGTAGCTGAACTATCTACAAGATAACTTCTTCTACCTGATCTCTCTACAGGGTCACTGGATTGTAGTTGAATTCTCTACATGGTGGTTTCTTTGTAACTGAACTCTCTACAAGGTAACTTCTTCTAGCTGATCTCTCTACAGGGTGATCTTTATAGAATGGTTTCTTTGTAGCTGAACTCTCTACAAGGTCACTTCTTCTAGCTGATCTCTCTACAGGGTGATTTGTTTGTAGCAGAACTCTCTACAAGGAAACTTCTTCTAGCTGATCTCTCTGCAGAGAGATTTGTTTGTAGCTGAACTCTCTACAGGTGATTTGTTTGCAGCTGAACTCTCTACATGATGGTTTCTTTGTTACAGTAGCTGAACTCTCTACAAGGTAACTTCTTCTAGCTGATCTCTCTACAGGGTGATTTATTTGTAGCTGAACTATCTACAAGATAACTTCTTCTAGCTGATCTCTCTACAGGGTCACTAGTTTGTAGTTGAATTCTCTACATGGTGGTTTCTTTGTAACTGAACTCTCTACAAGGTAACTTCTTCTAGCTGATCTTTCTATAGGGTGATTTGTTTGTAGCTGAATTCTGTACAGGTAATTTGTTTGCAGCTGAGCTCTTTAAAGAATGGTTTCTTTGTAGCTGAACTCTCTACAAGGTCACTTCTTCTAGCTGATCTCTCTACATGGTGATTTGTTTGTAGCTGAACTATCTACAAGATAACTTCTTCCACCTGATCTCTCTACAGGGTGATTTGTTTGTAGCTGAATTCTGTATATTGGTGGTTTGTTAGCTGCTGAGCTCTGTACAGAATGGTTTCTTTGTAGCTGAACTCTCTACAAGGTAACTTCTTCAAGCTGATGTCTCTACAGGGTCACTAGTTTGTAGCTGAATTCTCTACATGGTGGTTTCTTAGTAACTGAACTCTCTACAAGGTGACTTCTTCTAGCTGATCTTTCTACAGGGTGATTTGTTTGTAGCTGAACTCTCTACAAGGTAGCTTCTTCTAGCTGATGTCTCTACAAGGTCACTAGTTTGTAGCTGAACTCTCTACATGGTGGTTTCTTAGTAACTGAACTCTCTACAAGGTGACTTCTTCTAGCTGATCTTTCTACAGGGTGATTTGTTTGTAGCTGAACTCTCTACAAGGTAACTTCTTCAAGCTGATGTCTCTACAGGGTCACTAGTTTGTAGCTGAATTCTCTACATGATGGTTTCTTCGTTCTACAAGGTAACTCCTTCTAGCTGATCTTTCTACATTGCAGGGTGATTTGTTTGTAGCTGATTTCTGTACAGGTAGCTGAGCTCTTTTCAGAATGGTTTCTTTGTAGCTGAACTCTCCACAAGGTGACTTCTTCTAGCTGATGTCTCTACAAGGTCACTAGTTTGTAGCTGAACTCTCTACATGGTGGTTTCTTAGTAACTGAACTCTCTACAAGGTGACTTCTTCTAGCTGATCTTTCTACAGGGTGATTTGTTTGTAGCTGAACTCTCTACAAGGTAGCTTCTTCTAGCTGATGTCTCTACAAGGTCACTAGTTTGTAGCTGAACTCTCTACATGGTGGTTTCTTTGTAACTGAACTCTCTACAAGGTGACTTCTTCTAGCTGATCTTTCTACAGGGAGATTTGTTTGTAGCTGAACTCTCTGCAGGAGATTTGTTTGCAGCTGAGCTCTCTACATGATAGTTTCTTTTTAGCTGAACTCTCTACAAGGTAACTTCTTCTATTGATCTCTCTACAGGGCGATTTGTTTGTAGCTGAACTCTCTACATGGTGGTTTCTTGTAGCTGAACTATCTCTTTCCATAGTTGTATGAACTCCCTACAAGGTAATTTCTTCTAGCTGATCTCTTTACTGGGTGAATTGTTTGTAGCTGATCTCTCTACAGGGTGACTTGTTTGTAGTTGATCTCTATGCAGGTTACTTGTTTCTAGCTGATCTCTTGAATTCTCTTCAGGGTGACTGCTCTATTAGGATGACTGCTCTATTAGAGTATCTCGATCTCGCACTTGCTGCACCAAGTTGGATTTCGTGTTATAACTCCGTGGCTTTAAGTCTGATTCTTTTACACCATTGAAGAGCCTTTCTAAGATGATAACTCCACCTGTACAGCGATTTTCAAAGCCTTAGCCCAAGCGGTTTAACTGGTAGGCGTGGCAAGCAGTCGTTTTTTTTGTTTTTATTAGCTAATCCCGATTGCGTAATTGTTACACACTGTTGTTTTTTTCATTGTATCTTCCTGGTTTTTAGCTCGATTTCTTTCAAACCACAAAAGGTTTGAGGTTCACTAGTTAACCCATTCACCCACCGATTTTCAGCTTCTTCTCATACGCGGTTTACCCTGTAGGCGTGACAACATATTGGTGTTATTTTTCGTGAATAATCGCTCATACCTCTTTGCCTGTTTATCGTATTCCAGCCAAATTTGGTACAGAGATGCGCCTTTATATCCCCCTTCTGTGTGCCAAATTGCAAGGAAATCGGATATGGCGTTCGCGTTGTATAGCAGTTTTTGTAAGTGTGCGAAAAGAGGAAGAAAAATAAGAAGAAAAAACGAAGAAACTAAGCCAGTTATTGAAGTTGCATATCTCGGGAACGCTTGAAGCGATTGCACTCAAATTTGGAATGTGGAGTGCTGAAGTTGGAGGGAGTGTCCCCAGCAAAACTTGACTTGTTTCATGAAGGCAGCACAGAGCTACGGAGGTGCGAAAATTTCGTTTTCTTTCTTCCTGTCAGTATTACTCACGGGTGTTGCGCGCCGGCTTCTTGGGCCGCACAAAACACTACCGTGTCTTGATAGCACAGATGACTCAGGGATAAGCTACCAACTGAGTCCGGCTAATTTACTGGTAGCTAGTCTATTTTCGTGCGCGTTTAATACAGTTACACTACAGTATGAAATGTTTACTCTTCTTCACAAGTTCTGCTAGTTGATCGGTGGGGACTATTCTACGGAACGGAACGGAACGGAACGGAATGATGGACTAAACTGCGGAACGGAATGCTTTCTCAGATTGAAGCTTGCAGCTTACCATTGCTGTACAAGTTATCAGTGGCACTTCCAGCAGGTAATCAAACGTACCCCAAGAAAGATAAAACGAATTTAAGGATCGATTGTGGGTTCTTGTTGGTTGTCATTAGTAACGAAGTACTAATTGTGGGAATAGCTGACTCAGTGTGTTCATCTTCGGATATATCAAGTAGGGAACTTAATGCATGACTTGTTTTTACTAGTATGTGAGTTATTTTTACTTACTTGACTTTAGAATGTACAGTCTGAGGCCCAGCCTTTCTAATCGGCATAAATCAGTATGTGTATAGCTACACTACAAAGGAAACAAGTATGGTGACAAGCTGAATCAACTCAGTCTAAGCAGAATCTAAAGGAATTTTGTGCAGTGTGTGAGGAGCAAACATTCAGATATATACCTCAAGGAGGCTATATTGTGTGAACATCAATGATTCATTAACAGAGTAGTGGACTATTGTCAGATATCTCAGCCTGAGTACTGAGTTGAATTCTGGATGGGGTCTATTTTACAGAATGGAATGCTTTCTGAATCAACTTGCAGCTTGGCTAGCTGCTATCATTGCTGAAATTGCATTTTATCGGTGGAACCTCCAGGAAAATGGAATAGGATAATTATAAAACATTAATTAAGTGATTGTTTAGGTAATCATGACTTTATTCAGTGTAATAAACAGAATATATGGTTGATTGAGTGAGGTATCACTTTCAGAATGTTCAGACGACCAGTGATGAGATGCATGGATTCATCGAATTTTTGTTGTGGTTGGAGGCATTAAATATCCAAAAGCAAACTGACTGTATAATATTAATATTAATTCACTTTCTTTATATTTTCTCAATTTTGAGCCTGTATGCAAATAATTGAATTTTCCTTGTCAATAGAAATCCTAGAATAAGATGGGAGAGAAACTTATCTTTGTTTACCTATACTGTACAACCAAGAGTTCGTAATACTGATTTGTATGGGGGAGAGTGTCTAACTCTCAGTATGGCCTGTACAAACACCCTGCGTAAAGTTCACCTTTCATCAAATCAACACCTTTACTGGGGGATAGAAAACTGTTGATTAGTGTTGCTGAAGAAGGTAAAGCCTTTGTTCTGAAATAAGGCCGAGGTGTTACTTTAAGCAGGGTGTTTGGTGAATGCGTTCAAGTTAGACACTCTCCACCTTATTATGAACTCTTGGTACAACTTCAAAGGAAAATGAAGAAAACATACAGATGAATCAATAAAATCACTACAGTAAGGTGAATTACAGACTAGTGAGATCTTGGTTAGTTAATGACAGTGGTTGGAGATTAAGTGTGGTAGCTTCTTGTTCTTGAATACGTTGCAAAGTGGAAGTACAAATCAAAATGGGATATCAATTTCATTATGAAAAATTTGTATACATAAATAATCTAGCATTACTATTTCATTTGTCCTCCACTTAAACATGCTACAACAGTACTAGTGTCAGTACATTGGCAGTGAGTCTACCTTGAAATCTCAACTCTAGAGTATATAGATCCAACACAGGACAGCCCGCACTGTAACAAATACATGTGATCCCATTGTAATTTCATGGACCAGCTGGACTGGGAATCACTTGAAAATAGACGAACAAATTTAACCTGTTTTGTTTGAAGTGAAGCATGTGAAATGTTACACTTAAGAAATCCTAGGATTCTTAGGTGGCATGTAATTAATGTGAGTGTTCCATTTCAGGTCTGACTAGATACATTGAAATTACACACACATCCTGGTCCAAATCACGTTTGCCTGGTGGCTACGGGCATGGTTACACATGCGGCTTATAATAGAGATTTGGCTGATCTTGGAGTTTTGGCATTTAGCCTGATTCAAGGCTAGCAGTCAGACACATCCTTGAATTGTGCAACAGATAAAATCAGCTCACTATTGAATACGGCATTAGTCCATTGCACCAGCTGTTAATATATAAATAACTCCATGCATACACTTCAGTGATGTTTGCAGAATATACCCTCCTTGCGGTCTGCCAAAATATTTGCTCCTCACACACTGCACAAAATTCTTCAAGTTTTAATTCAGCTGGCTCTTTCCTGTTACCAGTATCTTCCTGCTTGCTTTATTTATACACTGACTTATGACTTGAAAGACCGGCCCAGACTGTTTTCTAAAGTCTAAATAAGAAAAACAGCTCACATAAAGTTCCCTTCCGTATGGATGAACATCACTGATACAGCTCATCCCACAATAATACTTCGTTACTAATGACAACCAACAAAAACCCACAATCAATCCGTTAATTCTTTTTATCTTATGTTTAATCACCCACTGGAGATGCCACTGCTAACTTATAAGGGAAGTTTCAGCAATGGTAAGTTGCAAGCTTCAATTTGAGAAAGCGTTCCGTTCCGTGGTTTAGTCCATCATTCCGTTCCGTTCCGTTCCGTTCCGTAGAATAGTCCCCACCTAGTTGATCTACTTTTTTCTCCAGCTCTTCTGATGAGTAAAAAAATTCTTTCAGCTTGTCTTCCCGCCTCGCTCTTAGCGGTGTGTGCCATCGTGTTAATATTAAACTTAAAACTGAAGTAATACCTTGTAGTAACCTGTTATTGTGATTGAGCCATTCCTTTTATGATAGCTAAATCATCTTTCGTGCATCGTCACGATCTAAAAATAGCTATTACGTAAGCTTCGGTGACGATCTGGTCACATGCCCCTACACGGGTTTCTCCCTTTAAAAACATCAACACTGATTCAGAAGGATTGAGTTCTCAGCGAGGTAAATTAAGAGCATCAACATTGGGCGAGATACGATATTGATCCAGCTTGGACTACGCTGAGTAAGTTCTCTTTGTACCGGGTTCTCTTTGTACACTTAGAACCTCATAATTATAGCTAATTTACCGTGACATGTCACAACACGGTAAACATCGTAACGGATGAAAGATATAATCGATTGCTATAACCTTTTTTTTTTTTTTTTTTTTTTTTTACCCGGGCTTGATGGACTGCCCTTGCCTACCACCCCCAGCACATAAATGGCCTGTGCTGGACAAACCGGGACTTTCTTAGTCCACGGCAAACTGAGACTCTGCCCGAATCAGCTCCACAATTGGGGGAGTCTTAACATAGTGACCGATGGATGAGCGGGCTCCGCGGATGCATTGTATGGAGGACCGCAAGAGAGAAAAAGATAGACAGCACCTTAACCACCCCATGACAACAGAGTAATCATCGCCCCACTTGTTTGAAAGTTGATGAGCCAAGCGTTGATAAAAAACAGAAGCCTCATGAGCCAGACCACCAGAGGCAGACATTACCAGGGGGGTAAAAGAGGCATGCTCCTTAAAAACCAGGGGGGTAAAAGCGCGGAACACCAGAGGCAGACATTACCGGGGGGTAAAAGAGGCATGCTCCTTAATTGCTATAACCTCGGTTATAAACTCGGCCGTGTTAAAATATCTAAGTCGATCATCACTGGCAAAAAATCCGAGGCACGCCCCTGTTTTTTTTTTCAGCGCACTTACCTGATTGGTTAATTTTTACATGTTACTGACAGTCTGTGTATGGATTTATATATAGCTACAACCTTTTGGTTTGTAAGCACGGATAAAACTCGTCAGTTTTTATTTTACACTTCCAACGTCACTACAACATCCTACCAATTCTCCGGCCAGAACAGTCCAAGAATGGAACTCAGCTTTGCCAGAATTTTTAAGTAATCTAAACGACTTTATATAAGCTGTTTTTTTCCTTAATTCGGGTCTTAAGTTAAATCCCTGTGCGTGGGAGTGTCAAAGTTCCGCGCTGGGTTATAACTTTCATACAGCTGGACAGAGCGGCGCTTTACTGCACGACATATTAGTTATCACCCAGTGATAATTGTGACCGGGCCTGCGAAAACAGGGCATGTGGGCACAAACTACACCGTCAGATTAAAGGTCATATCTCAGTACTGGGACAAAATATTTGCATTCTGTAATTTGCATCATAAAGCCAATTAAATGTGTACCAAGTGCTAAAAGTTTCATTGCCATAACTTCTTGGCATAAAGAGTTCAGTCAAGGAAATTTGAAAAAGTAGGCAAAAATCATGTGCCCACATGCCCTATTTTTGTAGGCCCAGTCTTATCACCTTGTTGCGGAGCCACTCAGTCTTGTTTGTGACATCATAATAACCGCGAATGGTATTGTTTACCAACGGAACAGAGCCAAATAAGAAAATGATACAGAACACACAAATACAGCACTTAAAGCCGCTGACCTCTTCAGTACAAGAAATTATACAGTAACACTACAAGTTACCAATACGACAGTTAACAAATGTCAAGAACAGTCTGTGCGGCCGATTTTCGCTCCAGCAAGCAGTCACTATGGTGAAGAACTTACTTCTTTCGATAACTTCTAGCTTCATCGTTCTATCTCGGACCACGGTAGCCACTTGTTGGTCTTTTTTCCTCTTGCACGCCATGCACGCAACACCACCATACCAACTTCTGACGAAGGCGAATCGTACCTGGAACTGCTGCTTCGTAACACCGCCCTTCGCTACAGTTTCAAGTGTACGCAGTATGCAAGGTGTCTCTTGTATCTACGAAGTTAAATCTCCACACAATTCGGACGACTCTCTTGTTCTATGACAGGAACTCAAACCGGAACTTAATTGACTATCCGTAAACTTCTGCGCACTGGGATATTTATCAAGACACACGATAGTGTGTCGTGCGGCCAAGTACAGCCAGTGTGGGCTCGCGTCAGACATGTAATCAGCATTTTGCTGCCTTCCAATTATCACAATCATAATCTTAATCACAAGTGTGTATTTTACAGGAAACCAGGAAAATGCCATTTTCACGCATCCATAGCTCGATAATGGCTGGACGGAATTTAACCAATTTGCTGTGGAAAATCCCTCGGGGTAGGACACTTCCCATTCCAAATTTGAGGTGAATCCACTCATCCATCACTGAGATACGCTTCTTCACAGTTTGTCTTATTTTTTTCATATTTTTCTTCTTGATCTTTTTCTTTTTCTTCTTCGTCTCGCACACTTTAGAAAAATTGTAATAACTTGTGCATGCTTTAGTCGATTTACTTAAAATTTGGAGGGCAGTACAAGCGTAATGCTGCACATTTACAGTCGAATTTTGGTACAGATCAGACAAAGAACAAGGGAGTTATGCGCGATTGTTCAAAAATCCAAAGGCAATTTGTTGTCACACCTCCAGTCCCTGGGGATTGGAGAACAGCACTAGTTACTCCACGTAAACTAGTGCTGCTCATAAAAAGGGCAGTCGTAGCGACCCAAGCAATTACCGTCCAATTTCCCTTACCATTATCTGTTGCAAGGTGCTTGAACATATTATTTACTCAAATGTCATGTTACACCTAGAAAAACTGAACATACTCTCTGTAAACCAATTTGGATTCCGTGCAAGACGTTCTGCTGAACAGCAGTTACTTCGTACTATTCACGATCTTACACTAAATTTAAACAACAAAATGCAAACAAATGTAATTCTGCTCGACTTTTGCAAAGCCTTTGACAAAGTACCACATCATCTATTATTGCATAAATTAGATCATTATGGTATTAGAGGCTCAACTTTTAAATGGATATCTTCATTCCTAAGTGGACGTAGTCAACGAGTGGTCTGTAATGGTTACACATCTGCACCAGTAAATGTTACAAGTAGTGTTCCCCAAGGAACTGTACTAGGACCATTGTTATTTCTTGTTTACATAAATGATTTACCCAATACTATCTTAAAAATGTAAATGAAGCTAAATATTTGGGAATTGTTATCGATTCCAAGCTAAATTTTAACAAGCATATTGACTCGGTGTGTAAAAGAGCAAACAGTGCTCTAGCTTTCTTAAAGAGGAACTTGTCTTCGCGTAAATGTGAAATGAAATCTGATGCTTATCTAATGTATGTTCGAGCAATTTTAGAATATGCTGCTTGTTCCTGGGCCCCCCATACTAAATGTAACATCGATAAACTGGAATCGGTACAGCGACGAGCAGCAAGATTTGTAAATGGCGATTACCGATATACGAGTAGTGTTACTGAGATGATTAATACACTAAGATGGAACAGCCTGCACAGCCGTAGAGATACTCTCAGATTACAAATGATGTATAAGATTACCCACCATATAATAGACTTAAAACTACCTAACTATATCAACTACAATCCAGGAATTACTAGAGGCCATGATTACAAACTTACTGTACCCTTTACACGGATTGATCCATACAAGTTTAGCTTTTTCCCAGTCACCATTGCATTATGGAACAAATTACCAACTGAAATAGTTAACGCTACTTCAACTGACTCTTTTACTTACTTACTTAATATTAATTAATTTTGTACATATATTGCACTTACATACTCGCTTGCGAGGTTTTGCAATTATCATAATAATAATAAAAAAATCGCATCATTGAGTTTTTAGTATACTTACCACACCTACAGGCAAATAGCTAGCTAATGGAATCAGCTGAAAATAGGTAGAGAAGTAGAATAATTATTGTACAATGATATTTCAGTAGTTTACAAGGAATCAGATCAAAAACTACTACCAAAATTAACTAGGTGTAATAAGCGCGTGATCGAGATACTCTAATAGAGCAGTCACCCTAATAGAGCAGTCAGCTAAGAAGTAAATAATTACTCTCTTAAAACATTCATCTATGTATTGTAGAGAATTTAAAACTGTTATAAGCCACTGAGTATGGAGCTTAACTAAAAAAAGGTCACCCTGTAGTAGGGATGCCACGACATAGAAATTTTTATGTCACATGTCATAGAGGTTTATGTCACGACATGTCATATGTCACAACATAAGCAAATCTTAAAGTTTCACAACTGAAGCTATTACTTATGAAACTGTATAGCTATTTTGATTCAAACATGCAAAAATATCAACTTAAACATCAGCAATATTAATTATGAAATCAACAACCAACAATTGCTCATACTTATTTGTCAATTTTTCTCATATTTATTGCATCAAAATTAATCAAAATGAATGGAAAAGTGTGCATTATTAGGAGATATTTATGTCACGACATAAAGAAGCCTATGTCGTATCATATCGTGGAACTTTATGTCACGACATGTCATATGTCACGACTATCGTGGCATCCCTACCCTGTAGAGAGATCAGCTAGAAACAAGTTAACAAGTCACTCTGCAAAGTGTTATACCACATTTCAAATCACCCTGTAGAACATTCAGCTGGAAACCAGTCACCCTGAAGAGAGTTCCACTATATTTCAAGTCACCCTGTTGAGAGTTCAGATGGCAGCAAGTTACCTTGTAGAGAGATCAGCTAGAAAAAAGTCACCTGTAGAAAAATCAGCTAGAAACAATTCACCCTGTACAGATCAGCTAGAAACAGATCACCCTGTAGAGAGATCAGCTAGAAACAACTGACTCGCCCTGTAGAGAGATCAGCTAGAAACAAGTCACCATGTAGACAGTTCAGCTGGAAACAAATTGCCCTGTAGAGAGATCAGCTAGAAATAAGTCACCTGTATAAAAATCAGCTAGAAACAATTCACCCTGTAGAGATCAGCTAGAAACAGATCACCCTGTAGAGAGATCAGCTAGAAACAAGTCACCCTGTAGACAGTTCAGCTGGAAACAAGTCCCCATAGAGAGATCAGCTAGAAACAAATCACCTAGGGAGAATTCAGCTACATTCTGTGCTAAAAATAAGCAACCCTGTGTAAAGTTCAGCTACAAGCAAACTCTCTCAGTAGAGAGATCAGCTAGAAGCAAGTTATCCTGCAAAGGGTTCAACTACATTTCAAATCATCCTGCAGAGAGATCAGCTCAAAACAAATCACCCTGTAGAGAGTTCAGCCAGT
Source organism: Dysidea avara (assembly GCF_963678975.1). Lineage (NCBI taxonomy): Eukaryota > Metazoa > Porifera > Demospongiae > Dictyoceratida > Dysideidae > Dysidea > Dysidea avara. The sequence goes on along the minus strand of NC_089279.1, from coordinate 26,271,637 downwards.
AAGAAGTCATCCTGTAGATAAATCAGCTAGAGAAAATCGCACATAGAAAGATTAGCTAAAAATAAGTAACCCTGTAGAAGGATCAGTTAGAAATTAGTCACCCTGTAGAGAGATCAGCTTGAAACAAATCACCTTGTAGAAAGTACCAGCTTGAAACAAATCATTCTGTTGAAAGATCAGTTAGAAACAAGTCACTCTGTAGAGACATCAGATAGAATGAAATCATTGTGTAGCTAGCACTACCAGAGAACAGTGCCATGAAACAATTGACATGAAAGTCATTTCATAGATATTTTATGGTAATATCCATGCATGCCTTGAAAAGTGGAAATTTCATGGTAATTTTATAGCACTGACAAATTATTTCATAGCACAAGAAATTTTCATTTTTGCATAGGCCATGAATAATATTGTTAAATTTTCATAGGCAGTGTCTATGAATTGTCATATTTTCACAGGCAGTGTCCATGAAAACTACATGTTTTACCATGGCAATTTCATTGGCTGTTCTCTGGGAGTTCAGCTAGAATTATGAAGTCAGATCAGTCAGAAACAAATCACGCTGTAGAGAGATCAGCTAGAAAACAATCACTCTATAAGAGATCAACTGGAAACAAGGCACCCTGTAGAGAGATCAGCATGATCAAGTCACCCCAACTACTTTTCAAGTCACCCCCAATGGAGAGTCCAGCTACAAACAAATCTCTCAGTAGAAAGATCAGCTAGAAATAAATCACCCTGTGCAGTATTCAGTTAGAAACAAATTCCCCTGTAGAGAAATCAGTAAGGCAAGTTATCCTGCATTACCTGCAAAGAGTTCAATTATTTTTAAAGTCACCCTGTAGAGAACTCAGTAGAACAAGCAGCCCTGTAGAGAGATCAGCCAGAAACAAATCACCCTGTAGAGAGATCAGCTTGATCAAGTCAACCAGTAGGGAGTTCAACTACATTCCAAGTCACCTTGTATAGAGTGTAGCTATAAACAAGTCACCCCGTAGAGAGATCAGCTAGAAACAAGTCACCCTGTAGAAAGATCAGTTAGAAACAATTCACCCTGTAGAGATTGGCTAGAAACAAATAGCCCTGTAGAGAGATTAGCTGGAAACAAGTCACCCAATAGAGAAATCAGCTAGAAACAGGAGAGAATTCAGTTACATTTGTAGAGTGTTTCAGCTAGAAATAAGCCACCCTGTGGTGAGTTCAACTACAAACCATTCACCATGTAGTCAAAGAGCATAGTTGCATTATTAGGCTTCCTATAGAACTTTCAGCTACATACACATTTCCATGTAGAGTATTCAGCTGCATACAGTTCAACATGTGTGACTTATTTTGATGATCAATCAACATAATTTGTAAATTATTACATAAATGTACATTATCATTATCATTATTACTGAGCAGACAGCATGGCTGATATGTTCAGGAAAAAAAGGAAACAATCACCAAATGGATTTAGCAACATAGTTACAAAAATTATATAGCTATTGAGTTTCATACAATGTTTGCAGCTCTGTTGAAACAGAATCAAAACTGTTGCACTCAATTATGGTATATGGTAAGCTAGCTGTTCCAATCCTTAATTGATCTGGAGTAAAAACTCTGTTGGTGTGAATAGGTAGATGAGTTTGGTAGAATGAAACGATGTGGGTAATATAGTCTGGTAGTCCTTGTCAATGAAATGAAATAAAGAGGAATTGACTGTGAATAATCTTGATGTATAATTTGGAAAAGTGTTTGCAATCTGGATATTAACCGTCATAGCTGAAAGCTTGGTCAAGAAAGATGCTGCATCATAGCTGTGACAGAGCTGAATCGGTTGAAATCATTTAGGACCCATGTAGCTAAACAAATCATTATATTCTTCTTCTTCATAATACTTTTCTCTCTGTGGTAAAGACAAAGACAAATTAAAAGAAATACCTAAAGCTGGCCATAGGCTTGCTTTAGGTATGAAATTACAAAAAGAAGTGATATCTAATCAAAAACAGCCAAGCTGTAAAAAGAAGTGTGCGGCCTCCAAAAAAGCCATAATGAAAAAGATGTGAAGTCAAAGGTGGCAGCCAAGAAATGGCTGTGATGGTAGGTTAATGGCAAAAAAATTAAATAACGACAATTCAGGTGATTTTGGTGCCAAATCCTTGTGAAACGTGGAGGAGGCAACACAAATTCACATCTTTTTTCACCATAGCTTTTTTGGAGGCCACACCCTTATTTACAGCTTGGCTGTTTTTGATTAGATTATCATTACTGTACATAATAAATATCCTAGTGCGCGGGAGTTTACGCTTCTGCACACTGGGATATTTACGGGATATCCCAGTGCACTGGGATATTACGGATGAGTATACGAAGTATATGTAATGCGGACTGCCAGAATGTTGGTGGCTCCAATCAGATCACTCCATTTCAAATTGATTATATAAGGCCACATAAACTTAATTATTAGTTCTCATCCCCACCCTCATCACCATTTTTCTTACATCTCCAAGGATTTTTTGCACCACTGGTGGCTTAGTGCAACCATCCAGCACCTTTTTAAGTTGGCACCTTGCTAGACCAGTCTAAGAAAAATGCATTCTGAGTCATTTTAGCTAGCTAATTCAGCTATTTAGTTAGTAAAAAAATAAAATAAAAATCCACCCTCCCGCACTGGTATTTTGAAAGTAGGAGGATGAGAAACTAATAATTAAGTTTATGTGGCCTAATGCATAGAGTAAGCCACCGAAAAACGTCATTCAATAAGCATTCCAGAACTCAAACTTTTTGTACAGAGTTCACCAGACCCTCTTTTAGGGTCAGGCACCACAAGACGGAATAATTTTTGGAATAATTGGTGGTAAAAAGAATCAAGAATAATTCTGGAATAATAGGGTGATCTTCCAGAATAATTAATTAGAATTCACACATTTTTCGTGTGGTATCACAGGAAAATTAGTAAAGGAACATCCACAATCATTGCTAGCACAAAATTTGACAAAAAGATCGAGATACTCTAATAGAGCAGTCACTTACTCTAATAGAACAGTCAGACAAGTTCAGTTGTGACTGCTCTATTAGAGTATCTCAATCTTTGGGTATAACTTTTATGTTTGCAAGTGGTTATATTTTCAGCTGCAGAAGAATATCCATTTGACTTTTACAATTCCAGGAATTACTTTGGGAATAATTTTGGGAATAATAGGTGAAATAAAAAAAGAATTGCCAGAAGGAATAATAGGTAATTTAAAAGCATAATGTACTCAAGCCTATTGATTTGTTGCTCTAATATGTAGTACAGCTTTTTAAAACTGGACACTCAATCATACAGTATGGTAGTACTGTATATTAGGGATTATGTAGTTTTAGGTTTTCTTACATAAAAATATCACCCAAAAACCAGCCTCAAACTTCCTTCATAACAACTTGGTAGTATTGGCTAGGCATAGCCAAGCCCAAAAATTCCTTCACAGTTACCCCAAACCCTTCCAACAAGTTTCTACAAAATTTAAAGACTTTCTATATAACAGAATTTTATTCTAACTAACTATCTTATTCCTTCAGCCAAGCATACTGTAACTCAACAATGGGTAAGGCAACGGGCTTGATTTTTTCACTGTTCAATGTCGCTTCATCCTAAAACGTGCCTTTTCGCCAACTGCAGTAAGTACAATGCACGTATCATAGACTTACCTTTGTCCACCTGTGTTCCAATTCTTTTTGCTGACAATGCAAGATATCGATTTGCAATAGTGCGATAAGGCTTCCCTCTAGCTGTGTCATGCTTTTCGCCCACATTTTCCGTAGCGACTGGATTCATTGCAAAGAAGTTTCTTGTAACGCTGTGTAATGAGCGGAGCATAGCTACAAATAAAACATAATGGCCACCTCACTTTTCAGTGTGTAATTGATTATTAGGATGCACATTTAGATGCAAAATTATTTTATGGGAATGCCTGGCACCATTCTATCCTATATTGTACTTTGTATGAGAGGATCAAAGCGATGCCGTGTATCGTATTGCTCATACAGTACTAATCAGCTGCATAACTGTACTGTATGAGTCATACAGTACAGTTATGCAGCTAATTGGGAAAATACAGTACAGTTATGTGCTTAATTGGGAAAATACAGCACACTTGGACAAATACAGTGCAGTTATGTGGAAAATTTATTTAAGGAATGTTACGTAAACAACACACCATACTAATCCTACGAGTTCATTCTACAGCTAGGAATAGATTGTATAAACACTTACTGATCATCTGATCACGAAGCTTTTTAAACACGACTCCACTAAGACAGCACGATTGATCTCGTGCATGACATTGTAAATCGTTAAAACTAGCCAAACTAATCCTATTAGTTCATTCTATGACTAGAAATATATTAGTTAAACACTTATTGATATCCTGATCACCGAAAGTTGCAGCAGTTTGAGTACTAGAGAAAATCACTCCAAGCTAGACGACCAGGAAGTACATTGTAACAGTTAAAGCACCACCTATGCTTGTGTGTATGAAAAATACAGCACTTGGGGGTGTCTCAAGGCAAATACAGCATTCGGCTTCACCTCATGCTGTATTTTCCATACACACACGCGGCAGTGCTTTAACTATAACTTAGTGTAGTACATGTGGATTCAGTAGTCATAATTGTGTTACTTAAACAGTAAACAGACAAGTAGAAGGAATATTAGGAATGTTAAGCCGGATTAGGGATCAAAGAACAAAAAAGCAGGGAAACAAGTAAAGGGAACAGCTGAAAGTTGTGAAACAAGAGAGGTTGTCTATACCTGCAGATATATTAGTTAACTATGACTGAATTAGGGATTACAAGTCCACTAGTATATAGACAACCTCCCTTGTTTTACAACTTTCAGCCCCTGTTTCCCTGCGTTTTTGTTCTTTGATCCCTAATCCAGCTTAAAATTCCTAATTTTTCTTCTACTTGTAATTAATAAGCTAGCAAAGCATCAAGCATTATGTCAGCAAAATAGGATAATTTTTAAGATTTTACACAACTTATGTGCGCACCAAAAATACTGCAAAGCATAAAGCTATTCTTATTTGAAAAGTTGTTGCTAGAATTTTTGTTCAGTAAAATGAGTTGCTTGGTAGCCGCAAAAATCACAACAGATGTGTTTATCATTTCTGGTCACAAGCCATATATTTCAAAAGTAGATTAACGGGTTAGATTAAAAAAGAAAACATTTATATACTTCATGCACTGGTCTAGTTACAAGCCACATGACTAAATGGACATAACTAATACTAGTAGCTACATACTGGATGGCACTGAAGTTTTGGTAGAGCTATATTATACGTTTTCTTAGCCGGGGGTGGGAGACAGTGGCTTTAAGGGATCTACAGATAATGTTACCTTTAGAGATCAAAATTTTACCCCCTGACTTTTCTATTAGAGTATTTCACTCATTTTGCAACTATTACAAGTTAATTTCTAGGTGTCACATGATCTTACTCTTGTGCAAAATTGTGTCGGTTAGACCAAGCAACAACTTTTCAAATAGGTATGGCCTCAACACACATTATTACTGCATTATTTTATTAAAAACCATGTAATGAATAATGATATTATTTTTAGTTTCTTGTCACACTTCGTAGAATTAAGATCTAGATGCTCTAATGGAAAGCCTGTTATCTACCTTCTTAAAGTTGTCTATCTGTCTCAAGACTGTCTGTCCTTCTGCTTTGTGACACCACTATCTCAACAACGAAACATCAACACAGGAGTTTTACAAAATTAAACTCTCCTCATCTGGCAACTCCAAGTTTGTTGTTTAATTATAAAACTAATTACTATGAATAATAAGAAATGCGGTCGAGATTATGCCATAAATAATAAATAAATAATGTTTGAGAAAACTATGAGGCCTAGAGACATAAACTAACTGGGAGATAGATTCGCCTGTGAATGAAGGCAGAACCGTATAATAAGTACGCATGTTCGTGCTGATGACTTAACCATACATGTAATTCTATATAATTCCCAGCACCACACCCTTGCTTAATTACAGATTGAGCACCAAAGGAGAAGATTGGAAAAGACATCTGTGGAGTGATTGCAGGAGAACCAGATGCCACTTTACACCTACACAACAGGATTACAAGTATGTTTGCAATATGGTGCGTGGGCAGATCAAAGGCTGCTGCCAGTATTACAAATCAGTTGTAAACCAGTTTACAAATAATTGTAGCATGGCTAAGTACCTCCTTTTGGCCACGCAGTCTGGCCACTAATTAGTTCAAAGACTTTAAATGAAACCAAATACCAGACCAACACAGGAAGTCACAATGCAAGGCTAATAATGTCAAGGACAGACAAGGAAGTAAATCGCTCTGGAATGAATGAACACACAACACTGAACTCGTCTGAATGAATGGGAAGCAGTACAACCACTGGGCTGAGCATGGTAATCTACCACACACTCATTTGCCAATAAATTAAGCTAACCAAGGCTATTAAAATTCTGCACCACTCAACAATGAATATCAGACACTTCAGCTACACCCGTATAAATGATGTGGAAGCTGTACAACAGCTGGAGTGATTGGCATCAATGATGGCACCATGCGCTCGTGCATTACAAACACACTACTACCTTACAATGAATTAACTAACCATCAAGACAGTAATTAGTGAGTAAAATTGTTCCTTGTACACAGTGCGCAGTGCTAGCCAATATTAGCCTTGCGTTCTTGCTCCTTCCATGTTACAAATGGGTGCCTTTGATCTGCTATGTCATCTTTAAAATACATGCAGTGAAATAGAACATGCAGAGTTAGTTAAACTACATGCAAGCTAAGGAAATTGTATAATTATATACCTACATGACAGGTGGTGTACACATAGCAGCACAATTTCCATTTCTACATGATGTTTTCCTTACTGTCACCTTGTTGGCAAAAGAAATGAACTTGCGCATATAACTTAAAGCCAACACAATTGGCAATTATAGTTACTACATGGCAAGCAAAGGTTCAGAATTACTTTCCCTACTATGCTATGCAAACTTTCTGTTTTAATGTTGTAGTGACACGTATATATATACCTCTTACCATACAAAACCCCATGCAGGTGTTTAAACATCATCAATTTTGTATTAGATCCTTTAAGCAGATCTAGATATAATCATGTAAGCAGGATTAGTGAAATACTCTGTAATTGTGCCAGGTCAAGCAATGCACACACAGATAATCAGTGTAAACTATGATTTCTGCATGGTACAGTACCAGTAATATGATTTTTCAGATGCACCCATGCAATCATCCGCTTATTTTCTACAGCAGTAATGAGGTAAATCTGAACAAAGTGTCATATGTAAGAGTCCCTGTGATGTAAGGCACTGCCAGTGCTAGAAAACTGTGAGCATAAATTTTATTCCATGGAACAGATAGAATAAAAGGTGCATAAAAGGTCCCAAAAGTGGAAAAAAAAACCTTGATTATAATCACTTGGGGTTAAGGGAGGTGCGCGAATTGCCACAGTTTTGTCTGTGGTTTTTGACAGGAATGTACAGCTGTAGCTCAACCTTTCAGCAATGATTCCCTACACCAGTACCTTCATCACCTATAAAGAACAAACTAAAGCATGTGTTGATTTTCTACAACAACGCTCGAGTTGCCAGATGATGGGAATTTAATTTTGTTAAAATCCTGCATCAATATGTGCTTTGCATGCCAAGCTAAAAGTTTGAGTTTTTAAAAGGTGTGCACAAAAGGTATGTTTAGAAAGAAAAAAATTCCAGCACATGGATTTGAACCCACCACCTCCCACATTCTAGTCAGGCATTCTACCACTTGAACAGTTTGTGCTGTGATTTACAAAGGAATGTTGCTCAAGTTTTCTCTATACCTTGACCTTCTATGCCAGTGCTGTAGAGAACAAACAGAAACACGTGTGAACTTGTGATAATAATCTTAGAGTAGCCGGATGATGAGTGTTTGATTATCAGCACTGATTTTGTTGATCGATTCACACTGAGTTTGGTGAGTAAGTATCTATGCCACTGTGGCTCCTGTATAAACAACTTCTTCATGAACTTTGAACATCTCTAGTACTGATCATTACAGTCAAGTAATTTTCAACCTGTAATTGCAAATTATATAATTTATAATTTATGTTAGGCGTAATTTGTATGTTAAGTAATTATAATTTTACTTAAAGTGTAATTATAAGTAATGTAGTTTGGGTACTGGCACAGGATGCCAGTATTCCATCAGTGTAACAAACTCTTAAGTTATCTACATCAACATGTCAAATTCCCCTGCACATCATTGTTGTTTACACTGTAAAGTTTTAAATAAATAAGTGGCATGATGACGGTTAGACAGACAGACAGACAGCTTTTCAGCTTTGTATATACATGATTAAGCTAACAGTTAGGTTCGATTAAATATACACTCCAGGCGATAATTATCAACAGATGCATCAATCACATGAATAAGAATGTTAATCCAGCAAATGATAAATTAATGAAAATTCTCAACTGTGTTGAGTCATTTTATATGAAAGACTAATGAATGTATTGATGACACCATCTCAGAATAAGGCTAACATAAAAAGAAAGCATCATTATGTATACATATATGTGTAATGCTCAAAAGAAAGGCTGTTTATGTGACTAGAAAGCACTGTAAGGGTATAGTTGATTGATCACGACAAACTATAAAAGCATTAAAAATACTCAACTTGATGGATATTTTTGTATAATGCGCACTGTTTCACTGCCTGCCTTATTATCTCATCACATGATTAGGCCTGCGCCTATTATGCCAGCATGATTTTTAGAATAATAGGTCACCAATTTCATGAGAATAAGTCCAGAATAATAGGATGGTTACAGGTATTATTTTAGAACTATCGGACGTCCACAGGAATAATTGGTGGAATTACGGGGCATGTCTATTTTTGATGAGCTGGAAGAAAGAGTTTAGCTATTAAGAGTGATAATATAGTTGACATCATTATGCATGTGCTGGCTGAACAGGAGCTGAAAGCCTCTAAAAGATCAATATACTCGAATAGAACGCTCAAATACTCTAATAGAGCAGTCATATCATTTCTTGTTAATAATCTGCAGCCAGCATCAGGGATTCAATTGCATGATTATCTAAATTTCTGAAACTTGTACATCTAATACCAGTGTATCTTTCTTAAGTTTTTGATCATTATCTATCAAACTTAGTATGTAGCTATAACTATAGCTCTAATACACTAATAATTTAAATTGCGTGAATTAATACTACAGTCTGCAGATAGCTATTCTAAGTCTGTTGTAACTACTTAAGGCTAGAAAAATTAATGATGTATAAGATGGAGCGCTTCATTTATGGCCATTAATTGATTCTAGCAAAACTATTTAGATCAGCATCTTGAAAACTGATGGACTAGCTACAGTAACTAATGAGAATTAGTTTGGAATAATAGGCTAGACACTAGAATAAAAAAAAAGAATAATGGTTTAAAATTTTGGGAAATTCTGGAAGGAATAATAGGTACATTTTTTAGCATAATAGGCTCAGCTGAACACATGCTCAGTTCTCTGGGGGAAAACAGTTAGCATACAACTTTGACAGACTGATCATGCATGATCTGCTAAACTGTATCATTGTCCTGACTCTGTGAAATTGGACAATGAACATGCAAGTTACTGGATGGCTTCCTAATTAAATTGTGCCCTTTTCCTTTAAAATATATGAACCTGAAAGTCATACAGTGGAACCTCTCTTAACAAACTCCCCGAATTAAGGACACAATAGAAATAACCTCCATAATAAGGACAAAAATTTTGGACCCAACAGGTCTGGTTAATACATTTTTTACCTCTGAAAGAGGAAAACCTCTATATTACAGCAAAAGTAGCCAAAACTTTTGGGTCCCAAAGTGTCCATAATAGAGAGGTTCCACTGTATCTCTACAATGATTTTTAAAAGCAGAATTTTGGATGGTGTGTGCCATTTTAGTGGTGATTCCTACTTAAATAGTACTACAGTATACTGTTTGATAAGTATCTTTGCTACTGACTACTTATGGTGCTGCATGTCTATTGTAGTGAGTGTTGACACAAAAAAACTTGATGACATATGCGATCCTCATCATCTGCACTTGCTATCAAAAAAGTTAGTAGAATGGGAAAAAATTGCTTATTACCTGGAGCTAGATGAAGCAAACATTCAGGCAATCAAACATGATCGTGATAGTTATGATTTGCAGAAGTTATACATGTTGCAGAGGTGGAAATGCTGGAAACATAGTAATGCCACATACAAAGTACTATATGATTGCTTTGTGGAAAATGAACTGGGAGAATTGGCTGAAGATTTATTAAAAATTATGCAAAAGCCAGTGTCATTAGAGTTAACTGAAATAATGAGGAGATATCGAAAAAAACTTGAAAAGCGGTATGAAACATTATCAGATGTTGATGCTGATCATTGGCCCCCAAAACCATTAGAGGCAGTTTACATCAATTTGGCCTTGATTAAGCAACAGCGTGTAGTAGTAAGTAAGATCGATGATACTTTTACCAGAAGCACAATACATTCTTGCCCTGATGATGTTCTTCATGAAAAGGAACCAATAGAACTACATGATGTCTTTAAATTTGATCAAAAAGTCAGAAATAAATGTATTTTAATAGAGGCTGGTCCAGGTCTAGGCAAGACGATGCTTTCTATTAAAATTTGTAAAGATTGGGCTAAAGGTGATTTACTACAGGATTATGATGCAGTCATATTGTTATTGCTGCGATATTGCAAAAAAGCTAATAGTGTAGCTGATTTGTTTCTGTATGAAGACAAGGAATTTAAGAAAGATATAGAGATAGAAATACACAAAAATGAAGGGTCTAGAGTGTGTTTTATAGTTGATGGCTTTGATGAGCTTTCACCAAAATTACAGAAAGAATCAATTTTTTTAGATCTTGTAAAAATATTTCCCAATTCAATGATCATTTACACATCACGTCCGGTTGCAGCCGAAAAACTTCGACAACAAGTGGTTAGTAGACGTATTGAAATAATTGGTTTTATGTACAAACAAGTTCAAGAATATATAATGACAACCTTGGTTAACTTATATAAACAAGACCCATGCAATGAACTCATTGGCAAGGATAGTGCAATTGAGCTGATAAAAGCAATTAGTTCCCATCCATTTATTGGAAGACTGGTTCATATTCCTATAAACTTGGCAATCATAACTTATATTTTTTACCATAAAAGATCACTACCCTTTTCACATTCTGAATTGTACAGCACCCTTGTGCGAAGTACTATTTTACGATATTTACGTGAAAGAAAACTAGATGGGACAGAATGTCTTGAAAATTTTGAACAGTTGCCAAGTATTGAAAAAAAGCAATTTCATAACATTTGCACATTAGCCTTTTGGGGACTACAATATAGCAAAGTAACTTTTGTTTCACGTGATCTTCGACTTTGCAGTTTACCAGATGACATTAATGGGCTAGGATTGTTGAATATTGCTCCAGTAATGTCTGAGTGTGGAACTCTAAAATGTTATCACTTTATGCATTTGACTTTGCAGGAGTTTTGTGCTGCTTTCCACATATCGAAACTTTCCAAGTTAGAGCAGCACAATATTTTTGGGGAATATAAAGACAATCCTAAATTTCAGGTTGTTTGGCAATTTTATGCAGGACTAAATAAATTGACTACTAGACGGATATTTGCAGCCATGATTCCCTCATCAAATGTGTTTTCTCCACTCTATAAATCTGATTTAGTACAACTGTTCATGTGCTTGTATGAAGCTAATATACCTGATCTATGTGAAGTAGCCATTGGGTTTATGAATGGGATTATTGATCTATCTTTTTGTGAAATGGATTTTCTGTGTTGTTCAGCACTAGCCTATTTCATTAGTAACTGTTCACCCAGTTCTATTAAAGCACTAAATCTTGGATGGTGTGGAATTGGTGACGATGGCTTGCTGCCAATCAGTCATGCACTATCACAACTTTGCAAGTCTGGTTCTTATGTCATCAGTCTTGACTTGGATTTATCTTATAATGATATCACTGGATGCAGTGCTCATCTTATTGCAAAGCTGTTGTCTGCACCTTTTCTTATTGAAAAATTTGTTTGCACAGGCAATCGCACACTTGGTGATGATGGAGTTGAAACCATTGTTAGTTCTATCATAGGAAACTACATGTTACAAACACTAGAGTTGAGGGGATGTGGTATAGGGATTAAAGGAATACATGCTATTGCTAAACTATTAAGAGGTACGTCCAATTTGACAACGTTAGACATCAGTGAGAGTGATCTTGATCTGAAAATGGTGAAACTTTTGTCAGAATCCTTAGCTATCAATCATACACTGACTACTTTGCGATTGAAATGGTGCAAACTTGGACCAGATACTAATGTGATGATTGATGATTTATTACGGAGTTCCCTGCTACACCTTGATTTGCGGCATAATCATTTAGGAAATACTGGAATTGCAAGTATTGCACATGCACTTAATAGAAGTTCCAAACTAAGCTATCTTAACTTGGATGTCAATAGCATCACAGATGATGGTGTGTCATATATCAGTGAATTGATAACGAATTTAAATAATTTATCAGAATTGCATATCAGCGGTAATTTCCGAGAACATGGTATTGAAGTAATTTGCAATTCTCTCACAAATAACTATCCTCTGAGTCTCCATACTCTTGGTATAATGCCATGCACAATGTCATTAGAAGAGCAGCCATCAGTGGTTCTTAGCAAGATTCTCACTTGCACTAACATTACATCACTTCATATTGTTCCACCTGAAAATTGTTCAATACTTTCAGCCGCCATTTCATCAAGTGCCACCTTGAAAGAACTGAAAGTCTGTATTAAACTAGTAAACCACTTTGCAGTGTTACTTGATGGCATAAAGAAGAATGCATCTATTACAAATTTAGATTTTTTATTTATAAAGATTGAGAAGCAGTGGCTAAATGACCTAGCCAGTATGTTACAAGTCAAAACAAACCTTGTATCCCTGGTTGTCAATGGTGAAGTCTATCCAGAAGACTGTGTAGTGTTACATGATGGTCTGTTGAAGTGCAAACTACTGCAAAGATTAACAATCACACCTTACAAGAGAATAATTCCACCAACTGCCTTGAAGTTTGTTACAGCTTTGCAAGCTCTTGATTCCCTAGAGATCATGACACTTGCAGTAGATATTCATGAAACGCAAGGAGAAGGGATAGCTGATCATGCATCTAGCACAACTTTACAGTTAAAGTTGGTATCAAAAGTACCCAAAGAACATGTAACTGTTTTCCGCAATCTAGAAGCCTTAATCTGTTCCATTAATGAAAGACGTGTCAGTTTAGGAAGACCTGAACTTTACTTACACATTTTAGTCAGATGATCATTACTTGAATAATTGATAAGTCACATATACATATGGATTAAAGTGTGTAATTAAATGCGTATATATATATATATATATATATACAGTAAATTGAAATGGTAAGATGTTGTTTTGATTAACACACTTTTTATACCTTGATATTAGGTTCAAATTATTATCTATGAATTTTATGTAATTGTATTTTGTACATGCACTGATGATCAATAACAATCTATATAGAACTGTTGTAGGGACAAATATTTTTTAAGGATTCACACTTATAGTAAGTAAAGATTGCAATATATGACCAAGCATATAAACTGTAGCTAGCACTGGCTGCAGTATTATACCCACACATATGAATAATGTATGTATATGCAAAACAAAATCAGAAATGGTTCAAGGGATGACAGAGCTGCATGCTATGAATATTGTGTTTTCTCTCTTCCTGTTATTATTTATTTGCTGTGTGAAACCAGCTTTCTTGCATGGCTATGCATATGATAAGGCTAATTATAAGTATTGTGGCCACCTCAATATAGAAGAATTTCAACTAGACAATAATTATTGTTATCACCATCTGGACCTGTGAGAAGGCCCCAAAATAAAGAAACTCAATTTCAGCCAAATCTTTGCATGCATCAAACTTTATTGAGCTCTGACATTCAATCAATCTGGCAATGCACTCATCAAAGACCAGTGGCTTCTACAAATGTTCAATACACCTACTTCTTAGTGAAGGTTTTAATCTGATTTTTCTTCATGATAATGGCATGCATAGTATTATAATGGCGATACTTAGTCATGCACTGGAGAGCTAGAATATTTGAAGAACAGCTAGAAGACATGCATAACAGGACTTTGGTTGTTATTATTATGTAATCTGTTCTCTAATTCTACTGCTACATCACTTGCATCAATATCTATCACTACTAAGCAATTTTGACCAACTGATAAGGCCATCATTATTGTATTCCTTGTTTCCCATCACCGCCCACATCAATTTTTAGGCATCCACACCAAATTTTAATTATTTGATTATAGATCACGTGAATGCACTATTTCATGATTGACGGAGGCACAGAATAATCAAGTGGTAATGTATATGTATTAGCTGTGCATATAAACATAGTACTAGGGTAATGAAAGAGGTTGGAGTCCCTCCACTGTTGTTCAACTGGGTGCAAGGGTTGATAGATTTTGTGCCTTTCACATCAAGATACTCTAATAGAGTAGTCATATACTCAAATGAGCGTCTAATTAATAATCAATAATCACCTCCCGCCTGCATCAGTTTTTGTTGCACTAGGTGATGGGAAACAAGCAATATAATAATGATAACCTAAAGGTAGAGTCGGGGTTTGTTATGTATGGATCAATAAAATAATTGTCACACTTTAGTTACAACCACTACCTTTATCAGATTTATATTTGTGCGATATGTGCATATAACTTTCTTCATGTTATTCATTCCTACTTTTTACACTGGTGTAGCTAGCTTGAAATTATAAAGTTGATCTTATAGTTCAGCATATCAAACTTTCAAGAGTTAAGAACATATTGGTTTAGTGATGAGAATTTAACTATATATAGTTACATGCATGTACAGTATTATTGCATGCAGTGGTGGATCCCCTTCCCCCTGCCCAAATTTTTTTTCCATTCAAGATTGAGATATACTATACTCTAATAGAGCAGTCAGTCAAATACTCTAATAGAACAGTCACCACATACCACTTAAGAATTCTCCACAGTTATGTACCATAGTAGTTATAACATGGGCACAAGTGATTTTAGACAAATCACAAGTGCCCATGTTACAACTAATATATTCCACTTGAGTGACTCACCTGCAAGTGTGGGAAACTGGAGGAATAATTCACGACTGTATTTATATGGGACCATGTGAATTTCTATTGTGGACAACGTAGTAAGAACAATGACAAGGCACTGCTGAGAGGCCAAACATCAGTGTATTGACACAATCATGCAGATCGCTTCGATTGTGGGTAAACAATTAAACACAGGAAACCCAAATGCAAGCTGAACAGCTCATAATGAAGCTTAAGTGCACTATAAAGTACTTACTACACTAGCCATGAATAAACTAAGGCAGTGGATACCTTTACAGCACTTGTTTATAATACAGTGGTCTAATACATGTACAAGGGCAATGAAGCAGGCCAAAGAGTCGGGGAGAGGGCGACTTTGACAATGAAGCTTACAAAGAAGTATATAGAATACATGGATGTAATTAATGGAGGTATGGGGGCTTGCCCCTAGGAAAATTTCCATAGTTTAGAAAACAGTTTTGATGATTTCACTATGATATTGCAAGTAAATTCAGCAGTTACTCAAAGTTTTGAAAGAAATATAAAAGCGACAGCTCTAATAGAGTGATTGTCTGTTTTATTAAATGTTGTATTAGAGTGATTGTCTGTTCTATTACATCTTTCTTACAGACATTGTCCAATAAAAGTGTGGGGCTCCACCAATGCACATATGTATGATAAGTATTGGAAACTTATGATCTCAAGTAACCATTAAAATGTCTAGTTACAGTAGGATGTATGTTCATATATACCAAATCTTAACAAATATAGCTAACTTCAACCAATAATGTAGTTCAAGAAAACAGCTAGTCATATCGCACGTTTTATTTTAGCCTAATTATAAAGGTATGAGATTTCATGCAGATGGATGTATCAAGACACCAGATAACATGTTGTGTGGCCAAGAAAGGCGGCATGCCACACCCAAGGTATATTGTCAGGAAAAAATAAAATATATTTCATACATAAGTATACATAATTATGGTACTTCCTCCTCCAAATGGAATGATTTTTATGCTGTGGACGCCCTCCACCTTCAGCATGCCACATACCAAATTTGTGATACTGTACTTTGCTATGAACTGCTTTTTAACTGTTGTGGAAATACAAACCTTCAAAGTTCAGTTTTATTACTTTGTATTCTTCCATTTATCTTCCTTTTGCACACTACAAATAACCATGCACACACTTGATCACCTCCTACATTATGGGTATATTAAGGAAAACTTACGTACTAAGTCTGATAAATTTATATTCACAAAGTTTGGATGATTTTTTGTGTAAATTAAAGTCGATTTTTTGCCATGCCTATCTGCAAAGAAGCTAATTATAAACCACTTTGTATAATAAGAAATTAAACTGAAAATCAGTTTGTGTAAACGTTAACCATTGTGGTTCAAATATAGTTTAAAGAGATCACAGTGACAGCTACAGAATTACAAGGAGAAAACCAACCTGATATAAAATTGTATATTACAAATGCTCTGTTAGAAGTCCTTGAAAGAGATATGCACTCTATTAAAGTATCACAAAAGCAATTGCCAAAATTTAATACTCAAATAAAGTCTACAATACAATGATACTATTGTACCTTCTAGCTGTCTTCCATAATCATCACCACATCTGCAGAGAAGCAGAAATTGCAATTGGGTAAAAACAATCCTGAATCCAGTTTAAGGTTAACTTTGAGGTATATTAAAGTACAAAAGTAAGTGAAATCCAAGCAAAGCAGTCAAGCTGTAAACAGCATGGCCCATTAAAAACCTGGGTGAAAAGTTGTGAAATCAAATGTGACTGCCAAGGAATGCCTGTAATTATGTTAATGCTAATAATTCAGTAGTATATTAACATAATAGCATTATCAAACATCATGGCTGATGTTTCGATTTCAAAACTATTTTCACCAGGTTTTTAAAGACTACACCAACTTGGTTGTTTTGCATACAGTAGATATATCTGTTGTGCATACCTTCAAATTCCTTAAATCTGTCACAAAGTTGAGTGTGTGCTACAACTTTGAAACCGGGTCACTACTGCTGACCCGGATGACCCACTGACCCGGATGTGACCCGGATTAATTAAAGCCGAGAAGTGTTTCGTCTAGTCTTGGGTGAGCGAACGAGTCTACATTTTGAGCGTTTGATTCGTGTTGAGTAAATATTGCAACTTCAGCCTAGCTGTAGGTTGAAGACCAAAAAAAAAAAAAAAAAAAAAAAGGTCTTCACCTACTGACAATAGCTACCCCTCACCATAGATACCAGGGGCGTAGCCAGGATTTTTTGAAGGGGGGTTCCAGCACCAGCATTGAGTTACTAGAAGCAGGGGTCTGGGGGCACAGCCCCCAGCCGCTGAGAGACTTTCAATATTTTAATAAATCAAAACTCAGCAAATTGTTATATTTTATGCAAAAAGTACATTAATTATGATGCATTAAGTGCCCTGGGATGAAGGTAGTACTAGATAAAGTCACCTAGTGGAAACAGACAGCATAACATATAGAGACACATATAGTAATCTGTAAGCGATGGTTATATCTCACTGTGGTATAGAAGCCATGAATCCACTGATACAAATGACAATCAAAACAATATAACGGCTATACAAATATGCATAGCATGAATTCATTTTGCATAACACAAGTGATAAAATACTGGAGCTCTGTATCTTTAAACACTGCACACCAAAGCTATAGCAGTATAAGGTCATGCTAAGTTTTGCATTTAATGTTGGAATGTCTAAAAAACTTTATAATATTATGGACATGGATATTTACATGCATGTTCTATTAGAGTATATACCTGACTGCTCTATTAGAGTATATCGATCTTTTTAACAAGTTTTGAAGAGGGCTCATGTTACCTCTGTAAATCCTTCCCTGAGAGATGAATGTATTGTAAGTTTTATCAATTGTTGTGCTGTGCCATTACACTATATTGCTCACTCATTTTGTCCTGCCACACTAAATGGTGTGTTAGGATCCTGCTTGCAGAAGTCTAAATTTTACAGGGGGGGGTTCCTGAACCCCCCCTCCCTACGCCCCTGGATACCAATGGCGGATCCAGGATGGGGCATTTGGGGCAAATGCCCCCCCCCCCCTTGTGGAGGAACCAGCCATGCTTCTGATTAAAACAACTAGTAAATTTTATGTCAGGCCAACCAAGATCAGTTTAAAACTTACGAAAATATGCACATTTTACTAGCATTTATTATAAATTCACCTGAGAACAAAGCAAACCGAAGTCAAACTAACTGTAAAATAGTCACCCAGCACCTTCGTGCGTATAAGCGCCTCTAAAAAGAATTATCGTGTTGCTGTTATTTAAGCCATTCAGAGCCTTTTAAGACTTCACAACCATCTGAAAAGGCCAAAATGGCAAATATCAACAGTGAGACACCACTAAGAGGTGATTATTTGCTGCTTAAAAAAGCAGCACTAAACTATAGAGAATATGGTTCTTCCCATGCATGCAACCACCTACAACTTACCCTGTTTGTGCCCCTCCCCTAGCCAGCTCCTGGATCCGCCCCTGGATACCCTCAGTTTCGTGCTACATACTGCACTTACTAACAAATAGGCGTGGCTGAGCATATGTTGGTAATGCGATTAGTGGGCGTGGCTCACGAAATAGCTACGCGATAGCGTTTATAAGTTCCACGTCGTCAAACGAACAATTTCGTTTCTCACGTGATCCAATCCGGGTCAGACCCGGATAAATTGTAAACCGGGTCAGACCCGGATGACCCGGAGAAAATGTGACCCGGATGACCCGACCCGGTTTCAACGTTGGTGTGCTATATACATATACATGCATAGACTAAGAGAAGAAGTGCACCCAACTAAGAATAACAGCAGAATACAATTCGGAGTTATTTTGTTTATGTTACAATTCAGAGATACTCGTTGAAAGCATGTTTGTATGATTACAATGATTTTGGCATTATTTTGTGTGAGGGCCTGATGCTTAAATTAGGAGGTCAAGAGCAGATATTATTAGCCAGTTTGCATTTGGCTGTGGCTTATATATTTATCATAATTATTTTGGTGATTAAAATGATGGCATTGGGTATAATAATCTAATGACAAGGATGGTAATGCTTACAATAATTTTGTTTCGGGGTGCCTGTATCACAGAGGCTAACAATTACTTTCATTTAATAATAGGTCTATTAAGATAAATAAATTTGTAAAAAGAAAGAAAACGAAAAAACTAATAACCATCTTAATGATTTAAGGATGATAGAGCAAGCCTTCCACATTAACCCTTTCACAGTAGTATTTAAAGCTATAAATAGATAGACTAGGACTTACTAGCTCATAATGAAGAATCAGTTTCAATTTCCCTTATAAGGTAATTAATGACATCATCAATGCCTGTTTGTGCATGCATGCATTCCTGTAGCTATGCATAATATGCCTGCATAATATTGTACATGCACATTGTGAATATTGATTCTTTATTGAATACATTTATACATGTGTCATTGGAATTGTGGTGTTGTCAAGAGAGACTGTTTCTATAGAGATTTTATTCTTTCATGAATTTGCTCCACAACCAACAGCTCTCTTTGATGATAGTAGCAAAAATGAGAAAGACTAGCAAGCCTGTGTTAAAGACCAAGCTGCAAGTGATGTGTGTAATGTGGAACAGGAAACTTCTCAAGATAGTAATCCTGTGTTTTGCTTCAGACTGTTCCTTGGCCAGCTTCACCAGCAAAATTGTCTGCCTTCATCAATGCAGCAGTGACCAGTATCATGGAAAGAATAGAAACCACAACAATTTTACATGTGGTTTTTGACAGATACAACAACATGAATGCAAAGTCAGGGTGTCGGACAACACGACAGGAAGGATTACAAGTTAACAGAAACTAGAGTCACCTCTAGCCAAGCAAACCATGGTGTTGAATGTGAGTGCCAACAAGAAAGTAAGCAATTCAAATGATTGTTGATTGATTGTGTTTCGTTCAGATCCCACATGGAAAGCATGTTGTCGTAACTGGTCCTGAACCACAGTTGGCATAGATGAATGAAAAACACCAATAACTCATAAAGAAGCTGATGTTATTATGGCATACCACATGATCCAAGGTGCTGCAGTGGGACATTCCATAATTAGCGTGGTCCAAATCTGGGGGTGAAGACATGCCTTCAGCCTTCCACAATGCTGTTTGAAAATGGGCACATTGGTGGTTGAGTTAGAATGCAGCTATAGTAAGTGGCAGGCTGCTCAGCTTGGGTGGTATGTGGTGTTGGCCAGCAATTTTCCTTTTCAAGATGTCTGCACGCATGCTGTTTAATGATGTCCCTTGTTCCTTGCCATTATAGTGTGGTTACAAATCTGAGACATGGGTCTGTGACCTCATTTAGTGATGCAGATAGGTGAGCATGCAAACCATGGGATACCTCACTTTTCTGAATTTTTGTATTTTTATTTGTGATGTAATGGCTTCTGCATTACCTTTACAAACATAAAATTGTTTAAAACACCGATGCATCTACGTATAATTGCATAGATTTTTGAGTACCACATTACATTTTCTCAAAATGCTTAATATTTCATATCTGGCACTCACTAGATTTGGAATCAATGCAAAAAATTGATCTAGAAAAAATGTAAAAAATATTTTACAGTTTATACAGATTATACTCTAAAACAAGGTCATCTGAGGTATAGCCTGGACTACGGTATATTGTTATCTTTAAGTGAATCTGATTGGATTCTCAGACCAAGACCTCTTCCAATGGATTCCACCATGGATAGCATGGGTATCACTCTACTGTATATTTGATGTAACACTGAAAGATGAAGACAGTCAGAATTTCAAAGTAAATTAAACATCTTTCTGTAAGTGCTAAAGCCTGTGGATGTATAGAGGGATTTATCATTTCAGGAACTAAAACTCTATAGTGAAATATGAATCTGAGGTCATAATTTTCAAGCTATGCCTGCGTAAACATTTGCCATGCATAATGGAACCTCTCTTAAAGACCCCATATAAAGGACACTACGTATATGCTTTTACTCTCTCTATAACAGACAACTTCTGAAGTTGATAAGCAATTACCAATGTATTCACCTCTGAAACGGACAATCTCCTTATAATAGTACATTTTTGTCAAAAAACCAGTTGGCAAATAGTGTCCATTATAAAGTACAAAGGTTCCATTGTAGCTAATGCTTCTAAAATACACAATAGAAAAACAGGCATTGGGAAGAGTATGAAACTACAGCTGGGTGTCACAAAACATTGATACAATGGCTTCTTGTACATAATACATATTATGTATGGTTTCTACATGTAAAATGTATTAAGTGAAGCTACGGGTGTAGTCTCTTTTGATGTGGTGGCAAGGAAGAATCGAAATTGATGGAGAGAGCAAAGTTCCTCTTTACCCGGTATTATCTTCTATGTACACACCATGCCAAAATAGAGTATTTGACTAAAACAAACAACCATAATTTTGTCTGTCTAAATATTAAATGCATGGCATCATAATAGTGTTTCATAAGAAAATCAGTGCTTAATATAATATAGTCAATGCAATTCAGATACGTAGTGCAACACTTGTTGTATGTATAGTATGTGGTTTAAATTGTCAATTTGTTATAAAACAACTAATCAAATCAATATTGTGTGCACTGCAACAATGAATATACATCATACCATTAATTTGTTTGTATGTGCAATGTAACTGTTTCATTTAGCCATGCAAGACATTGTTCAAAAGTTCTTTAGACTGAAGTCGTCTAAGCAGGCTGGACACCATGTAGTCTAGAACATCACCCTCAATAAGCCCTTCTCCCTGATGACCAGGATTCATGGCTTTCCAACATGTCTTGCCAGTCATCACATTGTCTAGTTCCACTGCTATTGGGTCATGACTGTCAGGATAAGTTAGTATCTTCTTTACTGGATCAACTGACATTCCTTTAACCATAAACTGACCTGAAAATATAATAGAATGATGACAAACACAACTTATTAATTAATGTAGCATACCAACCAGTCCGTGCATTTGAGGTACAGTGTCATGTTTCATGTTCCAGTCTACATCAATATGGTTGCCATAGAAGCTGACATCAAAAGTAGCAAACGGTTTGGCATATTCAACACGGATTATAGAGTTACTGGTCTGCTTAGTAGCACCTCAAGTAAATTTAACATTGCCCATTTCATCAAATGTCACTTTGTCAACTACAGCAGCAGTAAAATGTCCCTGATTGACTAATATATCTTCTTAGTTGACAGAGTAAAATATAACTGCTTCAGACTTATTAAAATTTTGTGGGATAACAGCTAATTTTCCAATCCAGGTCGCAACTTTTTTTCATCACCATTGCTGTCTACAAAGAGAGCATTGATGATGTAGTTGTGATTGTAGATCAAATTGAACACTAGTCCTGAGTATCCTAGCACAGTTTATCACCAGAAACCAACGGGACCATGAAATGTGAGTCCCCCATAGCCACTGTATCATCTTTATCATCCTTGTCATCTTTATCATCCTTATCGTCTTTATCATCCTTGTCATCTTTATCATCCTTGTCATCTTTATCATCCTTATCGTCTTTATCATCCTTGTCATCTTTATCATCCTTATCTTTATCTTTTTTGTCATCTTTATCATCCTTATCGTCTTTGTCATATTTATCATCTTTATCTTTTTGTCATCTTTATCATACTTATCATTTAGTATGTTTATAGCTTCAATTGTATAGCTACGTTTAACTGACATAATTAATGCACATTAATGAAGTTTTTCAGTCATAAGAAATATACATTATTTTTTGTCCCATTTTATATTTCCTGTTTCTATGGTCCATATTGATTACAGCTGGATGATGTAAACAGTTCATTCATCTGAAGAAGATCTCATATGCTTAGCTGTGTCTATACTAAGGATGTTGATTTTAAAGGATGTGTACAGTAGGTATAATTGTGACCGGATTTGAGTAAATGTGTCCTCCACATACACCTACGTATATAATAAAGCAGATGGGTCAAAACTAGCAGCATTTAGCTAAATAGAAATCTGAAATCTTCTCCACCCATTAATATTATTATATATTATGTAGTTGCTAACCATATAGCTACCATTCAAATAATTTATATAGCTTAAAATTATGAATTGTCACAGTTGATACACTTAATATGTGTGGAAGAGATCTTTTCAAATATTTGGTTGCAAATGTGAGTGTGTTGTTGCTGTTGTGTTGTGTCTGCTGTTCACATGTGCATTTGTGTGTGCGTATGTTTGTATATGTGTGTTGTGTGTGTACATGCATTTGTGTGAGGAAGACAAACAAATAAACATATTATAGATACAGTAGCTGATATGGGGACATTGGAAACAGTGGAAATTGAAAACTGAAACTGAAAAACTAAAATTGGTCAAAACTTCATATTAACAGCTACCTCTTAACAAAGACCACCTCTATAATAAGACCACCTCTATAATAAGACCGCCTCTAAAATAAGACCACCTCATAGTAGTTATGTCAAGTAGGTCCAAAAATATAGCTAAGGTGTACTCATAATGTAATAAAGTATCAATCAATCAGACAGTACTTAAAAGTTGAAATGACAGCTGCAGGGGTGGTCTTATTATAAAGGTGGTCTTATTACAGAGGTGGTCTTATTATAAAGGTGGTCTTATTACAGAGGTGGTCTTTGTTAAGAGGTACCTGTTAATATGAAGTTTTGACCAGTTTCAGTTTTTCGGTTTCAGTTTTCAATTTCCACTGTATCCAATGTCCCGTTGATATGGATATACGGTAGGTAGATAGATGAACCAGTAAAAAACATTTCTTGGAATCTACTACTCAATAAACGTAAAGATTTCCTTTGTACATGTGTGACCCTGTCTGACAAAACCGGGCTTCAGTATCACGCCTATTTAAAAGTATCGAGAAATGCCGGTTTTAAGTATTTAGTGTGTTGTAGCTCGCCAGTGGTTGAAGCTATGTGTACCAAATTTTCCCACTTTTTACACCAATTCCTTACCTTCCAGAGCATCCACTGTACAAGTAGCCAACAACTAAGTTTCCCGCCATTTTAGATAGTTTTTAAACCGAGGTTGACTGTATCAGGCGAGCTGCAAATTGGGTGGGAGGCGAGATGGTGTTCAAAACTTGAAAAGGAAGGCCGAGGGATGAATTTGGCCACGTTTTGAGCCATTGAAGTCTCAAAACTGGTTAAAATGAAAGGAAATTTACAGCAGAGGTACCGAGAGGTACTTATTCAACTCCACAGAGCTGTACAGACACATACAGTCATTCCCAGGCTTACCAGAGCTCCATTAAGGTCCCACACCACACGTACGGATCGCCACTGGGCTCGGGAAAAGTAGCCACCAAAACCAGACCACTCAAGTCTAGCTGATTTTAAGTGTGGAATTAGATAGTTTATTCATGTAGCTGTGTGTCCTGGGTGAAAAATCGAATCTGCTGACATGGGCGATAAGACCGGTTTCCTCAGACTGGGTCACATATAAAGAACATGTAGTCATGGTAACAGATACACACCGTAGCTCAAAATTATGAAGAACATATACAGCTGTGAAAGATACCTTAGCAATGACAAATCCAGCACCAATCCAGGTGCTGTCTTGGTGTCTTGGTGCTGTCTTGGTGTTGTACGCACCAATTATAAGAGAAATATGAAATATATTTCAAATAAAAGAGAAAATATATTTCAAATAAAAGAGAAATATTAATAGTAGTAGTTAATGTAGTAGTAGTAGTGTCTTCTTGTCTCTAGTAGTCTCTGATGGTCTCTCATAGTCTCTCATAGTCTCTCATGGTCTCTCATGGTCTCTCATAGTCTCTGATGGTCTCTGATAGTCTCTCATAGTCTCTGATGGTCTCTCATAGTCTCTGATGGTCTCTCATAGTCTCTCATGGTCTCTCATGTTCTACACTGCCGACAGTACATACTTTCTAATTATCATTTTTATTACTATTTGCTATTTACACAATGTGGAGACCTCGTGCAAGTTGTATACATAAGATTAGTAAACTTCAGAAAAAAAATTATTTTTAGCTATTCAGTGTGATAAAATTGTTGACGAATGTATACCATTTTTTGAACACATTGTCATTATGTGCATTGAATTGACAGGTTTTGCTTTTATTTTTTTCTAGCATATGACTTGATATCATCCTAATGCATAGTGTTCGTCTGAGACATCATTACTCTGTAGCTACTCCCATTCAATGACGCCTGATGATGAGACTACTCAGTTGATCAGCTCTAATAGCTGGCTGCATTTTCATGTTGATATGTAGTCATAAGGGGATTGAGTGAACCAGCTGTAGCTACCTCGTACCTATAGTACCATTTTGAGTGGTACATTTTTTTCCAGTCAGTTATATTTCTTTTCCATTTTGTTTCATTTTATTGTTGTATTGTGTAATGTACAATCTATTTGTAGCTACACAGCATATGTAATTTGTAAATTGCATGAGTATAGTAACAGGAGCTTATAAGCGCCTAAGGCTCAAATTAGCCTTCGGCGCTTATAAGCTCCTGGTAGTAAACGGCGCACTCTACCCTGTGAAACGAGAGGTGAACTACTCTCATAGGTGTCTCGTCTACAGACCCATCATCCTAGGTGGTATAAAATCTATTAGAAGGGATCTAAATGCCGAGCTCTGTGCCTAAAGGGCGCTTATAATGGATAAGCTAAGCGCCACCCTCACAGGGAATTGTATTGGTTGCCGATTGCGAAGACAGGAGGACGAGACTAGAAGTGGACCTCAACACTATGCCTTATCAGGTCTGTAGTAATTAAGGTGGTACTTGACCCCATCACGCCTGGGTGATTTATGGTGGGGAATAATCATAAATTCGCTTTAAATAGAAATAGTTGTTGAGCTCTGGAGACGTTAAGTGAAATTGGAAGTCTTGCTGTGTACTATACATGTGTAAGCAGAATCCGTTTGCTCATCCCCTAATGGGTATATCATGTGTATTGTTGATATGAGCAATATACACCATCCGCAGCAGAACCCCCATTAAATATTGTATTGTGTTTGAAACTATTATTTGAAAGTAATATTTACATTATACAAAATGTCGGATTATTATTACGTGTGTCCCTTAATCCAAAGGATTGTTCGGGTCAAGGTGTTTCTTCCATTTTTTGGATGGCACTGCACAGTTGCTCCTGGTGTTTGGCCGTTGTTTCCCTTCATCGTCGCCCTCGCTCTCACTACTGTCACCTGCAACAATCATACCATTTAACGATTTTATGCAGGCTTGGCACACACCCTGTTGGACATCTTCATAGATAGGATTGCTTGGTTGTGTGAATGCACTGGTCCCTCCCGTTTTCAATGCACTGACCCCTCCTGTGATAGTTTGTGGTAATTATATACCTCCAGTGACCTATCCAGCGCTTACCATTACTGCCCATTGTCAGTACAGATCCATTACCATACTGTGTAGCGGGAGGGGTAGTGGGTCTTCTCGGGACCTCCACAATTGTAGCTGTGTTGAGAAACATGCAACAGTCCACCAAAACAGTCGTACACAAACCATCATTGGCTGCCAGTGAAAGGCTTTCCGGCAACACGTCCTCCCATATTACTGTGCTTTTCCGTGAACGGGAGTTTAGGCCTCTTTTAATCAAGCACCTTGTGCTTTGTTTAGGCACAAAGTCCCGTGCTACATGTGTGCCTCCACTCTTGCTATTCCTCACTGCTTCCCTGATATCTGCTGGGCTGCTGGTCAATATACCCGACATATCATCCAGGCAGACGGCAATTGCCTTCCTCCCCTGAAACGTTATCCCCGTTCTGAGGCTCTGCAGCACCTACACGGGGAATAATATGTAGCCACACGCTTAATCAAAGGGCCAGTGTGCTTACCACGTGCATCCCAGCATTGGCTTTTTTTTCGATGGCCCACTCTATGGCCTCCTCTACCGTGTTTCGCACTATTTCCTCACTGGCATCACCCCTGTCCTGTGTCGGCTCCTTAAGAGGGGATGGGTTTAGTATGGGTAGTACCCTTTCTTCTATGAATTGTTCAAGTTCTTCTTTTAGGTAACCAAATCTGCTCTCATCAGCCAACTGCGTAGTGAAAGCAACAAGGGTGAGTCAGTGCGTACATTTGCTAATTAATTCAATTTCCCAACACTCACGTTCAGTTGGTACATTTACAGGCCATAACCCTACCTTTTCTGCAAAGTATAAACAGACTGTATATCCTGTCACAAGCCTGGGGTCCACTCCTGGCAGCCTCTGAATTGTCCTATTGAAGAGGTCCCCCTGGAGATATGCCTTTTCCTCTTTAAGTTTGTTTTCAAGGCTTATTGCCCAACCCACTGCCGATGACACGGTTTTACATTTGGCAGCCATGTCGTTGAATGCCCTTGTCTCTTGATCGTTAACAGGCCCCACGGCTGGTTTCTCAAATGGGACCAGTAGTGCTCTGGAACTGTACCTATGTCATACGTAAGCATAGATACAGCCTATTTGGAAGTTTACAAACCTCCTTATGCTGGAGACATTAAAATTGCAGCACAAAAGTGGAATGGAACGTGGCCTGTGTAGACCTGTACGTAGGTTCCCGGTCAGTTTACCATTGCACAATTGTATCAACATGTCCCCAATATCTTCCATTCTTTTTGGGTCATCAAGAGCAAATGGCAGACTGGATTTTTGTATCCTCTCCAGACAGAGGCTGTCTGATGTGCCCTTTGTCTTCATCAGGTGGCTTACTTCCTTTTGTCCAAATATGGACAGGGCACATTGTATAGCCGTGGACTTTCCTGTGCACATACAGTCATACACGAGTTCACGTAACACTCAAATTTACAAGTACGGACATCCACAAATGGCAACAGCAAATGATCAAACACAATGCATACCGGTCTCCGTCTCTCCAAACAAAAAGGGGATGAGGCAGGAGCCGTTCAGTTCCAATACAGTGTCATAATGCATTGCCATTATGCCTGCCGCAATGGAGAACACCCCTTGGGTGACAAATTAATAGTGCCATACTCATTATCATGCCTACCTGCAACAAAGTTGTGCTTAAAAACTCCCTTCATGGACTCCAACAGTTGGTTGAGAGCCACACTTGACTCCAGTGGCATAGTGATATCACTCTTCAGTGTTAGGGACAAATTTGCAGCCCTTCCCGGAGCCAATTCAATGTTTGGTCCCCCGATTGGCTGCCAAGCATACTTTGACTCACATAGTGGAACCTGCACGCCTGAACTGTCTATGTGCACCTCAGGACTGAGAACCCATATAGTATTCCCATCGCTGGCAGGTTGTTTCCCTACACATGTCAGCCCTTCTTTGACCCTGTTTTGGTCACTAAAAGGAAATGATTTTTCTAGGTAAGTGTGGAATTCAGTTAGTTCCCTCTCAGATAGTGCACATGCCAGGCCACCACTTTTGAAGGTTGTCCTTAGTTCTTGAATGAAACGTTGCTTGTACAGCAGACTCTCCGTGGTGTAGTAGCATAACCTGTCAACAAAAAATTTATATAATTATACAACCAAGTACTAAGAATAACAAGAAATGCGGTCGCGATTTCGTCATAAATAAATAATGTTTGAGGAAACTACAAGGCCTAGTGCTTCAATGGTGGTTGTGCTTGGTTGTATGTGCTGTGAGCCTAGTAATAACAGTAATAATAATATAAATAAAAACAAAAATTTAAATAAACAGGGTCCATTAGCATTTGCCTTGGTAAATGTAAACCCTTAGTGGATGCTAAGCCTAAGGGTAACCTTTCAAAGAAAACACTAGCTCTGTAAATACAGTATTGTAACCATGGAACCTGGTTAGAATTACCTCTCCCTGCCATCTAATTTTCTCTTCAGTGTCACAAAGTAACCGGTATGTGCGCCAGCTTCTACAAACACCTCGAGCTTTATGGTGAAGTTAGATTTGGGCTTGTAGTCTCCCTTGCTATTGACAGTCCCAAATGTCACAGTCTCATCATCTACCTTGAACAACTATTGACAGAAAACATTAAATGACTACCACCATCTGTTATAGCTTAACCTGTTTTTCAACACCTGCTTCGGTTGAGCTGTTGTGAGTTTGTTCATTTTCAACACTGCTAGTGCTTGGCTCCATCTCCTGGCCTTTCCCTTATTCTTCAGTTCCACTGTACACTGTTTATCACACCAGATATAGTGACTACAAATGCTTCACATAGCCCTATTTATACCACATCCATCCAGTGGATTTAATGAGGCCCTATAATTATATGTATAACATCACTGAGCATGAATTCATTGTCACCTGTATAGTACAATGTGGTGCTAATAATTGTCCTGTTAATATTGATGACCAATCCAGGCATACAATGGTTTGGACATGTGGAAACCCTACACTTGCCTCACATTGAGTCGTCGACAAGACTAGCTGTAATCCAACGAGTGGACCACTTCACAGAGGAACAATTCTGTGCTAAGGTAGCTGACCGGATGTGGTCGTGCATGTCGACTAAAAGTCGTTCTCTCTCACTAGAAATTGTCCCACTAACTGCAGACCAGCCATCAACAGGAGTGTTTGTAAGTGTTGATTAATGTGCACATAACACATATCATTTTTAGTTATCGATGAGACTAGCTGTCATCCAGTCAGTGGATCACTTCACTGAGGAGCACATCTGTGCTAAGGTATCAGACTAGATGTAATGGTGTGTGTGTTTGTTTGTGTGCATGTATGTGTGTGTGTGTGTGTAGTGTGTGTGTGTGTGTGTGTGTGAAATTAAGTAGTTGTCTGTCACTAGAAATTGTCCCACTAACTGCAGACCAGCCATCGACAGGAGTGTTTGTAAGTGTTGATTAATGTGCACATAACACATATCATTTTTAGTTATCGATGAGACTAGCTGTCATCCAGTCAGTGGATCACTTCACTGAGGAGCACATCTGTGCTAAGGTATCAGACTAGATGTAATGGTGTGTGTGTTTGTTTGTGTGCATGTATGTATGTGTGTGTGTGTGTGTGTGTGTAGTGTGTGTGTGTGTGTGTGTGTGGAATTAAGTAGTTGTCTGTCACTAGAAATTGTCACACTAACAGCAGACCCCCAGAACAATGTGGACAAAGGTATGGCACTGACAGCATTTTTTTTTTGGAAGTGTTGATTAATGTGTGTATAACATCACTGAACATGAATTCCATGTCCAATGTATAGTACAATGTGGTGCTAATAATGGTCCTTTTAATATTGATGACCAATACAGACACACAATGGTTTGGACATGTGGAAACCCGGTCAGGTATCAGCTACACTTGCCTCACATTGAGTCGTCGACAAGACTAGCTGTAATCCAACGAGTGGACCAATTCACAAGAGGAACAATTCTGTGCTAAGGTATCTGACCGGATGTGGTCGTGCGTGTCCACTAAAAGTCGTTCTCTCTCACTAGAAATTGTCCCACTAACTGCAGACCAGCCATCGACAGGAGTGTTTGTAAGTGTTGATTAATGTGCACATAACACATATCATTTTTAGTTATCGATGAGACTAGCTGTCATCCAGTCAGTGGATCACTTCACTGAGGAGCACATCTGTGCTAAGGTATCAGACTAGATGTAATGGTGTGTGTGTTTGTTTGTGTGCATGTATGTATGTGTGTGTGTGTGTGTGTGTGTGTGTAGTGTGTGTGTGTGTGTGTGTGGAATTAAGTAGTTGTCTGTCACTAGAAATTGTCACACTAACAGCAGACCCCCAGAACAATGTGGACAAAGGTATGGCACTGACAGCATTTTTTTTTTGGAAGTGTTGATTAATGTGTGTATAACATCACTGAACATGAATTCCATGTCCAATGTATAGTACAATGTGGTGCTAATAATGGTCCTTTTAATATTGATGACCAATACAGGCACACAATGGTTTGGACATGTGGAAACCCGGTCAGGTATCAGCTACACTTGCCTCACATTGAGTCGTCGACAAGACTAGCTGTAATCCAACGAGTGGACCAATTCACAAGAGGAACAATTCTGTGCTAAGGTATCTGACCGGATGTGGTCGTGCGTGTCCACTAAAAGTCGTTCTCTCTCACTAGAAATTGTCCCACTAACTGCAGACCAGCCATCGACAGGAGTGTTTGTTAGTGTTGATTGTCATCCAACCAGTGGACCACTTTACAGGACTTATTCTTGATTGTAGTTATTCATTTGGTAGCAGACCCATGGTAGCTAGCTGGTACTATACTATTCAGTCGTGTCAATTTTTTTTGATTTATCAGTATGCTTGTCATGGATTTAGTTTCATATGTCACTTAATGATGTTGAGTTCATTTGGGCGTCCATTGTGTGTGTGCATGCGTGCGTATGTACAACTTTCAGTGCAATATCAAACGTTTGTATAGAGAGCATGTGGATGACAATTTATTGAGAAATGTTAAATCTAACTTAGCATTAGGTGAGAAATGTTATTGAGTCAACAGATATTATTTTGGGTACATTTTAAAAATAAGTGGGCGTATATTGTGGTCACATCAATACCTCAAATTTAGGAGAAATTACATATTAATGTTCATACTTTTTATAAGTTTATGTATGGTTGGTGGTTCTATATTACTGCGAGTGATCGAAAAAAACATGTGATCAGCAAAACAACTTGTAATGGTACATTGAATTTAACAAATATTGTGTTATGATATGTAACCATTCCTTCTGCCAACAGAAACATCCCACAACCCATAAATTAATCAGGTGTGCCACACATACATCTACTATGTCACGACATTAATTTTACCATGTGTGGGTGTTCCTAATAATATAACCAGTGGTTTTCAAAGCAATGTTATGTAATTCTCAACTTACATGCTTATCCAATTTAGGAAGCCAGGTAAGCCACACTACTTCAAACAGTCTTTGTTATATCAAATATTGGCTTTGTTTAGTCAAGTCTCCACGCATCATTTAAGCCATTTCTGT
Source organism: Dysidea avara (assembly GCF_963678975.1). NCBI lineage: Eukaryota > Metazoa > Porifera > Demospongiae > Dictyoceratida > Dysideidae > Dysidea > Dysidea avara. Next base: position 26,239,506 of record NC_089279.1, on the reverse strand, counting down.
ATGTGCCACATATTTCTCTTACGTGAAGTCTTTGCAGCTTTAAATTTATTTGATGACCCTTTACCAAAGCAGCTGCAGATTGATCACAATATGTACATAGACAATTTCAACTATCAAATCTGTGTCTGTCACATTGTGTACGTTTTATATGACTTTAATTCCATATTAATGTACAATGACAACAATATTATTATCATCATTATTATGCATCCAGGAATGCCACTGAGAATATAATTTGAAGCAGCATGATGGCTTAGGTGAAGCATCCAAGTGATCAAGAGACTAAATATACAACCTGGCTGAACATGCACTTGACATAATGACACCTTGATTCAACAGTCTTAATGCATATAAACTATAATTGACTAAAGGCTCCACATTGCTCATGCCTTGTGGCTATATATAGAGATATAAGCCATTACTAAACTCTGAGTATTTATACAATAGATTGATAGAACAGTACTGGAACTAAAATAATTACACTGTTGGCAATGATTATTCCAATTCCAGTTCTAGAACTGGGACTATACTTTTGATTAATTCAAAACTGGAACTAGAACTGGGACCAAAAATGAAATTTGTCGAATACTGGAACTAATACTGGTCAAAATTAATACATTTCTCAACAATAAAATGTGACCGTGCCTGCAAAAACAGGACACGTGGGCATAATAAATTTGCCACTTTCTATATCTTTGATGACTCATACTTTCTTCTGTCAGTTGGCTATAGCAGCAGTGCAAATTTCATTGCTTACTGTGAATTTAACTGGCCATGTAATGCTAGTTAAAGAATGAAAATATTCTCATCCAGCACTGAGATATGTTTTATTTTGTGACGAGGTGTAGTTTGTGCCCACATGGCCGGTTTTTGCAGGCCTGGTAATAAATATTCCTTACATCACCAGAGTTAATCCAATTATTACAATTTGTGATGTCATATACATATATTTTTAATCACCTTCTCCCCAATTAAAAAATATACTCTGTGAATGGAACTGTAATTTACACGTTATAGTGATGCTTTTGGTCATGTTGACATCATCAGTAGCTTTTTTTTCTATATAAACAGATCAATTCAGGGTATAACATTATAAACTACGTATTCTACAAATAATCACTATGAATAGTTTGATCTTTTTGCTTATTCTGGCCAGCCACGCTAAACTTGTAACAGGAGTGTATTTCAAGACTGAGTGGACCACGTATATTCAGTTGATTATAGCATGCCATGACAAAAATACTGTGAGACCATATATAATAAGTCCAAGTCAATTTTCTGATGCTTTATTGGAAATATATAGCAGTGCTAACAGCAACTCAATGTCGACATCTGATGATATTAACTCTCCTGAGAGTAAGGTAAAGACTTGTGTATAAAACATGTGATGATATTTTATTTATATATTTAATATATTGACAGGATGCAGATGTATTCCTTGACTGTGACTTACCTGGAGTGATTATTTGGGATCCCATTTTACAGTTTCCAGATATTTACATTGATTATAAAGATTCAGTGCCTTGCAGTGAAACTGACTGTTACCAGGTTATGAAGTTTCTAACATGGCAGGATGGTTCACAACAGAGGTACAACCCGAGACGTCTATATGGTACTGATGGCTTTGTGTTGTTGGTATGTAAAATCTATAGATGCCCCAATGGCCATTTAATAGCAACAAATGACCCTCGTTTCCTTCTTAAATTTAAAAAAAGAAGTACAATACCATTCTTTCTTCTACACAGATCTGGTGTTACCCGTGAACTACAGTATGAAATTTTCCATCATTGTACACTGGGTATTTCATTTGCAGATATATCAAAGCTCCTATCGTGGTCTTTGCAGACTTCTTGGATTAGAAAGATTTCAAGTAAGCTTTCTCAAGGCCAACGTTCAATCAAATCTTCAGAATTTAATGATGCTCTCGTGGCACCAATGAGCAATGATCTCATTATAAATTCATTTGTTATAACCTACAATGAAATTAAGGACTTTTTAAATGTCCAAATGTCTGAGATTCGAGGTGAAAAGTTAAGTTGTGATCACACGTTCAAACTGGTTTCGCACATAGGAATATATCGCAATGGAAAATGGGTTCCACAATATGACTCACTTTTCATAATGCAAAATGAGCATGGCAAAGTGTTATACTGGCAGCTGACAATGGGGACTGCATATTCTGCAATTCGTGATGGCATTGAGAATGTAAAATGTAGAAACGATATTAAAATGATCGTGATAGATAACTGCTGCATGTGGAAAAACATGTTAAGTGGAAGTCTTGGTAGCTGTGTTATCGTCAAGCTGGACCTCTTTCATGCTGTTAAAAGGATATCAACAGCAATATCTAAGAAACATCCTTATTTTTATCAAGCCTTGCAAGATTTTCGCTTGGTATTCAGATCATGTGGTGATAATGGTGTAATCAGAAAAATGCCAACACCACCTCCTGACAAATTGATCAAAAACTTGCAGATGTATTTGAATAAGTGGAGTGATATATGCGACCATGATTCAAATCCTGTATTAACAGCAGCAGTGCTAAAAGAAATAAACAATGTAAAAATTCATATCAGTAGGGGGTGTCTAAGTGGAATACCTCCTCACTTTGGTACAAATAGGAATGAAAACTTACATAGATCATTAAATTCAAGATTCTCTGGAAGTCGCATAGGTGTAGAAGTAGCTGTGGCATTGATAGCAGTGTTTTTTCACATGTGGAATAGCAGGCGTGATGGAAATGAAACATGTACTTTAGCACAATATCTGATGTCTGATTTTAGCACAAAGAGTGATACATTAACCCCTTGTGAAGTTCCAAAATTTGGTATTGGAGTTTCTTCCAGACGGCTGTATTCAATTGACAATGTAACACATGCAGGAAAACACTCACATGGAAACACATGGGATGCTTTGCAGTCAGTAGATCAACATTTAAGCACCCCGAATTGTGAATGGCTGAATGAAGATATGGCATATATGGTGTTGCACAATGCACTTAGCCTATTACACTCAGAAGAAGTATTGAACAACATGTCCATTTCACATGCACCTGTTACACGGATGATACCTTTCCATGACGAGTGTGTGACTATGCATACAAGACAAGAAAGAATAGTACCAGATGAACTTGGAGATTCCAGATTAAAAAATATATTACAATCATTCGGGTTGACAACTTGTGAGGTTCCTATGAATGGAGACTGCCTATTCTCGTCTGTGATCCTTCACCTTAATCAGATATTTCAGACAAATTCAAACACATGCCTAATAGAGCAATTGCACTCTACAGGAATAACACCTAGAAAACTGGATGTAAATTTAATCAGAAATTTAATGGTAGATGAATGGGTCGCCAATCAACAAGAATACCTACCATTTCTAGAGCATAGCGAACAATTTGAGGAAGAGGCTGCTAAATACAGAGAAAGTGGCATGTATACTACTGCACTAGGGGATGCAATGCTATTGGGACTCAGTAATGTACTTCATCTACAGTTAATAGTGTTTACTTCAATACCGAGTTGGCCCTATTTTACCATTAACCCTGCAGGTGCAATTTCTTCCAAGGAGCCTTTATGTTTGGCCTACAACCATGAAGGAAGTGGACACTATTGTCTAGCAGTGAAATTAGGAGATGATAGCAGCGAATATGACGTTGATATACAACCTTCTAATGACAAAGGAAATGCGAAAATTAACACTTGTAGATGTGGTCGTGGGAGGAATGCTAGTGATATGGGTCGTGTTAATTGTACACATTCTACCCATTACTCATCGCGATGTCCTTGCCTCAAGGCCCAGTTGTCATGCACAGACAACTGCAGATGTTTAAATTGTGGCAATGGAAATGACACCGTTGAATCAGATAAAGATTCACAATTGATTGAAAAAAGAAGAAAAAGACCCAGACACATGGAACAAGAATTCGTTAAAAAGGAAGGCTGGAAGTTCATGAAAAAGCATAATGAACAAACAATAAGCGGATTTTGGACAAAACACGAACATTATGTATTTGTGGCTTCGGTAGATGCATTAAGAAAGGATAGTACAAAACTGACTGCCTCCGATGTGCTAGAATTGTATAAATTCATTCAACAAATTATAGATCGAGATCGAATAAATGTTGTTTTGTCAAACAAGACACAATCCCAGGTAAATGGTAAATTATGTCAGTATAAAAAAGAAGATGATGTTTACAAGACTTGTGGAAAAGCAAATTATCTGCCATGACAGATACAACACTACATACATAATATATATTTGTATTTTATTACATTGCTTAATGTGACATTATTGAAAAAAAAAAAAAAAGATTCACTTTACATTTATTACAAGTACTCAACTTTAATCTTTACTGCCATCAATATGCAATGTTGTTTTACACCAATGTTGTTTTATATTGTTTTCTATGAATAGATATGCTTGGGTGTCTCTGGTTGTACTGTTTATGCGTAAGTTGTAACAAAGCTAGACCATTACATCCACTGCGCATCTATTGTATGACGTAATACGTTCATAGCACCTCTATTGTATGAAATGGCGCAAGCCGCGCCGCTGTAATTGAAGGAATGGTGACAGAGAACCATAGCAATGCGTATGGGGTGGACTTAACACCCCACAACTTGACTATTACTGATTAGAAAAGAAATGGGCGCTTTATGTTGCAAATTGTGCAATTCCGGCAGGTTCAAGTGAGCAGTATTGTACATGTAGCTACAGTAGATATCTGTTTAATTCACTTGGGTTAGCTATAGCAATTTGCGAGTTTAGGAATAATGGATGTAATAATTTCTATTATTTCATGTTAATGTTTAAGAAACAGTGCTAAATTAAGTTACCACAATATCTAATACCAGCAACAAAACCATTGAGCTAACAAATTCTATACTAATGTCTATTGATATCTTTATGTAGCACCACCGATGATATTTCAGACACTGTACAATATGTGTCACCCAAACAATGCACAGGTGTGGTTGTGTGTGTGTGTGTGTGTGTGTGTGTGTGTGTGTGTGTGTGTGTGTGTGTGTGTGTGTGTGTGTGTGTGTGTGTGTGTGTGTGTGTGTGTGTGTGTGTGTGTGTGTGTGTGTGTGTGTGTGTGTGTGTGTGTGTGTGTGTGTGTGTGTGTGTGTGTGTGTGTGTGTGTGTGTGTGTGTGTGTGTGTGTGTGTGTGTGTGTGTGTGTGTGTGTGTGTGTGTGTGTGTGTGTGTGTGTGTGTGTGTGTGTGTGTGTGTGTGTGTGACCAAGAAATGGTGGCGTGATGGGATGATTTGAAGGCCATAGCTGATTTGCTCTTTGCCAAGATGGAATCAAATGGTCAAAACTTTGTAATGCATCTGTTGTAGCTCAGCCAAGAGACCAGAACACCTGTGCTGCTAATTCTCTCTCACAGGGAAGTGTTTTTAACTGTTTGTGTGGTCGACAGTTCCGCCGCCAAGGGATTTGACATGACATCGTCATTCATGTAGAACTTAAAGCTTGTCACTGGTCCTTACTTAGGACCCTGCTATCACTGGATTCACATTCAGTGGGCAGCATCAATAGGTGTGTGTCTATGCGCTGTACACACAAGAGACAGGAGAACTAGATAGCTATAAAAGCCACATGTTCAAAAGCTTAATTATCTGATGCCAGGTCTGGGTAATTATATATTGCTGTTTTTATATTGGTACTTATATATTGCTGTTTTTATATTGGCTCGGAACTACTATCAAGCTGCATATTGGGTACCTGTGCATAATATACCTGATATCATGGTGTCATCAAAGGTAACAGCATTCACTGTAAGGATGGGTTTTATGTGGTATCAACTGAAACATCAAATATCATTGAAATGCCATATGTCTCACTTAGGGGTGTTGGGGTTTGTTTTAGTCCCACGACTTGTAACCCTTTGTCAAAATCATACTCAAGTTTCTGAGTAGTGTGGACACGTAGCTATTTCAGTGGTGGTTCATTGGGTGGGAAAATTGTGTTTAAAAACTGTCTTCCTTTTTTAAAATGCTTTTGTTGGTATGCGTGTATACAAATGTGCCTGGTTATGTGAATACATACTTGTGTGTGTTCCAAAATTAAGCTTTACTAGCAAACTAAAACCATAAAAAAAAATGTCTGAGCAAAGTGTATTGTTTGATTGCATAATCATGTTAATTTTTTTTATAGGCACAACCAAATTAAATACAGTGCCTACAATGGCAGTACAATGCACTGAAGACTAGCAAAAAAAATGTAACATAGTAAGTGACAACTGTCTAATTAAGATGTATACATAAAAAAAAACATACACACAAAATACCAAAAACAGGGTATGATGACACTATTTAGTCCCTGATAAACTATATGGATCATACTTTGATAACAGAACACTTTGTAATTGTACCAAGAGTTATGAAAGATGAGAGCTGTGTCTAGCCCCTGTGCAGGGCATCAAAGGCTACAACCAGAACATTTCTGTACATTGTCAATGCTGATGGACCAAATCAACACATTAGGAGGTGTTTTATCTGAGTACCCTTTGATACTTGATGCATAGAAACCCAACTATATTAACACCCACTTTGAAAATTCAAGGGGAAAACCAATGGACTTATAACTTTCATTTTTGATGACTCCTATTACCAAAAGTCTAAAGTATTATTTCTTAGATAGTTTGTTAGGGAGGAATGGGCACCGAAATTTAACCTGTTCGCTACTCAAAAATGTTGGTCATCAGTAGTGAAAATATAACAGAACACAAGTGGCAAATTTATTTATAAAGTTATGGAAAAAGAGGAGTTTTGAAAAGGTATACTAACCCTAAATGCGCAGTCACTGCACAAACTGGTCAAAGAAATGCTCTGGTCATCAACTCATTACCCTGTTACTGATTACTTGCCCTGTCGCAACTTAATTTTGTTGCTTCACTATATGTTTCCACGCAACCCAGCTTTAAAGCAAGCCAACTGAGGGAGGATGGAGGTGATAAATTTCACAATTAACAGACAACAGGCTTGTGGTATAGTGAATGGCATGGTTTGATTATAATGTGTGGTATGGTTGCCAGTAAGCTAGAGGGGTAATACCATGTCTATTGTATTCAGTTTTTATCCACAGGTTAACCATTTATATATATTCAGTTACTTCATACTATAATTTTTCTTTTTTATTAGCAACAGCTTGATGATTCTATGGCATGATTAACCACTATAATGATTGAAAATGATTGAAGAGAACTACACGACATTGAGGAAAGGTAAACTACATGTATAATAATTTTAACAATTCTATATTATTAAATGGCAACTTAAGTAAAAAATTATTTGTTAAATCTTCAACATAATATCTACATAACGTACACTGGGTTTTCTAGGAAGGGACAAAGGGGGTACACACCCAAAGGCATGCTTTGCCAACAGTCAATAGTATGTTGATGCTCATATGGACATAGGGATGACAGAAAGACTTAGTAGCCTCAATAATTTCTTGTTGCGTATAGTGTAGAAGTTCATGGAAAAAAAATAAAACTCTGTTTCCGTTCCTGTTAATACATGGTGTGTGACGATGAGTTAGGCATTGTTGTAAAATGTATTGGACAAGGCAACTTCACAGAAATTGTCATCCACATGCTCTATATACACACGTTTGATATTGCACTGAAAGTTGGACATACGCACGCACGCACGCACACACACAATGGACGCCCAAATGAACTCAACATCATTAAGTGACATATGAAACTAAATCCATGACAAGCATACTGATAACCGAGGATTCATCAAAAAAAATTGACACGACTGAATAGTATAGTACCAGCTAGCTACCATGGGTCTGCCATCACTTTAAGCAGTCAAGTTACCAAATGAATAACTACAATCAAGAATAAGTCCTGTAAAGTGGTCCACTGGTTGGATGACAATCAACACTAACAAACACTCCTGTCGATGGCTGGTCTGCAGTTAGTGGAACAATTTCTAGTGAGAGAGAACGACTTTTAGTTGACACACATGACCACATCCGGTCAGATACATTAGCACAGAATTGTTCCTCTTGTGAATTGGTCCACTCGTTGGATTACAGCTAGTCTTGTCGACGACTCAATATGAGGCAAGTATAGGGTTTCCACATGTCCAAACCATTGTGTGCCTGTATTGGTCATCAATATTAACAGGACCATTATTAGCACCACATTGTACTATACATTGGACATGGAATTCATGTTCAGTGATGTTATACACACATTAATCAACACTTCCAAAAAAAATGCAGTCAGTGCCATACCTTTGTCCACATTGTTCTGGGGGTCTGCTGTTAGTGTGACAATTTCTAGTGACAGACAACTACTTAGTTCCACACACACACACACACTACACACGCTACACACACTACACACACACACACACACACACACACACACACACACACACACACACACACACACACACACATACATACATGCACACAAACAAACACACACACCATTACATCTAGTCTGATACCTTAGCATAGATGTGCTCCTCAGTGAAGTGATCCACTGACTGGATGACAGCTATGGTACTATGGTACTATAGGTACGAGGTAGCTACAGCCGGTTCACTCGATCCCCTTATGACTACATATCAACATGAAAATGCAGCCAGCTATTAGAGTTGATCAACTGAGTAATCTCATCATCAGGCGTCATTGGATGGGAGTAGGTACAGAGTAATGATGTCTCAGACGAACACTATGCATTAGGATGATATCAAGTCATATGCTAGAAAAAAATAAAAGCAAAACCTGTCAATTCAATGCACATAATGACAATGTGTTCAAAAAATGGTATACATTCGTCAATAATTTTATCACACTGAATAGCTAAAAAAATTTTTTTTCTGCAGTTTACTAATCTTATGTATACAACTTGCACGAGGTCTCCACATTGTGTAATAGCAAATAGTAATAAAAATGATAATTAGAAAGTATGTACTGTCGGCAGTGTAGAACATGAGAGACCATGAGAGACTATGAGAGACTATGAGAGACCATCAGAGACTATGAGAGACCATCAGAGACTATGAGAGACCATCAGAGACTATGAGAGACTATGAGAGACTATGAGAGACCATCAGAGACTATGAGAGACTATGAGAGACCATCAGAGACTATGAGAGACCATCAGAGACTATGAGAGACTATGAGAGGCCATCAGAGACTATGAGAGACCATCAGAGACTATGAGAGACTATGAGAGACTATGAGAGACCATCAGAGACTATGAGAGACCAACAGAGACTATGAGAGACCATCAGAGACTATGAGAGACTATCAGAGACTATCAGAGACCATCAGAGACTATGAGAGACCATCAGAGACTATGAGAGACTATGAGAGACCATCAGAGACTATGAGAGACCATCAGAGACTATGAGAGACCATCAGAGACTATGAGAGACTATGAGAGACCATCAGAGACTATGAGAGACCATCAGAGACTATCAGAGACTATCAGAGACTATCAGAGACCATGAGAGACTATCAGAGACTATGAGAGACCATCAGAGACTATGAGAGACCATCAGAGACTATGAGAGACCATCAGAGACCATGAGAGACTACTAGAGACAAGAAGACACTACTACTACTACATTAACTACTACTATTAATATTTCTCTTTTATTTGAAATATATTTAATATTTCTCTTATAATTGGTGCGTACAACACCAAGACAGCACCCAAATCCAGTAAAGAGCATTTACAACTGAAGCAGTGCTGCATCACATATTGAACAACAGGTGTTAGTTTCAGGAGCCAAACATCACATCAAACTTGGCAACCACTTTTCAACTCTAATTACCTTGCTGTTCAGTATGTCATCAGTCCACCAATGGACTTATAATTAAGTGTACTCTTAATCTGGTTTGTATGACCTGTATACAGATTTATAACTCTTGAAGTCTTATGGTCAGAGTACTGGAAGGAACTGAGGAATTGGGCAACTGGTGAACTGATGATAGAGCACCACAAAGTTATTCAAATAATTATGTGACTGCCTTTTTCCCGTGTTGTATATGCCAGCAAAAACTGATATAACACTTGACACCTTACACTGATTAGCTTGTTTTTAGTTTCAAAATGCAGCCAGATACTCAGTTTAGCTGCACTCATAGAAAATTTCAGACAACTTTATACCATGATTAAAAAGTTATGAAGCTATTTATTTAAAAACCAGTCACACATATATTGGCTAGTTAATTTCTAATATTAATTGCTCTTAGCTGACAATTAATATTGTGTAACATACCACTAGGTCACAGAATACCTGCTCTGTTTGGACTAAACTACAAGACTATACACAATGCCATAGAATGATGATGTACAATAATTATTATAGTAGGTCATCATTCCGTATACAATTGTGTGTATGTAATAAAACTTCTCTTATATTTCAGTGAACAGGCACCTGCAGTTTTTGGATTTTATATTTGTGACCAGGCCTGAGAAAATAGGGCATGTGGGCACAGACTACACCCTGTCACATAACAGGTCATATCTCAGTACTGGAACCAAATATTTGCATTCTATAACTTTCATCATAAAGCCAATTAAATGTTTACTAAGAGTGGAAAACTGCATTGCTATAACATAATAGTACAAAAAGTTATGAGTGATGAAAGTTTGAAAAAGTAGGCAAAAATCATGTGCCCACATGCCCTATTTTCGCAGGCCCAGTCACATTTATCACTTAATATGTTAGTTATTAATAGATAATTAATTGTTGGTTATTTCATCTGTATTTCATTTCAGGAATTCATTACATTTATAGTAGAGAACTAGTCTGCATGTCTCCATCATCCCACATTAATTGTCATGAAATTAATGTGAGCAGCAGCTACATGCATGCCCACACAAAATGCATGGCTAGTATATGTGTTCCTTAAAACATTGTATTTAATTTAGCTGCATATCATACAGTACGATATCATTTATAGAGTATGATGGCCGTGCTGTATATTAGAGACCAGCATTAAAGCTTGGTGTCCTGAAAATTTGCCTCTGAAATTGAATGGTTTCGTGGTACATGTTAAGTTGTGATCAGCCTCACAAAGAAGGAACAGGCAAAGTTATAAGCACTAAAGGTAGCCATATATAGGCTGGCTGCTGAGGACTTGTTAAATATGGTGGAAAGTATGAAAGCATTGACATATTGTGGGTATTTAGTAATTACAGGCTCACTTGCAGGTTACACACTGGAGTGAGCTCATAACTGCTTACTAAGCTGTACCATGTATATATTAAGCATTGTAATAATAGACATGTACACAAAATGGAAACTCATAATGATGGTGTACATGCAGCAGGTTCAAAAGTTAAATCAGTCAATCGTAGTCTCACAGCTTGTGGAGAGAACATTGTAAAATGCTGAAAGACTACTGCTAAAGAAATTGTTACTGAGAAAGCATGTAATTAAGAAATTGCACTGGTGGGGGCACTACTCGTAGCTATTTGCATTGAAAACGAAAATTATATATGTGCATACAAGCTGTAACAAAACAAGTTGCGCAGTTCTAACTTACATAAAAGTAATAAAACTGACATTCTTTAATAGTTTACATAGAATTTTATGTTAAGGTTAGAGTGTTTAATTTTTTTAAATAAACTCTAACAATTGATACATGCTCCTATTGTAGTGACTTTTCATTAAAAATCAAACCACTTCCCAAAAGAGGATTTTGGGTACGTCATTCTCTGCAGCTAATGGCACCAAATCTATCTTGATTACTCTTGAACAAGATAATTGCAAGATAATTGTGGTTGTTGTCATGGTAACGTGTGTACAGTTAAGTACAGATACATGAGCATAACCATGTACAAAAAAGATATGTGGTGTAGTTATAATCTAATCCAAAACAGCCAAGCTGTAAAAAAAAGTGTGCGGCCCTCAGAAAGGCTATGGTGAAAAAAGATGTGAAATCCAAGGTGGCGGCCAAGAAATGGCTGTGATGGTAGGTTAATGGTAAAAATTTTAATAACGACAATTCAGGTGAATTTTTGTGCCGCTTCACAAAATTTACCTAAATTGTCATTATTAAAATTTTTACCATTAACCTACCATCACAGCCATTTCTTGGCCGCCACCTTGGATTTCACATCTTTTTTCACCATAGCCTTTCTGAGGGCCGCACACTTTTTTTTACAGCTTGGCTGTTTTGGATTAGATTTCATTTCTTTTTGTATTTGTATACCCCAAAGCCGGCCTATGGCCAGCTTTGGGACTTTTTTAACCTATGTTTTTTTCTTTACTACAGGAAGAAGAAAAGATGAAGTAGATGTACTTTAAATATTTTATCAGTAAATGTACAAATTATATATGCTGTATAATACATATGTGACCGGATTTGCGAAAAGGGGTCTTCCACACACATCCAATTTGCCAACTTTGACAATTGTTAACTTCATATTGGAAAGAGCTATTGCCTTGAAATTTGGGCAGTGGTGAGCACCACTATATATAGCTGAATACATGGTGAAATTTTCAGGTTAATATGTTACTTGAACACTGAGTTATGGTCTCCAACGTTTATGGAATTGGATGTTTGTGGAAGACCCCTTTTCGCAAATCCGGTCACATATATTGATTACAGAAATCTCCATGGTGGTTTCTTTGTAACTGAACACTCTACAAGGTGACTTCTTCTAATTGTTCTCTCTACAGGGTGAATTGTTTGTAGCTGAACGATCTACAAGGTAACTTCTTCTAGCTGATCTCTCTACAGGGTGATGTGTTTATAGCTGAATTCTGTATAGGTGATTTGTTTGCAGCTGAGCTCTTTACAGAATGGTTTCTTTGTAGCTGAACTCTCTAAAAGGTAACTTCTTCTAACTGATCTTTCTACAGGGAAATTTGTTTCTGGCAGAATTTTCTACAGGGTGATTTCTTTGCAGCTGAACTCTCTACATGGTGGTTTCTTTGTAGCTGAACTCTCTACTAGGTAACTTCTTCTAACTGATCTTTCTACAGGGTGATTTGTTTGTAGCTGAACTATCTACAAGGTAATTTCTTCTAGCTGATCTCTCTACAGGGTGATTTGTTTGTAGCTGAAATCCCTACAAGGTAACTTCTTCTAGCTGATCTTTCTACAGGGCGATTTGTTTGTAGCTGAGTTCTCTACAGGGTGTTTGTTTGCAGCTGAATTGTCTACATGGTGGTTTCTTTATAGCTGAACTCTCTACAAGGTGACTTCTTCTAGCTGATCTCTCTACAGGGTGATTTGTTTGTAGCTGAACTCTCTACAGGTGATTTGTTTGTAGCTGAACTCTCTACAAGGCGATACTTCTAGGTGATCTCTCTACAGGATTCCTTGTTTCTAACTGAACTGTCAACAGGGTGATCTGTTCATAGCTGAACTTTCTACTGGGTGATATGTTTGCAGCTGAACTCTCTAAATGGTGGTTTCTTTGTAGCTGAACTCTCTACAATGTGACTTGTTTCTAGCTGATCTCTCTACAGGGTGACTTGTTTCTAGCTGAACTCTCTACAGGTGATTTGTTTGTAGCTGAACTCTCTACATGGTGGTTTCGTTGTAGCTGAACTCTCTACAAGGTAACTTCTTCTAGCTGATCTTTTTACACTGCATATTTGTTTGTAGCTGAGTTCTCTACAGGGTGATTTGTTTGCAGCTGAACTCTCTACATGGGAGTTTCATTGTAGCTGAACTCTCTACAATGTGACTTCTTCTAGCTGAACTCTCTACAGGGTGACTTGTTTCTAGCTGAACTCTCTACAGGTGATTTGTTTGCAGCTGAACTCTCTACATGGTGGTTTCTTTGTAGCTTAACTCTCTACAAGGTAACTTCTTCTAGCCGATCTTTCTACAAGGTGATTGAGTTTTTTGCAGCTGAACTCTTTACATGGTGGTTGCTTTGTAGCTGAACTCTCTAAAAGGTGACTTCTTCTAGCTGAACTCTCTACAGGATGATTTGTTTGCAGCTGAACTCTCTATGTGGTAGTTTCTTTGTAGCTGAACTCTGTACAATGTGACATCTTCTAGCTGAACTCTCTACAGGGTGACTTGTTTTTAGCTGATCTCTCTACAGGGTGACTTGTTTCTAGCTGAACTCTCTACAGGTGATTTGTTTGCAGCTGAACTCTCTACATGGTGGTTTCTTTGTAGCTGAACTCTCTACAAGGTAACTTCTTCTAGCTGATCTTTCTACAGGGTGATTTGTTTGTAGCTGAATTCTCTACAGGGTGATTTATTTGCACCTTAACTCTCTACAAGGTGACTTCTTCTAGCTGAACTCTCAACAGAGTGATTGATTTTTTTGCAGCTGAACTCTCTACATGGTGGTTTCTTTGTAACTGAACTCTCTACAGGGTGATTTGTTTGTAGCTGAACTCTCTACAGGGTGATCTGTTCATAGCTGAACTCCCTATAAGGTAACTTCTTCTAGCTAATCTTTCTACAGGGCGATTTGTTTGTAGCTGAGTTCTCTACAGGGTGATTTGTTTGCAGCTGAACTCTACAAGGTAGTTTCTTTGTAGCTCTACAATATGACTTCTTCTAGCTGAACTCTCTACAAGGTGACTTGTTTCTAGCTGATCTCTCTACAGCGTGACTTGTTTCTAGCTGAACTCTCTACAGGTGATTTGTTTGCAGCTGAACTCTCTACATGGTTTATTTCTTTGTAACTGAACTCCCTGCAAGGTGACTTCTTCTAGCTGATCTCTCTACAGGGAGATTTGTTTGTAGCTTAACTCTCTACAGGTGATTTGTTTGCAGCTGAACTCTCCACATGATGGTTTCTTTGTAGCTGAACTCTCTACAAGGTAATTTCTTCTAGCTGATCTCTCTACAGGCCGATTTGTTTGTAGCTGAACTCTCTACATGATGGTTTCTTTGTAGCTGAACTCTCTACAAGGTGATTTCTTCTAGCTGATCTTTCTACAGGGTGATTTGTTTGTAGTTGAACTCTCTACATGATAGTTTCTTTGTAGCTGAACTCTCTACAAGGCGATTTCTTCTATAGCTGATCTTTCTACAGGGTGATTTGTTTGTACCTGAACTATCTACATGATGGTTTCTTTGTAGCTGAACTCTCTACAAGGTAACTTCTTCTAGCTGATCTCTCTACAGGACAATTTGTTTGTATCTGAACTCTCACATGATTGTTTCTTTGAAGCTGAACTCTCTACAAGGTGATTTCTTCTAGCTGATCTTTCTACTGGGTGATTTGTTTGTAGCAGAACTCTCTACAAGGAAACTTCTTCTAGCTGATCTCTCTACAGGGAGATTTGTTTGTAGCTGAACTTTCTATACATGATTTGTTTGCGGCTGAATTCTCTACATGATGGTTTCTTTGTAGCTGAACTCTCTACAAGGTAACTTCTTCTAGCTGATCTCTTTACAGGGTGAATTGTTTGCAGCTGAACGATCTACAAGGTAACTTCTTCTAATTGATCTCTCTACAGGGTGATTTGTCTGTAGCTGAACTCTCTACAAGGAAACCTCTTTTAACTGAGCTCTGTACAGGGTGAATTGTTTGTAGCTGAACTATCTACAAGGTAACTTCTTCTAGCTGATCTCTCTACAGGGTGATTTGTTTGTAGCTGAATTCTGTATAGGTGATTTGTTTGCAGCTGAGCTCTTTACAGAATGGTTTCTTTGTAGCTGAACTCTCTACAAGGTAACTTCTTCTAGCTGATGTATCTACAGGGTCACTAGTTTGTAGCTGAATTCTCTACATGGTGGTTTCTTTGTAACTGAACTATCTACAAGGTGACATTTTCTAGCTGATCTTTCAACAGGGTGATTTGTTTGTAACTGAACTCTCTACAAGAAAACTTCTTCTAACTGATGTCTGAACAGGGTGAATTGTTTGTAGTTGAACTCTCTACAGGGTGATTTGTTTGTAGCTGATCTCTATACAGGTTACTTATTTCTAACTGATCTCTTGAATTCTGTTCAGGGTGACTGCTCTATTAGGATGACTGCTCTATTAGAGTATCTCGATCTCGCACTTGCTACACCAAGTTGGATTTCGTGTTATAACTCCGTGGCTTTAAGTCTGATTCTTCTACACCATTGAAGAGCCTTTCTAAGATGATAACTCCATCTGTACAGCGATTTTCAAAGCATTACCCCAAGTGGTTTATCTGGTAGGCGTGGCAAGCATAATAATAATAATAATAATAATAAAATATAATAATAAAAAATTAGCTAATCTCGATTGCGTAATTGTTACACACTGTTGCTTTTTTCGCTGTATCTTCCTGGTTTTTAGCTCGATTTCTTTCAAACCACAAAAGGTTTGAGGTTCAATAGATAACCTATTCACCCACCGATTTTCAGCTTCTTCCCATACGCGGTTTACCCTGTAGGCGTGACAACATATTGGTGTTATTTTTCGTGCATAATCGCTCATAACTCTTTGCCTGTTTATGGTATTCCAGCCAAAGTTGGTACCGAGATGCGCCTTTATACCCCCCTTCTGTGTGCCAAATTTCAAGGCAATCGGATAACGCGTTCGCGTTTTATAGCAGTTTTTGTAAGTGTGCGAAAAGAGGAAGAAAAATAAGAAGAAAAAAAAAAACGAAGAAACTAAGCCAATTTTGGAAGTCGCATATCTCAGGAATTCCTGAAGCGATTTCGCTCAAATTTGGAATGTGGAGTACTGAAGGTGGAAGGAATCTACACAGCAAAATTTGTCTTGTATCATCAAGGCAGCACAGAGCTACGGAGGTGCGAAAATTGCGTTTTGTTTCTTCCTGTCAATATACTCACGGGGTTGCGCGCCGGCTTCTTGGGCCGCACGACACACTACCGTGTGTCTTGATCAGAAACATGAAATTTAAATTTTTGGAGGTTAATGACTTGTTGCATTATAAGTGAGATAAACCTCAAACGTCCATATTTTTCCCCATTAGAGAATTTTGGATAACGTTGTTCCCCAGAAAATTCTGCATCTAATAATATCAACTTCATCTTGGCACCATTTTTTCTGGTTATGATCATTCTTTTACCTTCAACAACTGGATTATAGATCTACTTGTCTGCATTAAAATAAAGTATTGTTCAGTTTTCTATCATAATGGCTTTTGGAGTATTCTCTGCAGAACAGCCATAGAAAGGTGAATTCTTCACATTATCTCTTTACGCTTCAATAGAAATGTTGTATAGCTGCAGGTTTCAGGAAACCTTCTTAGAAGAACTGGGATATCCCAACAATAGTAAGTGCATGTTTGTGGTAGTATATAAACACATATATACATTCACACTACACACACACACACACACACACACACACACACACACACACACACACACACACACACACACACACACACACACACACACACACACACACACACACACACACACCAGACTTATGCATGCATAATATATGGCTACTCTGAATTACAAGCAATATAGTTATACTGATATAGCCACACTTGTACACACTGAAACAGATAGCGAAGTTATAAGAGTGGAACCAATAGAGATTAACTTTCATGATCTGTTAGGTAATGTTTACAACTATACAACAGTATACGGTATTAACATAACTTGTCCATTGAAAGGTAAAGTTTCTTAGATGGAGCTTTGAGAAATTAAAATGTAGAGCCACAAAGTCTGCATTATGTTTGCTGACAATGTTTACAATGCAGAAAGTTTATAATCATGCTCATGCATGTAGCTACTCACATTTCATACACTAATCTGGGCTAACAAAGATATAAGCACACTCCATATATGCTATATCAAGTGTGTGTGAATTAAAAATTTCTGAAATGATATAAGGGTAAAATAACCAACAGTTAATTAGTTTCCATCACCTTGTAGCTATCAAATAAATGATGAGATGTACTTGCAACACATAAACACTGCAGGTGTCAATAATAAGCATCAAAAGCATGTGTATTGCATGAGCTTACTTATAATCCATATATGGCATTGTGTTAAGCACAGAAAAATGATCGATACAATGAACAGTTCACAAACTATTTACCCTGTACCATGTGCAATTTCACAGGTTGCTCTGTGAACACTATCCCACTAGGGACTTGTGAGAAGGCTTAGAGCCTGTCAATACAGGAAGTCAGAAATATGTAACTAAAACATGAAGAATGACTTGATCCCCCAGCAACATGCAGTCTAGACATACGCCAAAGAAGCTACTCTGAGATCCTCTGCATTCAACCTGTACTTAAGCATCTTTGATTTAAAAAATAGTTCAGAAACAACTAAAATAGCTTCCCTTTTCATAAGCCTAGTATTTATAATGTAGACACAGAAGAACATAAGCGGCCATTGTATAGCAAGGTCACTCTTCAAAATGGTCAAATGCAATTTGAAATCACCCAAGTGAGAAAATGACACAGTAGTCCACTACTGTATTTTAATAATATAGTCTGTAATTTCCTCTGAAGTCCTCTTGTGAGTCACCTCCAGGTCAAGTTAATGTAATCAAGTGGGCTCATTAGACTGGATGATAACTTCATACTGGCATTCATGACAAAACCATAAACTGTAATCATTTCTATAATTACATATGTACATACAAACATAGATTATTGAGAGAGCATGCTGCAAAGAAACCTTATAGATATGATTGTGCAATGTGCTGCCGCATACTATTTGATAATATTTGCATGTCTCCACTTTTGCTGTTTAGTATGTCATGTCCCTGACCACATAAAAATTTGAATCGCATAACACAGCTTTAAATCAAGAAATAACGTCATTGCATACAGTACAGTAATCCATCACATATACTCCTAATAGCGTACATGCTGTCTAGAATGAGTTTGGTGATTGTGTGAGGACCAGGATACATGTGCTTGCATGCCAAAGGTATATTATAGTGTAATAGTGATTTATCATGTCCATGAAATACAAACTCTCACTGTATGATGATGCAAGTGTATTAAGTCTGTGTTCAAGAAAACAAAATATATTTACGTAGCTACACAGTTAAATTTGACAAAGATCAGCACCATTTATACCTCACACTATATAGCCATTTTATATTACCCCACATGAATATACTCTTTAATATCTACTACTGGATTATTGATAAACATGTAGAGCTTCACTAATATGCATAATTAATAGTCTCATTTTCTTATTGTGAATATCCTTTACAGTATAAAAATGTGTGGCCTTTAGTGCAATAAAACTATGTGTGTAACAACTAAGAAATAGCTTTCAAAGTTTGCATGTGTGCTAAAATGTTGAAACAGTGTATCAGTTTAGAATTTCTTGAAATTGTCTTCCAACAAAGTGGACACCATGTAATCTAGAACATCACCCTTAATAAGCCCTTCTCCCTGATGACCAGGATTCATGGCTTTCCAACATGTCTTGCCAGTCATCACATTGTCTAGTTCCACTGCTACTGGGTCATGACTGTCAGGGTAAGTTAGTATCTTCTTTATTGGATCAATTGACATTCCTTTAGCCATAAACTGGCCTGAAAACATATGATATAATATTTGTTATGCAGTCCATTAACATACACAACATACCCACAAGTCCATGCATTTCAGGGATGTCGTCATACTGAATATTCCAGTCTACATCAAGATGGCTGTCATGAAAGCTGACATCAAAGGTGGCAAATGGTTTAGTATATTCAACATGGACTTTAGGGTTACCCGTCTGTTTAGCAACACCTCGAGTAAATTTCACAGTCATTTTTCCCGTTTCATCAAAGACTACTTTGTGAATTTTAGCAGCAGCAAAATGTCCTTGGTTGACTAATATTACTTCTTGCTTGACAGAGTCAAACACTACACTATCAGATTTATTAGAATTTTTGGGAATGACAGCCAATTTTCCTATCCAAGTTGCATCTATCTCATCACCATGGCTGTCTATAAACAGAGCATTAATGATATAGTTGTGATTGTAGATCAAGTTGAAGACCAGTCCTGGGTATCCTTGTATAGAGTAACACAGTTTATCACCAGACGCCAATGGAACTGTGAAATGAGGATCTCCCATTACATTGTTCCCTGTGAAAAAGTTGGCACACCATTAAAACTACTAATTTCCATTGTATTGCTTATACTGACCTCCACATAATTTTTCAGTTACATCTTGCTCTAACTGCCGAATACCTGTACTGTCAAATCTGTCCCTAAAAACAAATGAAGGATCACTAGCTATGGCTCTAAGTTCATCTCTATCAATACCGCCACTAACACCAATAGCATACACCTGAAATAAATCAGCTGCATGCACTCTGTTGATAGCATCAGTCAGTTCTCCTTCTGGGTTAGTAGCCTTACCATCGGTGAGTACAATAGCAACATGAGGATGCTCAGACCTTATTCCTAGTGTACCATCTTGAGCACTATCAAGGAGAAGGTTTAAGGCACCAGCTGTATCAGTTCCATAAACAAGATTGTCACGGTCATAAGGTAAACCTGGATTAAGAGCAAGTAAAAGAGTATCCTTGTCAGTGTGTTGGAGTAAATTGAAGTGGATTCTTGAAGTAACATCAAATATTATTACTCCAACTCGACTTTTGTTTAAACCAATATCCAGTGAATCAGCTATCTGTTCAGTAAGTTCTCGTACAAGAGGAAAACGATCTGTTTGGATGCTTTTAGATCCATCAATTAAAAAAACCAGATCAATGCCTCCAGCGCAATCTGTAGATGAATGAGCACAATACATAAATTTGACACAAAAAATTATAACCACATACCCATAGCTGTGGGCTCCATGCATTGTACCTATTTGTGGAAAGCAAGCAATTACATAAAAGCATACAAAATTTGTTCCAACTCACATTAACAACAAGTAAGCACACCAGAATCACTATGAATAATGCCATGTCTGATAGTCAGCCACTGAACCACAAGTATATAGCACTACAATTGTAGCAGACACTCTTCACTAGTGTGAGTATGACAATATGCATGTGCTAAACCTCATGGCTTTTTATAGCAGCTATGGAGGCAATTAAGTGCACATAGTGTAACAAAGTATTACATGTTAAGCCCTTATACTTAATCTTGACTTAACAATTCTTAGAAATATAACTGTTCTTAGAAACTTTTATTACATATCTACACATGTTTGAAATTAGCTTGATCTTGCTAAATATGTCCACAAATACAATTTACTGAATAACGTGTATCTGTCACATTAGAAATGACTATAACATTATAGTTAAGGATATCGGATGCCAATTGTTAATGATGTCAATCATACTACAAGCAAGAACTTTGCACTATGTATAGGGTAGGAACCCAGACCATGGATTTAGAAACTGAGCAAAGTAAGGTTTCTAAATCATGAAGAACCAAGAGTGTGGTTTCTTACTGGTACACTTAAATAATGGGATCATTTTATATCAGTATTATAGGTGGAGAAATTGTGGGATTGCAATCACTAGACATTAAAGTGACAAGCATTACTGCTCATTGGATGCATAATTATACAATGTCTGCTAACTAATTCATTAGTCCTAGACCTTCAATGGGAACAGAAAGGATAGTCAATTATAAAATGTCAGTAGATTTTTGCACTTTAAATGTATCACTAATAGCTAATTCTTAGATAATGGTATGCATAATATGCTTTGATCTTTGGAAGATAATGAGGTCTTTAAAACCATTAAGAGAACTACTAGCAGGTTCTTAAAGTGGTTAGAAACCTGCTAGTAGGTCTAGATCTCTAATGAACTACTTAGAGACATGCTAGCAGAAAGATCTTGAGCATAGCAAATCTTACTTTTGATTATTAATTTGCTACAGTATGTTCTTCCGAGCATATTGCAGTTTAATAGCTCGGAGCGGGTGACCAGTTTATACAAGTTAACCACTGTTTTCTTGTTGACACTTAGTCAGGTATTTCACTATAGCATTGTTCTCAGTTCCACTTATAGCAACATATTTATACAATCATAAGTGCTAGGATAAAGGATGTAGTCATGTAGGAGACGATGTTGAATGCAGGAGTTTGTCAAGCTATCTTGAGAATTATCTTAAGCGCAAGACAATATATCTACTTCATTGCAGAGAATCTTATACAACATAATAGTTCTATATATGAGCAATTCTTCTTTGTAGAGTGTGTTGTTCCCTTAGCATTTGGATCACATTGTTCAATGGCCTTAGTTCTATATATGAGCAATTCTTCTTTGTGGAGTGTCTAGTTCCCTTAGCATTTGGGTCACACTGTTCAATGGCCTGTAATCATTCAAAACAAACCATGCCATACTTCATTGTAAGGATTCTAATTTGGCAATGTACAGTTAATGATTTAAAAACACTTTGTAACGTACAGCCACCCCACATGACTTGCCCCCACTTTTGAGTACTGTTCTCTGCTCCTGTCTTATGGAGACCACACCACAAACACATACTTAAGTATAGGTAGTAGCTACTTCTAACGCTCTTCTTTGGTGTCCAGACAACGGTTTTTATGGTTACAGCATATAATAAACTTCTGACTGTGTTGATTTGTGACACAATCGTGTCTATACGATTATACATTCACTCCATGTAATTCTTTTATCAACCATTACACTAAGGTTTATAATACATACTATCTACATTATCACTGTTCCAACACTGCCTATATACTAATTCTGTCTTTACATATAGAGTGGTCTCAAGATGAAATATAGCACTTACCTTTGCCTTGTACTATATTTTTCTCTTGCCCACTTATTGAAACTACTAGTCTGAAATACTCCCTAGACTGAAACAGTTTGGACCACAAATTTATAAATGATCTCAATATAATTGGGACCCGTGGCCTGGTTTTGTCTCAATCTAGGTAGCTAGTCTTTTGAGCTAGTATAATTCCAATACTGACATAAAGATGGAGTAAACACAGGAACATGATCTTTTTTGTCTGTACATGTGTGTATGCATGCATATAGTGAGTGTGTGTGTGTGTGTGTGTGTGCATGCATATGTGTGCGTGTACATGTGTGTGTTTATATACTACACACATGCATGTGCACACACATTATTGTCAGGAATTAAATCAATAGTTATAGTTTCTTAGTTTGGACTTTTCCTATGAGAATTTAAGTACATTTTATCACTTTATGTGATAGCTACATGTTGATTATAGGTTGGTTATTTTATCCCTATTTCATTTCAGAAGTTCTTAATTTGTGTACATTTGATGAAGCATATATGGAAGCACACTTACAAGTTTCTGTCATTCCAGAGTAGTTGGCTGCTTACATTTCATACTACTCTGGAATGACAGAAACTTGTAAGTGTGCTTCCATATATGCTTCATCAAATGTACACAAATTAAGAACTTCTGAAATGAAATAGGGATAAAATAACCAACCTATAATCAACATGTAGCTATCACATAAAGTGATAAAATGTACTTATAGCACATAAACATTCCAGGTGTCAAAACAAGCATTTGCATGGCCTAACGTATAATTCGTACAGTGTAAGGTATTAAGCATAGTAAAATGATGAGATGTACGTACAATTATTTAATGTTTCACAAACTGTTTATTGTGTACCATACATTTTACAGGTTATTCTTTGATTGTAATAATGCACTGCTTCAAAAGCTTGTTCAGGTATTTATATACAACTATATAAACCATGCAGACTAAATACACAAGCTATAATATGTGAAGTCCAATTTGACATGTTTACTGTCAATACCTAATTAATCACAAGATCCTTAGTGATGATGCTATAAATTAATCACATGGGGTGGTAGTTGTGCAGAATACTGAACATGTTATGTATCCAGACTATATCTACACTGTACTCGTATCACTGTAGTGCATAAAGTATGACTGGAGCTCAGTCCTTACTTTCTTCATTCAAGGTCATGGCATAATCCATTCTTTATAAGAACCAAATTAGACTGGGCATAATAATAGCTACACAAATGTGGTGAGATTCATGTAGAAAACACACTCGGTGGGAAACCCTAACATTTTTATTGGGCAATGCTTGCAAGAAAAGATTGAGGTACTCCGATAGAGCAGTCAACCACTCTAATAGAACAGTCACGTTTACATTTAATTTCCTTTTTAAAAGCTGTGAGAAACTACTTTAAAAATACAATTAGAAATAGTCTAAAGGGATGCTAAAATATTATTTGAGGGGGAGGAGGAGGGGGCATATATACATGTTGTATGCTTCAAATTTGACTGTGTAAATTTTACTGTCAAGGTTGACACCCTTACTCCTTGGCCTTGTTCCACCATCCCTGTGGTAACAAGTAGCAACCAATGAAAATTGTAACTGGTTGTGCAAAATTCATGCCATGAATGCTTCACAGCACAAACAGGATGATGGCACTAAAGCTAAATCCTTAGATACTGTTACACAAGTTATTTCACAGCCTATATAGCATTAATCCATGTGCTCTTGGTTTTAAATGTATGCATACAGTGAAGTATTTAATGGATTTTAAATACAGTACTTTGTATAATTTATGTACAGCAGTACCCATGTTATTGTTAAAGGTTTTATAGTTACTAACTGAAACATAGTTCTTCTAGAGTAATTGACTGCTCCATTAGAATGTTTAAATTGTTCATGAAATTTAGACTGTGCAGCAGAATAGTCCCTATGTATCCTATGTACTTCAGTTGTGTCATGATTTAGCTTTCTGTACATGCTCAATACAGCACCATGCATGCATAGTGTTTGCAAAGCTGTAACTTGAAAAAACAGTACCACAAATTCTCCATTGCAACATTTCCCATTAATACTGACCTAGACTGACTCCGTCATGGCCCAAATAACTCACTATCCTAGGAGTAAAATGGTAGGAAATTTTGCTGTGCCCCATGCTAAACAATCCTTAAATTGATAGTTATTCTGTTGTGAACAAGGGACTGCATCACCTGCTTACAAAAGTAGTGTAGTTATAAGGAAAACTGTATTATGGAAACTCTATAATATACAGTCGATCACTAAATTAATTGGATTAGAGAAATTCTTTAAATCAGTAAAACAAATTCTGTATGTCAGTAATCCAATAGAACATACACTTTCTACACACTATTGATAAAATAAGATACTTTAATTACTTATGATCAAGGAGTCAGACAAAGAAAACTAGTTTATTAATTCTATCAAACAACTGAAGTATTCAAAGTATGAAAAGGTACAGTCTTGAAAAGCACTAATGTCAAAATTGACTTCGTAGCAAATGCGGCAGTAACAGAAACAGCTGCAGTGATTTAATGTCTATAAAATACCAACTTTACTAACTTTACATCAGACTCCAACATTTTGGTTCTTACTTCTACTACTGGCATGTCGATTCATACAGTACTACTTCCCTATCCCTGTTTCAACCACCATGATTTAACACAACCATTTTGGCCCTACTCTTCATATGATATAGCTACTACTGCATCGATAAGTGCAGAGTCTGGCACACTGAAATACCACTGGCCAGCTGAAACATGACACTGGAAACATGGACGCCCTTGGTATCCTATATAATACAAAGCAACTATGGTCATGTACTTGTGTTTCAAATACAGCTGTGAAGTAAGTTGCTCAAAATCATTGTTATACCAGTAGCTAGTTTACTAAGCACTATTATGGTTACATTTGCAATGAAAATTTAAACTCATAGGTTTTAACTTTTCCAACTATACTGGATTGAGATCTTATAATCACTTCCCTCAAATTCTATTCATATGCGTACATGCGTACATCAATGATTTTCCAAACTTGGGTCATGTTTAGAATTTCTATACAGATAACACAACAGGTCTTTTGCAGTACTCCACATTTATGATTATTATTATTATTATTCCAAGCTGTGAAGATTACATTATAGTAAATGCATAGACATGACAAATCTTTAGACAAGCAGAGATGATTTGGTAGTACAGTAATATATACAACTGTTAAATTAGTTTTGTATTTGTTTGTTTGTTTAGTTGCAAAATAACAACGGTTCTTGGGTGCATGGTCCATGATAAAGTGTATAAAAACATGTCACCAAAAACTAGACTGACAAATTGCTAAATCCTTTTAATTTCAATACAAGTAACTAAATAACTAAAATATGTAGGTCATGTGTCGTGGAAGCAATTACTTGAACTGTTTGTGAAGATATTAATTTTATTGAATTTTATGCAAGTAACACGCTGAAAGTTTATACAAGCAATATTAAACTGTGCATGAAGATAGGCATGTAAACAACATTAAATTTAAAGTTACAGGATGTTCAATAATCTGATGTTTCACAATCAGTATATCATTTTTCAAGAGGATCACTGAATGAATCCATTGCAATATCTAAAATTATAATATACATATGAATTGTGTACTTTTACACCTGTACATAAATACATCATTGCCCATACTATTTTATATTAAAACTGCATACATATACCGTAGAGTGGGTTTTTACCATGAAGGCTTTATTTTCACGAGTAGTAATTGTCAATATGCAATTATTTCATGCTACTTGCTTTTGTGTCTTCTTGCGCCAGTAACTCTGCATATAATTGTGCCACCATAAAGGAAGAACAAATTGCATGTCCTTGACAGAGTACATGGTTAGTATTAAGTATCCCAACTACTGTGCAGTACAGCTACAGTGCCTAGCACTGCCATATTCCCCCACTTCTCTAATACTAGTAAGTTCCTTGCCTGTAACAGGCGTCAAAATGTCTATACATATGGTAGTCATGTATGCAAGAGCCTAACAATGCTTCCCTTTCCAAACAGCATAAAAATTTTAGCAGATTTTATTTTAATGGAAAGCTGTTTGCAGAAATTTGTGTCACAGTCTTAAGGTTCGTGATCATTATAAATGAAGTAAAAATCCACTATATGGTACTCTTCTGAAGTGAGAGTATCAGCACATACTGTAATGAAAGTGTATGCACATTACCAGTTTATAATTTCTGAATGCAACAATTCTTTAAGTTTACACATTTTTTGTGCAACCATATCTGATTACTGCACCTTTTGGCTGTCAACTAAAACACATGCATCAAACCAATTTTATTTTTATTTACCAGTGTTACTAAAGAACAAGACTTGATAAAATCACTTGCATAAAATAATTTTCATCAATTCAGCATCAACAATGCAAAAATATTTCAATGTGAAAATTATTATCATGATTGTCTTGCATGAAAATAAAGCAAATTATGATATTTGTATCATGATGATTTTAACACAAAAAACACTTTGCATATGATTTCAGCTTGGCATGCATCCATATGTAATTATGCCAGAATAATTTTGGGCATTGATAGGTGGTGAGAATTCTTCTAGAATAATTGGATGTCTTTGATTCTTAGGAATAATTAGCTTGTTTTACTTGCAGTGTGAAGTAAAAATCTTTGGATATATCTCTGAAACACGTACTCCATACATAAATCAGGTTATACGATTGAGATATAATACAGGGGAGTAGGAAGCATGGGTGCTTGGGTATCCATAAATGTGACCAGGCCTGCGAAAATAGGGCATGTGGGCACAAACTACACCCCATCACTCTACTGGATGTATCGCAGTACTGGAACAGCATATTTGCATTCTGTAACTTGCATCATAAAGCCTATTTAATGTTTACTAAATGCTAAAAAATGCATTGTCATAGCAGAATGGTACAAAAAGTTATGATTGATGAAAGTTTGAAAAAGTAGGCCAAATTCATGTGCCCACATTCCCTATTTTCGCAGGCCCAGCCACAAATAATCATGTACTTTAATGCATGATGTTGAAGGAGGTAACACAATTATAACTGCTATACAGTATTTCTTTAATACTACAATAACTATGCCAATGATACAAGGTGCGTGCATGTGTGCATGCATGTGTGTGCTCAGGCAAATGATTACGTAGGGCAGTTCAGTGGCTGGAATTGACCAAATATGCTTTATGTATATGTGACCGGATTTGCAAAAAAGTGCCTTTTCCACACATTTTACATACTTGCAAACAAGATGATGCAACATTTGACTCCTTAATGAACTTGCTGTTAGTATCAAAATGTAGCCAGATACTCATGGAAAATTTCAGGCATTTATATGCTATGATGAAAAAGTTATGAAGTTTCAAAGTCAAAAAAATGGGTCAACCTTTTTGTAAATCCGGTCACATACTAATTTATTATGTAGCAGTCAGACTACTGGCTTTTGGCAACCTGTAAAATTAAATTGTCACCAGTGTCTACTTTCCAGTGCAAACTATATTGACAGATATACGTACCAGACTTGGAAATGCTAGTTGATCTTTGTTGTTCACCATTCACAAGATCCTGTAGTGTACAATGCAACTTGTGTTAATTGTTGTGGAATAATACAATATAATCAGAGTAAAAGTATAAACAACACTATGAACAAGTAGAATGCATGCTCTCCAGTGTCCCAGATTTACAACAGTACTGCTGCGTATTACAAATCAAAACTTATGTAAGTACATAACTGTGATAAAATTTAAATATATAATAATAATTATATATTCATTGCAAGCACAACAAAGTGTTATTTATGATAATAATAATTGTTATTTAGTAATCTATCATTTTGTTTAATAAGGTTTTTATTATATAATTTTCAAACCAACAATTTGTTACTATCAAGTGTAGGTGCACATGCAGTATGATTGTTTTAATAAACTCCAGTCATAAATTTTTACTACACCTTGTTGTAGCTATTAATAACTCATTATAATAATGTTGTTGTGAGCCCCATGGTGAGCACTAGGATTAGTGTATTTTGTTTTATTTCCACCGACAGTATTTTGGAACTGTATTTCCAAAAAGGGGTCTTCCACACACATCCAATCTTATGAACTTGGGAGGCCATAACTTAGTTACATATAAATTTGAAATTTTCTCTATTCATTATGCTAGTTTATGCTCACTTCTGAAAAATTTTCAAGTCAATAGTCTTTTTTTCAATCTGTAGTTATATTGTCAAAGTTGGGATAATTATTGGATGTGTGTGGAAGACCTCTTTTTCAAAAATCTGGCTACATTTTTCATTCAAGCATTTTTTCACTTGATATGTTTTATTGCTCAGTACTAATAAGTGCATGAAAAAATTGGAATTTTCAACTAGAGTAGAGACCATAGCACATCGATAAAAAGTACTGAAACAAGTTGGAGTAGTCCATGATATTAAATCACAGTAAAACAATAAGAAATGTTTTATCCTTACTGTGCATTACCACTAAGGTATCTTGAGCACAGTAGGGATATAACACTTCTTATTGTTTTACTGTGATTTAATATCACAAACTACTCCAACTTATTTCAGTACTTTTTATCAATGTGCTATGGTCCCTACTCTAGTTGAAAACTCCTAATTTTTTTGTGTAATTGTTTGTTAACTTTTTTGTAAATAATTTTATTATGTCTGGTGAAACCATGCATACCATATGTGAAATGGTGCCACGCGGCCCAGCTATGTCAATTATTGAGTGAAAAGTGAAATATCCATTACGCTTCATTGTCAGCTATGTTCAACCCATTACACAGCATTTCAAATCAAGAATTATTTGAAAAGCACCTCTACAATCCATACATACTAAATGAAAGATATAGTGCCACGTGCCCCAATTATATTAATCATCATCTGAAAAGTGAAGTATCCATTATGCTTCGCTGTTGGCTATGTTCAACCCGTTACACAGCAGTACGAATCAAGAACTATTTTAAAAACATCTCTGCAATCGAAGTAGCCACTATGAAAAATATGGACGATTTTCGTTACGAAGGGAAGCCATCACATGCTACCACCAAATTGACATTTTTTTGCTGTCAGCAAAGATGAATGGGACACAAAGGAGGAGACTGGTAAGTCTATGAAGAATGCATTGTACGTACTGCAGTATGCCAATAGGCACCTCTCGGGCTGAAGCTACGTCAACCAGTGAAAAGATCAAGCCCATAGCCTTAGCCATTTTTGAGTTACACTTGTCTGAAGGCATCAGTCAGTCAATCAGTCAATCAGTCACTAAATTCTGTTGAATAAATCTTTTTTTAAATTCTGTAGCAACTTGTTGAAAGTGTTTCGGGTCGATCTGAAAGTTTGTTTGGGCTTAGTTTTACCTAACCAATAGTGCTTTATGGTCGTCTAGGAAAATTGAGGCTGGTTTTGGGGTGATATATATTACTTTGGGGGCCATGCCTACTCCTTTGTGGTCCCTACTGTACAGTTACTATCGTACTGTATGACTGATCTGCATAGCCATAATTTTAAAATGTATATAGTAACTATTTTATTAGGGTATCTTCTTATTCATGCAAACTGAGTTCCTCAATCTTCACTTTACAAAGCATACAACTATTATATATACTACCATTTTGCTCAATGTTTTGCCCACATATTTAATATTCCACAATTGTAGCCAGCAAGACTGATGCACCCCAAGTATTCTATGTATCTTCATTATGGCTCTAATTATTATACTGTATCATCATTCTGGTTAGTGTTAGACATATTCAGTGGTTGAATGTTAGTAACTTAAAGACAGTGTTCATGGTAGATACAACGACAGTGATAATTAATCTATTGCATACTTATTATATACATTAAAATATAAATACATTGATGAATACACATTCTAGGCATAGCAAGGTACTTCTGGACAAGGGGTTCTGCTCCAAGCTATAGGTGCAAAGCATACTTGAAGTATGGAAAGCATGACCTCTCTAGGGGGTCTGGGGGCATGCCCTCACAAGAAATTTTCCAGAATTTTATGCACTGACTGTTCTATTATGGGGGCATGCCCCACAGGAAATTTTCCAGTAATTTTATGCACTGACTGTTCTATTAGAGTATTTCAATAATTTTGCAAACTAAATCAGAAAATCAATAGGGGGCTCCTTCTCTCCTTCCCCTTCCCCCCAGGTTCCTACACCAGTCCTATGATGAACAAACCAAATTAATGAACAAACTACATATTATAAATACAGTGTATCTATTAACTGTTTCTCAGCTGATAATTTAGTATACTTTAGATCAAGCTAAATATGCAGTGCCTAATGTACCAGTCAGGAAATACTGATACAGTTCAATTAAACAGTCAGCTTTTGAGCATATAAAGTCTTGATTTTGAGGCTACAATTTTGAGCCTAATACCAATCCACAATAGGCTATTTCAAAGCATAATTGGTTCAAGTTAATTTGTTTTAGACATATTTCTGTTCTCTTCTATATAACCAAATGCATAATGATATTGATAACATACCTTTGTTGATGATATTGAGCTCCTCTTCATTACGTCTGTCAGTGTGTTTGTACTCATTGTTGTAAAACCTTTCCAAGCACGCTTGTAGTAGGTAGCAACCTGTATACAACATTAACAGCATTTTTTGGTTTTGTTTAAGTTCTATTGAACAGAAATCACTGAAATATTTAAACTGGTTACTGAAAATAATGTCAATTAGCACCTCCACACATGTTACAGAATATACAGCATAAAGGAGTATGTTGAGAGGCTACCATAGCACAAGGCAAAACCCAATGCTGTGTTATATTTTTTACAAGCATAGGCATGTTCATTTCAACTATATACCCAATTTTTAGTGAATATACCATCGTAAGTGTTCAATAGCTAATCTATTTCTGGTCATAGAACAAATTAGTTTGGCTAATTTTGCGTGATTTACAATGTCACAATGTGATCAATTGTGTTATCTGAGAGATGTTTTTGGAACATTCCTTATATAACTGTACAATATCTTTTGCATAACTGTACTGTATTTACCAAAGTATACTGTATTTTTCCAAGTGTCCACATAACTGTACTGTACAGGCAAATAAATACAGTACATTTATGCCACTAAATAGCATTTTATGGAAAATACAGTAAACTTCAGTGGTTTGACTGTTAATATATATCTTGTGCAAAATTAGCCTAAAGGCAAGGCCAAGAATGCACAGGTAACTGTTTAAGCCACAAGAGCAACTCCAGGAATTTTGATGACCGATTTCTGTTGCATGTATGGGCCTTGTTGTTTTGACAGCCAAGCTGTTTTTTGCACAAAATATCATATATTTTTGTAAATATAATAGTGATTTGGTTGAATGCATTGTAAATTCATGCATACTTATTTTACTGGCAATCACAACAGTTTACATCTATTGTCTTAAATTGATTGACCAAACAACTTGAAGCAAGCGTACACCTGGTGAATGCACTATTCAACATAACTGTTGTTAGACTCTATATAGCACAAACATCTGGTTTGCAATACACTATAATTACAATGTGCAACCTTATATAAGAAAAATTGAGCAGAGAACAGGTCAGCACATCACATGCTTACATAAATGTATTTGTATTTGGATGTATTAATGCACAGTAAACAGACTCTGAATTAAGAGCACAATAGAAAAAAACTCAAAAAGAAGGATGAAAGATTTGATCCCAATGTCAACGTAACAGAATTAGCCAAAATTCCTAATTTGTACTTGTGTACCATGTTATTCCTCAAAAATTAATATAAAGCCTGTTAAAAGTGTCCAATATAAAAATGTTCCACTCACAGATAAATAGATACAGATGAATTAGAAGCTCGTCCTTTGACAATCTGACCATGGGTAGAGTGGTAAGAGCTTGGATATATAGGCATCAAGGTCCCTGGTTCAAAACCTGGAGAATTTTTTCCAACATTTTTGAGTACGTTTTTTTACATCTCAGTAACTGTTCTATTGCAGTATCTCGATTGCACTTTTTCACATGTTTGATTTGCTTTCTATCTCCTTAGCTAAAGCTCTCAGTACTTTCAAACCACAAAAGGTTTGCACTAAGATAGTAATTTCATGTACAGACTGATTTTCAAGCTATTCCATCAAGCGGATTACCCTGTAGGCGTGACAACAAAACATTTTCGCAATTTTCAAAATTTCCGTTGTTCTTAGTACAATCTCTACAGAAATTGGAGTATAAATGTGTTGCATCTATGCTCTTACTGCCCTCCAAATTTGAAGTCAATTGACTAAAGCATGTGTGAGTTATAGTGAGTGGAGTGAAAAAAAAAAAAGCCAGAAGATGAAGAAAAATACAAAGACAATAGGAACTTTGAAGGTACATATCTCAGAGATGGCTTGGTGGATTCAGCACAAATTTGGAATAGGAGGTGCCCTACCCCAAGGGAGTTTCTACAGCAAACCGGTTAGTTTCTGTTCAGGCACTATTGAGCTATGAACAACGTTTTCTTGGTACCTGTAAAATAGACATTTGTCTGTCAAGTTCTGTACTTGGCTGCACCACACACTATCGTGTGTCCTGATATTGTCAATCATTGCTTCATAGCCATATCAAGTTGCTGTGGTGAATTTAAACTATCTAAAATGCTAGTAGCACAGTCTAACTTTGAATCACTTCATTTTACTTAAAAAACAGTCTGTGGCATAATGCCCATTTATCTTATCAAATCAGCCAGCTTTTTAACACCAATACCTTCTTTCCCAGTTGTCTATATAGACTGGTTTTTCATCTCCGAAATCCTAGGAATTGAGGCACATGGTGGTGCAAGTGCACACTAGAGTGAAATCACGGTGGAAAATTGAATCTTCAAAGAGCACAATGGCAAATACAAATAACTTTTAGCAAAATAAAATAATGTGGATATACACTGAATTCAAAACTATTGATGTAGTAAAAGTGGGATGCAATGACAAAGAATGTGATGTACACCCTGAATGAATAATTTAATTAATGGGTGGGCAATGGACAAGCAATACTCCAACAATTTGCCTGTTTTTTTTCCATGGTGGCTACTCAGAATACAAAGGTAACATGCCTATAGTATTGAGGCATGACCATTTTAGTAAGGCTGGCATTTACCAAGAAAGATTACATAACCTTTCTGTATTGTGAATGACTACAGTAGTGGTAGCATTTCATTGTTTGGGGTGTGAGCTCCATGCCTTCTTGGCCTTGCCACTTACTACCATGAGTTTTGTATATAATAAAAATACCTTGATAATGTACAATAGTATTGCATTTACACTTCCTAGTCATCTATACATAATAGACTGCAGCCACAAATCAATCAAGAGATCATGAAAATATATCCTGATGCAAGATGCATACATTTTGTAGCAATGGAACAAACATGGGGTTCCACCACAATAAACAACAACAACAAAAGCATGGGGTTCCATGATTTTGTTCATGGACACGGATTTACTTTCCACCACAAATCCCATGATGGAGGAAATTCAAACCAATCCCCATCAATCCACTGAGGAGCAACCCTCCCTTAACCACCCCATTTCTCCAATAGAGGTAAGCAAATGCCGCCGCTGGGTGCTTACTGATCTAAAGATCCCTATCATCCACTCCAGGTTAGAGGCCACCAAACCTCTTACACAACAACCATGTTATCTAAACATAGGGATGCTGTAAGAGCACCTTTCAACAGAAAAGAATAGCATAGCTGCTGAATATACACAAGATGTGGGAGATAAATATATAATTGTTGTTAAAGCAAACCCACCACTAACTGACATATTTTATAGTATACATCTGTTAAAAGCATTTGCATTAACATACCTGTTGATTTCTTATTATATGGAAGAAGAAAATTACAAGACCCTAAATGAAAAGCAAAACAAAAATTTCTCCATATGCTTTCATATTTACATATGTAACATCAAGAGTAAATAACAAAAGAAAAAAAAATTCAGTATACATGTTTAAAAGTTAATGCTGATGTGTTCTTACAAAATTTACTCACTGCCTTTTTAAGAAACAAAGATTCAGATTGAATCAAATTTGCACAACTTCTACAACTATTGACAATTTTTCATGATATACATAACAATAGGGTGCAATATTTAAAATAATTGTGATATGCGACTATTGGACTATTGCATGTGTTATTTAATGTAATTATTGCAATACTACATGTGAAAACTAAAACACATGTAGTGTATAGTCACAAGATTTGAAAAGTCTGCTATGTCAATATGAACGTTTATTTTCACTGACAAATTAAAGCATGTTTTGTTAAAAAGCCAATTGATATTCTTAGCAATACAAATATCCAAAAAAAGCCATTGGACAATAGATGAAATAACTATTGCAAAACTCACAAAACTCGCAAAAAATAAATAAAATTGACAATACGTAGGTGAAATAATTAATTATTGCAAAATTCACCTATGCTACAATATTGCAAAGAATAAATACATATGATGATTGTATCATGGGCACTTGATTAGGTGGTATTAGTGATTTATTGTCCAACCCTATACAACTACACATGACAACATAAAGATAATATACTATTGTAACTTTGATCAACTGTACTGAGTATTAGTATATCCAACTACAACTTGAATTATTACAATGGTATTATATTTATTAAACTAAAAACATACTTGGGAGTCAGGAATTGTGATGGAAACTTGGTAATTATTTGCTACACATAATTATTTTGATCAAAGCTTAGGATACCATATTAAGAGCAATAAGATTCTAATAGAACAATCACTCAGAGCTACAACACTCTAACGAGTAGTGAAAAATGATACTTCAACATGTATAAATTTAAGGCCCAAATATTATGTTAAATAAAGAATAAAGGAAGTAGTACACAAGTGAAAATGTTCTACAATAAACCCATTTCTACATACTGACAAAATATTTTACATATTATAGTATCTGTATACTGATACAAGGATTCCTAGTAGGTAAAACTGGTAAAATCACAGTACTCATTAAACTAATTAGGACTTATTCCAGTTTGAAAGTAGACTTGGAAGTTATTCACATAACAAATTTTGTGTATATTGAAGACATGACCACAAATTTGGCATACCGGTCGCTATATGCACTGTAGGTCAAACAGTACATCACCTACTAACCTGTAAAGAATTCAATATAGTAAATATCCAGGCAAGTGCCTCAGAATCTCTGTCTAACAGAAAGAGTAATCCCAATATCCAAGTGCCTCCAAGCAAGGGTAGAAGAGCCATAATACTGTACAGAATAGTGCTACAAGGTGGGAGGTATAGTATATCCATAAATACAACAGTTATCCTATAGTCATGTTTGTGGACATTGTATAATACTATTATAAGTATTGGGTGTACTAGAATACATGCATGTGTGTATACATTCATGTATGTGTCAGTGTACATAATATATAAACCATTTCATACCGTGCCGCATAAAATTTTGATTCGTCATTAACAGTCATTTTTTGGCGATATTTCCTTGCTTTATAAATTTGAAACAACGCAACAGTCAACAAGATGTAGTTTACCTGTACAAACACAATGATAAGTTATCACAACACATCAACTCACTGTTATTATGACAATCATTGGAGCAGTAAAGGCCCATATTGCTCCGTCTTCATCTGACATCCAACACCTAACAATGTTGTACAATGAAATAATAACATTCCACTGTTATGCGTACGCATGCAACCAAGTGATATTAGAAAAATAAATAAATAAAATCATCCTATTAGAAATTTTATGATTCATTACTTCTCAATGCATCTACAATCCTAGTCTTGTATTTAAAATGCATGCATATAACATTATTCTTGGAAAAAATAATGATAGTTCAGTATATATTGTGACAATTCATCTGTACTGTTAACTTGCCCTTAATGATAAAATTCTAACAAACCCAAAATTTAATTTGCTTGCTCAAGATATCTGTAGCTATAGCTAGACATATACTTTTGCTATGATCTTTAGACTCTTGCAGGTATATATATTTATGTACAGAATGTATGATAAGTTCTGTGTTGACAATTGTCTGAAACTTACGCCCATCGTTTATCATTATCACCAGAACGCAATCCATAATTATCATGTGATACTCCAGCAGATAATACCACTATTGGTATGGGAAGACCTGTGGATAATAAATGAGCAATAGCTATTTGTATTAATAGCTTTAGTGATCTTACCCCATCCAACTAGATGGTAGAAGAGCAATTTTTGGAAGGCTCCCTTGTAGAATGGTACCACAAACAGTGCAAACACCATCATCCCTTCACATAGAGACCATGAAAACACTGCCAGGAATAGGTAATGTAGC
Organism: Dysidea avara; assembly: GCF_963678975.1. Lineage (NCBI taxonomy): Eukaryota > Metazoa > Porifera > Demospongiae > Dictyoceratida > Dysideidae > Dysidea > Dysidea avara. Next base: position 26,202,532 of record NC_089279.1, on the reverse strand, counting down.
AGTGTTGTGACAAATATGCAACCAGGCTAAAACAAAAAAACAGTTTTCAGTTTATGTATAACAGTACTCTACATAACAGCTAATAGATTACCAACTCAAGGAAATTTCTAATATGCCATGAGATTTCTTAGTGATGTTGCAGACCTCATTAAAATTAATATCAAAATCAAAGCATGGTATTATGCATGCCATGTTCTAATTGTCCTTGTTAACCTAATACTATTTGATTATGGCTTCATTTGACAAAATGCATATGTGATCAGATCTGTGAAAAAAGGAGTCCCATAGACTTTCTGGATTTCCAAATTTGACAATTCACAACTTCACATGTGTTAAACGTATCACCTTACAATTACACTCAAAACTAGTGCTATGTTAGTGGAATAAAGTGACCAAATTTCAGACTGGTATCTCTAGTTATCAGTTGTTAGGTACATACGATTGGAAAGGTTGTAAGACTCTTTATTGCAGACCCAGTCACAAACACAGACTAGCTTTTGTATGTCAACACATCACAGTAATGAATTAAAGATCTAATGTGTACCTATGACTAACCAGTTGCAGGTCCACACCCAATTCCTAAATTTCTCCAAACAAGACATTTTCTTGCGAACAGGAAAAGATACACTGTTTGCAAATATTTTCTGCTATGAATTACTCCCCAGTATACAGTATATGCATAATGCTAAAACTAAACTGCATTGGCATGCATACACTTACTGTGTTATTCTTAGCAGTTTGAAGGCCACTGACAAAAGCAATTAGTGCAAGAAGGAGAGCAACAGAAAGGTTTAAATGTACCACCTGGTGTTTCTCCCTGTATCCTTTTTTCCTGAAAAAGTACACAAAGAAACAAATAGCACAATAGTACAATAACATTACACAATAGTACGATAACACTGAACAATAGCATAGTGTTGCTTAGCACATACTGATATTCACACATAACATAGCTAATTTGAAGTATTTTTATAAGAATTCAAAAATTGGTGCATGAGCTCAAACTGGTATTGATGTTATACCTGGACAGTATGACTACACAATGCTTGATATAGCTTCTAGGACATAATGTGAACAGAGGGTGTGTGACCAATCATATAACTTATTCAAATCGTTCCCACAAGCACTGCAATGAAGTAGCTATGAACCTAATGTAAAGTTTAGGCCTTATAGAATTGGCCAGTTGGTAGAAAAATGCAAAATATGACTGGATCTGTGAAAGGAGTCTAATAACTTTTCCAATTAACATGTACCTGGTGACCCATAAAGTGTATACTGTAAGTACCTGCTTGAAATTTGGTCACATCAATTATACTATTATACACCACTATATAGTTTGGTGTTATTCAGTAATTGTAAGGTGATAGGTTAAATTGTGAGGAGTTGCCAGTCAAACTTTGAAATTTGGAACAGCTAAAGACTCTCTATGCAGATATGAAAATAACTACCATTCCAACCCACCTCAGTATTATGATAATGATGATGGTCATCACAAGACACACCATAGATATGCCACATCCAATATAACTGACTACATGAAGTGACAAGGATCCCTATGTGTGGTGGAAATGCACTAAACATTATAAAACAATCATAAAATGATCAAGCAACAATAATATTGGTGACCCTTAGCACATAGGTAAGTATAAATTAGAGATACAAAATGTAGTATGTAAGATAAATAGAATATAGTTGAAACATTACATCGATAAGAGATGGCTAAGAAGGTGGTGGAGCTTGCCAAACAGTGGGGAGGGGGCAAACTTTGGCATTGAAAATACAAAATGAAGTTTGGAACATACAACATGAACATAAATCCATGCCTGGTCTTGGAGCATGCCCCCAGGAAAATTTCATGATTTAGAAACTCCAAGAGAGTAGTTTAGACAATTTCATTTTGTTGTTGCAAAGAAACTAAGTAGCTACAGCTTTTAAAATGAAAATATAAGCTGTTATTCTATTAAAGTGATTAACTGTTCTATTAGAGTATCTTGACCTTTTCTTGTAAGCATTGTCCAGTAAAAGTGATACATACGATATGCCCCCCGGCTCCCTAGTTTCCACTACATATGAAATAATATTTTTCACTGTTAAACGATGATCATCAGCTCTTTACCTTATAAGATGTGTGCTGGATTCCAAAAAATTGTATGATTGAGATAGAGAGGGCATGTGGGCACAATCACATGACAGGTTATATCATAGTACTTTAAAGGATAAAATATCTGCTTTCTATAACTTGTATTATAAAGAATGATGATTACAAGTGATGAAATTTGAGCATAATTAACTAAAAAGTTATGACACATGAAATTTTGTGTACCCACATGCCCTATTTTTGCAGGCCCAGTCACGATTATGAAAAAAAAGTAATTTTCACATTTTCTGCTCATTAACAAATGTTTTCTTGCTATAGGTTTTATAATTGTGTGTCAATTGGGAAGGTAGACAACAATGTGCATGGTTTACAAAATTTTTCTTGTGAATTGATTGCCAATTAACTCACAATTTTTTCACAGGAATTTCACATTACGGAGTGTCAAAAAGTAGAGGAGTACTGTTTAGTAGAGTTTCCCCCTAGAATGGTGTCTGCCAAAATGTTGCTGTTATACAACCATCATAGAAATATCATACATAACGAAAGCACCCTTACAAAATAGTCTGACAAAAAATCCAGCATCAAAAATAAGAAGACATTTACAGAAAGCCAAATTAGTATTGTTTCTTTAAAACTGATTTTTGGTTCTGAGGATAAAAGGTAAGGCAAAGCACATATACAGAAGGCAGAAACTTGTCAATATCACAAAAGGCACATTCCACACATGGGTTTATTGTTGTATCATGAAATGGTACATGGCTGTGCACTGTTTCATTTGGCCTATATATATCCTGAGGTCGGCCAGGCAGGTAAGAAGATAGGTAGGCAGGCATACATGGCTATCTCCTTCACAGAAGTATTAATTTTTGCATATTGACAAAATCCTAAGAGGAGCGCATTTAAACACTACAATATCATTTGAAGTGCTTAAGCTACTGTAAGAGGGAGTAGATACCTGTATCACTCGTTTTGCTGGGATAGCATTGTGACCATGTCCTTAAATTAATGATCAGAAGATGCTGCCATGCCCTTAAACAATCAGAGCATGACTTCAATGATCTAGCTGCAACCAGCTGCAGTTTTGTTATAGAAAACAAGACATTATACTGAACCATGCTAATTTATCTATCACATAACTCACTTAAGATAAGCAGCGAGATCAAGATACTCTAATAAAGTAGACACTACCACACATGTACGTACATTATATAGCTATGGGTATAACAAATCAGTTAGGATTCTAGTGATCAAAGTAGTAAAACAAGAGATGAATGATCATTACACCACATCACTATAGGGAAATCCCTACTTTGGCATTGAACTGATGGTGGTAATGTGCCAATAAAGGGATTTTCTCACATAGTCATGTAGCGTAATGCTACCATCATCCATGCAGCACATATACATATCTTGTGTCTCACTACTTTTTACCATATAGAACCCTATTTCATTTTTTTTTAATTATAAGTAAAAGATCATTCATTATTAGTTTCAGCATTTTTGCAAGAGTATGGAGAGTACACTAGGAGGGAGGGGGTACTGCATGCTTTTTAAACTGTTGGCCTTAGTAGCACCACATAAATAATCACAATAATCTAGTACTAGTGTTTGATTAGAATGTTTAAGGTGGTGAAAGCTGACTTGCAGTTGGACACTGAAAGAGTGCCATTTCCCAAGCAAGGCTATATAACATTCTTTCAATGCCTACGTTCTGAAGATTAACAGATGTATGTTGAAGAGAATGAACACTGATCATACAATAGCTATCACATCAACATTTTTATAGTATGCTTTTGAGTAGGAAGGAGGTGGTAGGCAAAAAAAGTACTCTCTGTATGCTTGTGAAATTGCTGAAAATTATGGAAGATCCCTAATAATATTTAATTCCACTAGCTTAAGTGATAACTCAAGGCTGGTGGAACAGGGTGGCCAGGAGGGCACATGTCCCCCCATCAAAAAGTGGGGGGGGGGGGGGGGGGGGGGGGGGGGCAGTGTCCCCCAAAAATTAGCTTAAAACTTCCTGCAGCATTAATACATGACAATTAGACTAACATGTGGTGCCAATACATAGGAAGGGGACGGTATAACATACTGGACAGCTGAGTGACTTACACATGCAGATACACAACTTATAACTTTAGTAAATCATGTGATGCATCCAAGTGATGATCCATTAAATAAAATGTTGGAAGCCTTCATTCAATGTACTGCACGTTAAGTAGTGATTTACATATTTATTAAAGTACCAGTTGCTGCTCTCCAATTGGAATACCCCATATACAGTTGCTGTTCCCACCCCATTTATTCATGAAACACATTGCTCTAGTCCCATCAGTGTTGGGCAAGTTGCTTTGTAAAAGTAACTAGTTACATATTACATATTACTTGCAACTGAACTATTTAGTTACAGTTACATATTACTCATAAAATAAAGTAACTATAATAATATTACATATTATATTACTTTTTGTTCACAGCCTTAAGCTGTCACGTGTGAAACTACCACTTTATATCACATGACATGATTGCGTTGTTGGACAATGTGCAAATCTTGGTTATAAGTAAGAAGGTGGTGAATAAGCTTCATTCAGTAGACTTCGTTACTTCATTGTGGCTAGGCATTACTCAGTGGATTATTAACGAGATTAGTAACTTCGTTACTTGTAGTAATAATATTACATAATATTAGACTCGTTACAGTAACTATATTACTTAGGTAACGCATTACATTTGTAAGTAGAGTAACTTGAGTTATATTACCCGTTTTTATAGCGTATTTCGTTATATTACTTAGTTACCACAAAAGTAATAATATTATGTAACGCGTTACTTATGTAACATGTTACTCCCAACACTGAGTCCCATACATCATTACGGCAATAATCAATTAACAACACCACAGCTAACTGGTCACATCTTCTAACAGAGCATGTTTTAAACAAATTCCTCATGTGAGTTTCAACTTTGTGTACAAAAGTATGAGGTATACCTGTATTGTAATTGGATCTAATGTGATGTAATCACATGACCTACTGATTTTTACTGTTCACTAGATAGTATCTACAATGGATTCAGGAATCTACAGCGATGTATTACATACAGTACATATAGTCATAGTTGATAGCTAGCATAATTAGCTTGCACACAGTATGTAATAGTTAGCTAGGACATTTCTAGATGTACATAGGAGGCTATATGAAGATGGACTCCAGCATTCTGGCTGTTGTGCATCCCCTCCTCCCAACTGTGACTAGTTCCTTTGCCACTAAAAAAACAAAATGACTCTTGAAGATACTAATTAAGATTTGATTTTATCTTTGTACCTCTAAAACCATTTGTTATCACTAAGTATGAATTGTATATACGTAGTTATTATAAAATTCAGATATTTACATTCATAAATCTTAGTTGTTTAAAGAGGTATGCACATACATACTGGTTGTTATCTGTTTCCATGTACAACCACATACATACATATACATGCCACACACATGCCACAAACACACGCACACACATACACACACGCACATACAGACATGCAGTGTACCTCACTTCCTCCACTGCTAACAAGTACAGCAAAACTGGTTAGATGTGTAGTATTACATTCTACAGGTAGGCCAGGACTACTATCCTGTATGATACCATCAGAAGACCATCCTCCACTTTTTTGACCACTGCAATAATTTAGAGCATCCAAATTGGAAGTTTTATAGATAGCTAATAACTTTTAGTAAGAAAATATTTTGTTTCCCTATGAACCTCCACAAGCGACCTTGTGCTGAACAAACATTTATTGGTGCTACAAACTCATTACACACGCAAAAAGTGGCGCAACAAGGGAGGTTGCCTATACCTGCAGATAAACTAGTGGACATTAAATTCCTAAACGTCAGTGTATATCCATGACTGAAAATCTGTGGGTATAGGCAACTTCCCTTGTTTCACCACTTTTTACTGTTTTACTACTTTTTTCTTTGATCCCTAATCCAACTTAAAATTCCTAATTTTTCTTTCTACTTGTTTGTTTACTCTTTATAACATTATTATGACAACTAGCCAGTGAATACTGGATTAAAAGAAAGAATGGAACCAGAAATGCCAAAAGTATTTTTTGCATCAGGAAGCATGCCCCAAAAATCAAATACGTGATAGACAGGAAAGTGGCCACTATATTTAGTTTTCAGTTGTCTGTTACACACGCAGTGTTACAAATGAAGAACTGTACAGGAAACATAGCATTTAATAAATAAAACATCTCTGCAAACAATCCAATCACTACGGAGAATACAGGCAATTAGCCAACACAGCTACAGGGAAGCCACATTGTGCTATCATGAATTGACATCTTTTGTTGTCAGCGAAAAGAACTGAAACACAAAGGAGGAGAAAGGCAAGTCCATGATGCAAGTATTGAACAAACTTCAGTTGGCAAAAAGGCACATCTCTGGACAAAGTGACATCAAACAGTTAAAAGTCAAGCCCATAGCCTTATCCATTGTTGAGTTGTGCTGTTATGCTTGGCTGGAGGCATAAGTTAGTAAGTTACTTAGTCAGCCAGCGTAAAATTCTGTAAAATAGAAAACTTTTAAGATTCAATATAAAGATTATGGAAGGGTTTGGGGTTGGTCTGAAGACATTTTGGGTTTGGCTGTGCCTAACCAATGCTGCCAAGCTGTCATGGAGGGACATTAAGACTGGTTTTAGGGTGACATTTTTAGATGAAAAAGTCCAGTTCTTCATGAACCCTAATATACAGTACTGCCATACTGCATGACAATTTAAACACCTCCAAATTTGATTGCAAAAAGGTTTAATAAATCTAATTCGTAGGATTGTTGGCCACTGGTCTTTGGTAACAGTAGTGCTTTTTTGATGTCCATGCACATTTATTCTAATTGCACTCATTGTTAATGCACATTTTCACTAATGCACATTAATTTTTATTGTATATACTTCAACAATACTTAATACTTGCATTGCATACAGCTGCTAACTTACTTGGCATTTAAAAGATTGAAATCCCAAAAATAACATCTCAAGTCATGGTCGCTCACAACCTAAAAAATATGGAGACCTCAAGGAGATGTATTACATAATTAATAGATGTGCGATTATCTAGATAATTATATTCAATTATCGAGATATCATAAGAATTATCGAGATAAGGATGATAGGTTTATTTACCTGTATCTAGATAATAATAAATTTCTGTAAATTATTTGTATACCTGATGTTGTAGGCACCTCCTGGGGGCTCCAACTCTCCTACCACTTTGGAACAACGTTAAGACTAATTTTTTTTCTTTATTATAGTCTTCAAATTGCAATTTGCTCACTTTACTGGTTACAATATTGGCAGTTTGATAAAATAAATAATTGTTTCATATGTTAGATAATCGAGATAAGTTCAAAGGAAATATTGAGATATGTCTAAATTAGTCATCGCACACCTATAATAATTAATAGAATATATTTCTGTAATCTGTAAGCAGCCAGTGGTAATTCTGTGCTACAGTACCAATTAATTTAATTTCATATCCAGGAAGTGGTTTATTTTAATGATACAAAAAATCCTCAAAGTGAAAGTTTAGTTCCTTGAGGTGGAAGCCATCTAGATATATGCATGACATGCGTGATCAGTTAGCCCAGTGTAGATGACTAATTAAAATTTTAAGTAATTTGAAGACAATGTAATAAGCAAAACAGTGTCTATATTCTATACCAAATGCTCCATTAGAGTATCACGATGACTGTTCTATTAGAGTATATTTTGATTACTGCTTTATTGGAGTATCACAATCCTTTTAAAAAATTAATCTATTCTATTTGTAGGCCTTAGCATATACTTACCTATTACCTACTTAGTTGAGGAGATAAAAAGAAACAGTTGGGTGCGTATTGGCAGTATTGGCTAATTTGGCTTGTCTTGTATTACCAGAATGCTTATCCAGGGCTGGAATCCATGGTCCAGCCAGTCTGGCATTGGCCAGATCACTTTGTGTACAATAAGTGTTTACATAGACACAATCCCATCTAAACATGCTATCACATCAACTTACATTGTAAAATCTTAACTGCACAGTACTGTTATGTGGTAGCATAATGGAAGCATCAGAAATTTGACTAGATATGATTTTATCTCCAGCAATTGTGTTACTTCCACTGTAGAAATAACATACAGTTCATACTGATTATGTGGCTGCATATAGTTTGTCTTTGTTCCAACAAAAGCCAGAAATACCAAAGAAACATATAATCACCTAGCTGATCTCATTTTCAATGGTTTTTGTACTATAATAATGATATTTTATGTTAAATAGCATGTTCTAAACACATCAGTGCAAATGTTTGCCCTAATTAAATGCGATTCACTTTGTATTATCCCTCTATTGCCCAACTCTATTATTTCATAGAAAATGAACTAGTTTGAAATTAGCAGGGTTGTTTAAACACACAAATTTTTGTGTGATATGTTCTTGTGAATATACATGGTAATACCTTTAAATAGTAATCAAAGTGGTTCTAAATAGAGCTTGGACAGGAGAAGAGCTACAGTGCAAGACATCATAAACTTCCAAAACTTCAAAATTTAGGGAAAATTTTCAAGAAATTTTTCAAAATATCATTTTAGCACTATAATGTGCTCATAAGATAATGCATAAAAAACACTTTTGCTTGTTTCAAATATGGAACGTCTCTACGATACTAATAGATTTATAATTGTGTGGGCAGTAATTTATAGTCTAGTTTTTAGTTTAGCCCTCTTACTTTTAGAATTTTAAAATTCTGTTACAGTGAAAATTTTACAATATGTGTACACTGTTTATAGCATAAATTTCAGAGCCATACCTATAATGATTCATCAAATTTTTTACAGTCCATACTTTCAAAAACACTGCTATATCTTGTTTTCTAAGGATAAATTTGCAAATGTTTTACAGTGGAAATTTTTGGTAACAAATTTTCTCGCAAATTTTTGTTTCAACTAGTAACAAATTTTTGTTTTAGTCTATTTTCAATTACATGGTTGGTTTTTACTAGATTTGTGCATCAAGAATAATACAGATGATTTGGTAGTGACAGTGAAATAGAGCTGGAGTATATGTGACCGAATTTTGGAAAATCACCCATATGGGTGCACCTGAAATAATTAGAATTTTCATGTTTAATGAGTTGCTATTATGAGCAGGACACAGCTTTAAAGAATTTTCTGGTAATTTAAGGTATTGATAATGGCTTACAACCATCAACAATAGATTTGCACTATAAGGCTTGTTATTTGATCATTAAATGTGGCTGGATTTTGGAAAAACGATCCGAATCGCACATTAGAAGTTTCGAGATAAACGGTTTTAAAGAATTGAAGCCAACATAACTCTCCAAGGATAGCAAGCACGCGTATGAAATTTACACAAAAGATGCATCAATCTGTTACTGTTCAGGCCACTTCCAGTACTTGTAGCTGCTTGTACAGTTTCCCGCCAAATAAGATAGAAAATCTGAGTAGTTGGACAAGCGAAGTAGTATCACGGGTGCTCACAAATGGGTGGAGGCTAGGGGGTGGCGGGGAGGGCAAGAGATAGACCTCAAAATGGAGGCAGACCATGATTGGAGTCCAGACACAAGATTACAGGGCTGTGCTGGCTCCTTAGTGGCTGATATGTAGCAAAATCAACAGAGAACACATCTGGCCAACATTATAAGGCTGTCCACCAGTAAACCACTGATTCTTGCCACGCCAGGTCCTTCACAAGGGCTGAAACCACCATTTGAGCACTCCACACCACCCAGAAAAGACGTCTGTTGAAACCAGCCTCGTGTAGTTTGAGTAGTGCTGAGGGTCAAAACTTGTAGTACGATAGTGCAGCTATCCACTGGTGGTTTTAGTTTGATTTTGCCTGATGTGCGATTTGGATCGGTTCTGTAAAATCTGGTCACAAATATTTTAAGTGTCAAATGCACCCATATGGATGATATTCCAAAATTCTGTCACATATATCCACAGCCTGTTTTCTGCAGATGTATGTTCTATTACATTAAAAGTTAAATGAGCCAGCCATGGAAAAATTTTCGCGTACAGCCTGAAATGATGGATAAAGGATTGATAAGATGTACTGTGAGTTTTAAATATGCACATGCCTTTATAGTTATTGTAAAACTGTCATGCAAAGTATGAACTATTTATATATTATTTCTACTTTTAAAAAAGTCTGTTGCTCTGTATGGTGTTTTGAAAGAATTATTTTAGGGGAAGTATGTGTATGTTTAAAATTCTCAATGAAACTTCATTTAAAATTTTCTTGCCAGCAATTATTGGAGGATCACACTAAAACTTTAACATTGGAATATGGGGATGCTAGATTCCTGATTAAGAGTCCCATCTAACAAAAAAAGCGGTACAGAAATGGAGGAACCTTAACGAAGGCTGGTGAGTAGATTTTTATGAAACAAGCATGCAATATTTGGGCTTAAAGTACTTACCGGCATATTTATGAGCTAGAAAACCCTTTTAGAATACATCATGCTTGAAAAAAAATGTGTGCAGATTTTGTATTTAAGATATACCTACAAATAAATCATTATTTTCGAGATTTATTTATAGTAGCTGATCTTTATATAAGCAATGAGATTTTGCACATCAACATTTGAGCTGCATCTATATTAAATTGATTGAAAAATAGTCAATGAAAAATAAAAGTTACACGCAAGCATAGTATACCAAACAATGATAATCTCTAATAGAACAGTCTGCATTTAGTGAAATACTCTAATATAGTATTCATTAACCAAAATTTCAAGATTATGCCAGCTGCCAACAGCAAGGATGTCAGCAGATGATGACTGATGCACAACTACAATATACTAGCTTTGTTGCTCAGAAAATGGATGGTTAAACTACAGAAAGTTCAGTTCATATAAACGTGTGATTAGCATAATAAAAAGAATTACCTATGACAGCCATTTTGAAGTGTTATATACTGAATGTATATACACACCTTTAATAGTTGCTGCTACAACACTAAGTTAGTCTAAATATGGTTAACAAGTACACATTTCTGTTTGTAAAGTTATGTACATTTCACTCTGAATGCATACATGTAAGCTAACCCCAGGGAATCATCATCATTGACAAGATATCGATGTAAATTGTTGGCAACAAAGCTAACAACTGGCTCTACTGTACCTGTAAACAAGAGTAAAATCAATATTACATAGTGTTCAATATTATTACTATAGATAAAAAATGCTTTCTGCCAAGTCATGCATACTAATCACGTGAGTATTAACGCTTGATTTAGGTATATAATTGTTGCCCAGTAATAGCCCAGGCAAAGTCACCAACTGAGTTACATTGTGATGGGTTGCTCCTTTGATCTGAGGTGCATGTGAAAGTAATATTATATATATATATATATGCAGTTATAGCACAGAAAACAATCATTCTAGCCTACACCTATAAACTAAATAATACCACAATTCAAGGCTACATGTCACTAAATATAATAAGTCAGTATCTTTGAACTGGTTGGGTATCAAAGCCATGAGCATACCGCATTCCCATGACAATGACGGAGCAATATCATGAGATATATATATATATATAGCCCAGGCAATACGCAAATTAAATCCCATTGAATTCCCACATCAAAGAGGTATATACAAACTGTATCATTTAATTTGAAGAAATACAAAATGTATACTGGTCCAAATTGCTTTAGTAATACAAAATCAATAGTATATGTGTGTTATTGCACATACATACTATATGAATTTGGTATACAGTCCGGCAGAAGAAGGGACTTTTTTCGCTGAACCTTGCAATGTAGACTATAGTTTATTTTATGTCACAAATTATTTCTCCATACTATGGACTACTCAAAACCACCTGCTGGACCTCCATCAGCATTGGGCAAATTGGGATATTGACTCAGGAAATTCTAGTATTTTGGTCATTCCATTTTAATTTATTTGTATCAAATAAATTAAAATGTTAACCCACTCTTTTCAAATTTCTTCAAAATTGGCACAAAGACAGTGCATTATGAGTCAAAGTCATACACCAAGTTTCATTAGATTCCTTTGATCACATTCCGTGTTACGCCTGTTTGCTTTACTGTAGGTATTTCATTGCATTTGTGATTGTGCAACACTTCTAATATTGAACTATACAGTAAAACCTGTCTAAATGGATCACTGTATAATAAAGGTCACCTGATTTAACTGACCATTGTATAACAGTCTCCTAACTATATATGTCATTTGTGTACACAGTGACATTAACATGTTTAATGCAACCAACTCCTTAATAAGGCAGGCGACCGGGATGGGCAAGTTCACTATTACTTTTATGCTGAGCAATTAAGTAAATTTATAGTAGTTAAATCAAAGTAATCTCATCAACTAAATGGTTTTATATGTAAGTAATTGTATAAGTTGTGTTTTGAACATTAGCTTGACTTTCTGCCTTGAGTAGAGCACATGTAAAGTAGTAAATGATGGTATCCATGCCAAAATAGCCAAACTGCGAAGTAAATCAAAATCAGCAACCAAGAAATAGCTCCAATGATTAAATTTCAGCTAGACCAATACTCTTTACTTTTAGTTTATAGCTAACTCTGAATGATACAGTTGTAGTGCAACTACATGCACCCTTTTCACAGCTTGACTGTCATGGATTTGTTGTAACCAAGCACTGTCCCTGTCTACCACTGCATTTCATAGAACACCGGCTGTATACGTATATGCCAAATATATGTGCAAACACTGTACAAACAGTACATTTAGCATGCACTATTATGAATTATTTGTAGAACCAAATTTGTACCCAACACACTGTGTGCCACTATGGTATGCTATTGCTGACCACAATATATGCTGTTGATATATGCCAATTGAGAAAACCATTAGTGGAGCAAATAAGTGGCAGCAGGAAAGACTAATTTTGTTTATGCAATATAATGCAATTAGAGGTGTACCAATATAAGAAAACTAAACCGATCCAATACCGATACGATATGGATTAATCATTTTCAAACCGATACGATACCGATACGATATACCGATATAACTAAGTATAGCTACTTATGTCTGAAGAACCACATATGCCATGTTTAACTTTATCACTGTTTCCTGCCCTTGTTAGCTAAATAATAGGTTTATAATTTGCTTGACCATTGGACAGTGTCCTCAAGATAGTTCAGTTGTATATCAGAGTATCGTATCGGTTTTTAGCAGCAATATCGGCTCCCACCAATATAGTAGAAATGTCTATATCGGCCACCGATACGATATGTATCGGTATATCGGTACACTTCTAAATGCAATGGATGCTATTAAAGGCTGGATTTGCATCTTCCACATGCAATTATTTGAATAACTTTGTTTCAAACAGATATGAAATTTTCTTCCTCCAATGCTCTATGTTATGGCTCACAGCTGACAAAATTTCAATCGATAACTTATTTCAAATCTAAATTAAGTTATGAATCATTAAAGTGGTAAAATTTGGTGTGTGGATGGCCTTTCTTGCAAATTTGGTCACTAAAAGACTGGTATGTAGCACCTTAATATCATTGAAAATTCTCTCTTGCATGCTAAAATTACTTGCAAGGTTACCAAACTTCTCATACAAGAGGAGCAGCATGCAAGTGTAAGAGAATAACATACACCCCTGTACCTTAAAGAAGTTGATTTGATGGTCATTTCAGTGAAAATAACAAAAGGTATAGACAGAAGTGATTCAGCAGAAGTGATTCAGCAGAAGTGATTCAGCAGAAGTGATTCAGCAGAAGTGATTCAGCAGAAGTGATTGAGAACAGACATAACTTCAGTACAAAAGGTCATGATCTATTTACTGTACATAAAAATACTGATAAGAGGTAGCACACAGTCACACATACATGTGTGTGTATTCTATATAAAACATAGCTAGAGGCTCTCACAACACTATTCTGGACACCTTAAGATTCCACTATACTGTTCTTATAGGAAAGTTGTCCTGATCTCAGAGGATTCAGAATAGTATTGTGAGAACTAGAGGAATAGTACTGTGAGAGTCTCTAGCTATATATAATATAGCTAGAGGCTCTCTGAGGCCCCACTATACTGTTTGTATTGGAAAGTTGTCCTGATCTCACAGGCTTAATTGTATGTGTATCCAATACAAATGGGACCTTAGACAAATATTCTGATATCATGGTGTCCACATTTTAGGGTGGTTTAACTTACATAGGGAGGTACAAAAAGAAGCTACTGTTTTATTGTATTATTGCATAGATACCACATACGTATGATGCCACAAATAAGGAAAGACTTCCATTATTTCTTGCTAAAGTAGATGATAGTGGAACAGGTCACAGGTGTATAAGACATTTAATAAGCATAATGAAGAACACACATACACTATTTGCTGTATAGATAGTACTTTGTGACATACTCCTATTTACCGCAATATATAGCATGCAAGTACCAGTTTTTGAGCTTACATTGATGATCTACACACATGTACATTAACTTCAACTCAAGTTCTATTTTTAGCACCAATGTTATGGTTAGACTTTGAACATTTTGTAATACTGCACCTAATAAATTGTTTGCACTTCATGGACTTTAGCTGGAGAAAGGGTGTAGTAACCAAGCCTTTCCACACCAGCAATACCAAAAAAAGGCAAACCATTATCACCAGATACTATCATAATGATTTAGAAGCATTGAAAGAAAAAGGCTCGGAATTGAATTTCCTACCAGAAAACTGTGTTTATTCTCTCAAGTCTAAAAGCAATGGTAACTATTATAGTATTACTTAAACTGAAACAAACATTTTTTTACAATGACCAAACTAAAGAACATCAAGAGAGCGAATGTGACTGGGCCTGTGAATATAAGGCATGTGGGCGCATAAAATTTGTCAACTTTTTGAACTTCAATCACCCATAATTTTATGTACCATTGTGCTATGGCTAAGCAGATAGTAAGCAATTGGTTGGCTTTTTAATACAAGTAGCAGAGTGCAAATACTTTACTCCAGTACCGAGATACATCCTGTTGTGTGACAGGGTGTAGTTTGTGCCCGCAGGCCCTATGACAGTTATTGAGACATACGTAACTACCTTATGGATAATGATGCCTTTAGGGATTTATGGGACTATTTAATTATTCAGTTTTGCTCTGACATTAATTGTAACACCTAAGATTTGTTAAATGGTCAGGTTATCAAACAATTTTGGGTAAAACTGAAACCCACAGAAGCTATTTTGTAAAATTTGTATGGTTGCTATGCAGTTAATTAAACTTTCATTGCTATGGAAAAATTCCCAAGGCTGACACCTGTCCAGCAGGTGGAATATTGTTTTAGGTGTACAGGACAATCCAAAAGTGTATTAAAATAAACTATAGACCATTTTACAAACTTCATCCTGCTGTCTGTCGGACTATATACAATGTACTGTACAAACCTTTCTGCCTTCTCTGATGTTTGATGGCATTAGCTGGTATGATGATCTGAGTATCACCAGTTAGTGGAAAGTTGATATCATTTATCAAATTGATGTCTTCTGGTGGTAATTGAGCATTGAGGACTAAACGTGTAGTAAAAAAAGTTGTTATAATAGTATGCTATTTTTAAACATTTGTGTATCACGCACTTATATTCTTTGTTTCTATATCTATGCTTCTTCGGTTTGAGATGTTAGTATTAACAATAGCAGTAAGAATGTCACCAACTGCTGTGGCAAAGTTTTCAGTGTTATTCAGTAAATCTTTTCCAGATGATAACTGCATCTGATGCAAAAAAATAATGTTAATAAAATTGTTACAGCATAATAAATACACAATTTTTTTTGTCCCCGTGATGTCACCAGCCACATCAAAGACTGCATGGCAAATTTTACCTGGAAAATATCTACTATATGGTAAAAACCAAACAACCAAAGGTGCCAGCTTCATATAGAAGGCAGAAACTTTTAGTGAAATATAAGCCAGCTATATATACAATAGGTCAGTAATTGTAGAGTATCTCAGTTAATGTCTTTGGATTAATAAAACTTGTGCCAATAAGTAAGATATTCTTTTCTTGCTATATCTGTATGATCATAGCTTAAAATAATATCACTGATAATACATACCTGTAATTGAACAGTGGCTATATAGGTAGCATTATGGAGAACAGTATACCACACTCTTACAACGCATGTATACATTATGACCTTGTATTCATTCACTGTCCCCTTACGTACATTTCTTGCCATTTCAAATGAAACCATATTTGAGTCATCTAGTAAATTATCAATGGTGGATGCGACATTCTAAAAATGCAAAGAAATTGGTATAAGTACTCATGGACACAATAAGTCCACAAAACAAGAGTAAATTATAGTAGGCACGTAGTGCATTTGTACACTTAAGCACAATTGCTGCCAACTATTTTTGATTAATACCTGGACCAACATTGGTTAGTATATAATTACACATTGCAAATACCTGTAGTAATGGTTGCACACTGTCAAGAGTGTCATTCTGCATGTCAACCGCAACAAGTGATATGACACTATGTAGAGACAGATGTAGACAATAAATTGTAATTATACCTTTTTTGTTATTAAATGTGTTTTACCCTTCAATACCATACTTACAGCTAATATAAGCAACATTTTAAATTATGTAAATGAATTCAATATAATAAATTTTAATCTGAATTCATAAATGTTTTCTTCACTTGAAAAGGCTTAAAAAGAAAAGAAGGTGGAATTAAGAAAATATTAAGTGTTTATCTCTTTGATACACTAACTATTACATAACTATTACTGAACTAAAGTGAATCTATAACATACATACATTGCAGAAAAAACAAGACCTAACTAACATTCAATAAATCAGTTGTTATGCTGTTAAATCATGTTTCTTTTATTACTGCATTTGCAATAATATCCCTAAAACTACTGTTAGTGCATTAAAATTTTATTCCACAATCACATCTTGTTCGGCAAAATGCAATCCCACAATCACAGCTTACTTGGTTTCCTATGTAAGACACATAGACATAACAGAAATCTGGGCAAACCTACTAGGTGTGCAATGACTGAGCATGTCAAAGTAGAACAAGTTATACCACGGTCACCCGTGCTTTGCCTGATATATGCACACTTTCCCTCGAGCTTGCTGATCTTGGGCAAGTTCATATATATGAGGTAAAGCACTTGTGCCCATGGTATAACTACTACATTACAAGTATAAGGGAAATTAGGAATTTTTAGTTTGATTAGGAATCATAGAAAAGTATACTAGGGAAAAAAGGAGGTTGTCTACACTTGCAGATATACTGGTGAACATTTAATCCTATACCCTAGACTGAATTAGGGAAGAAATGTTCACTAGTATATCTGCACTACGGGTGTAGGTGACCTCCCTTGTATCCCTATACTTTTCTATGATCCTTAATTGAACTTAAAATTCCTAATTTTTCCTTTTATTTGTTTGTTTACTTTTTTGTAACATAAATTATTATGACTGGTGAACCCACGCATACTGCACCAAAAGAAAGAATGGCATCAGATTAAATGTTTTCATCTGAAGGTGTGCCCCAGCTATCTATTACTGACTCAAAGGCAAGGTGGCCATTACACTTTGCTTTCAGCTTTTCTCACCCTATTTCACAGTGTTACAAATGAAGAATAGTAGGAGAAATCAATACAATCACGTTGAAGAATTCAGACGATTTGCGTGCCCCAAACTATCAATTACTGAGTTGATAGTGATGGCCATTACACTTTGCTTCCAGCCTGTCACACAGCATTACAAATGACAATTTCCATTTACAAATGTGCGGAAGTCATGCATCATGCTATTGTGAATTGACAGCTTGGACACAAAGGAGGAAAAAGGTAAGTCTGTGGTGCATGCATTGTATGTACTGCGGTATGCCAAAAGGTACGTCTCAGGATGAAGCAACATTGAACAGTGAAAAAATCAAGCCTGTAGCTTTAGCCGTTATCAAGTTACACTTGCCTGAAGATATCAGGCAGGCAGTTAGTCAGTAGAAAATTCCATTTAATAAAGAAATTAATTTTCATAAAAATATATTGGAAGCATTTAGGGTCATACTGAAGGCACTTTTGGGCTTAGTTGTACCTAACCAATACTGCCAAAGTGCCAGAATGATATTGTGAAGCTGGGTTTTTTTTTTGGCCAGAAAAACCATAAAACCTCCATGATCCCTAATACAGTACTACCATATCATACAGTATAATTCAGTATATGTAATTATGTGTAAAGTTGAATTAATGATTCAGAAACAAAATCACCTAATTGCATTGTCATCACAATTAATTTATGATTTTTAAACAAAATCTAATTGTCGTTCATAATGGATCAGATGCTACTTATTGTCCAAAATTTGACTCTAACCACTTCATAAAAATAAATTAACATAAAATGTACTGTATGTACTGACCTTATTAAGCTAGTGAGAACATTGTTGGTGGTGTTTATATCATTTGGCACAAGTGGTCTATCTGATGTGTTAGTTAGTGTTGTTAAATTCTCACTAATAGCTTGTACTCGGCTAATGGCAAACACTGTGATGTTATTACTCTCAAAGGTATTTAAGACAACTTCAGCTTGGTCATTTAGTGACATTAATTCCATGTTAGTACACTGAGTAACATTGATTTCTGTATCATTTTCCCACTGGCCATTTTCTGAACATTGCCTTGATGCTTCCCCTACAAAAAAACAATGCAAATAATTATGCAGAAGTGGCATAGCTAAACCTGGCAGGCCTGGATGGCTATTTTGCCCTACCATCAGCTACCCAGAGTAATTGAAAGTGTGGGCTGAATCCACTGATGAGCAGTTGCTTATAACATCCACAATTGTATAAGAATATACAGTATTACAACTTATGCAACACCAAAATCAATGTCAATTTTGTCAACATTTTTTTTCTCCAGCTAGATAGCAAACAGAGTTTTTCCTGAGGGTTTTCCCTATAAACTCAATTGTGGTACCACTAATGGGTGGTAATAAATAGAAGTGAGATTATACCATGGGCAGGCATTGTGACAAGACAGAGGATTGGAATTGAACCTACGTACCATTTGTGCAGTGAACAGGGCACATTTGGATTAAATTGTGTTGAAGTGAGCTCAAAACTCAGATATTAGAGATTAGGCAGCCTAGAAATATTTCAAACATGAGCACCCATATAGCTAGCTGCATGGCGGATGCAAGGTGCTTATATAATTATACTCAAGAAGTCAGGCATTAAGACACTGTTGTATTGTACAGTACATTTGTACTAAAAAGACCAATAACTAGTTAGCGTTTACAATGGTAAGGGTATATTAGTTATCTTTCATTTCAGTTTGTGTGCATGTAGCACATACGTAGGTAGTAAAGGAGGCTTACCAGATAACTCAGGACACCCTTGAACAGCCACAGATCCTGCAGATACAGATGGCCACTCGATACCCCATGTTTTGTCAATTTCTGCTTTGCATACTGCACCTACAGTAGAACATAATTTCAGTAATGCTGACTTACCGTATAAGCTGTAAACACACATTTTAACATAAACACACACACACACACACACACATACACACACACACACACACACACACACACACACACACACACACATGTAACACTGCCAGGGCCAGATCACTTTTAATACATTGGGTGGGCTAATCTTACTAATGGTTTACTGATGTTATGTTCAGGAAGCTGTAAAACCAAGAATCAGGACAATGTCAATGGTACTAACAAATATATCTCTTAAAATAACAAATCCAGTGCACTTTACATAAATTAGCAAAGCTGTTTTATCATAAATATTATGGTTTTGTTAATCCAACGCTAGCAGACCAGTATACTGCAGCACTTGACAGCTTTATTAGAATACATGACTGTTCTAATAATAGAGTATCTCAATCTTAGAAACATTTCCAGGCCAAAACTTATTGGGTGGGCCATGCTACTGATCCTTGGTAACACTGCAATTATATTTAGTATTAAAGGTTGGTATATTTAATTACAGAATTACATACGTATGTATATAAAATAATAATAATAGTAATTAGACTGTGGCACACATAATATGCTTTGATCGTTAATGAGGTTTATAACATCCAGTAGATACCCGTGGGTAGGTATCTAATCTGGTTAGATACCTGTAACAAAACTTTTATCAGGTGCGTCATGTGTTTTACTGGATTCCAGTCACACAGCCATCAGAAATCATCACTAGAGTGTAAAGGTGTTGTTAGAAAACATCATTGGATCATAAATATGATTGTATTCAACAAAGAAGCCTACCAGTGAGTTATTTTAGCACTAATTCAATCAGGAAGCCGCTATTAATGGCAGTGACCAGAGCCATATGAGCCATGGTCTAAATCAGTTAATGCCCAAATCCAGGCATCTGTGCTTTCTTAAGAGACCTTCAGAATTGCACAATAGTCATCGAGAACGAAACATGGATTTGTGCAGCCTCCTAAGGTAAGCAATTATATTAATCAGCCCAACTATTACAGTATTTGCATCTCAATTTAAGAGGACAACTGCACAAAGTCAGGGAACAAGGTAGCAATCTAAATGTAATAGAGCACCCATGTGCATGTGATTGTGTTTTTATTGTTTACGTATATGGTGTGATTACTTGTAGACCTCTTGTTGTGTGATTATTCTTTGTGAGTATCAATTGACTAATAACTGACTGATATCAAATATTTGGCAAAAAGGATGGTGATTTTGGAAGCTTAATCCGTACAGAGCAATCCAATATTACTGGGCCTTGTATGTTGAAAGACTGGGCCATATACACGTATTGCAATTAAATGGTATTTCAGAACACACAAAGAAACATGCAATGCTCCTTTCAGTCGCTGAAGATAATATTTACAAATTGCTTTGAAGTCTACTTGCCCTAGAGAAACCAGATGAAAAAACTTAGTGGGCACACTTCGATACTGTTCCATCAGAGATCATGGACTACTTCAAGTTCAACACTAGAGTTCACAAGGCAAGCAAATCAATTACAACTTAACGTTTCTGATGATGAGCCACATAGAATTGGCAAGAATTGTAATTTCAGTAACACATTGGAAACGATATTTCATGACAGACTGTGAATGACCCATTATTCAGCACTGCATGCTTGTAAGAAAGCACTCACTTTTGAAACAGCCATGGAATTATCTTAAGCAATAGAATCAGTTGCAAAAACATTCAAGGAACTGAAAATCCAGCAAACTGATACGTACAGACTCAATCCACAGAATTGCAATAAATCCTCCTCAAGGTTGTTGTCACTACGTACCACTGTGGTAAATCTGAACATTTTGCCATTACTTGCAAGTTTAAAGACTCAAAGTGTCATAATTAATGTGGAAAAATTGGCCATCTTTGCTTGTCAAGGAAACAACAGACAGAGAATCTTTCTAAGAACAAGCTGTGCCCACACACACGTGAATCTGTTAGTGTTGTTGGTTCATTTAATGTCAATGTAGTCTACAGTCTGTACAATTACCACTTGTTATAGTCAAGTTTCAGGTCCAACCTTAATGCGATGTAACTGGCTTGAAGTTTTACAACTTGACTGGAAAAAAGTTTTCACTTGCCTAGTCAACATGAGACAACAACATGAAATGGTTTGGGTACCCTAAAGGGATATGAAGCTAAAAATTTAGTACTTTATATAGTTGACTTATCTGCCCAACCACATTATTGCAAGATTCCTGTACCCGATTCCCAACATAGAAGATTTTTCTCTTCCCTAACAGGATCTTAGCCAAGCAGCAGCTTCTCTTATCAGCTGACTTTAAACTGTACATAACCATCAATACCCATAAAGGCTTATTCCATTATAAAGTTGTATTTTTGACACACTGATTTTAGGAGTTGACAGTGCAGAACGTGCTATTGCTTGACCATTAGACTTAATTATAAGAAGACAACATTACACCATGTAATGTGAGTTCTCTGTAACCCCAGTTGCTAGAGATAAATGCAGATGACTTCCACCCTGTGCTAGTAAATGCTGTCAAAGATGCTCCCAGGCCATAGAATGTATGCAAATTGAAAGCTTTTAGGATATGCTGCATTTTATCTTTTTACTAAACATGTCAGCAGTCTTAGCATCATTATTACAGAAATCTGTGAAGTGGGTGTGGTCTGAGAATGTGAAACAGGCTTTCTACCTCTTAGTACATCTTGATCCAAAGATTAAGATAACATTAGCTTGTGATACACAGCTTACAGATTGGGTGTAGTGAAAAAAGCTCACAGGATCAGAATGCCCTATCGCATATGCTTCCTGGCAAAAGAAGGACCCGTGTAAAACTGAACTATCAGTTATATCTTCTTTGGGGATCACAGACAATAGTGCTATCCCCTGGCCAAGAGTGGTACTTCAAGAATTCCACTTTGCACGCTCAAGTATATTGATATGTAAATAACTGGATTTTGGGAAAAAGATCCAAATTGCAAATCAGAAGCTTTGAGATAAACAGTTTTACTTGCCAAGGGTAATAAGCACGTATATGGAATTTACACAAGAGATACGTACATCAATTTAATATCTGTCAGAACATTCCCAGTACTTGTAGCTGCTTGTAGAGTTTCCCACCAAATAAGAGAACATCTGAGCAGCTAAACAAACACGGGTGCTCACAAAGAGGTGCAGCATGGGGTGGTGGAGTGGACAAGAGATAGACCTTAAAGTAGAGGTAAACCACAATTGAAGTCCAGACATGAGATTACAGGGCTGTGGTGGCTGTTTAGTAGTTGACATGGAGTAGAATCAACACAGAAAAGGCTTGACCAACTAAAACAGGCCATCCACCAATGCATCTCTGATTCTCAAGTCCTTAAAAGGCCAGAAATCACAATTCCAGCACCAACCAGAAGATGATTCTCACAACCAGCCTTGAGTAGTTTATGTAGTGCTAGGGGAATTTTATTCACTACCCATTATACCACTCTAACTCTTTAGCATGTTATCACAGACTGGTCAGTTATTAGTCACTTGATAGTCACAAAGAATAATCATACAACCAGAGCACTACAAGTAATCATGCCACCCATGAAGTTAGAGATTAATGTCCACTAGTATAATTTACAGGTGTAGGCGACCTCCCTTGTTTCACTACTTATGGCTATGATCCCTAATCAGACTGAGTATTCTTCATTTTCCCTTCTACATGTTTGTTTATATAGTTTTATTAATATAGTTATGACTAATGAACCCATGTATGTATACTGCATCAAAAGGAAGAACGATGCTAGGCATGCCATTATGTAAATTTTTCGCTTGACTGTGCTCCTAACCCTCTTTATGCCACTTATGTTATTCTCTTGTCATCTTGTTAGATTGTGAAGCTATGTAATTTGAAAATGACTAACATGTCATACTACAATACCTTCTGTGCAGTTGGTCACAGTACCACTCCAATTCCCATTATTCTGACAAGTTCTACTTTCACTACCAATGAGATTGTAACCATCATCGCATGTGAAATCGCAAGTATAACCATAGAAAAATTGTGGAGGATTTATGGGTGAGCACAACATCATTCCATTCATCGGCTTGACCAATTTTGGACATTCAACTGTTGAGAAGAGATTGAATATGAGTTGAATACCAGAAATTCTCTCACCTCTCTCACAAGTTGTTGATCCATTCCATCTTACACTGTTAGTGTCCTCAACACATGTGTAGGATCCTCCTACTCCAGTGTAGCCAACAACACAAACAGTAGTACATGTTGACTGGTACTGTGTGTTACATGGTAACTGTAGCTGTGAGTTATCAAGAGGTGGTGATGTAGAGCAGTTTAATACTACACATTTTGGATCTCCTTCACTCCAACTTTTATCAGCTAAACAAGTCCCATTATTAGATCCTTGCAATTCATAACCTGCATTGCAGGAAAATGTACAAGTATCCTCAAACACTGCTGTACTAGTTCCGTTTGGACAATGAAGTTCTCCATTCATTAGCTGAGGACACTGAACTATATCAAAAATACATACTTTCATCTGACAAGCACCTTCAATGCAATTTTTACTATCAAAGAAGATACACCTATTATTAACTCACCTACTGTACAAACAGCATCAGTACCGCTCCAGCTTCCGTCAATCTGACAAGTCCTTTTGGCATTACCAGCAGTTAGCTCATAACCAATGTTACATGTGAAGTTGCAAATAGGATCTTCTTCATCCATTGTACAGTTGATTTCTCCATTTTGTAAATCAGCAAGTATTGTACAGTTGACTAGTTAACATTGATATAAAATAATCATACATATTATTTAGCAACAAACTTCTTTGTTGGATGCAAGTAGCCA
Source organism: Dysidea avara (assembly GCF_963678975.1). Taxonomy (NCBI): domain Eukaryota; kingdom Metazoa; phylum Porifera; class Demospongiae; order Dictyoceratida; family Dysideidae; genus Dysidea; species Dysidea avara. The sequence goes on along the minus strand of NC_089279.1, from coordinate 26,178,089 downwards.
CACTGCCTGTCCAGTTGCCATCACTTTCACATGTTACATTGAACTCACCAATTAGCTCATAACTGGTGTCACACGTAAAACTACAAGTATCCTCATAGGATGGAACTTCATCATCTCCCAATGAACAATTAAGTGTTCCATTATTAGGATTAGTAAGTGTTGGACATGGAACTACGTATAGTGTATAAATGAAACAAGTATGCTAGACAGTTATATATATACTAATTAAGGTTACGGAATAGTTTAAAATGCGTGGGCGGGACAAATTACAAAACCTGCATTAAACCAAGCAGGGATAAATAATTTCAACAACTGTGTTGTGTTAGCAATACAATTAATTGTGTTTGTTTGTTTTTACTACAGAACTATGACTGTTCTTGGGTGTGTGGTCCACAATAGAGCGATGTTTTATAAAAACGCTCCGCCAAAAACCAGACTAACAGATTACTGAATCCTTATAATTTCAACACAAGTGACTAAACAACTAATTTTAAATATCTAGGTTCTGTGGAAGCGATTTTTTAAGTTACTGGTTGTATAGACGTTTTATTGAACTTTTAGTGGTTTTTTTGAGTGAAACAAGCTCTTTGAAGGCTTGTATCTGAGTCACTGGGAAGAAACACGCCAAAAATGCTTCCACAGGACCTAATAAATTTAATATACAGCATCACTATGCCCCAGAAACGCCAATAGGGCCTACAGATTTTGCTGTATTTGGCGGAAAAAAACATGGTAGTGACAGCTGGAGCCTGAGCGATGTATGGGCTGGCTTACCTGTGTTATTACAACAAATGGTAGTGTTCCACCTGCCTCAAACTAAACTGTAGCTACATAAAACATTAAATATGAAGGGCTTCACCTTCACTTAAAACTTTTCACGCTGCTAGACTGGTTTTATGGGCTTCTCAAAAAGTATCGATAGGCATTCAAAATTTTGAATGATTGCCCATGACTATACCATAACCTTAAGTAAAAATGAGAAAACAAGCACTAAAGTACAGGCCTAGGACCTTTTACAGAAGATATTTATTTATGAATTGTTCACTCATTAGATTTAATCAGATTTAGTTTGACAAGGAAATAAATTTAAATGATGTGAATTTGATATGTATGTAGTTGCAATTTTTAGGCTAGCCCAAATGAAGGGCCTACCTACAGGGCCTCAGGTTTACCAAATTACCTAAACCCTAACTAGAGCTTATTTAAAACCTACATACTTGGGGTATACCTTGACACTGTTGACAGCTATTTGTAACAGAGAAATGTAGTAGCCCATTACAGTGGCGGATATAGGGGGTTGCAATGGTATCAGCTGAAACCCCCTCTGGAAGTAATACGCGTACCCCAAATTACTTACGATTCGTGTGAGTGATTAAATCACCAATAGTTATTAGTGTATTACATTCGGACCTTTTCTACTGGCTAATCTTCACACATTTGCCTTTGAAATCACTGAAAACACCAATACAGGGTTTAAGCATGTAAGAACCTCTAAAAATAATTATTAATGAGTGCAAGTGCTGTTTTGCTTCAAAACTTTCTGCGAAGGCCTCGATTAGTAAGATTCAACTGTGATTTTTACTGCTAAACTATAGATCTATGTAGCTATAAGCCACTGAGCTATCAAGACTGAGTTACCATTCACCCCAGCTGGACTATATATATATATACACTTCTCTGGTATTGAAAACTTCCTGAACCCGAAACCCCCTCTGAAACTTCCTAGATTCGCCACTACATTACTCCACCTGTGACTGTTATTAAATATACAGTAGCCAATACAATGGTGTACATGTGAAATGTAGTAGCCCATTTGAATTCATCTGAATTCATCCCGTTTGCAATTGAATTCATCGGTTTTGCAATAGAATTCGTCGCTTTTGCAGTTAAATTCGTCCGTAACAAGAATGGCCTCGAGAATGGCAGCTGGAGAAAACATGAAAACATGGTGTAGCAGCTGCTACAAGAACCTGTTCAAATACAACAGTAGTAAACAACTCTTTATAATAAGGCCAGCAATAATTCTTCCTCTACAGCCTATCCAGCAACATTCCAAATTCTACTACACCATTCGCGATGGGTGTGGTCACTTGCGAGCAAGCTAATTAACTTGTCAGACAGCTATCAGTTACACATACTGACCAGCTCCAATTACCTTCTAGTGTCTCAAGTGTAACTCTCCATGGCGTAAATAATTCATCTGTCTTGATGAATGGTTGGTTTCTTGGAGCCATTTTGTTTATGACGAATTGTAATGCAAACGTGATGAATTCTATTGCAAAACAGACGAATTCAACTGCAAAACCGACGAATTCAATTGCAAAACTGACGAATTCAATTACAAACAGACAAATTCTATTGCAAAACTGACAAATTCAATTGCAAACGTGACGAATTCAATCGCAAAGGTGACGAATTCAATTGCAAAAACCTGTATTATTAACACTTTACAGTGACCAGCACTGAAGGTCTGACATGTGCTGTAGCCTTAGGATTACCTAACCTAATTTCAAGGACTTTAGCTTTTACAATGTCTCGAAGTTCACCAGAATTAAATAATTAATTAATTTGCAGGTACAATTTGAAGCATTTCAACTGAAACACCAACATTTTAGTCAAAAGTATTTAAAACAAGGCTATTAAAACTATGTTCACTACAGTGTTAATAAACATACAGCATTTATAACCAGTAAATATAGCCATTAGATAGTTGTTAGATACCTGCAAACACTTGGTGCAGTGGTAATACACCAGCTCTCAAGTACGAGGTCAGTGGTTCAATTCCTGCTGTTCAGCTGTTGAAAATTATTTTGTTGTTTTTAGGCACATTTTATAAAGCATTTCAGCTGCTCTGTTAGGGTGTTTGAGTGTTCTACTAGAGTATATCGATCTTTTTGATGGTTTTCAGCCCCACTCCAAGAAGATGAGATATCATTCTGAGGGTCGACTTATACCCCCTCCACTGACTCCTACCCACCACCACCTATGCATATATAAAAGTATCCTACAGAATCCACATCCAAAAATATGCTGCAAAGAGTCTACTGTATAATTATACCCATTGACTTCTGAATTAAATTTTATATGGAAGTGTGAGATAATTAATAATTATATAATTTTCCACGCTAGATTGTCGATATCATGGGGCACCGTCAAACTGTTGGACTGATCTGTGCATTGTATTTGCGTCTCTGTCTTGTTTGTTTTTTGTTATTGCTTCTGTAAGTTTTATGCCTTGCTAGGACTCCATTTATTACAATTTGGTACCCCTGAGTCTAGGGCCCAACTTCTGTATTTATTTATGTAATATTATGCTATTTAATTTTAATATTATGCTATTTAATTTTGATATTATCATCACATTTTACCATCTATATACATGGATGATATAGTGTTGGAGTTAAGAAGAAAGGAGGAATGACAAGTAATGTGGTAATGCGTAATTTTGTCATAATAATATTATAATAATAGACATAACATCCACATACTACATGTAATATGTGCACAACAGACTTGTGGATATGCAATTTTATAAAAGTAATCAAAAAGCCCACACAATAGGCATGAGGCTATTATGCTCCTAAAATTGAGCATTATGCTTTTGAGCAGTGCTCAAAAAATCACCTATTATGCTTTTGAGAATTGCCCATTATTCCCAAAATTGTGCCATCATAATTGGCTAAAAATGCCAGTTTATTGCTGTATCACAACATTTTCATTGATGTTTAAGCTTCAAATAGTCTTCAATTCTTTAGCTGGTTGATGTATTAGAGTATTTCATTTCAATGTGACTGCTTTATTAGAGTAAAATAATGTTCAGTGACTGTTCTATTAGAGTTTCTGACTGCTCTATTAGAGTATCTCGATCTTTTTAACGGAATTACGCAATCTGCAGATTTTCCTACTGTTAATGCTTTATAATCACCTCAAAATGCTAGCATAATTCCTGATTTCCACACATGCCTATTACGCCCGAAATTATGCCAGCATAATCGCCGCATCCCTACCACACAATAGTGCTTTAACTTTTTATGCTGAAGAAGTGACTATTCTATTAAAAAGTGTAGCTAGTAATATAGCAGCACCTGTACTACATACTGGTAAACATTTTGTAATAATCTAAGCATACTAGAAATACTGCACATAACTACTATGCAAATGTGACTCAGTGGTACAAACAGGCATATTACTTTCTGCACATTATAGCTACAATATTATGTAAGGTAAATGAGGGTATTTCCAGACACTCTTTGATAAAATCGCTCTAACACTGCACTCACAACGAGTTAGCACAAACTCTAGGAACCGTTTTAAAGCCTATCTTATGGTGCATCTGCAGTACAAATTTCGTTTTGATACAATCAACTGCTGAGGAGTTATGAGTTGAAATTTAACAGCATGTAAATATGCAACATGCGGCTAATTCTGGACACTTCAAATAACAAACAAGTAGCGCCTTCCACAAGTTACCAATCCTCTTTAAAAGTATAGAGACTAAAGTACCACTTATCTACAGCTTATAAATCAAGTAGAAAGTTTATACCTTTTGGGAGGAAGCAGCAGTGCATATTTTAAAAAGTTTATGTAATTCGCAAATATTTTCTTTGTATTTCAATAGAACAGCTGCTTAAAAATCAACTGCCACTCCGCCTGTGCTACATGGATTCTTATGATTTTTGCTATGCAATTACCCGAGGTATGATCTTCTTATAAATCTTTGAAAATCAAAATTATGAGCTTTGGCTGCCTGACATTTTCAAAGCTTTTGAACAAAATTACCTGTGATTACGCTACAAATTATTGTCAAACTTTGCTATGGAATAACAGATTCACTTCAATTTTAGCTTGTAGATATGCCATAGGACACTGCATTAGCATACCAAATTATAGGCCCAAGGATTCTACCATTGTTGAAAATGATCCAAGTGTCCGGAATTAGCCACTGTCCAGAATTACCCGCACTTACCTTTGGTTGAAAGTATATTTAATCAATTATATCAAGTACGTTATAGCTTAAACTCTGCTAATTAATTTTCACAAAGAGAATTGCAATCAAATCAATCATAATTTGGAAAGGATATTACTGAATTACTGGTATGAGCTTGTTTTATATCAGTTGCTAAAAATTAGTTTTAAGCTTGTATTATTTGTAGATAATCTAGATGCATATACATGCACAGTTTAGCACAACTTACCTCTTTGACACATTATCTCAGTACCACTCCAACTTCCATCACTCTGACAGATCCTACTGTCACTACTAGTTAACTCATAACCACTACTACATGTGAAACTACAAGTGTCTTCATAGGAAGGAACCCCATCATCTCCCAATAAACAAGTAATTGTTCCATTGTTAAGAGCAAGTGATGGACAACGAACTAATCACACACAATGATATAGTCAATGATACACACGTAGCTCAATAATATATATCATACCTCTCACACATTCTGTTTTATCACCACTCCAGTTTCCATTATTTTGACAGGTCCTATTGCCACTACCAATTCTTAACTCATAACCAGCGTTACATGTGAAACTACAAGTGTCTTCATAGGAAGGAACTTCGTCATCTCCCAGTGAACAATTGATTGTTCCATTATTAGGATCAGTAAGAAATACACAAGTGGCTGTTGACAAAAGTCATCATTACAGTTAAGTAGGGCTGCATAACACATCACATATTGATTTATTTGTATGTAAAGCAGTTTGTTTGTTCATGCCATCGCACGTGACTACAGACACAAATACACTAAGTCATACTGTACATCTACATAATCTGAATACGTGACCCAATTTTGGAAAATCAGTCTTAATATCACGTATGAAATTTACAATTCACTGTGTTACTGTTAAGACAGTTTGGCACCCATTACATTATTTCTCAGAATTTGTAGTAATTCAAGGAACTGACTAACAATTGTAATCATTGTAAATCTGATGTATTGCTTGCATAGGCGGCAGAAAGGGGGGGGGGGAGCTAGGGGGCTTAAACCCCTCCAAAATTATCCTTCTTGGAGTGGGGCTAAAAACCCGAGGTACTCTTTCTTTCTTTTTTTGTTTCACCTTAGCAAACCAGAGACAATGTAGTACCTCAGTTCATTTCTGCCCCTGGTCAGCCCCCCTCATATCAACTACTTCCTCCGCCACTAATTGCTTGGAATATTTAATTTGGTCATAAATATTTGGGTTGTCAAATGTGACATCATAAGTTAATACTGATTTACCATAATCGGGTCACATATACATGTATGCATCAATTATAATAAGTTGATGCTGTAAATAATTTTATTACTTTCTATGTGTAGTAGGGCACATGAGTGATTATGCATGTGTTTGTAATGTTATTGTTTCATAATTATGGTGTGATTGCTTAATCAGTCAGTCAGTCAGATAATCAGTCAGTCAGTCAGTCAGATAGTCAGTCAGTCAGATAATCAGTCAGTCAGTCAGTCAGTCAGTCAGTCAGTCAGTCAGTCAGTCAGTCAGTCAGTCAGTCAGTCAGTCAGTCAGTCAGTCAGTCAGTCAGTCATTTAATTTAGTAGTTGGTCATTTGTTTGATCCATTGATTGATATGGAATAGTCCTTTAATGTGCTTAGTGAGCGTATTATTACAGTGTCAGTGTGTGTGCTCTTTGTGTGTTCTTACCATTACTGCATTGTTCAGTAGTTAATCCATCAGGGCAGTAGGCTGTACAGGAATTACAATGAATTGGTAATTCAACTAGATATGACATATACTGACCTATGCAGTTTGGAGGAGATCCGACGTATCCACTGCAGCAAGCTGATATCTGCATATATTGAACTTCTGACATGATTGTAGACTGATAAACAGAAACTCTCCTGTATCTGTTCAAAGAATCATTTAAATTAGCAAAGAAATTTGAAAATATTGTTGATTACAAATGAAATGTGATGATTGGCCAGACATCATGGAACCTATGTATAATCTAGAGGTGCTAGAAATTTTCAAACAGTGCTTCATGTTGTTGTCAGTAAACATGTACCAATAACAACAGAAGTACAAATGAAAAGAAGCAGTTGTAAAGCCTCCAGAGGCATTTTGATAATAATTTACTCCAGTAATTAGACACAGATCGGAGAATAAGTTTACATATCCAGTAGCTACAGTATAAGCAGTCATATTTTCTTGCATACTTGTGGACAAACTAACATGCATGAACACAAAAACACACGTGCAATGTGAACTTTATCTGAAACAATCACGAGAAATCAAGTGTGTGTTCTGCACAAAGGTTAGCTGAGTCAAACGTGTGTTTCAATTAAAATTTTACACCAGGGCACAGGCCTGAGCAATCATTGCTGGTGCCCAGGCAGTGAGCCTGGTAACTAATCCGGCACCCACCCCACCAAACTACATGCTTTCTCTCTTTATAGAGTCTTGTGGTACTTTTGAAGAGTTGCTACATCTATACTTGAGTTTACTTCATCAATTAGTAAACTTTTATATAGTTCCCAGCATCACCTGATCATATTTTGAAATTTGAGCAGTCAAGGGTCAATTGTGTCCTACAATTTGGTGAAACTGTTGAGTGGATAACAGCATACTAGATTGTTGGTGAAACTGTTGAGTGGATAACAGCATACTAGATTGTTTTATTAGACATCTAACATGGACAGATGAAAATGGACAAAAGCCAACTCCAAGGCACAGATAGTGTGGGAGAAGCTAATGTGGTGGTTGTTCTACCAGTTGCACAGGAAGCTCAGGAGGATCATTGTTTTTATTGAAGTTATCTCATGGTTGCTGATGAAGAGTATGCCTAAAGAGCTGTAGAAAAGAGTAGATACTGCACAGGGCTGGAGCTGTGATAAGTTTGTCATGCATTGTTTAGTTTTAGTTTCTATATTATTCACGCAGTAACATTACACTAATAGCTTAGTCTAATAAGCTGCACAAACAGCAGTATAGTAGCTAGCTAGATACACGTATGCACTTTTCAACAGTTAAAAGCAAATGTGTAATAAAGAGCCCACAGAGATGTGCTAGCATTTCTTGCTAAGGAGCTTGCATGGGGACAGTCAGACCTAGTAATCCTAAAAGCTAGCTACACCCCTGTTTAAAAGTATTCCCTCATCTTATTAAAATTTAAGTGTATGCAATGAGATAAAAATTACATATGTGGTAAGACAATGAATGAGGGGTATTGAAACAGTACATGCTGTATATATCAAATGTGTGGTTTAAAGCTAGAGTTGGAGTCATTACTCTAAAAATGTATCTCGTTACATATTGCTTATTACTTCTATGCAATGTAATGCATTACAGTTACATATTACCTCAGAAAAAAAGAAACGAGTTATATATTACATTTTACCTGAGGGCTGTAACTAGTAATATACACAGAAAAATTTGGAATTTTCAACTAGAGTAGGGACCATAACACATCTATAAAAAGTGCTGAAACAAGCTGGAGTAGTGTATGATATTAAATCACAGTAAAACAATAAGAAGTGTTATATCCCTACTGTGTTCAAGATACCATAATGAAAATGCACAGTAGGGATATAACACTTCTTATTGTTTTACTGTGATTTAATATCGTCCACTATTCCAGCTTGTTTCAGTACTTTTTATCGATGTGTTATGGTCTCTACTCTAGTTGAAAATTCCAAATTTTTCTACGTACTTGTTTGTTAACTTTTATTGCAAATAAATTATTATGACTGGTGAACCCACGCATACTGCATCTGAAATGGCACCGCGCGTCCTAATTGTCGTCTGAAAAGTGAAGTATCCATTACACTTTGTTGTCAGCTATGTTCAGCCCATTACGCAGCTTTTCTAATCAAGAACTGTTCGAAAAGTACCTCTGCAATCCACGCATACCGAAAGAAAGAAATGGTGCCACGCGACCCAGTTATATCAATTATCGTCTGAAAATTGAAGTATCCATTACACTTCATTGTCTACTATTTTCAACCTGTTACACAGCAGTACGAATGAAGAACTGTTTGAAAAGCACCTCTGCTATCAAAATAGCCACTATGACAAATACAGACAATTTCCGTTACGAAGGGAAGCCATCATGTGCTATCGCCAAATCGACACTTTTCGCTGTCAGCAAAGATGAATGGGACACAAAGGAGGACACTGGTAAGTCCATGAAGAATGCATTGTACATACTGCAGTATGCCAAAAGGCACCTGTTGGGCCAAAGCGACGTCGAACAGTGAAAAAATTAAGCTCATAGTCTTAGCCATTATCGAGTTACGCTTGTCTGGAGGCATCAGTCAGTCAGTTACTCAGTCAGTCAGTAGAAAATTCCGTTAAATAAAGTATTTTTAAAATTCCGTAGCAACTTCTTGAAAGCGTTTTGAAACCTTGTTTGGGTTTAATTTTACCTAACCAATACTGCCTCATTGTCATCAGGGAAAATTGAAGCTGGTTTGTGGGTGATGTTATTTCATGGACCACGCCTACTCCTTTGTGGTTCCTACTATACACTACTATCATAGTGTATGAATATTGTGTATTACATTTATTCATTACAAGCTTTAAGCCCAACCTTCTAAATACATGCAGGCTCCCAGCCTACAACTACAAGTGACATGAGGAAAACATGCATTTTTCTGGTGAAATTCAGCCTAAAAAAACATGCTTTGTTGAAGTATCTTGTCCTCAAGTGTACTTTCCATACACTATCACTCGCCTGTATGGCCATCTACAATGCTGTCAGGGCCCAAAATACAAACAATCATGTGGTGGATACAATGCGCAGGAAAAGGAAGTAACATGTTACGATTCTGGATATATGCATTTTATATTGCTCGCTACTTTGCCATGCATGTAATGTATTATATTACTCGTTACTGCACAAGTAATATTACTACATAACACATTACAACTGTATTACCCCAAACTCTTCTTAAAGCACACATTTAATCCCCACAGTACAGCCATATGTGGAACTTGACCAATAATTAATACATTTAGGATGTGTCTGGTGCATATAGGGCTGTAATTAAAATAACTATGCTACTAATATGGATTCTGATTCAAGTTAGCAACACAGAAGCCTATGTAGTTAAATTCCTTTCACTTGCATTTACTGTACAGTGAACAGTTTAATATCTATGAGAAAGTCCAAAGTGCTATATAATACACACATCAATAGTCACCATACAGTAAAATAGTACTGTATATTAGGGATCACAAAGATTCTGGACAAACTATCACCCCAAAACTGTCCATCAAGCTCAAAAGTTCCTTCAGTATGACCTGACTTCCAGTACATTGCTATGTATATGAAATTTTTATTTTTTTATATTCAGTATAATTTTCACTGACTGACTGACTGATGCCTTCAGTCAAGCATAGCTGAATAATGGGTAAGGCTACAGGCTTGATCCTTTCACTGCTAAATTTCACTTTAGCCCAACTGGTTTCTTTTGGTACATACCACAGTACGTATGATGTACGTATGCATCAAAGACTTACTTACTTACTTTTGTCCTTTGTGTCCCATTTCTTTGAGTTGAGTCAGTTTATGGTAGTTTGAGTGATAGGTTACCTATATATATTTGTAATGGGAATGAATGGCTGGATTAGTTGCAGGTGCTTCTCTCACTCTTCTTGTGTGTAAAGCTGTGAAATGGGTGAACATAGCTGAAACAAAACTTCACCTTTTCAGCAGTCAATTGTTGGGGCACATATTCAGACACAAAATTAGTTGTATGGCATGTCTAATACCATTCTTTCTTTGATGTGGTATGCAGAGCCGGCCTTAACCTTAGGCGGAGTAGGCAGCCTGCCTAGGGCTGAGGGGCTGAGGAGACCTCCGAGCACCAAAAAGGGGGCCTCAGGTTTACTGATTGCATGTACATCTATAATAAAATGCTATTCATACAGCCAATTGCATTCACATTTCCCTTATGCAGCCATACACTAGTGGACAGTTCTAGGTGTTCCCAGGTTATGAATAGCCTTCTATCAACTTATTATCATTATAGATCAAGTACTTACATCGTCATAACAAAAGCACGCAGGAACATTCTCTATTGTTCTACTCACGTGCAGAGCTGATTCAGGTTATAGTTAGCATTTAAAAACAAATATGGAGGGACAGTGCTGTGACAGTTTGGAGTATAGGGGAGACATGGATTTCTTATAGTGTCTGTATTGTGACCAATTCATGTGAGTTGTACATTACTTAGGAGAAGGTGTACACTATATTAGGTGTGGTTTGTTGTAGTTTGGCTGTTCACCATTTGGTGCTCCTTGACTGTGCTGCTTTGGCGCATCCTTCGTTTGCGCCTCTGATTTGGTGCAACTGAGTGGTTCTGTAGTAGCTACACTGGATAGAAATTGGCACTAAGATTACAAGGGGTAGCACTGGTTCTTCGATTGCAAATGTCTCAAGATCAGCTAGCTGAAGAGCTTGTGGGGGAAGGGATGAAATATGATGAACAACTGCTCTACCCCGGTTCGATTGACACATTTGGAAGAGTTGTAGACCTATCTGCTTCGCAACGTCGAAGGATACAAGCCAAGGAACACGCCACACGTTCTCTCACACTACTTCAACTTATCTAGTAACAACAATTAAATTAACTACAGCAATATTCATATACACACGTGATAAATCATGAAATAACTAACTAAGTAATCTAAGTCCGTTTATCACTAGTCCACGACAGAGCTGGAAGATTGTCATACAGTGCTATAGAGCTGGAAAGGTATCTGTATATTATAATAAGTTACACAAACACTTCTAGGACAGAAATAAAGCTGCAAAAACAGCAGCCATACATACATGTATAGCTAGCGTAGCTACATAGAGCCATGCAGTCCATGCTGTTTTGCATAACAAGCTTATAAATGTATATAAAGGCCCTACAAATGGGCAATACTTTGACTGTTAGGAGGGGCCTCTAACTTTTGCTTTGCCTAGGGTCTCCAGAATGCTAAGGCCAGCCCTGGTGGTATGCACTAGCTTATTAATCATAATTAACTTACAGAAAAACTAAACAAACAAGTATAAAAAACAAGAGAGATTGCCTATACCTGCATATATACTAGTAGACATTTACATTTAATCTCCGATTCAGTCACAGCTATAGACTGAAGTAGAGGAATTAAATGTCCATTAGTATATCCGCAGGTATAGGCAACCTCTCTTGTTTCACTACATTTTAACTATGCCCTTGTTTCACTACTTTTTGATCCCCTAATTCTTCTTGCATGTCTATATATATACACCATAATCACGTGAAACTTTAAAGGAATCATTGGTTATATAGGGAATATTGCATATACACCCCAAACAACAGGTGAGTATACACCTACCTGAGGTCACGTGAGGTGAGTAAATATACTCACCTAGGTAAGTACATTCTCACCTGGGAGATCAACACATGACATATTAATGTGTCATGATCATTGCAGGCTAATAATAGCCCACAGTGAGCGAACAATCACCCACACTAGCACGACTAATCAGTGTAGGCTAATAGCCCTCTCCACACTAGATTATCAATCATGCTAGTCAGTAAGAGTCCACCCATACACTGGATTTATTTTATAGACAAACCTCATGACTTTGATAATGGTGGCAGCAGATACATAATGTTGCCCTACGTTTGTTGACATGAACGGATATCCCTGGAAATATACGGAGATATGTTTACTAAGTCCCACAATTGATTGTCCATCATGAGCAAGCTGAATTGTAAAAGGAATTTGTCTACCATGCAAAAGTATAGCAATTAGGTGCAAGTTTCTTCATTAGTGTGGGTATATGAGTATTTTGTACTTTGCGTGGGAGGATCAAAGTGATGCTGCATATCGTATTGTCCATGCAGCACTAATCAACTGCATAACTGTACTGTATGAATCATACAGTACAGTTATGCGGCTAATTGGGAAAATACAGTACAGTTATGTGCTTAATTGGGAAAATACAGCACACTGGGAAAATACAGTTACAGTTATGCGGAGAATTTATTTAAGGAATGTTATGTAAACACACTGTAAATCACTAAAACCAGCCAAACTAATCCTACGAGTTCGTTCTACGGCTAGGAATAGATTGTATAAACACTTACTGATCATATGATCACGAAGCTTTATAAATATGACAGCACGATTAATCATGTGTGTGACATTGTAAACCGCTAAAACTAGCCAAACTAATCCTATTAGTTCATTCTACAACTAGAAATAGATTAGTTAAACACTTACTGATTTCCTGATCACCGAAAATTGCAGCAATTTGAGTACTAGAGAAAATCTCTCCGAGCCAGACGACCAGGAAGTGCAATATAACAGTTAAAGCACCTCTTATGCCTGTGCATATAAAAAATACAGCACTCAGGTGATGTCTTGAGGCAAATACAGCACTCGGCTTCGCCTCATGCTGTATTAGCCTCTCGACACACACCCTCATGTTGTATTTTCCATACACACGCACGGCGGTGCTTTAACTATAACATATGGGTTGTTAGAGGGTATGTTAATTAAGAGTCATAATATGTATCATGAGTCACTCCAGTGTATTGCACCTGAATCTAAATTCAAAGGAAATTACTGTTGACAAATCCCGAGGTGAAGCCGAATAGTTTATCATTGAGAGGGATGTATATAAGTGCACTACGCCTCATATGTAAGAGTTAAAGCACTGCCGCGAGTATTATATGTCAAATATAGCAAGTAAAAGGATGGGTGAGAGACAAAGACAAATATAGCAAAAGGCAAAGCAGAGTGCTATATTTCATCTTGGGACCACTCTTTGTATAGCATAAGCCTAGGTAATGCTTTAACTAGTATAGAGAACCATAAACTTGAGGTACACACAATGCACACGAAGCAATTAGAAACTCGTGGAGTAGTCACATCAGGCAATTAGTCAGTCAGTATAAAGAATTATTTTAATTTTTAAGCATTCATGGTCATACTGAAGGGACTTTTGGGTTTGGTTATACCTAACCAATACTGCCAAGGCACCAGGATAGTATTGTGAAACTGGTTTTGGGTGATATTTTGGCCAGAAAAACCCAAACCTCCATGATCCTTAATATACGGTACTACCATACTGTACATTAACCTATAATAGTATAATACAGTATGTATACCTTGTACCCCTGCATCTTGACCAGTTCCACCAGCCACATCTGTATGTAAACTGTTGTGATCTCCGCCTGTATCCTAACATGGAGGCTGTCCTGTACATAATGTAACTCTGGTTGAAATGGCATACCCTGTAATGAAAAATTGCAACCATCAAGCTATATAACTACGCAGCATAACACATGTGGATTGAGGTACACAGGTAGCAAGTGCTCCCCCTCCCCACCTCTTGGCCCTACAATACACATCAGAGTCATTCATAATACTTTAAAATGTTAAATATATATCGTTTAAATGGCAACTCAGTGGTGAACCCTAAGTGAGAGGTGCCCATACCCCATCCTCAAACTGAAGAAAACATATGCATAATACGGATCAAAATACTCTTATGGAATGGTCAAGTAAGTACCCATTGCACATAATAGAGATTCCTCCAAGTGTTTCCAAATTGCATTTTTTTTAAAATTGTATTGTATATTTACCATTTAGATATTTGTACACTAATGTAAAAAATTTCAAATTATAGTATAGCTAGATATATTAGATATTATAAGTTCTGCCAAGGATATGCAATCATGTATACTGATTCAGCATTCAACATATTAAACATAGTGAGGACTTGGACAATTTTGATTTAACTTCCTTTAAAAATTACTACATGCTGATTGCTATACATTGTTTCTGTAGCTACAATAGCGTTTCATCTTTGCTAATAATAGACAAATAAATAAGCAGCAAAAAAACTAAAAATAATAAATGCATAAATAAATGTTAGCTCATGCTGTCAACATACCGTACACAAGGCATAAAATGTCAGTCATTAACTACGATCTGGTGCAAGAGAATGCTTAGATATTTGCAAGGTTTTTATTCTGGTAAGAGACCTGTACACAGGTGTCTTACGGGTGTAACTAATCACTGTACTGGAGTACTGAACTGGAAAACTGGACTGGACTACTGGACTGACATATTTTTGGTTTTTACACATTCTGAGGTTGGTTTTGCTAGCCAAGGACTTTCAGAAAACTTGCAGTCTGCTACTAAAATGATGAGTGTGAGCAGTGGAGTAAGCAAAACCTGACCTCTAGTGATTTCACTTCTATTTATATTCTTCTACAGTACATATACCTATACTTCTTATCAGTATGCTGCAGGGAATATGCTAGTTATGGTTAACTAACGATAACACTTGGAGATAGTAGCAAGCTTGTAAATTTTGTCACATATTGTAGTACGCAAACCAGCACATGTAAGAACTCATCATGATAACAGAAAAACCCTACAGTTGTGCAATGAGTTTGTATATTGCATGTAGGAATGAACTTAGCTACAATAGATTGTCTTAGGAAGGATAGGTTGTGTCCCAGGGGTCTGAGCTATTTAGTTCAAGGATACAGTGTATCATAGGTAGTACAAATATAGTAAAATGATTTTTGGTTAGCTATTGCTAGACATTACAATCTTCAAAACACAATACTAAGAAGTGTATAAATGCTGTAGAGCATAACAAGTAGTGAGAAGTCAGTTTTTGCTTACTCCACTCCTCACACTCATCATTTTAGTAGCAGACTGCAAATTTTCTGAAGGCTCTTGGCTAGCAAGACTCAATAAACACAACCTCAGAATGTGTAAAAACCAAAAATATGTCAGTCCAGTAGTCCAGTCCAGTGTTCCAGTCCAGTAGTCCAGTGATTAGTTACACCCGTGTCTTACCCAGTAAAGCACTTAGCAGCCACAAATTTTTGACAAACAAATTACATACTTTGTGGGTTACTAACAAAATTCCAGTTACAGGGGCCATTGTCTAAATAAGCATTGCTATTTTTCAGTGGATAAACACCCATGCAATTAACACCTTGGCAGAAATGATGCAATTATCACCTCTGCAGAGCCAATTGCAAGGTGATGATTGCATCATTTCTAAGGGGTGTTTACCCACTGAAGAATCACAGCACTGCATGTGTTACCTATGCTATCCTTTGGGCTAGTGGTAAACATACTTACAGGCTTTATACCTTTATGTGTTCTCCCTCCAGTGCCTAACTGGTACATGTAGCTATAAAGTAGATAATATTAATGCTCCTGTCATTGTCAAGCCTCACCCCCTGGATATAAGACACCAACTGAGGATTTGGCATCTATGTACATCTTTCACTGCCCTTAGGGCTTTTGAAGGCAGGATTTGAAGCTAGTTTGTTGAATCAATTTTTTTATCAGTAGGTACAGAGCTAAATCAAATCTCCTATAGAAACCCCTCTTGTAAGAGAGTGGGATTTTGACAATCTTCTTGGCCCCGATTCTGAGGAATTTGGCACTAGAATTTGTCAAATCCCTTGTATTTCCCCATCCCACCATGGGGTGAGGGATAGGGAATGACAATGACAGGTGCATAATGCTCATGATGACCTACTCATGTTAATGTACTATCTATAGCATATATTGTACTTTGCATGGGAGGATAAAAGTACCACCGCATACTGTATTTTCCATGCAATACCAATTAACTATTATATGAGACATACAGTACGGTTTTGCACATAATTTGGCAAATATAGCTACAGTACAGTGGACCTGTGAGAAGGCATACACTGTAAAAACTGAAGTGTCCCCACTGGACACCCCAATATACGTACTGACACCAGTGGTGTCCGTATTACATTTTGGTGTCCTGTGGACACTTCAGTTTTTACAGTGTAAAGCCTGTGAATACAGGGAGTCAGAAACATGTAGGCTACAGTACAGTTATGAAGAACAGTTAAAACAACGCCACTAGACACCACGATTTGTAATTTTATTTGATTTTTAGGGTTTCCAAGGCCTGCACATGCAAGGGTGCTTCCCAGATTAAACTACGTGCATAACATTGTACTGAAATCACTAAGACTACAAGAGGATGACACACAGGCACTCACCGTAGGTAGATCTACAACTGCGGTTAAAGTCTAAGTCAAAGGTTAAGGCCACCAAATTCATGACAAGTCAACAGTCAAGGGTAAAAATTTTCAGCCCACAATCAAGAAGTACTGGAATATCCCCACTAAGTTACCGGTCAAAGATTGAAAAAGGCACACAGTGTGAGGTCAAAACGAAATTTAGGCAGATCAAAACTTTGACCACGGTTGCAGATCTACCTAAAGCACGTACTGATGTGACACTGACCTCTTTGGACTAGCCGAACTAAACCTAACTAGGTAGCAGTTGGTTTTACGACTAGAAATTGACTCATGTTGTATTAGGCTATTGAAATGACCCCCTTGCTCCGTACACACATGCAGAAGTGCAGTCAACTTAGTTTCGCATGGCCAGACCGCTTTTACTCCACACAGCGCTAATCAATTGGAATTTTTTCTTTTTTTGGAAATTTGATAAGTGCATGCAGAGAAAAAGCAGTCTGGCTATGCTAGACTACAGTCGACAACTGTCTATAGCTACTGTACTCCTTACATGAAAATAGGTTACATTCAATATTGAATATATGTCTACACAATATTAATGTTGATTTCAGTTCCGTTTCAACCTGAACAGTTGCATCCGCATTATAACTTCTAGATCTGCATCACCCGCCTGTGAGGTAAGGCCATACCTATTTGAAAAGTTGTTGCTCGGATTTATTTTACAACAAAATGGGTCGGTCGGTAGGAAAAAAAAAGCTGGCTAACTATAATATTATAGATATGTACATGTTGGTTACAAGCCATATAATAGATCAGTAAGTCACATTAAAGCTGTATGCAGACCTATCAAATCCCTTCTAATACATAACTATTAAATCAACAAACTATTGACAGCTTCAAACAATTATTATACAATCACTTTTAATTTTAATGTACATTAGCACTTATTCCCCAGGCGGGCTCTGCTAATTAAACAATATAATAATTTTTTTTCTAGGAATAAAGTTTTTACATGAGATATTTATAATAATAATAATAATAAAAACGGATGAACATAGCTAGTAGTTCAATGAGCACTGCACTGATGCTATCATAGATTTTCTTTGCCAAGGGTGAGGAACATGTTGGTTTTACGTTTACAGATAGCTAGCATTATTTTTGAGATCAAAATTGTACCAACTGACCGTTCTATTAGAGTATCTCGGTCTTTGCAGCAATTTTTAAGGTGCCACGTGATCTAATTTTTTTCTTTTCCTATGCAAAATTGGGTCGGTCGGGTCCAAGCAACAACTTTTCAAACATATATAGGTATGGCCTAAAGCTAAAAGCGACGCTTCTTTAGCTAAGCTGTAGTTGTTTAATATTGTTGTATTAGACTATAGTAACCTCTTGTGAGTAGTTGTAGCCAATCCGCTAAGCTGGGCTAAGTTTCTTGTGGCCTGTTGGCACCGGCTTTATAACTGGCACGGAATAACTCGCGCCGCGGATGGAAATGGTCAAACGGAACTGAAATCAACCGATTATGGCTAGACTGATAATCTGATATATGGATTATGGTATATGGACAACACGTAGCTAACTAGCTAGAGCTAGTACAGGGTGTAGTTATATGAACGTAGGTCGATCGAAATGATAGTCTACTCAAGATAGTCTACTCACCCAGTTGTACAGCTGCCACCCTTGATCGTCCCAAGAATAAGCATACTGACCACAAAAACAGAGACGCTTACACTAGTCAATCCCATGGCGTCTTCTGCACGTTAGCTAAGTAGCTATAGCTTGTAAGACAGCTACATGCTAACTCTTCTTATAGTAGGCATTCCAGTATCCGAGTTTTTATATTACTCCGTAAATTCCCCAATACACAATGCGAGCTATAAACTTGTGATTGCTCGTGAAACTGCATGAGACGTCATATAGCTATAGGATTTCTCATCATTGTTAGTTTGGCGTGCGCGTTAGCTATACTTCTAGTTATTTATTTAGCTATTTAAAATTTAGCTATGGCGTAACTAAACACGCCAAAGGCCTGAAGGTAACATGCACAAACAGTGATTTGAGTTTTGTGATTGAAATCCGCTTTTCAACTGGTTCGGCGGTTAGTAGTGTAGCTATATATCTAGCTAGCTATGCACTTAGCTAGAAGACTGTGAAACTGTAAAAACTGAAAACGCAGACAGTAGGTATTGACGAATGCTTATTTACAGCCGCTGGGTGCATGGTTACTTTGCTTGGGCTGGTGATTTTCAGCTACACAACAATTTTTTGAAAGTTGAGTTCCAATTCAGCTCAATATAATAACCACATCAAAGTTAGCATAACAAGGACATAACTGAAATCATAACTCTGCCTTGGGTACAAGGGGGTGTCACGTCGACACACGCCGCAGGTAGATCTGCGACCGCGGTCAAAGTCTTGACTGGGGTAAAATTCACCTTGATCCTTGACCATTACTAGTCTTAAATCCTAAACTGGGAGTTTAGTCTTTGACTCAACAAAAATCAGAAGTACTCTATCATCAATTTCAAGCTGTGTTTCGAGCTGTGTTTACTACTGAAGACTTAACAAATTTCCTACACATAGGCCCATCTCGCTATCCGCAAATTGACGACATTGAGATTACTACCTCGGGTGTATGTAAGTTACAATCAGACTGCAATCCACACAAATCAGCTGGTCCTGACAATATCCATTCATGTTTTCTGAAGAACACTGACAATGAAATAGCACCTATGTTAACACATGTATTTCAATCCTTGCTAAGTACTGGAACCATACCATCCATGTGGAAACAAGCTTATGTCACACCAGTATACAAAGCAGGATCAAGAAGTGATGCCAGAAACTATCATCCTATTTCTTTAACATCCATAATCTGCAAAACTTTAGAGCATATAATATGTAGTCACGTAATGAATCATCTTGATACCCACAACATTTTATTTATTTATTTATTATTTGTAGTGAGCAGTCAGCCCTGCTGGTGTGCTCAGGAAAAAAAAAAGTACACTAATTACACGAAACAATTGCCTAATTACAAGTCGAGTAATGTACGTTGTTGCAAAAGTGATGTAAATAATTCAAAGTCAGTTGTTTCGATGATAGTGGGTGGCAAGGTGTTCCATTTTTTATAGTCCTCGAGAAGTAACTGCTTTGATGAGATCTTGTGGATGACGTTGGTATATGAAATGTAGTGGGTGGTAACCTAGTTGTTCTCATTGATGGAAAGTAATATGATGGGATGGAGGTAGCATGCTGATGATTCATACCTTGTGTAAAATTTGCAGCATGGATATCTTGCAATGGATCTCAAGAGATGTCCAAGATAATTCACTTATCATTGCCGAGACTGAGCTAAATCTGCTGTAGCCATTATAAATCCATCGAGCTGCATGTCGCTGTACCTTCTTTATTGTTGGATATGTGAATTATAGTATGGATCCCACACAGCTGATGCATACTCCATTTGTGGTCTAACCATTGTGAGGTATGCAGATTCCTTGACTTCTCTTGAACAATTACTGAAGTTGCGTTTCAAAAAATTAAGAGTTCTTGTTGCCTTGGGTACTATGGTGGATATGTGCGAGGACCAGGATAGTGATCTATTTAACATGATGCCCAGATAACAATGTTATTTTATTG
Organism: Dysidea avara; assembly: GCF_963678975.1. Taxonomy (NCBI): domain Eukaryota; kingdom Metazoa; phylum Porifera; class Demospongiae; order Dictyoceratida; family Dysideidae; genus Dysidea; species Dysidea avara. Next base: position 26,157,458 of record NC_089279.1, on the reverse strand, counting down.
AAACATCAGTACGGTTTCAGTTCTAGACACTCATGTGAAACACAACTCCTAACTATTATTGATGATTTTGCTAAGGCTATAAATGACAAAGAACAAGTTGACACTTGCATGCTTGATTTTTCCAAAGCCCCTGACAAGGTACTCCACCAACGACTCTTGCATAAACTTGAGTTCTATGGTATTATTGGTGACACTTTATCATGGCTTGCAGCTTTCTTATCAGTTTGTTCTCAACAAATAACTATAAATTAATGGTGCATTATCTTCCCCATGCAAGGTCAATTCTGGAGTACCTCAAGGATCTGTTCTTGGCCCAACACTTTTCCTTGTGTACATCAATGACATAGCTGATGGCATACAAAGCCAACTTCATCTAATTGCAGATAACTGTATAATATATAGAACGATAGACACTCCCGAAGACCGTACAACATTACAACAAGACTTAAACCAGCTATCCAAGTGGGCTACAACCTGGCAAATGGAATTTAATATATCGAAATGTAACATTTTACGAATATCACATCTCCACACTACAAGTAACCACACCTATACAATGTATGAAACTCAATTAAAAGTCAGTGGAGTCTGGATCAATGAAAACTGTCATGGCAAACTCACATCCTGTATACTTGTAACAAAGCAAATTGAACACTGGGATTCCTACAAAGAAATCTAAGAACCTGACCTACTTACTTGAAAGGACAAGCATACAAACAACTAGTGCTTCCACTACTTGAATACTGTACTCCTATTTGGGGCCCTCACCATCAAACAGACATCAACAAACTAGAGTCAGTGCAATGCAGAGCAGCAAGATTTATTCTCAACAAACCATGGAATAATAATTTGGACAGTGTAACTGTGATGCTAAATGATTTGAAATGGCCAACACTCCACAAAGTAATCACAAATATCTTAGATTGATCCTACTATTTAATCATCTTCAATTAATGCCTGAACAATATTTACCCTCACCCGCAAGACTGACATCAACTATATCAAATCATCCCTGTAAATTTTATCACGTTCAAACCTCTTGTGATATTCACAAATTCTCCTTCCCCAGAATGATACCTGAATGGAACAGTCTCCAAATCAATAACATCAATAACCTATCCCTTGTAAATTTTAAACTTGTATTAACTAATAACTAACTTGATGTTTGTATTAGCATTTTACCCCTCTAGGGGCTTTGCTAATTAATAAAATGAAATGAAACTTGCAGCATTTATCGTCTTTGACCTGTGACTTGGGCATTTCTTGTCGAACTATTATTTTCTATTTTCCAATACGCACCTGTGCTTGTAACCTAGTATAATATTTTCTACCAACAGCTGAGAGAAAAAAAAATCATTACAATTATGCAAAATGTCTGTTGGAGCTTTGAAACATCTTGTAGCTCCATATAGTTTTCAATTGTGGGTTTCGAACTTTCCGTCTCGTCTACCCACTGTAAGAGCTATATTTTGTGGCCTTGATCATTAGAGTTTGACCACAATCACAGATTTACCTGCAGCAAGAGCCTAAGTGACATCCCCATGGGATAGTACTGTTGCATCATTGTGGCACCTCCTCTGCAGTTTGTTTACCCTTACAAGTTGTTAATTTCTTATTTTCTACTTAGTTGAGTAATTGGGATATCATATACACCCTTGTACTGACAAGTGTGCAGTAGGTGAAGCATATTATTTACTCACCACAAAACATACAAAGTTGGCCCCAGGTTCACTATTCAAGTCAACAGTTCTTTGAAGTTGTGCAGAGTGACTGTCTCTGATTTCAAGAGTACATTACTTAAAGGCCTCACACCAATGTTGGTGAACCTGAGCCTTGGATTAAGTATCAGGGGGATGAGCATGAACAGACTGGCTAATCTTTTAAAGGTGCAGTAATCTTCATGGAAGCATCAAACTGGGAGTCACAGTAATTAGTAGGATTACCCACACCCAGCCCACAAAAGTGACATGGAACAGAGAACAACTCGCACCCACTAGTGGTGCACACAACATGTCCAGTGATAGAGGGAAGAAGTTGTAGCCTGATTGCATCCTCCAATGGTTGAAACAGAGAGCCAATATTAGGGATAGTTCTCATCAGATAAACCCAGTGGCCAATCATTCCATGAGGAAAGGCGCTATACACAGCAACTAGCAACTTTGCCAAGGCAAAAACCTCAGCAGTCCAAGTTGCTACCTTTGCAGTCACATACTCTTCAGCAAACTCCCTTATTCCCAGAGCTGCACCAAGATGTTGCTGGCCATAAGCAGTGATCTGTATATAAAATCAGCAAAGATGACCTGCGCTGTAGAAAAATGTTCTGGCTTTACAATTAAGACTGTCTTGGCAGCATATGTAAAATAACAATGATCTGGTCCATGATAGATGAAAAAGGCTGCCACCAGGACAACAGTTTTGAAAGTGATTCAACAGCAGTAGCATCATCTGCAAACCATACCTCAGGGACATCAGGCACAATTGTTCAGAAATTCTGTGTATCAGTAAAGCTATAAATGCTCAATGAGCCTTTTCCACAATTACGTCACAATGCAAAAATAACGCAAAAATGGCAAAAAGTGTGGGGGTGAGTAGGGTACTTTGTACGGAAGGGATAACATTCCCCATGAAGAATGCATGAGAAAACTCTGGTGAGACTTATTAATTATCTTCCCAAGTAGGGGCATGCATTTTTCTTGCTTCTCAAATAGTCCTAGGGTCTGCTTTTGGTTTCCTCCCATTGGCTCTCTGTACAAAGATCCCTCACACTTTTTGCCATTTTTGCATTGTGATGTAATTGCAGAAAAGGCTCATACCAACCGATACTTTAAATGATGTCATTTAATTACTTTTCAAGATGGTGGCATACATAGTGCATCAAATGGAGTTGAGCAAGAGCTGATATATGCCATAAATTCTTTTCCAATTACTAGCATTAGAAAATGGTATACATATAAACCCTTTGATCTTTTGGGAGATAACAAGGTCTTTGAAATCCCTAAGAGACCTCTGGAGAGGTTCTCTAAAATGAGACCTCCTATCTCCATTTCTCCCTCAGGAACAGATCAGTGAGCTTTCTTTTATATACAACAATGTAGAAAGCGATTGTGGGTTTACATTTTGTGTAAGATATGATTACATGACAATGTTTTACCAAACCCATAAACTATCCACTAGTATAAATAGACCCACACCATTTTCTAAGTCAGTTAGAGACTGCACACTCAGATCTTTGTGGCTTTAAAAAACCTCAGCCTCACCTTGGGTTTTTAAAATCATGAAGATCCTCATGGTAGGTTTCTAACTATTACTTATTAGTACAGTGGAAACCACAAATATAAGATTCATTGAAGCCAGAAACTATTATTTGTGTAATTGATAGCCACAAAACCAGCTAACTGCAGTTGATGAGCTTAGGAAATGTTTGTAATAAGCTGGTTTATTAACGTTTATTCAACTCACTAGCTGTTTCTTGTGAGAAATTCCTGTAGCGGGGCTAAATATCAGTATTGGCCATTTCTGGCCTCAAATGTATAAGTGGTATCGGTACATCACTACTAAATGGCTGTCTAATTTGATTGTGCTATCTTTTCAGTAAAGAGCTGCCTATGATGAGGAAATGCTAATTACCATTAATACGTAGATAGCATACATAGCTACGTATGTAGAACATGATGAGGAATGCAAGGACGTCTGATGCAGTTGGATGTATAAAACAGAATGCAATCCAAAGTCTGCACTGATGTCCTAGGCCAGCAGGTTAATTAGACCACATCTGAACTTGTCAATCGACATCTAGTTATTGGCATGCCAAAACAATAGCATTATGGGATGAGTAGAGTTTAGCAATGTACCTACTTATAGTCTTATTCACTATATAGTTTATGCATTGCTACATGTACAAAGCACGTACACTACATAGTCTGCTATACATTAAATCCTTACAGCCACAGTGGTTGGAACCAATTGTTCATTGGGTGGCCATTGAAAACACAATCAGAATTCATATAAGTTAATTAAAAGCCTTAAACTATAATGCTATTTAAAAACGATAGCAATTATTTGAATGTATTCATGTTTGTATGAATAGCTAATAGCTAGCTACGTAGCTAATTATGCAAAGTTTTCTCCCTTGTATGTGAAGGAACCATGTAGCTGTACGTGACATAACATGCATGGCTTCTAGTTTTATAAATAATAAGGATCATACATCAGTGTAGAAGTATGCCATCAGTCTTAAACTTTCACTTATTGTCATTTCAAAATTCTACAGTATGTCTTATAAAATGTTGTGTTAACTTCTAGGTCAATAGTATGTTGAGCGATCAAGTTAAAGTCAGAAAATAAGATTTGTGTTCACTGTGTGGAAGCTTGATATTGTCAAATTTAGTTAGCTGCATAGTTATAATTATGTGCACGCCACTTGAGAATACAAAAATATACTCCAGTAAATGTCATAAGTGGTAACGTTGAATATAGAAGCTAGTAGCTATCTTGGTCTGCCACAATACTTACTGTTGGAAGTAGAAACGAAAAGATTAATAGTACACACACAAGACCACAGAACCTGCCACATAAAGGTAGCTAAATATGCATGTACTAATGTCTGTGTATTTAATCAACTGTTAAGTGACCTTAACGCCTTCACAGTTAGTTGGTTGTTTGTAATCCCTCTTTCAACCATAGCTTTGACAATTGATTCTAATCACAATTCAAAATACAATACATATATTATACAAGTTTGAGACATGCTCTATGTATCAGTTATAATGAATAATTACCAGTGACTTCATCTTGAGATATTCTTTTTTAATGTAATGGCTAGATTATAACTTTGATGTGGCAGACAGACAATGAAGTCTAGGCTGTCATGCATAACAGGCCATGCTACCTAAGGAATAAATATAATATTCTGGATCCAAATCTGTGTGGTTTGTTTAGATTACATGGATCAATTTGTACTTCAGAGTTTTGTGCATACATGCAAAGTTTCAATGTCATGCACAACAAGCTTTCTGCCCTTTTTGTGGGTCTATAGTGAATAGTATGATGGTGTTTAATAATCACATAACTAGCCCCTCACCTAGTTTACTGTAATACTATACAACTTGGTATACACGTCATGTTCAAAGCAGCTCATACGTGTGACCAGATTTGTGAAAAGGGGTCTTCCACACACATCCAATTCTATGCACGTGGAAGACCATAACTTAGTGATAAAGGAATGTAATAACCTAAACTTTTCAATTCTCTATCTACTAAGCTATGTTGGTACTCACTACTGACCAAAGTTCAAGTCAGTAGCCATTTCCAGTCTGACGTTATAAGTTGTCAAAGTCGGTAAATTATGGAGATCCAGGCCTCTTTTCACAAATCCGGTCGCATATTTAGACATGCAAGGGTAGACATATATACATGCATAAAGATGACCAGATCTGTCATAACCTTCCCAAACTGACTAATCATGAGTCTAAATGAGCATTATAGGTATACAAGAAAGCATCAACCATAACGCTAGCATAATGGACAAAAAAAACAGGTACTTAGTCTGTACACGACTAATGAATTTTGACACATTGCACAGACTAATTTGAACCATTCATTAACTTATATTAGATAGTAGCAACTTTATCTGACATCACTTCCCCTTGTTTTCTCTACACATTTCAAAAGAATATACTGGACATATTGAAAAACTAAAATACGAAAATAGGGATAGCTGATAAACCCATGAAACAATGAGTAATGACTGGAGAAGATCGGTAAAGATAATGCATTGTACATTAAGTAATCCCACAAATCCCTATTTTGACTGACGACCTAATAACTATGCACAATTGTTGCCGTTCTACTCCAGTGGTCCCTTCTTGCAATTGTTTTGTGGGTTTTTTAGCAATGATCCCTATTCCTAGATAATAATTATGTCTAGTTGTGTGCTTTTCCATAACTTAGCTGTTATATTATATCTAATCCAAAACAGCCAAGCTGTAAAAAAAGTGTGCGGCCCTCAGAAAGGCTATGGTGAAAAAAGATGTGAAATCCAAGGTGGCGGCCAAGAAATGGCTGTGATGGTAGGTTAATGGTAAAAATTTTAATAAAGACAATTCAGGTGAATTTTTGTGCCGCTTCACAAAATTTACCTAAATTGTCATTATTAAAATTTTTACCATTAACCTACCATCACAGCCATTTCTTGGCCGCCACCTTGGATTTCACATCTTTTTTCACCATAGCCTTTCTGAGGGCCGCACACTTTTTTTACAGCTTGGCTGTTTTGGATTAGATTTCATTTCTTTTTGTATTTGTATACCAGCTTTGGGACTTTTTTAACCCACATTTTTTTTCTTTACTACAGGAAGAAGAAAAGATGAAGTAGATGTACTTTAAATATTTTATCAGTAAATGTACAAATTATATATACTGTATAATACATATTTGACCGCATTTGCGAAAAGGGGTCTTCCACACACATCCAATTTGCCAACTTTGACAATTGATAACTTCAGATTGGAAAGAGCTATTGCCTTGATATTTGGGCAGTGGTGAGCACCACTATAGCTGAATACATGGTGCAATTTTCAGGTTAATATGTTACTTGAACACTGAGGTATGGTCTCCAACTTTTACAGAATTGGATGTGTGTGGAAGACCCCTTTTCGCAAATCCGGTCACATAAATTATATTGATTACAGAAATCTCTATGGTGGTTTCTTTGTAACTGAACACTCTACAAGGTGACTTCTTCTAATTGCTCTCTCTACAGGGTGAATTGTTTGTAGCTGAACGATCTACAAGGTAACTTCTTCTAGCTGATCTCTCTACAGGGTGATGTGTTTGTAGCTGAATTTTGTATAGGTAATTTGTTTGCAGCTGAGCTCTTTACAGAATGGTTTCTTTGTAGCTGAACTCTCTAAAAGGTAACTTCTTCTAACTGATCTTTCTACAGGGCAATTTGTTTCTGGCAGAATTTTCTACAGGGTGATTTCTTTGCAGCTGAACTCTCTACATGGTGGTTTCTTTGTAGCTGAACTCTCTACAAGGTAATTTCTTCTAGCTGATCTCTCTACAGGGAGATTTGTTCGTAGTTGAATTCTGTACAGGTGATTTGTTTGCAGCTGAGCTCTTTACAAAATGGTTTCTTTGTAGCTGAACTTTCTCCAAGGTAACTTCTTCTAACTGATCTTTCTACAGGGTGATTTGTTTGTAACTGAACTATCTACAAGGTAATTTCTTCTTGCTGATCTCTCTACAGGGTGATTTGTTTGTAGCTGAATTCTGTACAAGTGATTTGTTTGTAGCTGAGCTCTTTACAGAATGGTTTCTTTGTAGCTGAACTCTCTACAGGGTGATTTGTTTGTAGCTGAAATCCCTACAAGGTAACTTCTTCTAGCTGATCTCTCTACAGGGTGATTTGTTTGTAGCTGAACTCTCTACAGGTGATTTGTTTGTAGCTGAATTCTCTACAAGGCGATACTTCTAGGTGATCTCTCTACAGGATTCCTTGTTTCTAACTGAACTCTCAACAGGGTAATCTGTTCATAGCTGAACTTTCTACTGGGTGATTTGTTTGCAGCTGAACTCTCTAAATGGTGGTTTCTTTGTAGCTGAACTCTCTACAGTGTGACTTCTTCTAGCTGAACTCTCTACAAGGTGACTTGTTTCTAGCTGATCTCTCTACAGGGTAACTTGTTTCTAGCTGAACTCTCTACAGGTGATTTGTTTGTAGCTGAACTCTCTACATGGTGGTTTCATTGTAGCTGAACTCTCTACAAGGTAACTTCTTCTAGCTGATCTTTTTACACTGCATATTTGTTTGTAGCTGAGTTCTCTACAGGGTGATTTGTTTGCAGCTGAACTCTCTACATGGGAGTTTCATTGTAGCTGAACTCTCTACAATGTGACTTCTTCTAGCTGAACCCTCTACAGGGTGACTTGTTTCTAGCTGAACTCTCTACAGGTGATTTTTTCACAGCTGAACTCTCTACATGGTGGTTTCTTTGTAGCTGAACTCTCTACAAGGTAACTTCATCTAGCTGATCTTTCTACAAGGTGATTGAGTTTTTTGCAGCTGAACTCTTTACATGGTGGTTGCTTTGTAGCTGAAGTCTCTAAAAGGTGACTTCTTCTAGCTGAACTCTCTACAGGATGATGTGTTTGCAGCTGAACTCTCTACGTGGTAGTTTCTTTGTAGCTGAACTCTCTACAATGTGACTTCTTCTAGCTGAACTCTCTACAGGGTGACTTGTTTTTAGCTGATCTCTCTACAGGGTGACTTGTTTCTAGCTGAACTCTCTACAGGTGATTTGTTTGCAGCTGAACTCTCTACATGGTGGTTTCTTTGTAGCTGAACTCTCTACAAGGTAACTTCTTCTAGCTGATCTTTCTACAGGGTGATTTGTTTGTAGCTGAATTCTCTACAGGGTGATTTATTTGCAGCTTAACTCTCTACAAGGTGACTTCTTCTAGCTGAACTCTCTACAGAGTGATTGATTTTTTTTGCAGCTGAACTCTCTACATGGTGGTTTCTTTGTAACTTAACTCTCTACAGGGTGATTTGTTTGTAGCTGAACTCTCTACAGGGTGATCTGTTCATAGCTGAACTCCCTATAAGGTAACTTCTTCTAGCTAATCTTTCTACAGGGCGATTTGTTTGTAGCTGAGTTCTCTACAGGGTGATTTGTTTGCAGCTGAACTCTACATGGTAGTTTCTTTGTAGCTCTACAGTGTGACTTCTTCTAGCTGAACTCTCTACAAGGTGACTTGTTTCTAGCTGATCTCTCTACAGGGTGACTTGTTTCTAGCTGAACTCTCTACAGGTGATTTGTTTGCAGCTGAACTCTCTACATGGTTTATTTCTTTGTAACTGAACTCCCTGCAAGGTGACTTCTTCTAGCTGATCTCTCTACAGGGAGATTTGTTTGTAGCTTAACTCTCTACAGGTGATTTGTTTGCAGCTGAACTCTCTACATGATGGTTTCTTTGTAGCTGAACTCTCTACAAGGTAATTTCTTCTAGCTGATCTCTCTACAGGCCAATTTGTTTGTAGCTGAACTCTCTACATGATGGTTTCTTTGTAGCTGAACTCTCTACAAGGTGATTTCTTCTATAGCTGATCTTTCTACAGGGTGATTTGTTTGTAGTTGAACTCTCTACATGATATATTCTTTGTAGCTGAACTCTCTACAAGGTGATTTCTTCTATAGCTGATCTTTCTACAGGGTGATTTGTTTGTACCTGAACTATCTACATGATGGTTTCTTTGTAGCTGAACTCTCTACAAGGTAACTTCTTCTAGCTGATCTCTATACAGGACAATTTGTTTGTACCTGAACTCTCACATGATTGTTTCTTTGAAGCTGAACTCTCTACAAGGTGATTTCTTCTAGCTGATCTTTCTACAGGGTGATTTGTTTGTAGCAGAACTCTCTACAAGGAAACTTCTTCTAGCTGATCTCTCTACAGGGAGATTTGTTTGTGGCTGAACTCTCTATACATGATTTGTTTGCAGCTGAATTCTCTATATGATGGTTTCTTTGTAGCTGAACTCTCTGCAAGGTAACTTCTTCTAGCTGATCTCTTTACAGGGTGAATTGTTTGTAGCTGAACGATCTACAAGGTAACTTCTTCTTACTTATCTCTCTACAGGGTGATTTGTTTGTAGCTGAACTTTCTACAAGGAAACCTCTTTTAACTGAGCTCTGTACAGGGTGAATTGTTTGTAGCTGAACTATCTACAAGGTAACTTCTTCTAGCTGATCTCTCTACAGGATGATTTGTTTGTAGCTGAACTATCTACAAGGTAACTTCTTCTAGCTGATCTCTCTACAGGGTGATTTGTTTGTAGCTGAATTCTGTATAGGTGATTTGTTTGCAGCTGAGCTCTTTACAGAATGGTTTCTTTGTAGCTGAACTCTCTACAAGGTAACTTCTTCTAGCTGATGTATCTACAGGGTCACTAGTTTGTAGCTGAATTCTCTACATGGTGGTTTCTTTGTAACTGAACTATCTACAAGGTGACATCTTCTAGCTGATCTTTCAACAGGGTGATTTGTTTGTAACTGAACTCTCTACAAGAAAACTTCTTCTAACTGATGTCTGAACAGGGTGAATTGTTTGTAGCTGAACTCTCTACAGGGTGATTTGTTTGTAGCTGATCTCTATACAGGTTACTTATTTCTAACTGATCTCTTGAATTCTGTTCAGGGTGACTGCTCTATTAGGATGACTGCTCTATTAGAGTATCTCGATCTCGCACTTGCTACACCAAGTTGGATTTCGTGTTATAACTCCGTGGCTTTAAGTCTGATTCTTCTACACCATTGAAGAGCCTTTCTAAGATGATAACTCCATCTGTACAGCGATTTTCAAAGCATTACCCCAAGTGGTTTATCTGGTAGGCGTGGCAAGCATAATAATAATAATAATAATAATAAAAAATTAGCTAATCTCGATTGCGTAATTGTTACACACTGTTGATTTTTTCGCTGTATCTTCCTGGTTTTTAGCTCGATTTCTTTCAAACCACAAAAGGTTTGAGGTTCAATAGTTAACCTATTCACCCACCGATTTTCAGCTTCTTCCCATACGCGGTTTACCCTGTAGGCGTGACAACATATTGGTGTTATTTTTCGTGCATAATCGCTCATAACTCTTTGCCTGTTTATGATATTCCAGCCAAAGTTGGTACCGAGATGCGCCTTTATACTCCCCTTCTGTGTGCCAAATTTCAAGGCAATCGGATAACGCGTTCGCGTTTTATAGCAGTTTTTGTAAGTGTGCGAAAAGAGGAAGAAAAATAAGAAGAAAAAAAAAACGAAGAAACTAAGCCAATTTTTGAAGTCGCATATCTCAGGAATGCCTGAAGTTATTTCGCTCAAATTTGGAATGTAGAGTGCTGAAGGTGGAGGGAAGCTACATAGCAAAATTTGTCTTGTTTCATCAAGGCAGCACAGAGCTACGGAGGTGCGAAAATTGCGTTTTCTTTCTTCCTGTCAATATACTCACGGGGTTGCGCGCCGGCTTCTTGGGCCGCACGACACACTACCGTGTGTCTTGATTAATTTGCTAGACACTTAACAGAATTCATCAGACTAAACCAGAGTATTACCTAGACTGCCCGTTAGATATTTTTGTACCTGTAATTAAGATTTTTCACACCTTAGCTAATTTGCAATGCACATGGTATGTATATAAGGCATGACACATTCCTCAGTAATTATGAGCAGTTCTTTCCATGCTATCTATGGGTCTTGCATCCTTTGTGTCATTACTGAGCACACACAAGATGCTGCTGAGCTAAGAGTGAGGCTTAACTTATGCCCATCAGAATTGTCTGACAGGTACTGTAACTGTACCTAGCTAGCTCACTCTACACTGAGGTCCAGCCCATTACACAGCATTATAAATGAAGAACAGTATGAGTAGTACTTCTATAATCAAACCAGTCACTATGAAAAGTATGTACTGTCGATTTCATGTCAGCTGAGAAATAGTAGAAGCATTTTGGGTAATACTTAGGGCACTTTTGGGCTTGGTTATACCTAAACAATACTCCAATATTGCCAAGGTACAATGAAAGTATTGTGAGGCTGGTTCCCAGTCAATATTCTTTTTTAAGAAAGTACAAACCTCCAAGATCCCTGATAAAATCATACAGTACTATCATGCTGTATGATAAACACATGTATATTTATGCTGGAGATCCAAGTGATACTTTATCCCATCTATTGAATTTCCCAATACCCTCATAGAATAGTCAATCATTCTAAAAGGCAATCATACACCTTGCACAGACCAATTTGAGCCATTCTTTAATTGACTGATGAAGCATAATGAAACAGAGGAACCTGAACTGATCATGTACAGATGTGTAGGTGGCAGTTGTGTACAGAGCAGTATATGGTGTAATTCAATAAGGAATTTAAGGAAAAGATTTAAGACAGTTTAACTAGAACTATGAAATGTGATCTACCTGGTAACAAAAACTTCCAATGGCTTCTGTGTGGATGTACATTTTAATTAACCATTGTATAGCTGTGAAGCCAGTATTGTGAAGTGTTGTACAGTACAGTATCTCAGATTTCATGTGAGTTGGAAGCATTCGAGTCACACTGAAAGTACTTTTGGGCTTGAGTATACTTAAACGATAATCCAGTACTACCAAGGCACCATGAAAGTATTGTGAGGCTGGTTTCTAGTCCTTTTGTAAGAAACTGCAAATCTCCACAATTCCCTGATATATAGTAACAATGCTATCATACTGTATGATAAACACATACATTTTATTATGCTGGAGATACTTTATCCCATGGGACAGAGTAATCTAAACTAATAGGCTACAGATGTGTAGGTGGCAGTTGTGTAGACAGAGCAGTATATGGTGTAATTAATTTTTTAAGTTACGGAAAAGAAAGAAATGTTATCTACCTGGCAACAGCAACTCCCAATGGCTTTAATTTTGTGTATAGACATAGATTATTACATTAGCCATTTTATAGTAGTGAAGCCGGTTGTGTTATTGTAAGTGAACAAGGAAATGTGAATTAAGTCTTGTACAGTATGATATCTCGGTTATTGATACCTTTCATTGCCTTTAGAATGTCTGATAATGTTTACACACAACAGCAGAAATCAGTTCTTAGTTTCTTACAAACACATTAATAATTTTATTATTACTGGGCAGACAGCATATAGCTGGCTTGCTCAAAGACAGAATTACAACAGAATTTGTACATGTACAATCAAGTCAGTACGTAGTAGGGAACCTCCCAACTCTTGGTACAATGAAATCATATAATAGTTTGTGGTATCTATAGGAGAAATGTTGGTAAGTTGTTTCATTAGATGATTGTAGATGTGATTTGTTCAGTTGTAACTATAGAGTGGAAGTATGAAATGGGAAGGATGATATTGTGGTGTTTCTCATACAGCAGGTATAGGCATTAAGACAGGATATTTAAATTTGATGGTGAAAATTTTGTGAAACAGTTCTTTTGCAATTCGCAAGGATACATTAATGTTATGAAGCTATTAAAATTCATACAGTAGCTGTGTGTCATCACTGAATCAATTGCAACATCAGTGTTATGATAAGGATCCCAAATATTAGCCAATGCATACTCCATCTGAGGTTTGTATCATACCATTGTGAGATATGTTGATGCTTTAACAGATCTAGAATGCTGAGTCACTCAAGTGATTTAGAAAATTCAATGTATTTGATGCTTTAAAAGCATGGGTTATGACATGAATCCATGATAATGTCTTGTCTTAGGTACGGATGTCTATTAGTTTATTTGAGAATGCAATCATTGAATATATATGTAGCGATGAATTATTGGTAATACTGTAGATAATTGGTTAATGAGGTCTACTACACTGATGTTTGGTGACATTTAGTCAAAGCTGTGAAGTAGTTACCCAACTTAAACTTGATCTAGATCTTGTTGAAGTACAGCGGTGTCTTCTGGTGCATGATAATTCTGTACCAGAGGCAGCCATATCAGCATATGTTCTTAGTTGTGAGTTATATCAATAATTGTGTCATTTACAGGGGCAGATCCAGGGGGTTTCTAAGATTTCTGGAACTGGTCAAGTATATTCAGGCAATTAAAATTGTTTTGCTTTAATTTACAAGGTATTAAAGGTACAGATGAAACATTCTAATAGAACAGTCACATTTTGAAATTTCCTAGTACCAACACAGTAAAAATAGTCTAAAACTGTACGTATCTCAGGATGCTTAATACCTGAAATTTCTCCTGGGGGCATGGCCCCAGATCCTCAGAATAGCATCCATATATCTTTTGTATGCTTCAAACTTCACATAAGCTCCACCTCTCAATCAATTCCTAACATATGTCTAAAATGTCAGCTTTAAGATTTTTTGGTGAAAACTGTCACCAGATTTAATCTCAAAACAAACTAATTTCCCTGGGGGAGTTTATAACATGCTTCTGTTAGTGTTAGTAAATGGGTGACATGGGAATGATTTGCTTGGAATCTGGCATGTTGATTAAATAATTTTTAATAGTTCATGATGTTGTGATATATATCAGGACTTTTGAACAATGAATGTTAAAGAGATAGGCCTGTAGTTAGAGCCTTCAGCACAGTTTTTTGAGGAGACGGTCATGCAAGACCCCTGCACTTGCTTGAAGATTACAGAGTGCTTGTGTATTCCAGTTAAGAAGAATGATATATTAGGCATAATTATGAATATGTGACTGGCATTGACATGCGAAGCAGTCTTATAGTCTTTTCAATCTCATGTACCTGGCAACCCATACCTGGACTTGTGAATGAGGTACCAGCTATCTTGAAATTTGGTCACATTGCACCCCAAATGCTTGGTGTATTAAGAACACATGTTAAACACATTTAGAGTCATGATTAGTCAGTTTAGAAAGGTTTTAAGATCCCTTTTCACAGATGTGGTCACCTTTATGTATGTATATATGTCTACCCTTGCATGGCCTAAATATGTGACCGGATTTGTGAAAAAAGGCCCAGGTCTCCATAATTTACCAACTTTGACAACACATAATTTCAGACTGGAAAAGGTTACTGACTTGAAATTTGGTCAGTAGTGTGCATCAAGTAGATAAAGAATCAAAAATGTTAGGTTATTACATTCCTTTATCACTAAGTTATGGTCTTCCAGGTGCATAGAATTGGATGTGTGTGGAAGACCCCTTTTCACAAATCCGGTAAAATATATGAGCTGCTCTGAACATGATGTGTATACCAAGTTGTATAGTATTACAATAAACTAGGTGAGGTGTTAGGTATGTGATCATCATACTATTCACTATAGACCCGCAAAAAGGGCAGAAAGCTTGTTGTACATGACATTGAAACTATGCATGCATGCACAAAACTCCAAAGTACAAATTGATCCATGTGATCTAAACAAACCACACAGATTTGGATCCAGAATATTGTATTTATTCCACCTTAGATAGCATGGCCTGTTATGCATGACAGCCTAGACTTCATTGTCTGTCTGTCACATCAAAGTTATAATCTATAGCCATTACATTAAAAAAAGAATTTCACAAGATGTAAGTGGTAATTATTCATAATCACCAATACATAAAGCATATTTCAAACTTGTATAATATATGTATTGTATTTTGAATTGTGATCAGAATCAATTATGGTTGAAAAGGGATTACAAAAAACCAACTAACTGTGAAGGCGTTAAGGTCACTTAACAGTTGATTAAATACACAGACATTAGTGCATGCATATTTAGCTACCTTGATGTGGCAGGCAGGGGCGGATACAGGGGGGGTCAAAGGAGGCTCTTGACCCCCCTCCAAAAAATGTTAGTATACCAAGATCGAGATACTTTAACAGAGCAGCAGTGTGTAGTGAGCTATTTAAGGAGTTTTATGTACTTTATCAGCTATAAATGCGTGGTTAGTGAGGGGGCAGCTATTGTCAGCTGGCTGTAACCTTTTTTTTTTTTTGGTCTCACCTTATCAAACCAGAAACAATGTAGTGCTTCAGTTCATTTTTGACCCCCCTTCTATAAGTCTGGATCCGCCCCTGGTGGCAGGTTCTGTGGTCTTGTGTGTGTACTATTAATTTTTGGTCTCTACTTCCAACAGTGTGTATTGTGGCGCACCAAGATAGAGACTAGCTTCAATATTCAACGTTACCACTTATGACATTTACTGGAGTATATTTTGGATTGTAAAATTCTCAAGCGGCATGCACATACGTAACTATGAAGCTAAATAATATCAAGCTTCCACACAGTGAACACAAATCTTATTTTCTGACTTTTAACTTGATCTCTCAACATGCTATTGACCTAGAAGTTTAGACAACATTAATAAGACATACTGTAGGATTATGAAATGACAATAAAAAATAATAAATAATAAAAAAATAAGTGAAAGTTTGAGACTGATGGCATACTTCTACACTGATGTATGATCCTTGTTATTTATAAAACTAGCAGGGCCGCCCACAGGGGGGAGGGGGGGAAACTGGGGCATTTTGCCCCGGACCCCAGCCTGAAAGGGGCCCCATCATGGGCCCCTTGAATACTTGTTTAAAAGATCGATATACTCTAATAGAGCAGTCAGGATCTAGATACTCTAATAGAGCGGTCACAGTATTCTTCAGAGGAGCAGTGTAGCAAGCTATGTATGTAGTTATAAATAAGGAGATATGGTTGGTGAGGGGCAACTATTGTCATTGTCAGCCGGCGTGTAACGACCATTTTATTTAGGTCTTCGACTTACAGTTAAGCTGAAGTTGTGATTCAGAGTAGAACCCTCCTTGCCCTGGGGCCCCTCTTTAACTCTTTGCCCTGGGCCCCCTAATTTCTCTGGGCGGCCCTGAAAACTAGAAGCCATGCATGTTACGTCAAATTCACTCACATAAGCTACATGGAATAACAGGTTCCTTAATAGGGGTATCACATACAAGGGAGAAAACTTTAGCATAGTTAGCTACGTAGCTAGCTATTTGCTATTTACACAAACATGCATACATTCAAATAATTGCTATGGTGTATTAAATAGCATTAATAGTTTAAGGCTTTTAATTAACTTATATGAATTCTGATTGTGTTTTCAATGCCCACCCAATGAGCAATTGGTTCCAACCACTGTGGCTGTAGGGATTTAATGTATAGCAGACTATGTAGTGTACATACTTCGTACATGTAGCGATGCATAAACTATAAGTGAATAAGACTATAAGTAGGTACGTTGCTAAACTCTACTCATCCCTATAGTGCTATTGTTTTGGCATTCTGATAGCCAGACGTCGATTGACAAGTTCAGAGGCGGTCTAATTAACTTGCCGGCCTAGTGCATCAGTGCAGACTTTGGATTGCATTCTGTTTTATACATCCAACTGCATCAGACTTCCTCGCATTCCTCATCATGTTCTACATAACTATGTATGCCATCTACGTATTAATGGTAATTAGCATTTCCTCATCAGAGGCAGCTCTTTATACATTTTACTGAAAAGATAGCACAATCAAATTAGACAGCCATTTAGTAGTAATGTACCAATACCACTTTTTCACTACCAATCCAATACCAATACATTTGAAGCCAGAAATGGCCAATACTGATACTTTGCCCCACTGCAGGAATTTCTCACAAGAAACAGCTAGTGATTTGAATAATAGTTAATAAACCAGCTTATTAAACACATTTGCTAAGTTCATCAACTGCAGTTTGCTGGTTTTGTGGCTATCAATTACACGATTAACGCGAATAATAGTTTATGGATTTAAGTAATCTTATTTTGTGGCTTCCACTGTACTAATAAGTAATAGTTAGAGACCTACCATGAGGATCTTCATGATTTTAAAAACCCAAGGTGAAGCTGAGATTTTTAACATCATGTCATCATATCTTGCACAAAATGGAATGGTTTATTTTCACATGACAACATAGACTTTGATAACCATGGAAACAACATTCACCATAAACCCACAATCACTTTCTACATTGTTATATATAAAAGGAAGGTCACTGATTTGCAATGCTACTCAGCACATCAGTGATCAGTAGTGAGGTGTGCTGTGTGTGTACTCCCTCAACTGGAGATAGGAGGTCTCATTTTAGAGAACATCTCCTGAGGTCTCTTAGGGATTTTAAAGACCTCATTATCTCCCAAAGATCAAAGGGTTTATGCATGCCATTTTCTAATGCTAGTAATTGGCATCTTTTAAAGACTTATATCAGCTCTTGCTCAACTCCATTCAATGTGCTATGTATGCCGCCATTTTGAAAAGTAATTAAATGACAACATTTAAAGTATCGGTTGGTATCAGGCATTTATAGCATTTATAGCTTTACCGATACAAGGCGTTTCCAAACAATAATGCCTAATGTTCCTGAGGCGTGGTTTTCAGATGATGCTATGCCGTTGGATCACTTTCGAAACTGTTGTCCTGGTGGAAGCATATTTCATCTATTGGACCAGATTATGGTTATCTTTCAGAGCCTTTTACACAGCTTTTAAGACTTCACAACCAAATGGCAAAAATTAACAGTGAGTCACAACTAAGAGGTGACTATGATTGTGATTATGATTACTGAAAACACAGTTACAAACTGATATGTTCAGGTAAGGAAAAACATTACAAATCACATAGATAACTAAGAGTCAGTTATAATTTATCTAAAATACTTGTAGAGATTGGGATTCCATTGTGTCAGTTGGTAAATTGTTCCAATCGTGGATAGATTTGGGGTAATAGCTAAATTTATAATGATCTGTTCTAGCAAACGGAATCCCAAAATGGAAGGGGTGGTGGTGGCGGGTGGGATACGTGGTGTTAGTGAAGTATTTTGGGACTGTTAAGACTGATGAGGAGTAAACAATGTTGTAGAAGAGTTTTAATCTAGTCACATATCGTCGGTGTTGAAGTGATGGCCATTGTAGATCTGCTAACATAGATGTAACACTACTGTTATATCGGTAGCCTGAATGAGCAGCATGTTGTTTTTACCATTTCTATACTTTGTATCTCCTTCTGCAAGTAGGGGTCCCATACTGCCGATCCATACTCCAACAGTGGTCTCACTATACTGGTATAGGCTAAACATTTAGTTTCTGCAGAACATCTATAAAGGTCGTTTGCTGCTTCAAAAATGCAGCGACTAACAAGAGAATCTGGCTCTCCCCAACCACCTACAACTTAGCCTGTTTGTGCCCCTCCCTTGTCAGCTCCTGAATCCGTCCCTGAATACTGTGAACATGTACGTGAAGTTGAGCATGAAGTTTTTACCCCTTTAGTGTTCTCCTCTTCCGGTGGTACGGCACGTGAAACCACTGCTTTTTATAAGCGGTTGGCTGAGCTTGCAAGTCATAAGCGGGAGGAAAATTATTTGGTAATTATGGGATGGCTAAAATGCTGGCTGTCCTTTGCCTTATTGAGATGTGCCATCCTTATAGTGTATCGGGGGAAGCCATTCCTTTTTTGGAAGGCCAGTGGGTGAAGATGATGCTTCTCTTGCTGTGGCCGAGGGGGAGCTGCAGCTGTACTATTAATTGAAATATAGCTATATATTGTAAAAGTTAATAAAAAGGCTGTTGATATTTAGCCGGTCATTACAATTTTAAAAAAGAACTTAGAAAAATCGTGACACAAAAAGGTTTAAGAAACGAAGAAAAAAAATGTGATGTGACCTAGATTCGAACCCACACATCCAAGTTTAGAGTACCAACGTTCTACCACTGTACCACCGGTGCTTGCTGGCAAATCCCCTTGTTTTTGCACTATTTAAATGTTACAAATATAAAATACTTTATAGTCTTACCATACCAGTGAAGAAGAAACCAAAGCTGAACCCGACCCTAACCCTAACGCTAACCTGACGTTTGCCTGTTAAACGTAATGATGGCTTTCACTGTCTGTATGAAGGTAAGTTTTTGGGTGAGCTCGCCTCGAACTCACCCAAAAACTTACCTTCATACAACTAGTGTGTTTGATACTAGAGTTATAGGTGACACTTCCCAACAAACGACCGGCTAAATAAATATTTGCACCGCGACCGGTGACCGGCTAAATATCCACTTCGTACAGTCGGTTGCAGGATTCTTGAAAAAAAAGTATGCTGTACCGTGAGTGTTTCCGTAATGCTCCTTGTGAGTAAATTTTATTGTCCTTGCCACGGATTCAATAGCAATTGAACCACTCTAATCTCTTTCCTCAGTCCGGCTGATCCGGCGTCACTACAGATAGTTTTCCAGCCCACGAAATGTTTACGGCACGGGAAGAGAAATTTCAACAATTCTGCAATCGACTGTAATAAAACATTAAATCTCGCATTGCGTATTGGAGAATTTACGGAGGAATAATAAAACTCGGATACTGGAATGCCTACTATAAGAAGAGTTACTGTTTTACACGCTATAGCTACTTAGCTAACGCGCAGAAGACGTCATGGGATTGACTAGTGCAAGCGTCTCTGTTTTGGTGATCAGTATGTTTATTCTTGGGACAATCAAGGGTGGCAGCTGTACAACCGGGTGAGTAGACTATCATTTCGATCGACGTACGTTCATATAACTACACCCTGTACTAGCTCTAGCTAGTTAGCTACGTTTTGTTCATATACCATAATCCATATATCTAGCCATAATCGGTGAATTTCAGTTCCGTTTGACCATTTCCATCCGCGGCGCAAGATATCAGTTCGTGGCAGTTTTATAAAGTGCCAACAGACCACAAGAAGCCTAGGCGAGCTCAGCGGATTGGCCACAACCACTCACAAGGGGTTACTATAATACAACAATATTAAATAGCTACAGCTTAGTTAAAAAGAAGCGTCGGTTTTAGCTTTACCTCACAGGTGACGCAGATCCTGAAATTATAATGCGGACGCAACTGTTCAGGCTGAAACGGAACTGAAATCAACATTAATTTTATTGTGTGGACATATATTCAATATTGAATGTAAATTATTTTCATGTAAGAAGTACAGTAGCTATAGACAGTTGACTGTAATCTCGCATAGCCAGACCGCTTTTTCTCCGCGCGGCGCTTATCTATTGGAAATTATAAGCGCGAAAATGGAACTTTCGCTTACAATTTCCAATCGATAAGCGCTGTGTAGAGTAAAAGCAGTTTGGCCACTCGAGACTAAGTTGACTGCACTTCCGCGCATGTGTACAGAGTGTAAGAGCTCGGAAGGAAGATAGATATGGCTCTTTACTGTAGCTATGATCTTCAATGCACTGGATTAGTTGTTGATCTCCTTTCTAGTGAGATAGGATGTCTGGGTCACTTTATGTCAGAAACACTTGCTCAAGTGGCTACTGCTTGTTGTGTGCCAAAGAAAACTGGCCGGTCACTATTTGAGCAAGCTGCTCGTATAGAGCCTATAAGTAGGCATTCCAACCTGATTTTTTTAAATTTTGGAAAAATGGACTTTTTAAATGCTCAATAGATAGAGTATTGATTGCCGATCTCAGAAATATATAGTTTGTTGGATTGGAATTAGCTACTTTGGCATGCACAGTGCTTAAAAACTGGAAAAGGTACTTTTTTCTCCGGGGCTCCCCACACATTTTAAAGGGAAAATGGCACAATTGAATCAGGAAGCCATCTAGCAATCTGGACTGTATTGAAACTGTAGTTGCTTCTAGCTGCAAGTTTGTACATGTAATGAGAGTAACTTCAGGTCTTATTGGATCTCAGTGATCTTTGTATGCTTTGTGGTGAGCAAATATGTTTCACCTACTACACACTTCTCAATACAGTGGTGTATACTCATAACCAAGTAGCTATCTCAAGTAAAAACATCAAGTTAAAGGTAAACAACAAAAGTGCA
Organism: Dysidea avara; assembly: GCF_963678975.1. Classification (NCBI taxonomy): domain Eukaryota; kingdom Metazoa; phylum Porifera; class Demospongiae; order Dictyoceratida; family Dysideidae; genus Dysidea; species Dysidea avara. The sequence continues at coordinate 26,136,144 of NC_089279.1, read as the reverse complement.
GGTGCCACAGTGATGCAACAATACCTAAGGTGGAGTTGTGGTTTCAATTACGGCATTGTTATGCATTATTATGCCGACTTTGAAGTGGTTTGTATTTTTGAGCTGATGACACAGCCATCAGAAAATTGCTCTGGAGCTGAAAATTGCTAACTCAAGCAAAGTAACTATGCACTTTAAAGTAAGCACCAGTGACTACCTTCCACCCGACAGTACATTTTTTAAAGTTTTAAAGTATTCTACATATAATACAAGGCTTGGACTTACTCATATGTAACGCGCATGACACAAAACTTACTCATATGTAACGCGCATGACACAAAACTTACTCATATGTAACGTGCATGACAAAACTAAGATTTTCATGATGATCAGCATGTAGACAAACTCCATAGCGACTTTCATCCTCATTGGAGCTCGGACTATGGAGCAATCCCAAGTTAAACGTGAGTTGTTATTTTGTGCCAGGGTTCCATTGGGAATTATACGGAGAATTTTTTTATTAAAAAATCTCGGATACTGGAATGCCTACTGTAAGTATGTTACCACTAGCCCAAAGGAGCCTAAGTGATAAGTATAGGTAACACATGCAGTGCTAGAATTCTTCAGTGGATAAACACCCCTCAGAAATGATGCAATATTCACCTTGCAATTGGCTCAGCAGAGGTTATGATTGCATCATTTCTGCCAAGGTGATGATTGCATGGGTGGTTATCCACTGAAGAATAGCAATGCTTATTTAGACAATGGCCCCTGTAACTGGAATTTTGTTAATAACCCACAAAGTATGCAATTTGTTTGTCAAAAATTTGTGGCTACTAAGTGTTTTACTGGGTAAGACACCTGTGTAGGGTAAGTAGAATTCTAGGAAACGGGAATGGGACGGGAACGGAAACGGAACAACCAGCGGAAAATGGCTGATGAAGGTCATCATGCCATTGATATTACAGCATAAGGTTGGATTTTACAGCACAATGCTTCTTTGCAGCATTGTTGGATTCTTCCGCTAAAACGATCAAAACACTCTAATAGAGCGGTCACCAGTAGTAATAGAACAGTCAAAAATGTTTTGTACCTATCCCACCAGAGACCCACATTGATGGCCTGTGAATTGATGGGCTATAGCTGTCACAACATTGAAAGTTAGCTACTCCCTTGAAACCATAAAATTTAAACCATTATAGCATAAAATTAATTATGATTATAAGTTTACAAAAGGATTCTATGCCTGCATATAGATGTGGGAAGTTGTACCTGCAATCTCAGGAAAAAGTCACGTGATGGGAATGTGGCAGCTGAGGTATGTGTAGGTGCATGGCTAGACTAAGGACTATATGAGCAGTCATGAGGACTCCTCTTGGAGCCACTTCAACTTGACAAGCATGCCAGTGCTGCATGCATACTCCCATCATATGACTTCTTATCTAGAAGCAGTATAGGTGAAGTTTTTGAAGCCTATAATAGGCACTGTCAGTTAACTAGGGTACTTTGTGAATCTCAGTTTCACATCAGTATTAATTTAATATTTACTAGTTGAATATTTTTTTTTAATTATGGTTTCAAAGGAGTAGCTAACTTTCAATGCTGATGACTTAGCTAGTCTATATACCTAATCTGTGACAGCTATAGTCCATCAATTCACAGGCCATCACAATGTGGGTTCCTGGTTGAATAGTTAGCAAAACATTTTTGACTGCTCTATTAGAGTATTTTAATGCAGGTGACTGCTCTATTAGAGTGTTTCGATCTTTTTAGGGAAAGGATGCAAACGATGCCACAAATAAGCATTGTGCTGTACAATCCGACCTGTCCAACCTGTATAATTGCATGATGACCTTTATCAGGCATTTTCCGTGAGTTGTTCCCGTTCCCACTTTCCGTTCCCATTTTCCTCGAATTCTACTTACCCACCTGTGTACAGGTCTCTTACCAGAATAATAACTTTGCAAATATCAAAACATTCTCTGAATGCCATTGTCTAAGTTCAGTAACACTGTGATCACTTCTATAGTTTTTGGGGGTGCACCTCTCCAGCTCGTATTATGCCGACTACCCAATATCATCACCTCTTTCCAAACTCTTGATCCACCCTTGTTGTTACACAGCACTAAGTGGTGTGTTAACTTTGTTAGATACCTATAAATAGCTAGCTATAGCTAGGATTATAAACACGCAGGAGTGTATAAATAAATGTTTAGTTATACAGTGGAACCTGTCTATAACGGTCACCTTGGGACCAGATATATCTGGCCTTTATATACAGGTGGCTGTTATAGAGAAAACCTGCATAAGGTGGTCAGCAGCATTTTAGTGGCTATGACCGTTATAAATGAATAATTATTAGTAAGAGGCTCGCGCCAATCGCAGTACAGTCTGAATATTTAGTACAGAAAGGGTAAGGTGAGTCTATGAATGTTGGTTATAGCTATTGAATACGCTTAAGTAATAAAGTCTGATTGATTATATAGTATTCATTGAAAGGCAGGAAGTGTGATAATTGCGCTTTAATTGAAACGGTACCGTGGTACCAGAAAATTGGCTTAACAAGCCACCATAAAAGGTAGCGACCGCTATACGAAGGAGAAAGTTATGTATACAGTGATTCATAGGTAAATTGTTGGTTGGCCATTATACGCATTAGACAGGTGACCACTTTATGCAGACCACAATGCATACATTTGTATGGGTAAATATTTGGGACCTCGTGACCATAGCCGTTATGCAGAGGTGACCGTAACACAGGTTCCACTGTATATAGTATTCCACACGCTAGCTATTATTTTCAGCCTTTACCACGTGTGTATATAGCTCAGAGAGGATTATAACCAGTCTTCATTGATCTGACATTATGTCAGATCAAAGTCATAGTTGATCTGACATTGTATGATAATGCTTACTAGCATGCATAAGCATGCCAAGCTGGAGCATGCCCCCTGAAAAAAATTTGGATGTAAGTATTTTAACACCCAAAACTCCTTTGGCAGCCATGCACTGCATCACTGTTAAGGCACATACACAATAAATCTGTAATAATAACATTGTGATGATTTTATATGATGTTTTGTGACATGTATCTATATCAAATATGCTGCAGTACATTTAAAAACCCCTTTAGAAGCCACTGAAACAGTCTTTGAATGTGTGGTAGGAATGGTGTAAGTTGCACTTCACTGAAAGCTGCAGGTTCGACTTCCCAAGCTAGACAAATTTTTTTTTGCTTTTTTGGACCTTTTAGGTTCACCTTTTTAGGAACACTTTGACTGCTCTATTAGAGTTGCTGACTGTTCTAATAGAGTATATCAATCTTTTTAGCGGAAAGTGGTTGGCCATCCTTGACCAATTCAGTAGGTAATTGGGTGGTCTTCAAGTTAATTGGTCGGTAAATGTCCGATGGCCCACCGTTATAATCCACTCTGATATAGCTAACATATAAAGTTTGCATGAGTACACTGTAGTTATAACTGCATGTTATACACAAAGATGGGGTCTATATTGACAGGTATGCAAACATCAATTGATAATAATGAGTGACTTGCATGCAAACCTGTACACCGATTAACATGACAAGGGTTATCTTAGGGCCAACCCTTCTATTTTGGTTTGTTGCACCTGATCGTAGCTAATGACTCACATTTTATGCCTTGCATATGGTATTTTGACAGCATGAGCTAACATTTAATTATGTATTTATTATTTTTATTTTTTTGGCTGCTTATTTATTTGTCTATTATTAGCAAAGATGAAATGCTAATGTAGCTACAAAAACAATCTTTTAAGGAATTTAAATCAAAATTGTCCAAAAAAGGCCTCACTATGTTCATGTTGAATGCTAAATCAGTATACATGATCGCATATCCTTGGCAGAACTTATAATATCTAATATACCTAGCTATACTATAATTCGATTTTTTTTACTTTAGTGTACAAATATCTAAATGGTAAATATACAATACAAATTGGAAACACTTAGAGGAATCTCTATTATGTGCAATGGGTACTTGACCGTTCCATTACAGGGGCGTATACAGAGTTTGGAAAGGGGGAAAAAAGTCACAACAATACTGACTGTCCTTTACCAAATGTATATGCTATAAAGTATATAAAGATCCTTATTCATAGCTTCATAAGACCTTATTCATAGCTTCATAGTTAAGCTACACTGCCTCATGAACACTGTGATTGCTTTATTAGTGTGATTGACTGCTCTATTAGAGTATGTCGATCTTGCATGCAATTTTTTTGAAAGGGAGGGCATGTGCCCCCTGTACATTAGAGTATTTTGATCTGTAATATGCCTATGTTTTTCTTCAGTTTGACGATGGGGAGTGGGCACCTCCTACTTAGGGTCCACCACTGAGTTGCTTTAGTTGAAAATCATTTAACCAATATATATTTAATGTGTTAAAGTATATTATAAATGACTCTAATGTGTATTGTAGGGCCAGGGTGGGAAAGGAATGCATTTGCTCCCTGTGGACCTGAATCCACATGGGTTATGTATGTAGCTTCCTTGATGGTTGCAATTTTTCATTGCAGGGTATGCCATTTCAACCAGAGTTACATTATGTACAGGACAGCCTCCATGTTAGGATACAGGCGGAGATCACAACAGTTTACATACAGATGTGGCTGGTTGAATTGGTCAAGATGCAGGGGTACAAGGTATACATACTGTATTATACTATTATAGGTTAATGTACAATATGGTAGTACTGTATATTAGGGATCATGGAGATTTGGGTTTTTCTGGCCAAAACATCACCCAAAAACCAGCTTCACAATACCATCCTGGTGCCTTGGCAGTATTGGTTAGGTATAACCAAGCCCAAAATTCCCTTCAGTACAACCATAAATGCTTCAAAATTAAACTGAAAATAATTATTTCTACTAACTGACTAATTGCCTGATGTGTCTACACCATCAGTTTCTAATTGTTTCGTGTGTATTGTGTGTACCTCAAGTTTATGGTTCTCTATACTAGTTAAAGCACTTCCTAGGCTTATGCTATATGCTATACATCAAATATAGCATTCAAAGAGTGGTCCAAAGATGAAATATAGCACTCTGCTTTGCCCCGTGCTATATTTGTCTTTGTCTCTCACCCATCCTTTTACTTGCTATATTTGACATATAATACTCGCGGCAGTGCTTTAACTCTTACATATGAGGCGTAGTGCACTTATATACACCCCTCTCAATGATAAACTATTCGGCTTCACCTCTGGAATTGAATTCAGATTCGGGGGCAATATACTGGAGTGAGCCATATACATATTATGACTCTTAATTAACATGCCCTCTAGCAACCCATATACTCATATATGCACACAAATGAAGGAACTTGCATTTAATTTGTATAGTTTTGCATGGTAGACATGTTCCTTTTACAATTCACCTTGCTCATGATGGACAATCAATTGTGGGACTTAGTAAACATATCTCCATATATCTCCAGGAATATCCGTTCATATCAACAAACATAGGAGCAGCATTATCTGCTGCAACCATTATCAAAGTCATAAGGTTTGTCTGTAAAATAAATCCAGTGTATGGGTGGACTCTTACTGACTAGCATGATTGATCATCTAGTGTGGAGAGGGCTATTAGCCTACACTGATTAGTCGTGCTAGTGTGGGCAGGGCCGCCCAGAGAAATTAAGGGGCCCAGGGCATAAAGTTAAAGTGGGGCCCCCAGGGGCAAGGAGGTTTCCATTCTGAATCACAACTTCAACCAAGCTGTTGTAAGTTGAAGACCAAAAATAAATAAATAAATCTCGTTACATGCTGACAATGACAATAGCTGCCCCTCACCAACCACATCTCCTTATTTATAAGCTTGCTAAACTACTCTGAAGAATACTGTGACTGCTCTATTAGAGTATCTAGATCTGACTGCTCTATTAGAGTATATCGATCTTTTAAACAGGTATTCAAGGGGCCCTTCATGGGGCCTCCTGGGGCCCCTTTCAGGCTGGGGCCGGGGCAAAATACTCCAGTTCCCCCCCTGTGGGCGGCCCTGAGTGTGGGTGATTGTTTGCTGTCTGTGGGCTATTAGCCTGCAATGATCATGACACATTAATATGTCATGTGATCTCCCAGGCGTGCAATATTCCCTGTATACAACCAATGATTCCTTTGAAGTTTCAAGTGATTATGCAAGAAAATTAGGGGATCAAAACGTAGTGAAACAAGGGCATAGCTAAAATGTAGTGAAACAAGAGGGGTTGCCTATACCTGCGGATATACTAATGGACATTTAATTCCTCTACTTTAGTCTATAGCTGTGACCTGAATTGGAGATTAAATGTACATGTCCACTAGTATATATGCAGGTATAGGCAATCTCTCTTGTTTTGCAACTCTTTTTGATCCCTAATTCAACTTTAAATTCCTACTTTTTGTTATACTTGTTTGCTTACTTTTTCTGTAGCATAATTATGGCTAATAAACTAGCGCATATCACATCAACAGAAAGAATGGTATAAGATATGCCATAAAATTAATTGTGTGTCTGAATGTGTGCCCCAGCAATTGATTGCCGCAAAAAAAGGTGAAGTTTGGTTTCAGCTATGTTTCACCACAAGTTCATAATATTATGAACTCTTGGTTTCACCCATTTCACAGCTTTACACAAAAAGAAGAGTGAGAGAAGCACCTGCAACTAATCCAGCCATTCATTCCCATTACAAATGTATATAGGTAACCCATCACTCAAACTACCACAACTGACTCAGCTCAAAGAAATGGGACACAATGAAGGACAAAAGTAAGTAAGTCTTTGATGCATACGTACATTGTACGTACTGTGGTATGTACCAAAAGAAACTAGTTGGGCTAAAGTGAAATTTAGCAATGACTGAGTGAAAGGATCAAGCCCATCATAGCCTTACCCATTATTCAGTTATGCTTGACTGAAGACATCATCAGTTAATCAGTGAAAATTATACTGAATATAAAAAATTAAAAATTTCATAAAAATAGCAATGTACTGGAAGTCAGGTCATACTGAAGGAACTTTGAGCTTGATGGACAGTTTTGGGGTGATATTTTGTCCAGAATCTTTGTGATCCCTAATATACAGTACTATTTTACTGTATGATTAATATTGATGTGTGTATTATATAGCACTTTGGACTTTCTCATAGATATCAAACTGTTCACTGTACAGTACATGCAAGTGTAAGGAATTTAACTACATAGGCTTCTGTGTTGCTAACTTGAATCAGAATCCATATTAGTAGCATAGTTATTTTAATTACAGCCCTATATGCACCAGACACATCCCAATTGTATTAATTATTGGTCAAGCTCCACATGTGGCTGTACTGTGGGGATTGAATGTGTGCTTAAGCAGAGATGGGGGTAATACAGTTGTAATGTGTTATGTAGTAATATTACTTGTGCAGTAATGAGTAATATAATACGTTACATGCATGGCAAAGTAGCGAGCAATACAAAATGCATATCTATATCTGGAATTGCAACATGTTACTTCCTTTCACTGCGCATTGTATATATCCACCACATGATTGGTTGTATTTTGGGCCCTGACAGCATTGGAGATGGCCTTACAGGTGAGTGATAGTGTATGGAAAGTGCACTTGAGGCCAAGATACTTATGTTTTTGAGGCTAAATTACAGCAGAAAAATACATGTTTTACTCATGTCACTTGTAGTAGTAGGCTGGGAGCCTGTATTTAGAAGGTTGGACTTAGTTTAATGAAAGCTTGTAATGATTATATAAATGTAATACACAATAATATTACTAGTTGCAACCCTCAGGTATCATGTAATATGTAACTTGTTTCTTATTTTCTGGGGTTAATATGTAACTGTAATGCATTACATTGCATAGAAGTAATAAGTAATATGTAACAATATACATTTTTAGAGTAATGACTACTGGCCAATTCTAGCCTTAAACCACATATTTGACATATACAGTACACACTGTTTCAATACCCCTCATTGATTGTCTTACCACATGTAATTTTTATCTCATTGCATGCACTTTATCCAATAAGATGAGGGAGTACTTTTAAACAGAGGTGTAGCTAGCTTTTAGGATTTCCCATGTACTAGGTCTGACTGTCCCCATGCAAGCTCCTTAGCAAGAAATGCAAGCACATCTCTGTGGGCTCTTTGTTACACATTTGCTTTTAACTGTTGAAAAGTGCATATGTGTACCTAGCTAGCTACTATACTGCTGTTTGTGCAGCTTATTAGACTAAGCTATTAGTGTAATGTTACTGCGTGAACAATATAGAAACTAAAACTAAACAATGCATGACAAACATATCACAGCTCCAGCCCTGTGCAGTATCTACTCTTTTCTACAGCTCTTTAGGCATACTCTTCATCAGTAATCATGAGATAACTTCAATAAAAACAATGATCCTCCTGAGCTTCCTGCGCAACTGGTAGAACAACCACCACATTAGCTTCTCCCACACTATCTGTGCCTTGGAAATGGCTTTTGTTCTTTTTCATCTGTCCACGTTAGACGTCTAATAAAACAATCCAGTATGCTGTTATCCACTCAACAGTTTCACCAAATTGTAGGACACAATTGACCCTTGACTGCTCAAATTTCAAAATATGATCATGTGATGCTGGGAATTATATAGAAGTTTACTAATTGATGAAGTAAACTCAAGTATAGTTGCAGCTACTCTTTGAAAGTACCACAAGACTCTATAAAGAGAGAAAGTATGTAGTTTGGTGGGGTGGGTGCCGCATTAGTTACCAGACTCACTGCCTGGGCACCAGCAATGATTGCTCAGGCCTGTGCCCTGGTGTAACCACACCCCTGACCTTAAAATTTTAATTGGAATACACATTTGACTCAGCTAACCTTTGTGCAGAACACATACTTGATTTCTCGTAATTGCTTCAGACAAAGTTCACATTGCATTCATGCATGGTTGTCTGTCCACAAGTATGCAAGAAAATAAGGTTGCTTATACTGTAACTACTGGATATGTAAATTTATTCTCCATTCTTTGTCTAATTGCTGGAGTAAATTTTCAAAAATGCCTCTGGAGACTTTATAACTACTTCTTGTCATTTGTACTTCTATTGTTATTGGTACATGTTTACTGACAACAACATGAAGCACTGTTTGAAAAATTCTAGCACCTCTAGATTATACATAGGTTCCATAATGTTTGGGCAATCATCGCATTTCATTTGTAATCTGTAATATTTTCAAATTTCTTTGCTAATTTAAATGATTCTTTGAACAGATACAGGAGAGTTTCCGTTTATCAGTCTACAATCATTTCAGAAATTCAATATATGCAGATATCAGCTTGCTGCAGTGGATATGTCGGATCTCCTCCAAACTGCATAGGTCAGTATATGTCATGTCTAGTTGAATTACCAATTCATTGTAATTCCTGTACAGCCTACTGCCCTGATGGATTAACTACAGAACAATGTAGTAATGGTAAGAACGCACAAAGAGCACACACACTGACACTGTAGTAATATGCTCACCAAGCACATTAGAGGACTATTCCATATCAATCAATAGATCAAACAAATGACCAACTACTAAATTAAATGACTGACTGACTGACTGACTGACTGACTGACTGACTGACTGACTGACTGACTGACTGACTGACTGACTGACTGACTGACTGACTGATGTTTTGTTTTATAATTATATATACAGTAATTTTGATGGAAGGACTTTAATCACACAACAAGCAATCACACCATATGAAACAATAACATTACAACACATGCATAATTACTCATGTGCCCTACTACACATAGAAAGTAATAAAATTATTTTCAACATCAACTTACTATAATTGATACACACGTGTATATGTGACCCGATTTTGGAAAATCAGTCTTAATGTCACATTTGACAACCCAAATATTTATGACCAAATTAAATATTCCAAGCAATTAATCAGATTTACAATGGTTACAATTGTTAGTCAGTACCTTGAATTACTATGAATTCTGAGAAATAACGTAACAGGTGCCAAACTGTCTTTACAGTAACACAGTGAATTGTTAATTTCTAATTATTTCATGTGTGACATTAAGACTGATTTTCCAAACTTGGGTCACATATTCAGATTATGTAGATGTACAGTATGACTTAGTGTATTTGTGTCTGTAGTCACGTGCGATGGCATGAACAAACAAACTGCTTTACATACAAATAAATCAATATGTGATGTATTATGCAGCCCTACTTAACTGTAATAATGACTTTTTTCCAACAGCCACTTGTGTGTTTCTTACTGATCCTAATAATGGAACAATCAATTGTTCACTGGGAGATGACGAAGTTCCTTCCTATGAAGACACTTGTAGTTTCACATGTAACACTGGTTATGAGTTAAGAACTGGTAATGGCAATAGAACCTGTCAAAATAATGGAAGCTGGAGTGGTGATAAAACAGAATGTGTGAGAGGTATGATACATATTATTGAGCTAAGTGTGTATCATTGACTATATTATTTTGTGTGACTAGTTCGTTGTCCACCACTTGCTCTTAACAATGGAACAATCACTTGTTCACTGGGAGATGATGGGGTTCCTTCCTATGAAGACACTTGTAGTTTCACATGTTTTACTGGTTTTGAGCTAACTGGTAGTGACAGTAGTACCTGTCAGAGTGATGGAAGTTGGAGTGGTACTGAGACAATGTGTCAAAGAGGTAAATTGTGCTCAACTGTGCATGTATATGCATCTAGATTATCTACAAATAATACAAGCTTAGAACTAATTTTTAGCAACTGATATAAAACAAACTCATACCAGTAATTCAATATTGTCCTTTCCAAATTATGATTGGTGTGATTGCAATTCTCTTTGTGAAAATTAATTAGCAGAGTTTAAGGTATAGCGCACATGGTATAATTGATTAAATATACTTTCAACTATTGTATCATTATATGTATGTAAGGTAAGTGTGGGTAATTCCGGACAGTGGCAAATTCCGGACACTTGGATCATGTTCAACAATGGTAGAATCCCTAGGCCTATAATTTGGTATGCTTTTGCAGTGTCCTATGGCCTATCCACAAACCAAAATTGAGGCGAATCTGTTATTCCATTGTGAAGTTTGACACGAATTTGTAGCGTAATCACGGGTAGTTTTGTTTTAAAGCTTTGGAAATGTTAGGCAGCTCAAGCGAGGGTGTCTATTTTACGGACTGGACCGGACCGTCGGACAGGAAGTTCCTGCTTAGCAAGCTAGGTGTTTAGCTAGCAGGTCTATTTTACGGACCAGACCGGAAGAGGTGTATAATTTAGGTATGCATTTACATAGATTGATGCTTTCAGATCGTGCGTGCTTTTTGAATTCCGTGTGCAAGGCTCTAAAGGCTGAAGCTTGTGAGAGCTGATGTTTTCATGGGTTTTCAGGCCCCATCATAGCTATAGTGGTGTTCAGTAGCTATCTCAGCATAATGTAGTGTGCCATTGTTTCGAAGTGGACAAGAATGGTTGATTGGTTGCAGGGTTGTTCAGTGGAGGAGGATCAGGATGAGGATTTGCCCAAAGATGTTGCTGAGGGAGATGACAGTCAGCCTTGTGCTGATATGAGTGAACAAAGTTGGACAGAAGTATCATCTGGCTTCTGCAGGGACAACACAGTGTCTGATGATAACTTTCCTTCTGCAGTTCCTGTCACCAATAATAGGTTTTCATCGCTCTCTGTTGAATATGCTTCCTTGAACCCTGAAGATGCGGTTCCTCAAGATGTTGGTATTAAAGATTCACACATTCAGTTCACTTTTGCATCATCTCAAGGAGCTGTTACGACAGAGAACATTGGGCCAACTGATATTGAGTTGCTTGAGGAGGCCATTGCTGCTGTTGCAGAGCAGAAGTTTTCACATTTGGTAACTTCGGCACCCCCAGATACTGTGAACTCTCCTTTAGTTGTTGCTGATGTGATTACTTCTGAAACTCTGTGTGATGGGCAACCACATGATTTGAGACACTCTAGTTATCGAGCTCATTACCTGTTAGAATAGCCCCTTTATCATCCGCCTACAGTTAGTAGTAGACCTTTAACACTTTCCAGACCAGATCTATCTGTTTACGAACTGACTTCTGACTTTAATACTACACACTATTCCAATGATTACCATCCATTCATCTCTTCATTCAATCCACTGGTACCTACCAGTTCCCACTTTTCCCATATTCATTCTTCCCCACTATGCCCAGTGTCCCCCTTCCAACTTGACTGTATGTTTAGTATAATTATTGTTATAGCTCACAAGTGTATGTTTTAAGTGGACAAAAGTGAAGATTTAGCTGTACACGAAGTCGTATAAGATGGTTAATTTAAAGCTTCAGTGCAAGTGATTCAGAGACAAAGATTGCAGATTAGCCATGTGTGTGACTTCCCTGGGGAGGCATATTTTTTTAGCCTATAAGAGTGTAGTCCACAAAAGTAAACTTCCACTGTAGCTATTTGTTGCTAGTTGTTGCCTAGTTATAGCTAGGTGTCACTGAGCTGCTGAGCAGTCTGAACAAGAAATTTTTTGGAAGGATAGTTAGCTATTGCTGCATGCTGGAGCCAAAACATTGTTTCAGTGTAACCAACAGCAGACTGATTCAGCATTGATCAAATTAATTAACACTTTTTCTTCTGATATAGATCAAGGAAAATTGGCCAGTCAAAATAGCAATGGCCTTTTTTATAATACTCGCAATTGTGTTTTACGTACGTATAGTTATATACAGCATGCTGCACTATAGAAACCTGCTGTAATTTTTTCATAGTTTACACTGCATAGCTAGCTATACTGTAACATTTTCATGTGATATTGAATATGTTGGTTTGTATAATTATACACAGAGGACTGGAAATCTGACCGTGTGGCATTGCATACTGGTATCAAAATGGAACAAAAGAGCTTTCTGGCAGAGGTTCACAATGCGTGCGTGTGACACCAGATGGAAAGGACATGTGTGCAAGTCTTTTAAATGCTTGACTTGTTAAATAGTACCTAAGTCTGATTCATGCACAATACCACAGTGTAAATATAGCAGTCCAGTTTCCACATGAAACTTATAGATCAGGGTGTTATAATCACTCAAAAAGTTCAAATCACACAATGGTTACAAAAAACACAAAAGTACATCCCCACTTTGAACGAGACACAACAGCATGAAACTACAGCAATTCTTACAAAACTGAAACTAAGTTCTATTAAGTACATCAAGGTGCATGTGATTTGGTGTAATTACAATTAATATCAATTGTGATGTTCTTACAGTCAATTATAATCAACCCAACACAACGCATCTACAACAAGCTGTACAGCAATCAAGCATGAAAAGATTAAGGTGTACAAGCAAGTGCTAGCACGTGATACAAGAACTAATAGTGTGATGTAATACATAATGGTGTATGCATCAATTACTACAATAATAATGTGCGTGCATTATTACAAGTCATTAGCTACATCTCCTCCTCCTTTAATTGATGGAGCAATTATAATTAAATAGTAAATAATTCTGATACCTTTTATAGGTTTGGTACAATTATGTCTTGGGTTACGACGTGGCAGAAGGGAGGGAACAGTCTCTGTTATTGGGTCTTCCCCAGATGATCCAAATGGCTCAATGACAGTGGCTTCTCGATGGCATCTTAAATGGTTTTGATGTCTCCTCCATATCATGTCCCCATCTAACAAGCAAACTTTAAATGACAATGGGCCACTCATGATTGGGTGTAATTACAATTAATAATAATAATGTATGTGCATTATTATACAAGTCATAATACTCAGCTGGGTTTCTGATTAAGCACGCAGTATTATCAATGCCAGCCAGTTTACCCTGTGCAATCAGCCAAGATGTTTTTAATGGACTCACAATGAACTATACATACTCAGCAGTCAGTGCTACAGTTATATCCAAAAATTTAATGCTACATGATGGTGACAGACATCACTGGCTAACTGTCAGTAACCTGACCAGGAATTACATACGCTTATGTTATATAGCATGTAGCTAGCTCTCATGTTTGAGCTCAAATGGCTTGTTTGTAACAGACAGAGTCCATGCATATATCCTAATTTTTTTAGGCGTGCATGCATACACAAGAATCTTGATGACTGTGGCACATAAATTATTAGCATTACTTATTCTGTTGCTTTGTGCCTTGGTTGACAACCTGGATCTTTACTTTATGACTAGATGTGGGAATTTATTGAAATGTCTTCAAAATCAGCACTATATAGTTTTCAGTGCTTCCTATAGTAAAGGAAAACTTCTATAAGAAGAGGGAATTTAAAGTCTGACAGCAAAATAGCGTGATTCTACATTCCAAGGCAACCAGATATCAGTGATCTGATGAAAAGTGTTACCCTCGGGCCTCGGTGGTAGCTACTATGGCAACAAAGATGCTTGGAACAGATATGTTCCTTGGTCAGTATTGCTTACAAACTCAGGCTGTGCTTCAATTCATTATCTAAAGAGTCTACATATGGTTGATTGTTTGGTTGTATGAAAAGCTTTCAAGCTGTATACATGTACAGACTGATTTTTTTTTTTAATTTATTGATTAAGGCTTTACAGCACAGGTGCTGAAGGTCTGTAGGACATAATTTGTTGAATAGCCACTATTTACAATCAGTTCTATCACCTGAACAGCATGCTCGACACTATATTAGCTAAACTTTTGCTGCTGCCAGGTAGCTAGCCAAGGGAATTAGCTAGCAAGATTGCCAAGATAATCGTCGTCTCTGATATATGAACGAGCAAGCTTCACCCGTGAACAGTTGCTATCGAGGTTGCTATTTACTGTAAGCTAAGTTACTGTAGTTAAAATGGCTTTTGTAGGGCGTACGCCCAGCACGAGAGTGACCAGACCGGAAATACGAAGCTACAATCATCTGGGCACGAAAGAGCTGGCAAAATGCTCGTGGGCTGGCACACAGACTATTTCTAGTCTGGTCCGTAAAATATACCTGAACATATTAAACACTTGGCTTGCTAAACAGGAACTTCTGGTCTGTAAAATAGACACCCCATTCAAGCTCAGAATTAAAGATTCATAAGAAGATCATACCCTCAGCTAATTGCATAGCAAAATCATAAGAATCCATGCAGCACAGGCAGAGTGGCAATCGATTTTTAAGCAGCTGTTCTATTAAAATACAAAGCGGAAAATATTCACAAATTACATAAACTTTTTAAAATACTCAGTGCTGCTGCCTCCCAAAAGGTATGAACTTTCTACTTGATTTATAAGCTGCAGATGAGTGGTACTTTAGTCTCTATACTTTTAAAGAGGATTGGTAACGTGTGAAAGCCACTACTTGTTTGTTATTTGAAGTGACTGGAATTAGCCGCATGTTGCATTTTTGCATGCTGTTAAATTTCGGCTCATACCTCCTCAGCAGTTGATTGTTGCATCCAAACGAAATTAATTTGTACTGCAGATGCACCATAAGATAGGCTTTAAAATGATTCCTAGAGTTTATGCTAACTCATTGTTAGTGCAGTGTTAGAGCGATTTTATCAAATAGTGTCTGGAAATACCCTCATTTACCTTACATATTATTGTAGCTAATATGTGCAGAAAGCAATGTGCCTGTTTGTACCACTGAGTCACATTTGCATAGACTAAGTAGTTATGTGCAGCATTTCTAGTATACTTAAATTATTACAAAATGTATACCAGTATGTACAGGTGCTGCTATATTACTAGCTACACTTTTTAATAGAATAGTCACTTCTTCAGCATAATAAGTTAAAGCACTATTGTGTGGGCTTTTTGATTACTTTCATAAAATTGCATATCCACAAGTCTGTTGTGCACATATTACATGTAGTATGTGGATATTATGTCTATTATTATAATATTATTATGATAAAATTATACATTACCACATTACTTGTCATTCCTCCTTTATGCTTAACTCCAACACTAGGGATCATCCATGTAGATGATAAAATGTGATGATAATGTCAAAATTAATTAGCATAATATTATATAAATATAATTAATACAGAAGTTGGGCGCTAGACTCAGAGGTACCAAGTTGTAATAAATGGAGTCCTAGCAAGACATAAAACTTACATTACATACAGAAGCAATAACAAAAAACATACAAGACAGAGACGCAAATACAATGCAAAGATCAGTCCAACAGATGATGCCCCATGATATCGACAATCTAGCGTGGAAAATTATATAATTATTAATTATCTCACACTTCCATATAAACTTTAATTCAGAAGTCAATGGGTATAATTATATCTCCTTTGCAGCAAAGTTTTGGAGGTGAATTCTGTAGGTTACTTTTATATATGCATAGGCGGTGGAAAGGGTTGGGTGGTGGGTAGGAGTCTGTGGAGGGGGGATAAGTCGACCCTCAGAATGATATCTCATCTTGGAGTGAGGCTGAAAACCATCAAAAAGATCTAGACACCCTAACAGAGCAGCTGAAATGCTTTATAAAAAATGTGCGTGAAAACAACAACAAAAATTGTCAATAGCTGAACAGCAGGAATTGAACCACTGACCCCTTACTTGAGAGTTGGTACACTTGTCTGTGGGTACACATGTACACCATTGTATTGGCTACTGTGTATTGGCTACTGTGTATTGGCTACTGTGTAATTTAATAACAGTCACAGGTGGAGTAATGCAGTGGCGGATCTAGGAATTTTCAGAGGGGTTTCAGGTTCAGGAAGTTTTCAATACCAGAGAAGTGTATTTATATATATATAGTCCAGTTGGGGTGAATGGTAACTCAGTCTTGATAGCTCAGTGGCCTATAGCTACATAGATCTATAGTTTAACAGTAAAAATCACTGTTTCACAGTTGAATCTTACTAATTGAGGCCTTCGCAGAAAGTTTTGAAGCAAAACAGCACTTGCACTCATTAAAACAATGATTATTTTTAGAGGCGCTTACACACTTAAATCCTGTACTGGCATTTTCAGTGATTTCAAAGGCAAAAGTGTGAAGTTTAGCCAGTAGAAAAAGTCCGAATGTAATACACTATTAACTATTGGTGATTTTATCACTCATATGGATCATAACTAATTTGGGGCACGTGCGTTATTTTCAGAGGGGAAACCATTGCAACGCCCCTATATCTGCGTTACAAATAGCTGTCAACAGTGTCAAGGTATACCCCAAGTATGTAGGTTTTAAATAAGCTCTAGTTAGGGTTTAGGTAATTTGGTAAACCTGAGGCCCTGTAGGTAGGCCCTTCATTTTGGCTAACCTAAAAATTGCATTTCCTTGTCAAACTAAATCCAATTAAATCCAATGAGTGAACAATTCATAAATAAATATCTTCTGTAAAAGGTCCTGCATGTACTTTAGTGCCTGTTTTCTCATTTTTACTTAATATATATATTACTGTCTAGCATACTTATTTCATTTATACACTATAGTTCCATGTCCAACACTTACTAATCCTAATAATGGAACACTTAATTGTTCACTGGGAGATGATGAAGTTCCATCCTATGAGGATACTTGTAGTTTCACATGTGATACTGGTTATGAGCTAACTGGTGAGTTCAATGTAACATGTGAAAGTGATGGCAACTGGACAGGCAGTGTGGCTACTTGCATCCAACGAAGAGGTTTGTTGCTAAATAATATGCAGTTATTTTATGTTGATGTTAACTAGTCAACTGTACAATACTTGCTGATCTGCAAAATGGAGAAATCAACTGTACAATGAATGAAGAAGATCCTACTTGCAACTTCACATGTAACATTGGTTATGAGCTAACCGCTGGTAATGCCAAAAGGACTTGTCAGATTGACGGAAGCTGGAGCGGTACTGATGCTGTTTGTACAGTAGGTGAGTTAATAATAGGTGCATCTTCTTTGATAGTAACAATTGCATTGAAGGTGCGTGTTAGATGAAAGTATGTATTTTTGATATAGTTCAGTGTCCTCAGCTAATGAATGGAGAACTGCATTGTCCAAATGGAACTAGTACAGCAGTGTTTGAGGATACTTGTACATTTTCCTGCAGTGCAGGTTATGAATTGCAAGGATCTAATAATGGGACTTGTTTAGCTGATAAAAGTTGGAGTGAAGGAGATCCAAAATGTGTAGTATTAAACTGCTCTACATCACCACCTCTTGATAACTCACAGCTACAGTTACCATGTGACACACAGTACCAGTCAACATGTACTACTGTTTGTGTTGTTGGCTACACCGGAGGAGGAGGATCCTACACATGTGTTGTGACTGATGAGGGTACTAATAGTGTAGGATGGAATGGATCAACAACTTGTGAGAGAGGTGAGAGAATTTCTGATATTCAACCCATATTCAATCTCTTCTCAACAGTTGAATGTCCAAAATTGGTCAAGCCGATGAATGGAATGATGTTGTGCTCACCCATAAATCCTCCACAATTTTTCTATGGTTATACTTGTGATTTCACATGCGATGATGGTTACAATCTCATTGGTAGTGAAAGTAGAACTTGTCAGAGTAATGGGAATTGGAGTGGCACTGTGACCAACTGCACAGAAGGTATTGTAGTATGACATGTTAGTCATTTTCAAATTACATAGCTTCACAATCTAACAAGATGACAAGAGAATAACATTAGTGGCATAAAGAGGGTTAGAAGCACATTCTAACGAAAAATTTATTTAATGGCATGCCTAGCATCGTTCTTCCTTTTGATGCAGTATGCATTGGTTCATTAGTCATAACTATATTAATAAAACTATAATTATAAACAAACAAGTAGAAGGGAAAATGAGGAATATTCAGTCTGATTAGGGATCATAGCCATCAGTAGTGAAACAAGGGAGGTCTGTAAATTATACTAGTGGACATTAATCCCTAACTTCATGGGTATAGTTTTATGGCATGATTACTTGTAGTGCTCTTGTTGTATGATTATTCTTTGTGACTATCAAGTGACTAATAACTGACCAGTCTGTGATAACATGCTAAAGACTTAGAGAGGTATAATGGGTAGTGAATAAAATTCCCAAACAAGCTTATTTACGAACTGTATGCTATTAGATGCTGACTGCTCTATTGAAATAGTTGAAAATACTAGTTTTATCTTTTTAATTATAACTCTTCTCATGGACACCTTTATAATTTGACCAGATGTCATTCTAAAAGCTTAGATCTCCCTTATTGAACCAAAGAAGGCTACACACCCTGTCATCATGCTTCATTTTTAGCTATTTTCAGCCCGTTACGGTAGTTCAATAAGAAAATAAGATTTAGGCAAGCCTGGATTTCACAGAACCCCAGGTAACTTTCTTCATTCTCTTTTTAAGCATTTGTGCTGCTCTTTCCACCAACCCATTTGTTGATAAATGATACGGGGCAGAGTTAACATCTTTTAATACTGAAACTCTTCGCCTACTACCATTGTTAGTAACAATGGTTTCTAGTAAGCAAATAATGAAGGGAGCAGAAGTTGATGGTGTGGAAACAGATAATGCTTTTATCTACTTGGAGTGCACTTGGAGTGAGCATTGATTATGTACCGATTCTGAAATGTACCAACATAATCAATTTGGAGTCTATTCCAAGGTGTCTTGATGGACAGCACCATGCAAGGGTTAAGTGGAGCAGGAGGTGGATTGAAGTTGACACTCATCACATGATCAAACCATAATGTGACCATATCCTTCCTAAATTATGATTAGTGTAATTGCATTATAATAATAGAAATTATTGTGCCGTCATATTCTTAAAATAGCAATGTGCCTGACAGGCACGTTGTACCACTGAGTCACATTTACACAGGTGCATTTCTAGCATACTTAGATTATAACAAAATGTTTACCAGTATGTAGCTCATATGTAACTACATTGTTTAATAGAATAGTCGCTTCTTCAACATAATAAGTTTAAAGCACTGTATGATAAGCTTTTCAATTATCATTCTCTTGTGATTAACAGTGCAAAACCCCAAGTCTGTTACAGGGATGTAGGAAGATATTTAACTTATGGGTGCCCAGTGGTAAAGCCGAAGCCCAAAAAGAAAAGTCTCGAGTGTGACTGCTTTAATAGAGTCATTGACTGCTCTATTAGAATACCTCGATCTTTTCAGTAATATATAGTACAGTGTGCTGACGCCCGTTAATTACACCACTGGAAATATTTATGGGTGCTCAAGCACCCATGCTTCCTACGCCCCTGTGTTACATGCAGTATGTGGAAGTTATGCCCATTCTCATTATGAGAATATTACACATTACCACATTGCTTGTCATTCCTCCCTTTGTCTTTATATAATTACTCTAACACTATACTTGCTATTTAACCCCATTTCATCAGTGTAGATGATAAAATGAGATGACAATATCACAAGATTTTAGACAACATATATGTATAAATTATAGGAGTTAAAGAAGCCTAGACTCAGGGGTACCAAGTTGTAATAAATGGAGCCCTGGAAAAGCATAAAAGTTACAAAACGACAACAAAATATACAACACAAAAATGCAAATACAACACAAAGATTAGACTCTATTTAGGCTGTTTTTGGTGGGTAATAAATCTCATATACTCCACCTTGTTTTCTAATATACTCCACGCCTTCAGGCACAATAATAACATATGCTCAAAATCTAGGTTTGTCCAATCGCTATGCATTGTTCACGTGCAGCGATTTAACGAGCGCGATTATTTTGTCACATGAGGACACATAGTTGCCATGGCGCTAGTATTGCAAGAAAAACCAGCCGTTTTTGCTGAGCCTACAGCAGAAACAACCGTGGATGAGGTAATTTATCTGAGTGTAATGTGAAATAGAGTCTAAAGCAGTTATACGGGCACAATGTCTATGAAATTGATAAACCCGAAGGCCCGGGCTGTAGCACACAAGCAAAGCAAGGGCGCTACAGCCCGGGCCTTCGGGTTTATAAATTTCATAGACTCCACATTGTGCCCATATAACTATTATTTAGTCCCATGATATTGACATGGAAAATCATTTCACAGATCCATATTTTGATAAAATTTTAATGCAAAACTCACAGTCCAATGGGTATAGTAGATCATTTCAGAATCTGAGATTTTGTAAGTAAAAATCTCCATAAACTTCCCAATGGAGCCCTAACACAAAATATCTTTTAATTTATGGTTACTCTGTCATTTGAGCTCTTATGGAGATGAAAAACTTTACATTGTCAAAATGCTAAATATTGTACTGTGAAAATCTCATGTGCATTACTTCTAATTCTGCTGAAATCACTCTCAGATTCGACCTTAATAGTCTAATTCTCAAAACTTTCCTGGGGACATGCCCCAGACCCCCTATAGGTTGGCATGTTTTGTATGCCAATACACTAAGACATGTCGCTCCCTAGTTACACCCCAGTGAAGTCCCCCTTAAAAAGGTGTCTCCTCCACCCCTGATTCAATTGTGCCATTTTTTCTTTAAAATGTGTGGAATTCCTGGAGAAAAATGGTAGTAAAGCACTATGCATGCCTCCGTAGCTGATTCCAACTCAACAAACTTAGTGACTTGTGCATCTTAGCATTATCTTGATAATGGCATAGTGTAGAATACGGCGCTGTACTGATGTATCACTGTGACAAACTAGAAGCCATATGGTAATGGTCTACCGTATATGTACAATATTTTAAAGAAATGTAATTTTCGTGGATTGACAAATTTTGGTTTAGTATAGGACCTTGCATGATAATCGTTAATTTTTAAGGAGGAAACGTTCACGGACAGCTAAGCAAACGTGCCAAAAATTATGTCCCTCTACATATATGGTATATGGAATGTTGAGATTTACATAATGGAATTAAACTAAGTATATATATATATATATATATATTATGTATTATGAACCTATACTGCAGACGCTATACAGCTACATGAGTTGGCTTTCTTTAGTATTATTATTCTGTAACCAATCAGTGTTCATTAATTAATCTTCATTCAGTTTGCTGTCACCTTTTACTCTTTCAGATGTTACAGTTTCATTTTTCTTTTCTTCATTTGCCCCTCCTTGTTGTGTTCCATGCTACAATGAAATAAAATCCATATCTTTTAATAATTCTCAGTTAGTTACTAAAAATCTCTAATATTTTTTAAATTTGTAACAGTTCTGTGTAAATCAACAACTTATGGATGAGCTCAACCTCAGCAGACACAGCTTAACTATTGGCCTTACATATTCTTTAGTGCCAACTTTAACTGATTTAAATCCATGTATACTTCAAGTACTCTTGCAAGTGGCCAGTGTGCACAAGGACAATCGGATGAAATCATCAAAACCACATCTCAGATTTTCAAGTTGCTTCTGCCACTTTTTCTTAAATTAGGTACCCATTCCTGTAACCAATGATGCCAAAAGTGTCTAGTAAACTCTTACCCATTGCTTCTTTGGATTGTAAACTGTAGCTTCTAGTGCAAAAGTTCCCCCAATTTGACCATGAAGAAAGTGATTTGGAGTAAGTGGCACATCATCATTTGGATTGACTGACCGGTATGTAAGTGGCTTAGAGTTTATTGAAGCTTCTGCTCCCATGAAGGCAGTCATTAACTCTTCATCAGTAACACTTGCTTTACTCAGTATAGCCATTATAGCTCGCTTTGCAGTCTTTATCACTGCTTCAAATGCGTCACCAAAATGTGGAGTATAAGGAGGGTTGAAATTCCATTTTATCCCTTTGTTGATCATCTGAGATATCAACTCGTATCTTTCACCATTTTTTCTGCCATTTCTTGCAATTCTTTATTAGCAGCAACAAAGTTTTTACCATTATCTGATAATATCTCCTCTGGTAATCCTCGTCTATAAAAGGCATTCATAAATGAATTGGCATCTAGGCCATGGTAAACATGTAAATAAACATAAGTAACAATCTTCTCTCCTTCTTCCTCTACCCTGTATGGTAACAAATGGTCCACATAATCAACTGCAATTCTAGTAAAGGCTCTCATTGATGTTGTTAATCTATGTAAAGGTGAGGATGCCATGACTTGTTGAGTATTCTTTGCTTTCCTTCTTTTACATACTGTACAATCTTTCTCCCATCCAATAGTCTCTTCTCTGGCTGAAAACACCCAATATTTCAACAATGATCAGTACCTACAGTATGTTTTCCCAATTCATGATGATGATTTACTATTGATCCAATTCTTTCGTGCAGGATAACTGGGTGTCGTACATGGTAAGGTGCAGTAAAAACTCAGCATATTAAAGTCATCCATCTACCCTAATAACACAGTCTTCATCTAATTTTAGACACAAACTGAGCAACTTGCTATTACTGGGTTCCTTTAGTAAGGGCCAAGTATTCTTCAAAGTATACATCATGTTGCATTGTCCTTAGAATTAGTTTTGTTACATCTGTGATCTCTTCTATGTGTAAATCTCCATCCAGTAATCTATCATCTTTTGTCCTATTTCAGTTAGTAACAAATCTTAAAACCCAAGCATCACTCTGATATACATGTATCTTATCCAATCTGAATACTATTTTGGTGACAATCACCAAGTATCACCTTCAGCTTCCCTGGAACTGACCATAGTCACACAATTACAAGACTGTACCTTTCTGAAGCCACTCAACATCAAATGTTTCTCCTTACTTTGTCAGTAGCATACACAGGGTTCTGTTCAATTACACATTTTGGACAGAAATCTTCACTGTCATGTAGAAATCAAGGACCATCCCACCATAGATCTAATTTTGCCAACTCTAACAATTTTACTCCTCTTTTCAAATGATCTGTAGGGTTCAATTTTGTTGATACATGTTTCCATTGAATTGAACAAGTAAACATCTGGATTTTTCCAACTCTGTTGGAAACAGAAAAAACAGAAAGCAAGTCTTAGTATGGCATCATCTAAAAGAGCATCGACCTTCAATCTCTTGTTCCCATTCTTCACATAAACAGGTATTGTTCTCAAGGCAACACCTCCTATAATAGTTTCTGTAACAAAATGATGAATCCTGCTGTACAACTTTTGCTTTGATTTGTTCACTGTCCCCCTCCCTTGATGAATCAACCCTTTGTTCTGTTTTATCTTGTTTATTACTTTGTGCTACAGGTTCTTTTAGGTAATCTTTTGTTTAGGTTTAATAAACAACTTTGCTTTTCACCACTTGGTGAATAAATTTGGTCTTAATGTAACAATCTGTGGTGAAATTCCTTCCAGCCACCTAGACCACATACCCTGGTATGAGTACAATATTGACCCAAATGATCTCTTCCCAAACAACAAAAACACAATTTGAATTTTTTGCACACTCCCACCTCTTTGGTAAATCCAGCTTCTTGAATTCTTCACAGTCCCAAATACCATGTGACTTACTATAGATCTCACAAGACCTCTGATTCCAGCTTGTGACTTAAAACTTGGTCTATCAAAAGGTTCGTGGAAACACTTTTATAACTCTTGTATCAAACTTTCCACACATTCCAGCACTTAATCCTTGAACTCTTTCCAAGGTTCTGGTATGAAATTCAGGTTTCTGAACCACATATTCTTGCAAAACTTCTGAATCAACACATTCCATTTCATGGTTCTTGAATAATCATCGGTGGTAATTAGCCAACATAGTGGCAGTAATTTTTGCTGTAATTTCGTGTATAGCATACCATCTCTCAGCTCTGTTGTACGATTTGCCTCTTTCAAATTTAATGTAGCTACATCCGGTAGCTCTATATCTTTAGGACTTCCTGAGAGTATCGGTTTAAAAATATCTATTTCTTCCAAATATAGTACTACCTGATGTTGTTGTCCACCAAACTGCCGTCCTATTATACTCCCTCCATTGCAGCCTAATATGCTGCTACAGAATGTCCCAAATTCTCAATCACTTTAAGTGCCTCTCCTGCAGGGCTTTGTCACAACTGTAATAACTCTGGTGTGGCCACACAAGCTATAAAGGCTGCCCTCCAGTTCTGATAGTTTCTGTTATCCTCAGAAACACTGGTATCGTCACCCTCTTTAATTGCTTCCACATGTCTTGACTAATTAATGTTGACCTCATCACATTCTGTAACTGTCCAATATTCTCTGATAATGGCAAAGTTGTTTATCAATTTGATGCTCCAAAACCTGTATGCTGTCTGTCTACTGTGTTAAGGGCATATGGATTAAGTGGAATGGAATGGTGGAATGGAATGGTATAATGGACTGGAATAGTGGAATGGAACAGTAATTAGGTGATTTCACGTAGTGGTCAAATCTTTATAGAGACTACCTTCTAACAAAGACCACCTCTCTATAAAGACCGTTTAACTTTAATTTTTAGATTGCTGCTATCTTGTTGTTTCCCCATAAGATGGTCTTATTAATCAGCTGTGTGCCACATGCCTAGGAAAGTTAGAGTGATATCTGATTTTTAATACAGCAATACCCCATGCAAAAACAGCTTGGGTGTACAAAAAATGACATGTAACTGACTACCAAAGGAGAATATCTGGTGAGGCCAAGCAATGAATGATAATACCGGCAACTAACTATACAATGGAACCTGAGTTATCCAAACCCCTTGGGACCAGAGGTGGTCCATATATCTGAAAAGTCTGTTTCTCTGAAACTGTGTATATAAATAACATTAAAATAGCATAATCAATTTTTTTTTTTAAATATTAGTATTTTCAACTACCCTAATAGAACAGTCACTACTCTAATAGAGCAGTCATTTCCGTAATTCGGTTAACTGAGAATCTGGATAAGTGGGGTCTGGATAACTGAGGTTCCACTGTAATTTATAAAAATTTTGATCCTTCATCATTGACTCATGTAGTCTTGCTGCATTCTGAATTAATTCCCTGTAACTCTAATTGGCTAGTAATTTGGGAACATTTTTCTTCCTCTACAATGACTATTAAAAAGGTACCTATTATTTACTAGCCAATAACAGTTAAAGGGTAGGAATGTAATCAGATTCCTCAAGTCAATGAAATTTTATATAGATTTTTGTAAATTTCTAGTATTAACATTCATTTCTTGGCTTCACCAGATATTAGCTCCTTTAGTTGTTTAGTTTTGTGGACATATCTTTTTTGTACAGTTGCATGAGGGTATTGTTGTATTATATGTAAATTACTCACACTGGCTTATCTATGCACAACATGTGGTGCACAATTCATTGATTAGACTGTACTTTACGCTATAAAGCAACAATAATTTAGACATTAAAGTAAAATGGTCATATAAAGAGGTGGTCTTTTTTAGAAGGTGATCTATACTATAAAGAGTTGACCACTAAGTGGAATTAACTAATTACTGTTCCATTCCACCATTCCATTCCACTACTTCACTAACACCGTCTGTTACTGCTGCTGACTAATATACTATTGTCACATTCTTATCAATATTCTCTCTTTAACTGTTCTGACTGGTGCACTGGCCTATAACTAGACAAAAGATCGTTCTTGTTACTCACCAATTCATGCTGTGTTGCTCTCTCAGGAGATTGTGAAGCTCGAATATGCTGTGTTTCAGATACATGTGGATATGATAGGCTAAATGAGTCTCTTCCATCATCCTCACAAACTTACTATAGATGTTGATATGACAGGCTGAATGAGTCTCTTCCAGCATCCTCACAAACTTACTATAGAACCCCCTACCAAATATATAGTAATATCAAAGAGGTGAATAATTTATGTGTTCACTCCCAATGGTTTTGTACTGGAACAAACATGTTTTCATGTCGTAAACATATTTGCATGCCTGAATTGTCCAAACTAATATTTTTAAAGCTTCATAACTCACTTGTTTTTGCCCATATCAAAGCACTTTTTTGGTTAACAGTTCTGGCATTTAAAGGGCTTCACAATGCTACTAAATGTTTGGGCAGCTGGCCCAGGTAAAAAGAAACAAGGGTTCAGGTGAACATGAATGGACTATATAAGTATTCGACTTGCTAAGCTTATTGTGTACTTCTTGTGCCTGATTCTGCACATCTGTATAGTCTATTTCTATCTTCTCGATTTTCTGTCCAAGTCTTTCACTGCTCTTATAGTCCTTCTCTTTTCTAAACCTATCTAAACCCATCTATCTAACAGCTTTTATATAGCTTCCATGGCTTCCCCCCGAGCCATGTCTAAAGTTACACAAGTTTCCCGTATGGCATCCAGTGTTATCTCTCTTTGTTGTATAAGAACCAACAAAGAATACCTTCCTTAGTAAATGCTGTTTTTCCATAGCCTTTAAGTGTTGTTTCAATTCAGTTACATTCTCCACAATTAACTCACTGGGGTCTCTTTATCCTATCTCTCAACATCTTCTGTCAATGGTAAGTCATCTCTTTGCTGCTCTATAGACATCTCAAACAACCCTCCTCTGCTACCAGAAATTCTATATGACCCTGAGATCACACAACTGTCTATACTAAGCCTTTCCCCAATTCTATATGGTTCTGAAACCATACAACTGTCTCTATACTGAGCCACTATCTATACCACGTTACTAACAGATTGTTTATCAATCAATTCTTTAAGCAAATCAGCACATACAGCAAAGCAACAGCAACTTAGCCAAAACGTGCACCAGTAACAAAAAATATATTTATACTACAGCACTATGGTCAGTTTTAGACTGTTCTTTATTAGTCTCCATTTAGTTTGTTGTAGAATATTTTTTATTTTTCTCTTCTTCAGCTACTGATGATCAGTGTGAGGTGTATCACTTTCAGTCTCCCTTCCACCCTGGTGATTCCTGTCAGGAGCTCTACGATATGAATCCTGACACTCATGACAAACCAGGATATTATTGGGTACTAGATGGTCCAAGGAAAGTCTTCTGTGGGATGATTTATACTGGATCATCTTGTGAAGACATCTACAACAATAATCCTGAAACTGGTGACAAGTCAGGATATTATCGTATTAATGACACACAATGGACATATTGTGATATGATGGCTATATAAGTAATGATAGTAGTGTAGTGTATATATATAGTGTTTCAATTCATTGTTGAAATAAGGTATTGTTTATGACTATTTGTTTTGCTGGTAATGCTGGTGTGAGGGGAGGATGGAGAGAAATCGTTAATCTGGATATCAGTATGGGAGATAATTGTCCTACTGGATGACGTAAAGACACTTACTCTGGTGTTAGTTTCTGTCGTGTGGTTGGTGACTCTGAGGGTATTTGCTCTTCTGCCAACTTCTCCACTAATAGGAAATTTTCTATGTGTAGAGCAACACTCTGACAGTACAATGATGCTAGAATAAGCCCAATTCATGGAACAATGTACAAAAATGGATCCAGTGTTTTGAGGCAATGCTGTATTATATTATCTAATCCAAAACAGCTAGACTGTAAAAAAAGAGTGCGGCCCTCAAAAAGGCTATGGTGAAAAAAGATGTGAAATCCAATGTGGCGGCCAAGAAATGGCTGTGATGGTAGGTTAATGGTAAAAAATTTAATAACTACAATTCAGGTGAATTTGGTGCTGCTTGGTCTTGGCACAAAATTCACCTGAATTGTCATTATTAAAATTTTTGCCATTAACCTACCATCACAGCCATTTCTTGGCCGCCACCTTGGGTTTCACATCTTTTTTCACCATAGCCTTTTTGAGGGCCGCACTCTTTTTTTATAGCTTAGCTGTTTTGGATTAGATTTCACTTCTTTTTGTATTCGTATACCCCAAAGCCGGCCTATGGCCAGCTTTGGGGCTTTTTAACCTATCATTTTTTCTTTACCACAGGAAGAAGAAAAGATGAAGCAGGGTGATTTCTTTGTAGCTGAACTTTCTACAAGGTGATCCTTCTAGCTGATCTCTCTACCAGATGGCTTGTTTGTAGCTGAACTCTTTACAGGGTGATTTGTTTGTAGCTGAACTCTCTACAAGGTAACTTCTTTTAGATGATCTTTTTACAGGGAGATTTGTTTGTAGCTGAATTCTCTACAGGGCGGTTTGTTTGCAGCTGAACTATCTACATGGTAGTTTCTTTGTAGCTGAACTCTCTACAATGTAACTTCTTCTAGCTGAACTCTCTACAGGGTGCATGACTTATTCCTAGCTGAACTCTCTACAGGTGATTTGTTTGCAGCTGAACTCTCTTACATGGTGGTTTCTTTGTAGCTGAACTCTCTACAAGGTGACTTCTTCTAGCTGATCTTTCTACAGGATGACTTGTTTCTAACTGAACTCTCTACAGTGTGATCTGTTCATACCGGAACTTTCTACTGGGTGATTTGTTTGCAGCTGAACTCTCTGCATGATTGTTTCTTTGTAACTGAACTCTCTACAAGGTAACTTCTTCTAGCTGATCTCTCTACAGGGCAATTTGTTTGTAGCTGAATTCTCTACAGGGTGATTTGTTTGAGCTGAACTCTCTACATGATAGTTTCTTTGTAGCTGAACTCTCTATTAGATACCTTCTTCTAGCTGATCTGACTACAGGGTGACTTGTTTGTAGCTGAATTCCCTACAGAATAACTTGCAATGTAATATAATAGAGTAAATTATAAATGCAGCTGAATGCTTTATTAGGGTGACTGTTCTATTAGAGTATCTCGATCTCGCATTTGCTACACGTAGTTGCCTTTCGAATCATAATTCAGTGGTTTGTACTCCGATTCTTCTGTACTACTGCAAGAACTTTCTATGATGATGATTCCAGCTTCATACTGATTTTCAGCTCGTTACTCTAAGCAGTTTGCCTGGTAGACACGAAAACTAATAGTTTTTTTATTCATAAAAATCGATCGCGTAATTTTGACACAGGTTGGGTTTTGTGTCATATCTCCATGGTCTTTATCCCGATTCCTTTCAAACTACAAAAGGGCACTCCTACGATGGTTGCTCCATCTACATATCAATTTTCAACTGATGCCTCCGATGGGGTTTACCCTGTAGGCGTGACAGACCTTCGACCTTATTTTACGCAAATAATCGGTAATAACTCCGTGAATGTTCATCAGATTCCTACCAAAGTTGGTACGGAGATCCGCCTTAATGAGCCCTTTAAGTGTGCCAAATTTCAGCCCGATCCGAGCACGTATTCGTGTTTTATGGCGGATTTTGCGAAGTGTGCGAATTGAAGAAGATGAAGTGAAGAAGAAAAAAAACGAAGAAATTAAAACGAAAGTTTGTTCACTCGTATCTCGGAAATGGCTGGAGGGATTTTCTTCAAATTTGGTGTGTAGACTCCCCTAACTGGCCGGCACGTCGCTAGCAAATTTGGTTTCAATCGGATTAGGGATCACAGAGCTACATAGGTGTGAAAATTGCGTTTTCTTTCTTCCTGTTAATATACTCACCGGTGGCGCGCCGGCTTCTTGGGCCGCACGACACACTACCGTGTGTCTTGATTAATTTATGACACATGACAGATATCTCCAATTCAGTCCAGATTTGGAAAGTACAACGAATAGCAAACTACAGTATATCAGAAGGAAATGTGTGTGTGTTTGCATTAAGCATGCTCCGAGCATTATGCTTTAGAGCAGTTATATAACTAAACTGAAATATAGTGTAATCAGGCAATAAATTCCTGCATGTAGCTAGGGCAGGTACCAGTGCTAGTATTATGTACAAGATACCAACAATTATACCATGCAGGTAGTTTTGGTATGTTCTATTTAATTATAATGTTTTCATATGCAAGTCCTGTAACTTACAAATGCCAAGTGCTTGGGTGGTTAATGATAGTTTCAAGTAACTGTACAACTATAGACAAGTAATAAATTTCAACTTACACTGATTATGCATGCATGTGAACAATTAATGGGGTGAAGGTATGCATATGAAATGTTTAACCCTTGGTTTCCCAGCACCTTTTTCCATACATTTTTTGTACATCCTGGTAACCTTATTTTTCTGAGTAGATGGAGAGTTCTTTCTTTAAACTACTGGTTTTTATTTGGTTAGTAACCTCTATGCACAGGTTAGAAATGGAAATTTCCTTAAAAGGATCTTGTTTATGTCTTCAGGCAATATAATGGCTATTTGTATTCCTATTCTGTCATGCGGTAGCGAACAGCTCATAAAGACATCACAGAATATGCTTTTCTGTTTCAATTTTTTCTATAGGTAGCTGAATGTTGTGGCTATTCACTGAAATACCAAAGTAGTAAAATCTATTGAAAATATTGAATGTTTAAATACACTACAATCCTAATTAGATTATTTTATGATCACACCCATGCTCTCAACTGATCACTGGGGTGTAGAGAAGTAGTGCAGAAAATTTCATGATGATAGCTAAATGTATGAATGAGATATAAAGCAAGTAGTGTAAATGTTGTACAATACTTGGGAAACCAGGGGTTAATCTCATATTATGTTACAGTAGGACCTCCATTATCCGAATACCTGTGTGCCAGTTGAATCACAAAAGTGTTCAGACTTATATACAGAGGTAACAGAGCTCTGTTGAACTACTCTAATAGAACATACACCTGTGACAAAATGCTCTAATAGAACAGTCACCGCTACCGTTCGGATAATCAAGGTCCTATTGTTAGGGACCCGCCGATTATGCTGGCATAATTTTGAGCATAATAGGTACCTAAAAGCATTGAGCATAATGCCAGCATAATAGGTTAAATATTTGTACGATAGTGTAAATTCTTGCTGGATAAATGACAATTGCAAAATAAGATCGATATACTCTAATAGAGCAGTCAGTAACTCTAATAGAACAATCATAAAACTGACTGTTCTATTAGAGTATATCGATCTTTTCTCTTACATGCAGGCATGCAGCAAGAATTTATTATTTGTGTTCCAGCCACTCATTTTTTCTTTCTATACGGTGTTAAACTAGTAGCAAAGCATATGAACTAAGGCATGAACATTGAGCATAATCGAGCATAATAGGTAAATATTGAGCATTAATTAGCATAATAGGTGAATTTTTGAGCAGTGCAACATAGCATAATAGGTAAAATTATGAGCATAATCGGCGGGTCCCTACCTATTGTATAAGATCATTTTATGCCCATTTCCTGTATGTAGCTTCCTTGCAATGTCTACGTACATTCAGGTTGTGGCATACAGCATCAAATGCATTGGACAAGTAAAATAGCTTATTACTAACTATGCGAATAAGATTATATTACTACATGTCTTGGTGGTGTAAAAGGGGTCAGATAATCAAGGGAGCACTGTATATATATACCCTAATAATTACAGCATTGTTACTCTGCTTTTAAATACATCTTAATTCCTCACACTTCGTATATAATAGCCTTTTTCAGCCAATCTTTTCTTGCATTGGATATGACAATGGAAACACTTTAAAAGATCCTCTATGTGAAAATACTGTACAATTTAAACTTTGACCCAGCCTCCACATAAAGTACAATTTAACTTTCTTACAAAGAACAGATTCTGATGCCCCTATACACACCTATAATCAACACAATCTTACCTTTCAAATGGACAACCTATACTTATAAGAGTAAATTTTCATCTAGTCCTAAAGTGTCATTAACCACTTTACAACTGTCAGAGTATATTCTCTAATCAATAATGTATAGTGTGTATCATGTGCCCACTTCAGTCCCACACAACAGATATATTAACAACTATACTTACTTATGTATTAGCTTAAAATTTACAACAGTATGTAATTACAAAACAGAACAAAAAAGGAAAGAAAGCATACTTCTGTAAAACATTTTATTGTATTCTTTTTCCATTTATGTGTTAATTTTTTATTTTTTTTTTAGTTTTCACTTTTAAATTTTTTGTAATTTTTTTTTGTCCTTTTTATTATTTTTATTTTTTATTTTTTGTTTGTTTTTTATTGTGCTTTATAAAACTACTGGTACTAAATAACAAGCACATTTTATGACTTTTTTTAATTTTAGAAGTTTTTATTTTTTTGTGTTTCACATAGATTTGGTGTTTGTTGGCTTTCTTTCCTTGGCCTCCTCAGTTCATGCATAAAATTGTTTGATAGTTTATAGAAAGACTCTCTCTATAGCTTCTACACTTGTTCATCTTTAATATACAGCTCTCCTCTTCTGGAGACTTCACTTGTAGGTCGATCAGTTGCTGTCTTAGGATCTCCAGTTTCCTCGATTTAATCCGTGCACATTTGTTATTGATCTTGTTGATGTTTCTCCAATAGTTAATACTGGATAAATACATACCACAAGCCCTCTCCTCATCAAATGACCTGGCCATCCTGATGGTAATAGATGGTCCAGTAGGCTGTCTTGTCCTGTTGTGCTGTGAGAAGAGAACAAATGTAACATTAAGACAAGTGTTTCTGTGTAGCTATAATTGAAGGGGACAACAGCAAAAGGGGGACAAGTGCCGTTTGAAATTCAGGTTACCACATAGTAGGCATCAAACAGAACTTTGGGACATAATTAAATTATTGTAATATTTGCTAAAAATTAATTTGAAACTGCCATGAACTATTAAATTCTGCTGTCTACTCAGTGACAATGTTGTTCATGTGGCTAAAACAAGCCATTCTAATTTTTAGAAAATGGAAAATCTAAAATGGCACATGTCCCATTTTTCAACTGGCCCCATCAATTGTAAAAACAATAGACCAGATTAAAAATATATAGCTTTCTTACAATTTGGATATTTAGAAAGAGTGTGTGTGTGTGAGTACTGTAGTATGTGTGCATGCGTGCAACAGTATGTGTGTGAGTGTGTTCCTGTGGTTGACAGTCCCACCGTCAGGGGCATTTGACACGACATCATTACTACTGTGGTCTGTGTGAAGACAACAGCTTGTCACTGGTCACTACCTAGGGCCCCACTACCGCTGAACAACTTCAGTGAGCGGCATCAAGAGGTCAAGAGGTGCGTGCGTGTGTGTGTGTGTGTGTGTGTGTGTGTGTGTGTGTGTACTGAAGTGTGTGTAATGGTTTGCAGGTGTGAGGGCTTTTGAAAAGTATTTTGACTCTGGGCCAATGGAGTGCCATATTGCCTTATCAAGCACCCTGGTATGTGCATACTGTAGTGTAGCATGTGTGCGTGCGTGCGTGCGTGTGTGTGATTAATGACCTAGCCATAAAATCAGTGAGTACCTGGTGTTACTTTGGGTTCCATGACCTCTCCGTGAAACCTGCATGGACGGGTGTCCTACATAATCCCCCTACCCCAAAAGGTTTGCTGGAAAGCAATAGCTGTGTTTTTCATGACAGCTGGAGGTTTTGCTTTGGCTATTTTACATTGTGGGTGTCTAATATATTAACTTTTATCCCAAGCCCCTTCTTAGTCTAATTCTTTTAGTTACAGGTATACTAGACACAACTTTACAAAAAGTTGGATTGCCACGTATAATAATTCCAAACATATAGAGTAGACAGTGCCTATGTATACAGAGAAATTCACTTTTTATTCAATGTCAAAAGTGCATTGTAAAAAATGGTTTTATCATTTTAGTTACTATCATTGCATAATTTCTTGCTTGGACATGAAAAATTGTCCAAATAACAAATTACATAACGGTAAGATTGGTTAAAATTACCATATTCATAGTGAAGCTGAAGTATTTGGATAAATACTATTGAAGCTGTGTGGAACTGTGGCAATAATTATAGAATCATTGCAATTCTGAGGCACTCTTTAAGTACAGTAATAGAACATTCATTTAGCATTATAGTCGGTTTGTGTTCACCTGAGCCCACACCAAATATAGTTACAGATTACAGTGGAACCTCTCTATTACGGACATTTTGGGAACCAGAATTTTTAGCCACTTTTTGTTATAATATAGAGGTTTTCCTCTATCACAGGTAAAAAATGTATTAACCAGACCTGTTGGGACCAAAACTTTTGTCTTTATTATGGAGGTTTTTTCTATTGTGTCCTTAATTCGGGAAGTTTGTTAAGAGAGGTTTCACTGTAGTAACAATTACCATTTGCATAAAAGCATTGAGCTCATCACAACATTCCTACAGGAATAATACATATAATAGTGTAAGTAGTTTATGTATCATGTCTCCATACCTGATAGCTATCAGCTCTTGTCAAATGGGTGGAGGTGACGTCTGATTGTAGTGTTGCATCACTAACATTAAAAGTGATGAAGACAGTTTAAAGCACATTATTTATGTACCTCTCAACCTGGAGCTGTACATCACATGATGTTGAAGTAACAAGCTATTTGCAAAATACAAAGCATAAGGAATACAGTATTATGTAGAATAGTAAATTTATTATTATGTACCTGATAGCTATCAGTACTCTCAGAGGAAGAGGAGGTGACTTGTTCCAATGAAGGTAACGAAGTATCACTATAACATTAAAAGTGATAATGTCTATCTAAAGTACATTGTTCATCTACCTCTCAACCTGTTGTCCACCACTAGGTGTTGAAGTGGCAGGCTGTAGGATGGAAAGACATGTATACTACTGTATACATATACGTAGTTGTAGTCATGTTTATATAATAGGAGAAGGTTAAGGTTTTCAGAGTACTATTGGTAGTATAAGCTAGGTTGTGTACTATGGAAGGCAGGACCATCCAGAGAAATTAAGGGGCCCAGGGCAAAGAGTTAAAGTGGGGCCCCAAGGGCAAGGAGGATTCCACTCTGAATCACAACTTCAGCCTAGCTTTAAGTCAAAGACCAAAAAAAAGGTCATTACATGCTGACAATAATAATAGCTGTCCCTCACCTACTACTATATCTCCTTATTTATAACTACATATGTAGCTTGCTACACTGATCCTCTGAAGAATGTGGTAACTGCTGTATTAGAGTATCTAGATCTTGACTGCTCTATTAGAGTATATATATATATCGATCTTTTTAACAGGTATTCAATTAAGGAGCCCCTTTCAGGCTTGGCCTGGGGCAAAATGCCCAGTTGCCCCCTCCTTCCGTGGGCAGCCCTGATGGAAGGTAGTGTGCAGTTATAGTCCAAAATGATTAAGACTAAGTACATTTACTCACAGTGTTACATTCTTGAATTGGTGGTCCCTCAATGTTGTTATCAACAGAAATGGAGTCATTGGAGCAATCACAAGGATCACTATAAAATTAAGTAGTTCTCACTGTTGACATAGAGGATTAATACCTGTCAAACTGATGTTCGTTTAGTGAGACATTAACCACTGCTGACACTGGGAGCTATGCAAGGTATATGAACAACTATACCAACTACTTTTTATATTGTATACCTCAGTTAATGGGTCATCAGTTTCAGGGTACTGGTGTTGGTCAATAATAGTTGATGAGGTACATTCTACAATACCAGCAGGTCCTTGTGCATTGGATATACTTGGTTGATTGTTAATGTCACCACTCAGCAGTACACTTGGAAAGAAAGAACAACTACAGTATAATATTTAAAGCAAAACGTAACATGCATCAAATTGGTACCGTACACACAAAAGAACACAGTAAATGTTTAAAATCAAATGATTAAGTGTAGTGTGCATGTGTTATACATGAACACTAAATCACTAACCATGAATCGGTGTTGCCTTCAATAGTAGATATGATCTCCATTTCCACATGCTCACTTGGTCCATCAACTATGTAAGATAATAACATCACTATAAGCATTTGCTTTTCATGACAGATAGCAGAAATGCTGCTAACTGTTAATCAAGAAATTTTAAGACTAAAATTCAATGGCATTGAGATATTCTAAAGACTGGCTTCCATAGAGTTGTAAACCACCTACATTATTACCTCCGATTTTATCACTGGGCAGGGCCATATAAAATTATAATTATGAAAAGTGTGCTGTACTGTAACTCACTGGGAATTACAACAACTGTGCCAGAGCCACTATAAGAATGGGGAGAGGTTCAACCTTTCCAGCATTGCAGACAGAACAATTTGTTAATGGATGCAGATGAATAGCTGCTATGAACATACAGCAATCAATATAATACTGTATCTCAAGTTACAGATGGACGCTAGTCACAAACACTGGTATATGCTTCTGGCTCAGACAACAATACAGGTGTTTGTGCGGCTATGTGGAAACCAGCCTCAATAGAACATTCTTGGATTTTAAAGCAGTCACGCTATCTTTGACTTTAATAGAACAGTCATGTTTGTCTCATACACGTATGCCATCAATACGACTGGGTATAGAATAGAGCATTGTGAATAAGTTTCTTGCAAAGGAAAATGATACAGTACTGTCAGGCTAATTTTAATGTACTACATGGAAACGCATACATCAGATACACAAACCATATATTGCAAAGCCTCTGGCATCTATTTGAAACACAGCTATTGCTACCCAGACAACAAGTACCTGGATGCCTGTGCACCACTCAGGAATTCAAATCTTGTACAGGAGGATGTCCAGAGAGAAGTCATAGAATCTGAAAACTTCCCCTGAGGTAATCCCAACACTGCTTGGCAAGGAGAAGACAGTTGGACATTTGCCTTCCCAGTTATCACCATGTGGCCATCAATGTTGCAATAATAAACTTGCACACAAACACACACATGCATACACACACGCTTGGCAAGGAGAAGACAGTTGGACATTTGCCTTCCCAGTTATCCCCATGTGGCCATCAATGTTGCAATAATAAACTTGCACACAAACACACACATGCATACACACATGTATGCGCACATACACACACTTGCATATGCACACACACTTGCATATGCACACATGCACACACACTTGTGTATGCACACATGCACACACACACACAAACAAATACACACACACACACACACACACACCAAGACATATGTAGTAATTGTGATAAAGGGTTTCCACAACAACTAAGTGACTGACTGACTGTGGAGCAGTTTACATTGCCTGGCTACTTTATTAGAGTATCTCAATCGTACAACAAACTAATTGGCTAGAACAATGCTACAGGTGCTGTCATCATAAGGTAAAGGTTTAAAATCCTATTTCATGATAAGATTCCAGATTCTGGAAACCCAAAGCCATTGTTTCAAATACAGTGTAGCATGCACGCACAGCCACGCATGCACGTACACACACTACACACATGCACACACCACACACACGCTACACACCACACACACGCTACACACTCACGCACACACATGCACAGTTGCACACATACGAACACACACTACTCGCACTATTATATATGCATGTATTATAATAGCTTAGCAATACACCACATAAATGTACTTTAAATGGCACAAAAATAAGAGCCTCCAGGTATTGCTACAATGAGAATCCAGCTTATTTATAATTTGGTCACTATATATAGGCTCTCTCAGCTTTTGTACACTGTTAAAAATGAAGAGTAACCACCACTCTAAAGAGTCCCCAGAGTAGAGAGGATTTAACACCCCTGGAGAGTAACCAATACTCTAAAGAAAGTAATTATTACTTGTAAGAGTAAGTGACACCTCCTTCAGAGTATATGTTACTCCTTCAAAGTAATGGTTACTCACCAGGGGGTGTTAAATCCTCTCTACCTTGGGAACTCTTTAGAGTGGTGGTTACTCTTTACTTTTAACAGAGTAGTTAGCTATAACACACACGCACATACACACACATGCATGTACATATACCACACACAATACACAGACCACAGGCATACCCAGTAATTTTGATTAAAAGTTTATGTAACAGCTAAGTGACTGTAATATTAGAGTATTGTAAATTTCTTGAATACTTTATTAGAGTATATCGATTTTTCACCAAACTTATTGTTTAAGTTCAATATCTCAATGTTTCAAGTAGTATATAAAGTCCAAAGGGAATTTCCTCTGGATTTCCTAAAACCCCTCAGGACACCAGAATTCCAGATGCGCACACATGTACACACAAACCACACATGCACACCAAGGGCAGCTCCAGGAAGTTTGGTGACAGGTTTCCAAATTTTCTATTGCATGCACACTTAAATCTAGGGGCAGGAAATTATACATGTCTTCTGAAATTGAATTTGGTAACAATTCACCAAAAAATGTTTGTTAGGAATTGATCGATATAGGCTGCTTATGCTTGCTTATGCTGGTATATAGTATCAGGAACAGGCTAAAGAATTAAGAGGTAGAACTACAGTATGTGAAATTTGAAGTATGCAACAGACATGCCATTTTTGGGGGTCTGTGGGCATGCCCCCAGGAAATGTCAGCTCTTATAAATACTCTGATATATGACTTTTACTGCGTTGGTACAGGTAAACTATTAAAATAAAAATGTGACTGCTCTATTAGAGTATTTCGATCTGAACCTTTGATACCTTGGTAAATCAATTTTAATTGCCTGGATATGCTTGATCAGTTTCTGGAAACCTCAGAAACCCCCTGGATCCACCCCTGCATACACACACACACACTTACTGTATGTATAATAGGCCAAGCAAAGTTGATTATTAGTTTCCCGTTTCAACTATTTTCTAAACTGATGCGGGTGGGCGGCCATTATTCATTATGGCTACAAGCTTGACAAAAACACTAAAATAAACCCAGTAATACAATAATGAAAAATTTATGACTATTTGAAAATCCATGAAGTGGAAAT
This sequence comes from Dysidea avara, assembly GCF_963678975.1. Classification (NCBI taxonomy): domain Eukaryota; kingdom Metazoa; phylum Porifera; class Demospongiae; order Dictyoceratida; family Dysideidae; genus Dysidea; species Dysidea avara. The sequence goes on along the minus strand of NC_089279.1, from coordinate 26,096,780 downwards.
AACTATAATGAAAAAATTGTGGCACTTCCATTAAGGCATGCGGGAGGAAATGGCCGGGAAACTAGTAATCAACTTTGCTTGGCCATATATCCCACTGCTATACAACTTTAAATAGCACAAAAGGTAAGAGTTTCTTCAACGCTGGACAGGTATTGCTATAATGAAATCCATATTTTGGTCACTAGCAGTGTTGGGAGTAACGCGTTACATAATATTATTACTTTTGTGGTAACTAAGTAATATAACAAAATACGCTATAAAAATGGGTAATATAACTCAAGTCACTTTACTTACAAATGTAACGCGTTACCTAAGTAATATAGTTACTGTAACAAGTCTAATATTACGTAATATTATAACTACAAGTAATGAAGTTACTAATCTCGCTGAGTAATGCCTAGCCACAACGAAGTAACGAAGCCTACTGAATGAAGCTTATTCACCAATTTCTTACTTATAACCAAGATTTGGACATTGTCCAACAACGCAATAATGTCACGTGATAAAGTGGTAGTTTCACACGTGACAGCTTAAAGCTGTGGACACAAAGTAATATAATATGTAATATTATTATAGTTACTTTATTTTATGAGTAATATGTAACTGTAACTAAATAGTTCAGTTGCAAGTAATATGTAACTAGTTACTTTTACAAAGTAACTTTCCCAACCTGACTGGTCACTAGCTATATATAGGCAATGGACCATCATGTACTCTCTGACTATGCAAGTTATAACTACATAACAGAACGGTCAGATGAAAAATGTAACCACAGATTTTCATATGGCTAGTGGACTTTAGTAGTGATATGTACGTACCTTCAAATTCAACTGTAACTTCCTGTACAGCCTCCAATGACGCTACGAATACAATGTCGTCAGCGTCGACGATCCACTCCTTCTCGGAACGCTTCCTCTTAACTAAACAAGTAATAAGTTTATAACACAAATTAACACATTGTAAACAACTTAACTAAGTATAACTAGTGTTTACATGTAGTTATATTAAAGGACGCGTACGATTAGCAATGTGATCAATATCGATACTCAATAATGTTATGAGTTAGCTATAAAATCATACCAGGGAAGCATGGTAGCCGCTTGGCTATCCTCCTGCACATACGTCGCAACATGATATTATATCGAAGATATAAAATCACTTAACACATTCAGCATACTATAACACGCGCGTTTTAGCGTTCAGAACACGTGATCGTTGCCATGGCAAATGGATTATTAAAATGGCCGCTGTTCAGAAGACGATACGTATAGTTTTGAAAAGAGTCAGTGAAAAACGAGTAAGTTAGGTGACCCGTATTGCTATCTAATGTATATACGTATAACTGTAGTATTATGAATAATGCAAATGTTGACTACTTTTAATAAATATTTAGAGTATCTTTATAAACTGAGCCAGAGATAAAATCACTCGAACACTGCACTCACAACGAGTTAAGACAAAGTCTAGGAATCGTTTTAAAGCCTATCTTATGGTGCATCTGCAGTACAAATTTCGTTTCGATACAATCAACTGCTGAGGAGTTATGAGCCGAAATTGAACAGCGTGTAAAAATGCAACATGCGGCGAATTCCGGACACTTTGAATAATAAGCAAGTAGAGACATTTATTTATTTATTATTGCTTTATGGCAAGAAGCCAAAGGTCTGCAGGCAACCAGTTCCTACAGCCCAGTACATGCATGCAGGGGCGGATCCAGGGGGGTTCAAAGGATTCCATGGAACCCTCCCTTTTGAAAGAGCCTCTCTTACTCGAGATGCTCTGATAGAGCAGTCACAGTATTCTTAAGGGGAGCAGTGTAGCAGGCTATGTCTAGAGTTATAAATAAGAAAATATAGTTGGTGAGAGTATCTATGGTGAGGGGCAGCTATTGTCAGCAGGTGATGAATTTAATTATATTCTTTTTTTGGTCTTCGACTTACAGCTAGGCTGAAGTTGCAATTCCAGAGTGGAACCCCCCTTTAAAAAGTCTGGATCCGCCCCTGGCATGTACAGTAAAAAGGTTGCCAATCCTCTTTAAAAAGTTTATGTAATTCGTGAATATTTTCCTTGTATTTCACCAAACAGCTGCTGAAAAATCGACTGCCACTCCGCCTGTGCTGCTTGGATTCTTACAATTTTTGGTATGCAATTAACCAAGGGTATGATCTTTCTATAAAACTTTGAAAATCGAAAATATGAACTTGGGCTGCCTAAGTTTTTGAACAAAATTACCTTTGATTGCACTACAAATTCATGTCAAACTTCGAGGTGGAATAACGGATTCGCTTCAATTTTGGTTTTTAGATAGGCCATAGGACACTGCATTAGCATACCAAAGTATGGGCCCAGGGATTCTACCATTGTTGAGAATGATCTAAATGTCCAGAATTAGCCACTGTCCAGAATTGCCTGCACTTACCTTATCATAAACTATTCTACTAGAAGTTAGTACAGCTACAGTGTATTGCAGTAACATGTTTTTATATTCCACAAACTGGAAAATTCACATATGAAGTTGCAAAGCTTTTATTCTCTTGTTTTACAGTGTTAACAAGATAAACATTCTTGTGTGCCAGCAAGAAGACAATTTAAAAGAAGGACTACTATGATTTTTTACCGGTAATTATACATTATTGTAACAAAATAAATGTGTGTACCTGCACTTGTCCTGGCTTTGAGCTTAACTATCAATCACACTGCAACTGAAGATCACAAGTTATACAATGCAATTTATACTACTAGTACAATATCATATCATTATTGACATAAGTTAGAGGTTAAAGGACAAGCAAGTGGCAATATATAGTAGAGTGGCAAAGCACATAAATATGGTGATTTTGTATACTTTGTGAGGAAAGTATCAAATTTGGCACATAGACTGTGTTTCCAATGGCTATAGTGCTGTCTCATATTTGACCTTTGATTACCTTTATGGCCATTTGTACATTAAATATTCATCATTTTTGTCTTTATCTCCCTGAGGCATTATTTTATACCATTAAAACACAGCTTCAAATGAAAGGTTTTGTTAAAAGAAACAGCTTGGTCTTTTTTTGAAGTCAGTAGGTACTTTCATTTGATCATTTGTAATAGCCATGAAATTCTATAAAGTTACCTATTGGTAATTTACACCCAAGGGCGGAATTTGATGGCTAATAAAAATGTTCATAACTTCAGAGCAGAGTGACCTATTGACTTCATGGGCATAGACTGAAGTAGAAATTTTCAGGTGTAGACAACCTCCCTTGTTTCACTACTTTTTTTTATTTCTATGATGCCTAATCAAACTAATTTTCCTTATACTTGTGTGGTCAATAGATTGCTGATGTCAGAAAGATGTAATTTGTTGGGTTGGAATTGGTTACTTTGCCATGCAGGTTATGATGTGTATCAAGACACACAGTAGTGTGTCATGTGGCCCAAGAAATCGGCACACCACACTGTGAGTATATTGGGAGGAAAGGAGATAACACGATTTTTATCCAGCTGCCTCCACTTAAAACATTATAGACATTAATGGAATCCATCCACCAGATCTCCAATTTAACATTCCTGGCTATACTCAAACAAAGTAGCCAGCACGGTTGCCATAGATCCACTCTATATAAAGGTCATTATTTCAGTATGCCCCAAAAAAGTAGTTCATGCGTGTAACTCACATGTGTATATAGTGACTACTTAATCACCCATCATCACAGTTACAGACACCTCAACTCTCATGCATTACACACGAGACACACGCATCAGATTGTTGTCTCACACATGGTTTTCCATCTCACACATTGCAATTCCTGGAAAATTAAGCTCTCACGTAATTTAATTCCACTTCAGACCTCTTGGCAAAGCACTAAACAGTGTTTTGATAGCTAAAAATGGAATGGTGTAATTGAAAATAGCCAAAGAAAGTGGCAAATTTTGCAATTTTTACTTACTAAGAGGAGACCTCATGCATAAGTAAGCAAATCTCACTCATTTTAAACCTCAAGTCTCACTCCAAATACACTTTACAGGTTGAGGTCTCTGAACTAAGCAACTGAAAGTGAACAACAGCCATGGGACTTGACCTCCATTGTGTGATTTTATATTGATACAATCACGTGATTTGCTGCCATAGTGGTAAGTTAATGAAATCCTAGTGTGTATAACTGCGTCCTAGTACACAGTGCTATGAATATCATGCGCAACCACCAATGCATTCATACTTACTGGCAATGTATATATACTACAAGCGATGAGTTACATATATGATTCTTCTTTAAAGTAAGAACCAACTAGTTTTATATACTGAATTTGTATTTTTAGAGCTGGGACCCTAGTTTTAGAGCCTTGGGGGTCCCTTAGCCCTGGGGCCCTCTGTTGAATATCCATCTTTGCCTTGAGTGATCCCTGACTGAGGAATAAGATCTGAGCTGCTGCCTCAGTGATGTTAGTGTAGTGAAAAGTACAGCTCTCCTTAGTTATAAAGTGGAACCTGTGTTACGGTCACCTGGATTAAGCGGTCACCTTTGCATAACGGCCATGGTCACGAGGTCCCTAATATTTTCCCATACAAATGTATGCATTGTGGTCTACGTTAAGCGGTCACCTGTTTAATGCTTATAACGGCCAACCAAGAATTCGCCTATGAATCACTGTATACATAACTTTCTCCTTCGTATAGCAGTCTCTACCTTTTATGGTGGCTTGTTAAGCAAATTGCCTGACACCCCGGCACCATTTTAATTAATGTGCAATTATGTCATTTCCTGCCTTTCAATGAATGCTATATAATCTATCAGGCTTCATTGCTTAAACGTATTCATTAGCTATAAATACAAGCTCACCTTGCCAAGCACTTTGCCCTTTCAGTACTAAAATATTACTGCATTGCAGTTGGCGCGAGCCTCTTAATAATAATTACTCATTTATAACGGTCATAGCCACTAAAATGCTGCTGACCATCTTATGCAGGTTTTCTCTATAACAGCCACCTGTATATAAAGGACAGATATATCTGGTCCCAAGGTGACCATTATAGACAGGTTCCACTGTACTGTAATTCACACTGTGGCCCATGGGGAGGGAGAGGTCTATCATTATCCTACATTTGCTAGGTCTACCTTTCTTTGGAATTAGATGCAATGGGCTAATCTGAATACCCCCACTTGTGGAAACATCTGCAACTCAGCCTTTTTGCAGCTCTATATTAATACAAGTACACAGAATTTTCAACCAGAGTAGGGACCATAGCATATTGATAAAAAGTACTGAAACAAGCTGGAGTAGTGTTATATCCCTACTGTGCTCAAGGTACCATAGTGGATATGCACAGTAGGGATATAACACCTCTTATTGTTTTACTGTGATTTAATATCGTGCACTTCTTTTTGTTTTACTGTGATTTAATATCATGCGCTACTCCAGCTTGTTTCAGTACTTTTTATCAATATGCTATGGTCCCTACTTTAGTTAATAATTCCAAATTTTTCTGTGTACTTGTTTGTTAACTTTTTTTTGTAAAATTTACTTGGTGATTCGGAACCCACGCATAATGGTGCCGTGTGCCCCAATTATTGTCTGAAAAGTGAAGTATCCATTACGCTTCGTTCTCAGCTATTCCCAACCCGTTGCACAACATTTCGGATCAAGAGCTGTTTGAAAAGCACTTCTGCAATCCATGCATACCAAAATAAAAGAAATGGCACCACATGCCCCAGTTATATCAATTATTGTCTGAAAAGTGAAGTATCCATTATGTTTCGTTGTCGGCTATGTTCAACCCGTTACACAGCAGTACGAATCAAGAACTGTTTGAAAAGCACAGAGTAGCCACTACGAAAAAATACAGATGATTTCCATTTCGAAGGGAAGCTATCACGTGCTACCACCAAATCAACACTTTTTGCTGTCAGCAAAGATGAATGGGACACAAAGGTAAGTCCATGAAGAATGCATTGTACGTATTGCGGTATGCCCAAAGGCACCTCTTGGCCTGAAGCGACGTCAAAACAGTGAAAAAAATCAAGTCCGTAGCCTTAGCCATTATCAAGTTACGCTTGTCTGAAGGCATCAGTCAGTTAGTTACTTACTCAGTCAGTAGAAAATTCCATTAAATATATATATTTTTAAAATTCCATAGCAACTTATTGAAAGTGTTTTGCGTCGATCTGAAACCTTGTTTGGGCTTAGTTTTACCTAACCAATACTGCCTCATCGTCGTCTGGGAAAATTGAGGCTGTTTTTTGGGTGATATTATTTCGTGGGCCATGCGTACTCCTTTGTGATCCCTACTATACAGTTACTATCGTACTGTATGATACTGAAAAAGTACACCCGGGTGATGGGAAACAGATTGATAGTTGGCTCGGGCAGCAGAACATAAGTGGACAAGGTTAACGCTGAACCTCTATCCTGAATCCCTGTTGCAGACCCTGTGTAAAGAAAGACACAAAGTCGCAAACTCTCTGTCTGGATGGGTTTGCCAAACAACCTTTCCAAATTGTAGATTGACTAACAAAATTACCTTGGAATGCTCCAACAGTAGCCATGGTAAACCAGCTACTGAGTTGTCACAGGTAGGGACCCGCCGATTATGCTGGCATAATTATGAGCATAATAGGTGCCTGAAAGCATTGAGCATAATGCTAGCATAATAGGTAGAATATTTGTGCAATAGTATGAATTCTTGCTTATCAAAGTAGCTATTACAGAAAGATCGATATACTCTAATAGAACAGTCAGTAACTCTAATAGAACAATCAAATAATTGACTGTTCTATTAGAGTATATCAATCTTTTCTGTAATATGCATTTTGACAAGTAAGTTTGTGCTTCAACCACTTATTATTTATCCATAAACTAAGCAGAGCATGAGAACTGAGGCATAAATAATTGGGTACAATTTGAGCATAATAGGTAAGTATTGAGCATAAATTTAAGCATAATAGGTAAATTTTTGAGCAGTGCAGCATAGCATAATAGGTGAGCATAATCGGCGGGTCCCTAGTCACAGACATGTAGATTCTCATCTGTGGGATATACAGGTGGCTGCTAGTGACAGGTGACCCTACGGAGTAACACATGCTAATGTATATAATGTGGGTTAAACCACATGCACTGACAGTCAATGATGTATAGTGTTAACTAGTGCTGAAACGGATAACTTATTTGACTATTCGGTCGGTATGACACTATTCGATTTGTTAACACACTATTCGATTAATCGTTAGCACTTTGTACACTGTATTCAGATGGAAAAGTCAGCCTAGAAACTTAAGATTGTGAATGAAGTGATGTATTTACGTATGTTGTAAAAATTCTATTTTAGAAAAGATTGAAATAGCTCTTAGGCTTTACCTTGCTCTCTAACAAAAGGTTTTAGTACTTATTCAATAGAACAGTAAGCTTAAACAATAATTGAATATTCGATCACTTTGTTCTCAACTATTCAAATAGTAAAAATTGCTATTCGTTTCAGCACTAGTGTTAACGGTAATATACAATATACAGGGGTGGAGAACAGTACTCAAAAATGGAGGGGGGGGGGGGGGGGCAAGTCATGTGGGTTGGCTGTAAGTTACAAAGTGTTTTAAAATCATTAACTGTACCTTAGTGTGCTTTGCACTCTAGCAAAATACGGAATTTTACTATGATTTACAGAGAAATTCATGACTTCAAATATTCTAGATTCCAAGATTTCGAAGGTTCTTGGAAAGATTCCTTGATTCTTAGCAACATTCCAAGATTCCTAGCAAGATTCCTGACACGAGCAACAAGATTCTGAATCTTGTCATACCCCTCAGGAGTGAAACAGTAATAGATTGTTACACAAAAGTGCATCCTGTTAATTGGTTTTGTATTGTGTTCTAGTATTCCTTGTTTCCTTTTTGTTGCTGGTAGCTGCTGGCATTGTTTTGTTTGTTGTACAGATAGCTAATATTGTATGTTTTGAATTGTAGTTTTTTTTTTTTTAACCGATGCAGTCACTCTATAATATCATTAAAAATCATGCTTCCTTATCTGCATGACACACTTTATGAGGTGGCCACTAAATTAGTATTTACTTTTCGCATTTTTATTATGAGTTATCCTATCCTAATAGTACAAAACTTTCAATATATTACATAATAATATAAGTGACAGCCAGGTTCTACATAATGGGATACATTTGATTATCACATGTAGTGTAACACACTAACCATCATAAATATATGCTTGTCCATTCTTAAACACAAAAAACAATAGAAACTTCTCCACACTAAACCGCTATTAGGACTAGGGCTGAGCGATACTACCGCTTTATCGATATATCGCGATATTTTGAAAGTATCGATATAGCGATATTTTGTTATTAACTATCGTGATACCATGCCTGTACATTACTGTCATTAAAAATCCATTTGTTATAGTGTACTAGGCTAAGAATCCTTGTAAGTGATAAAGTCCACCCACCTGGTTTCCCCTGCAGAGAGGTGTGAACACCACAACATAACCTCAAAGCATGTGTTACAATAATTGTTAGTGTAAACAAGAATGATAGTGGCTAGTTTACTATCACCTATAAGGACTTCCTTGCGGAATGCTGAGCAATACAGTATGTAGCAGCACTTATTCATAAGTATATCGTGAACTATTCAGTATCGTGAATAATGGCTTCAGTATCGATCGTGATACTAAAATGGCAGTATCGCTCAGCCATAATTAGGACCTCATATTTTGAGACCATGCTGTTGTTATAAGAGATGTCCTGATTAACAATGGTCTCAATGAGTGTACATTGTGCAGCTTTATTAGCTTAAATTAAACTATGGTGGATCGATTATCGTTTAAATCTAAGAAGAGAAGATTGACCTACTGACAATGTACGTAACCAAACTAGTGTCCATATTTCATGACAAGTTTTAGTCTCCACTCTTTCACCATAGGTACTGTAATCCCTAGGTGTCATCTTAATCATCTTATTGCATCATGAGTAAAATTACTTGAAACTACTTAGCTTAGATAGCGGCCATGCATACAAGCCAATATATTGGCCTACATGGTTATAATGGTTAACAGAACTACAGTATGTTGTATCATACAGTACAGTAGTACTGTATATTAAGGATAATGGAGGTTTGAGTTTTTCTGGCCAAAGATATCACCGAAAAACCAGCTTCATACCATCCTGGTGCCTTGACAGCATTGGTTAGGTATATCCAAGTTCAAAAGTGCTTTCAGTACAACCCTAAATGTGTAGCTACAAAAATTTTTTAACAATTATTCAATAGAATTTTCTACTGACTGAATAACTTCCTGCCTGCATGTCTGATACCTTCAGACAAACATAACTCAATAACAGCTAAAGCTATGGGCTTGATTTTTTTCACTGTTCGACGTCGCTTCGTCCTAGATGTGCCTCTTGGCATACCGCAGTACATAAAATACATGCATCATGGACTTACCTTTGTCCTCCTTTGTGTCCCATTTATTTTTGCTGACAGCCCAAGGTGTCAATTCGCGGCACAGTTTCCCATTTGTAAACGGAGATCGTCCGTATTTTCCGTGATCTCTGGATTGATTACAGAGGTGCTTGTAATGCTGTTCTTCATTTGCAACAGGTTTAACATAGGTGAAAGTGAAGTGTAATGGCCACTTCACTTTCAATTCAGTATATAATTGATAGTTGAGGTGCACGAATCATCTGCATTTTTCATGGTGAGTGGATTAATTGCAGAGGTGCTTCTACTGTTTGTTTGTAGCACTGTGTAATTGGTTTAATTAAAAGCAAAGTGGAATGGCCACTTCACTTTTGAGTCAGTAATTGATAGCTGGGGCACGTATATTCAGATGAAACATTAACTCTGTCGCTATCCTTTCTTTTGATGCGGTATGTACGGGTTCACCAGTCATAACAATGTTACAAAAAAGTAAACAAACAAGTATAAGGAAAAATTAGGAATTTTAAGCTGGTAGGGAAACAAGTGAGGTCGCCTACACCTGCAGATATACTAGTGAACATAGGGATTAAATGTTCACTAGTATATCTGCAGGTGTAGGCGAGAGTGACACTGCTAAATCTTCTAGTGACTACCTCTCCATGTACTACACACAACTGTTTCCTAATTTTAAGTGTTTATTCTGTATTACAGGTTGCCATCTTTATTATGATTCAACTGCTATTAGCATACCAAACTACCAGCAGGTTAGTTTTCTGATGTTGTTGAGAATATCTTTACCACTAGTATATCACAAGGAAGAAGATGGATGGTGTTGGCACTACTAAAACTGTCTTATCATAAGAAGTGATCATGTGTGTGTTTATGTGTGTGCAGCAGGGGCAGAGAAAGTAGTTGATATGAGGGGGGGCTGGGCTGACCCAGACTTATGGAAATGATCTACATTGTCTCTGGTTTGGTAAGGTGAGACCAAAAAAAAAAAAAAAGGTCACAGACAGCTGACAATAGCTGTCCACCTCACCAGCTACGCATTTATAACTAATAAACTACATAAAATCCTTACATAGCTTGCTACACACTGCTCTAAGACTGTGACTGCTTTATTGGAGTGACTGCTCTATTGGAATATCTTGATCTTTATTGCAGTTTTCAGCCGCAGACTGAGGAGGGGCTTCAGCCCCGTAGCCCCCCCTTTCTGCTATGGTGTGCAGGGGCAGCGGAGAGACCTTCATTTAGGGGGGGCTGGGGTAGCTTGGTGATGCCATGGCGGCACATTGGCCTAGTTAGTCAAAGACCAAAAATCAATAAAAAGGTATATAACTACCTGTAGGTGCTGACAATAGCTGACTCCACCAACTATATCTCCTTGTTTAGAACTACAAACATAGCTTGCTACAATGCTCCTCTAAAAACTGTGACTGCTCTATTAGAGTATCTCGAATTATTGATGCTATTGAGCTAGGCTATCAATGAAAGCTATAGATAACTTTAGGGGGGCTAAGCCCCTCCATAATCTTTTTGACAGGGCTACAGCCCCCCTCTCCGCCACCCCTGTGTGGGTGTGTGTGTGAAGCAGCTAACAACACAGTCGTTACAGCATGGGCCTGGTAAAATCACGGATGCCAAATTTTGATGTCCACTGGTCAAAATAATTGGGATGATGTTCACAGTTATGTGTAGAGTGTCTGGGGAATTCCCATTCCGGACAGATGATCATGCTGAAATCTGCCATATTCTGCTCATACGTAGATGCTATAAACCATTACTAGAACTAGCTGATTATTACTTTGATAGCACACAGCTGGCTGAGTTGCCTTAAGATTTAAGATGCTGTAGGTACAAGTTAGTCAGTTCAGCTGGTTTGCCCTAGGGGAAAAACCCCACATGGTACAATCATATACATACAATTTGCTAAGTAATTACAATAATATGGTAAAGTAAGTAAATTCATAATTTAAAGTTTCAGTAAATTTTTCCAGTCTTTAACAGTTCTTGGATAACAACTATATACGTAGGTGTTAAGGATAGCAAGGGATGGAGAGTAGTGGTGCATATTGTAAAATAGTGTTAACCTTGATGACCATTCCACCATCCTGCAGTAGCCAGACTTTTATCTGAATAGGATCATTAGATGAAAGTGTACCTTAAGCTTTTGTGTGGTCAGTGTAATGTCTGGGTGTGCAAAGCATGTTGAAGCTAGTGGGTTCAGCTGGGGGCATGCTCCCCAAGGAATATTTTTGAAACAAAATACTAAAGTTGAATTTGGTGACATTTCAGTCACAAAAAATTTAGGTTGGACTTTTAAACTGAAATTGTGGGCATTTTTACTAAACTTGTGGAACTCTGTTAAAGAGGGGATTCTCCTGCCTACAGCCCTGCACTGTCAATTCACCTGTAGAAATAAATACATGCAATTAATTCAAAACTATGCATATTTATAGTCCATGCAAGAATTAAAGATGTATCATGCACATGAATATCAACCTAGTACAAATATTATTATGAACTGCTGGTAGTATGTGGTCAGATATTTTAGCAGCAGCACCAACAGAAGCCAGCATGCAACATGACAGCAGAAACCTGATGTTTACCAACAGAAACCCTGGCAACAGAAGCCACTCAACATTTTTACCATTACTAGGCCATTGTTGACTCTACTCAACACACACACAACACATCCTATTATATCACTTAGGTCATTTTCAATATATCATGAGCAACGTAACAATAGTGGGATTCATAATAGAGAACGCACACCAAGAAAAACAATTTGGAAAGCATTGTTCACCTCAAAATAATTGTCCAGTTGTTCTTTGCAATGAGTATAGATTCATTGGTGCTTATTGTACATTTGATAAATACTGTTTTGCTATACATACATAGGGAATGGGGCAAAATGTAACAATGCTTGTAAAATGGACTACAGTGGACTTCTAAGGGATATTTTGATCTCATTTTCAAACCAGGCCATCTTTTACTCCATGGATGCCATTCCATATGAGAAGGTGTAAAGATCTTGCATTTTCTAGCATGCATGCTTTAGTTGTTGATCACCAAACTGATGTGTTATGCTCAAAATAAGCCAGGAAGTTTAGCGTGTGCTTCATAAATAGTTTTTCCATGATTAGTGAATATGGGAGGGTTGTTAAAAGTAGTGTATATATATATATAGTGTTTATTGTCTAGAAACTTCAGTCATTTTCATAAACTTATGAGAATGCATGTAGAATTATCAACTTTGGTGGAGTTTATTTCATGGTCCTCTGCAAATTCTGGTATGTACACAACTGAAAATTTACAATTTACAAAAATTATGTACACTGAAGCAAACACGCATTGTTACACAGTTCAGTCAGTATTTTCTGGTTGCTTTCTTGTGTCGGCACTATTTAACATGTCGCTAAACTAGGGCCTTGTCGATACACCTTGACCATGGTTTTTCTAAGGGTGTCTTGTTAGTACTGTACTTGATATTAGCTACAGTTTTGTAAGCTACACTATTAATAGTGAGTAATGATAGACCTACAATTGTCAACATTTTATGTTGGCACTTGGGCACAGGAGGTGTTACACCCTAAAAACAACAGCTATGGTGAACAGTCAGTATGCGTGCTGCATTTGTGTGAAAAAAGCTGGTCTACAATACCAAAGGAACTACAAAGTTGTGTAGAATGTTGTAAGAGCTCACCATAAGAGTATTGCAACTTGGCAAACACATAATTTGCCTTGATTGTATGATTGAAGAAATATGTGGGGAAAAGTGGTCTTATTGCCTATGGCGGCAGGTTTGATTTTTCACCATGAACACAAAGCTACATGAATACACTATCAAATTGTTACTGTCAAAATCGGCTCAGCCAGGCTTGAGTGGTCTGCTTTTGCTGCATAGCTGCTTTCCCAAGCCCAGTGGACTTCCTTGTATTTTGAGGTCCATAATTTGGCCTAATTCATCCCTACACAGTTCTCTTTCTTTTTAAAAATAACCTCTATATTGGAACATGCCTGATACGATTAACCTTGAGTTAAAAGCTATCTAAAATGGCAGGAAACTTAGCTGTTGGGTACTTGTACAGTAGATGATCTGGAAGGTAAGAAATTGGTGTGAAACGTATGAAAATTTGGCACCAATAGCTTCAACCATTGGCGAGCTGCAACGCTCTAAATACTTCAGTGTAAACCGACATTTCTCAATACTTTTAAATAGGCAATAAGACCAGTTTTCCCATGAAACAGTCACATATAAAGATACAAGAAATATCCCTCTCTTATATATACCTGTCCCATCCTAAAGTAACATATGATGCATACATAAACTGTATATACAGGTGTGTGCACATATAATTTGAAAGCCTGCAGGATAGTACATGATGTATTTGTGCTGTGTGTTACATTTGGACACTGGCTTTAGTTAGTTTAGTGTGAAAAAGTACATGACATGCTTTAATGTTACCATGTATTGTTTTATGCAGCAAATACAAAACATATTCACAAAATACTTCTACTCACAAGTATACTTGGTAATCAATATAGTTACATGCCTGACAAATAATGTATCAATGAGGACTGGTGTTTGAATATGTAGAGCACAAGTTGAAGAAACATTGGCATCTTGATACCATCAACATATTTATTACAAATCTGTATGAATGCAGGGGTGTTACCTGCTGAAATTGTGGTAATTTCCAACTAATTTCCAGTGTGATATCTTACTGAACATAGGACTATTCTCTTGTCATCTTTTCTAACATACACTACTTAACATCTTAAGCAGCTAGGCTGTAGGACCATGCACTGAACCCTGTAGACCTTCAGCACTTGTGCTTTAATAAATAAATAAATTCCCCTTGTTCTGTAATAGTGTCGATTGCATGTGATCTTTAATCATGTGTTGACTGTGTACACAAATATCATCATGGAGATCAATACAAGTCATTTACTGTATACCATACATATACGTATATGCTGTGAATTGTTTCATGGTAATGTTGGTAAACTGTAGTTATACTGCTTTTATGTCCATTCTTCACTATACTGTACACAACTTGTACCTGAGTAGGTAGTAAATATTGAGTCATTATTTCCGTAGTCGGGTGGAGTTCCATTGCATGCCTCTGACAAATATGGATTATTGTAATTTAAGTAGTTACCTTTTTTTTTCCCTTTCTTTTTTCTGTAAGTAAAGCTTTTGTTTTCTGTTTTGTAAGTAGTTAAGTAATTAATTGTAATTAATGTTATGGCTGGCAGCACAGGTTGCTACCAGACCATCAGCATACACCCTTTTCTTTTTGTATCTCCTTCCTTGTGTCACTTCGCCCTTGTATATGCTGTAAAGTCTTGGAGCATAAATCAACGTTGAAACCGGGTCACTACCGCTGACCCGGATGACCCACTGACCCGGATAGCAATCCGGATGTGACCCGAATTGACCCGGATTAATTAAAGCCGAGACGTATTTCGGCTAGTCTCGAGCGAGCAAATGAGTCTACATTTTGAGCGTTCGATTCGTGTTGAGTAAATATTGCAACTTCAGCCTAGCTGTAGGTTGAAGACCAAAAAAAAAAAAAAAAAAAGGTCTTCACCTACTGACAATAGCTACCCCTCACCATAGATATCCTCAGTTTCGTGCTGCATACTGCACTTACTAGCAAATGGGCGTAGCTGAGCGTATGTTGGTAATGCGATAAGTGGGCGTGGCTCACGAAAGAGCTACGCGATAGAGTTTATAAGTTCCACGTCGTCAAACGAGCAATTTCGTTTCTCACGTGATCCAATCCGGGTCAGACCCGGATAAATTGTAAACTGGGTCAGACCCGGATGACCCGGAGAAAATGTGACCCGGATGACCCGACCCGGTTTCAACGCTGGCATAAATATTTCGAGGGGCCAAATTTTTCGAGGCTGAGCAAGATAAATATTTCGTTGGTATATAGCTAACCCCCAAAACCGCGAAATCAGCGAAAAATTTCCCCCTCGAAGTATTCGGTAGACAGTTGTAACTCGTCCGAGAGTCGTCCTTTCGTTATCCTTCGTCCGAGACTGCCATACGTCCTTGGTGGCACCATAGATAATATACGGCTATCTATGGTGGCACCCATTACAGTGCTCCGAATAAGAGGCGCTACTATGAGTAATAAGCATCAGAAAAATGAATCACCATAGACTCAGGTATGTCAACTTTAAATTAGTGTACGCATATCTGTGTGACATGCTTGCATGCCTGGTATGTAATGCGTACGGCTTCAGTATGAAGTGGTATGGCTACATTATCTGGTATGAAAAAAAATACGCACAAGCCGGCTTTTTACCAGTGTTGCTCATCGTGAAGTCAAGGAAAATAGCCGATACCACGAATGAATACTCTAAGAGGTCTCTTCCGATGCGGCCTGCTACTAGCAGTAGCAAGTGCTTTTGGTGTAATAGGTTTAATGGGCGTCGGTTACAACCGTACAATGGTAAGAATATAGCTACGTAGAGTACTCGGGGGATATGTTTTTTTTAATTATTATTATTATTAGTGCTTTATATACAGTATGAGACACTTAATTTGGAAGTATTGCTGTGACCTGAGTCTGGTATCTTGTACTACTTGTAGGTAAAGGTGCAATCATGTATAGTTACTATCCTAAATTTTCAAAAAAACTGAAAAAATGTACTAGCTAGCATGGAGTAGACTCTATGATGTATTCTTTGTAGCACATGCTAATTGGAATTATGAGACATGCACTCTGGCCTCCTATTATGAGACGCCATGTTCATATGTAAATTATTTTGGTACAGATTTTGATAATTGCTCTAAGAATGGTAGAAAAGCATGGGCAGACATGCAGTGAAAACGGTTTTGTGGACTGATGTTCCTTTTTAGTCTGGCATAGCCTAGCTGACCCTCACGAGGGTCTGGCTACACCAGACTAAATGTTTTTACAGTCTAAGTAGCGTAAGTGACTGATTATCGAACAAAGTTTATACTTTACTTCATTAATATCTCCAGGAAAGTAGTATCAACCTCGACTTTTCACTAGGAGGCAGTGCCTTTCTTGTAGAATACCTCACGTAAGTTTGAGTAATAGTATCCGATTAGTGTCCGTGTTATGAGTGGATTCCTGCATTCCGTAAAATATGAATTATCGAACACCGATACCTATTATTGAATGCCCATTAATTTGCGTTAATCAATTATCGAATGTTTTGCACCTTTTCTACTGTGGTGACTTCAGTGCACCCTACACACTCTTAATTATTATATCAATGTGTTATCTGAAGTACCATGACACTGTAACTGAAGTATAGTTTTGATACAAGCATGCACTTGTGAGTTACAACAGCGAATCATTTAGTGTATAATGCGTACAGTGAAAAATCAGCACATTACGACCAATAACACAGTCTTATCATCCTTGTTTACAACAACCCCTTCTGTACAGTCTTCATGGATACATCTTTTACTCAGGTAAATGACAAGCAGTCAGCCCAATTCCGCCGCCAAAGTCACGCTCGAGTTGTACTTCTTTCACGGCGATTCCTGTGTTCTTTTTCTTCATTTCTTCGTCAGTGGTGATGAGTACCAAGGCTGCTGTGATGTCCACACATAAACTCTAAAGGATGGAAAGCTCATTAAGAATAGGCTGCACTATTGGAATTCTCCATATAAACACCTTACGAGTATGCGAAATAAAATTGTAAACTTCCGAATACGTCACGTGATTTTTATGTTCGATAACAGATACCGTTCGATAATAGGTCACTTACGCTAAGCAGTCTATTGGCAAAACTGTTCCCATTAAATGATAAAAAATTTACACTTGTAAATTATCATCCAACCGGCTATGTGGTTGACTCATAATTACCATTTTGCAAGGTGACATTTCCCAAATCTGCAGGTGTAAATAATGAACCCATAATTGGTACTGTCTCGCAATACCCATGAAAATGGATTGTATATAATTACGTAATTAACACCAGTTAACGTTCAGTTTAGTTATCACATGCTGGTGCGGCTATATGTAGAGTACGTGCTAAGCACTAAGCCCTGCTGGTGTGTTCAGGTTTTACATTATTGTAATAGTATTTCATCCTCTCAGAGAATTTTCTTTGCTAGATCATGTAAAGAGTGGGTGGACTCAGCCAAGTTACTTACCCCTTGTTAATTATATTGTACATGTGATTGTCAAATTATTATTCTCATTAACTGTACTTTGTAGATGGTTTATTTCTGTAAGCACACCTTCCTTGCCATGCCCATGCAAGTCCCTTTTGTGATCCTGTTTGGTGGTATGTGTCCAAGTGCCATTTATTTATTTTGGGTTTTTTTGTATGTACACTTTCTGCATCATTTATCAATGATTCCTCACATCACCATTATATAGCCATCACATCACTTCATTGTTAGCCTGCAGTGGCACAACACAAAAATTGTACACTTTTCATAAAAGCATGAAGATTTCCACATAAGTAGTACTCCTCATGGCATAAATTTTTGATATAGTGCCATCGCAGATTTGACCTTTGGCAAACTTTATGGTCATTTTCGCCCAGAAATTTGATGATTTCTGTCTTAATCTCCCTAAGGCATTAATTAACTTGTTAAAACGTGGTACCAAAATATAGATCTTGTTGAACTAGACAACTTAGTTTTTATTTGAAGTTCATAGGTGATATCATTCCAAAGTTATGATCATTTATATTACCCATGAATTTTGAGATAATTTACCTCCCCATGGGTATAATTTATACCCTAAGGGCAGATAAACTCAAATAATTTTATAGCTACTAAAACCATTCATAACTTTAAGGCCAGCATTTATTAATTCCTTGTTTCCCATCACCCGCCCGCATACCACTTTGCTTTCCGCATTGGTAATTATTATTGTAATTAGTATTTAGAAATACGAAATATTTCTGTGTTCTTACGGTGATTTCTGCTATATGTTCGAGAATATTATTTGCCACGTGGCTATGTCGTTTAGTAAGACTATTATTGTTTACACAAGAAACTGTACAAATGTACATAAGCGTGCAAGTTACAATTGTATTAGGAAGGGTGATAGTTCCATGGACTATTGTGGATTTCCACGAAGAAAACGTGACATTCAGTGAGTTCTTTTCTTGTATAAAGGCTGGACAATACCATATTGAAGTAACAGAGGAATTAAAGAGAGCGAGGTTACTAAAAACGTTTGTAGGGAACAAGATAGACGCTCTGGAGATGTAAGGTATGTTATAGAGATGTATTTGAAACTGGCTGTAAATTATTACTTTTCAGTGTATTGTATTGTATTGTAGATAAACTAACTTGTGTTTTACCGCAGTTTTTTGTAAGTATCATTTTAAGGTTTGACAGTAGTTGTTAATTAAAAGTACAAAATAATAAAATTTTAGTTATTAATAATAATAACCGCCCGCCCTCACTAGTTGATTGGTTTCAAAGTGACGGGAAACAAGGAATCTTATTATGTTGGCCTAAAATGGAACTACGCATTAACTTCAATTAAAAACAAAGTTGTTTTCAGTTAAAAAGAAGTAGTGAATACTATGGCCAATACTGTACATTTTTAGTGACTGTCACTAAGAATTTCCAGTGACATTCACTATTTGCCACAGTATTCACTAGCTACTTATTTTTGACTGTGTACAAGACCTTTACTTTGGTACCATGTTTTAACACTTCAATCATGAAATTTCCTCAAGACAGAAATGGTTGATTTTCTGTGCAAAAGTGGCCATAGAGGTCACCAAAAGTCAAATCTGTGATGGCACCATGTTAATGATGTGATAGGACTGATGACATCACAAAACACAATTAATAAGGGGCTGTTACGTGAACTAATTTCATGTTGTTAAATATACCCCCTAGAAGTTATAAATTACTTGTATGTGGGATGAATTAATAAATTAACGTCTTCCCCCCTGAGTATTTAGCTACATTCTGCATTAGTTTGCAGATCCATAGTCTTATGGGAAGTGGGACTGCTCTGATTCAGCTTCCTCCATCAAAGGTTCGTTATTAGGTCTAGAGCCAGGGCTAGAACAAAGCTACCTCCTCTGGGAACTGCTAGAAGCTCCTTCACTAACTGGACTCTTTGAAATAGGTCTACCACGACTACGAATTAATTCTGACAGAGTTTTCTGGTAGTGAGACTGAGACATAAGTTAACTCTCTGCAGCTGCACAGTTCTTCAATTATTTTCTAACACGAATTACACGTGAGGTGTACGTAGCTTATTATCACTTTAAGCGCCTCTAATATTATCTATATAATAATTCTATAACTCTTTTCCGGCACTGCCCCGTCGTTCTTGGTCGGATTCCAATAGGATCGGTACCATTCAATTCTAAAATTTGAGGCGCATCTTTTGATCCGGGATTGGTGGCGATTCGTTGAACTACGGGAAATATCCTTTAAACCACCGTAGCTACCCGAAGAAGACACGAATGTGTCCAAAACTTTCTGGAGACCTTTATTATGTTACCAGTCTTCCCCATCCCAGCTTACACCAGACGTTTCTCTCCCCCTGTGGACCACAGAAATAGAAACGGAAAATCGAGGCAGTAAAATTTTTAAACAAAAACTCCTCCCTGGTTTTTCCCCCGATTAGCTTCAAACTCGCTAGACCAACTACCCATCCAAAACAATGTGTCATAAGGTGGCTTTCGTGTCTGTCATTACGTGCTAACCTTGGTTGCGAGATACTTCTCACTGTCAATGGCCATTATAAGTTTACGATACGCGTGTACGGCGTTCCAGTATACACGCGTTGCCAATAGAAAATCAGATGACGTATTGGTCTAAAAGCTTACAATGAAATAGGATCAATCACTTTTTCATGATTTAACCAATCACATCAGCAAATTTGATCATGTGATCTGGTGTGTATGCTATCATCCGGCCACTAATAAAGATTTTTTGTATCACACCCACCAGTATAAAAGGAGAGTTTCGTAGTGGGTGTGGCAAGTCTATGAGCTATGATCAGGCTACTTGACAGTCTACAGAGGGAAGACTCACCGGGAATACACACTCTGCACCCTGCTGTGCTGTCCACTACAAGGATGGACGTCCTGAGGCCCACATCACTGTGCACTGGATGAAGTATTTGCCGACTGCGACACGAATACAAGCAGATCAGTGACTACAGATAGACTTATTAAGGAGGATTACCAGCAACACCACTGCAAGGGAGAAGGAAACAGTCGTAATGGGTGTGGCAATTTAACGAGCTATGATCACTCCAATCAGGCTGCCTAACAGGAAGATTCGCCATTATGAGAGAGGAAGAACGGAAGATTACGTTCAACTACTCTAATTGTACATACATCTACCTTACCAGGCTACGAATCGTGGACAATATGTGACCGTATTTGCGAAAAGGAGTCTTCCGCACACATCTGATTTATCAACTTTGATGACTCATAACTTTTGAGTGGAAAAGGCTATTGACTTGAAATTTAGTCTAAAGTGAGCATCAACATAGCTTAGTGGATGGATAAAGTTTCAGGTTAATGTGTTTCTTGAGTGCTGAGTTATGGTCTTCTGAGTTCATAGAATTGGATGTGTGTGGAAGACCTTTTTGCAAATCTGGTCACATATCATGAAGTTGCTGTTGCAGTCTTCAATGTGCAGGGAGACACAGACACATTTTCGCTCCTTGGTAACTCCACAGGGAGAGCTGAAACTTCTAGAAGCTCTATTACTTTATCTCCCTTGAACTACCCTAATCGCGATATCTACCCTAATAGAACACACACAACCTCTCTACGAACAATCAATTTTCAATCAGTCAATCTCTCTAGATTAACCACTCTTCATATGAAGGATTCATCTTGGTAATGCACCTTGATTCGGAAAGCAACAAAATACAACTCTTCTCTATCCAAGTCCACACGGTTGTGTTGACCTTGCTCAGTACAGCTGATAAACTTGAATACCCATACTCAATACTGTAATGCATGCACACTTTGTCGTGCAATAAGTAAACATAGTACCATGACTAGGATGTAGAAATGGAGCTACAATTCAGTTACTCAAATTGACTACGTAAATATACAAAATGTATGCGACAAAAGCAAGTTGAATTAGAACATAGCTCGTTGTGGTGATGCATCAACTATTGGTAAATTGATCCTCATACCACACTCATACACTTTATGTTAGTTCATGCAACATCATCAAAATGAAGTTGAGTACATCCCTACTGCTCAAAACTAATCTTTTTCATGTATGTGCATGGTTGTATTGGGACACATCTTGATACACCACCTTCATGAGAACTGTGTTCTGCATGAGTACTGCACGGATGTGCAGAAATTCCCTAACTCCACCAACATTATAACTAGATGTTAGTGCCACACATAATTGAGGAAATTATGCATGCACATCAGTAGCTAGCGTAATCATGTCTTTGTTGGTATGTAATGATGTGATTACCCTTGATCATTAGTAATGTACAAATTCACACAATAGGACATAACAATAGTCTTAGTATCACGCGCATTTTGCGCGGGTACCACTAGTACTTATAATAATAATGCAAGTTATCTGTTAGGTATATTTAATAAGAAACGTCATTTGTGAATAGTATGTGTGCGGGCATGTGCATATGTGTGTGATAGACAGGTTTTGACATGCTCAATTGCAGTTCTGTAACAGTGTAACATGCTGACTTGGTTGACTCTTGTTTCTTTTGTTTTTAATGATGTCTATTCCCGTCCTTTTATATTTTTATAATTATTTTTACCCTATAATTTGAAATTGTACCATTATATATAATTGTTTGTATATGTATCGCAATAAGAAACTTTCATTTGCATAAACAAAAATCAAGCTAGTAACAGAAAATAGTGCGACATCATTATTGTGTATTATATAAAGCTAAAAACTCCAGATCTAGCTGATGGATTATCATGCACTGCTTGTTCATTCACAGGTGGTGATGAGCCAAGATGAAGCCTCGACTACAGCTTTACAAATGAGTCCAATTGAAAATTCAATTGCAAACATTCCATCAGTGATAGCTAATCAAGGTGCCGACTGGTTAACTATATTTCCTTCACATACTCTGCCCGTGACAGCTAACTCCAGTTGGGTGCGAGATCTTCGACAAGCAACTCGGCTGTCAGGACCACAAATTACACTTGTAGTATGTAGTGAAAAATACCTGGGTGCACTAGCCAACTGGCTTGTTTATGCTGTTTTACAAGCATCTTTACCAGTAAAGAATCTCTTGGTAATGTCACTTGATATTGCTACCCATCAAACATTAACAAATAAAGGTTTTCAGTCAGTTTATATTCCACGATATTCCATTATGCAACCTGATTTTAGATCTAGACATTTTTCTGCTGTATGGATAACAAGGTTGACAGTGATCAGATTACTAAACAGCTGGAAATACAATGTGTTAATTATGGACAGTGATGCCTTGATTCTGAAGGATATACAGTCACTGCTAGACTACTTTGACAACAGTGATATCATAGCATCAACTGGTTTCTATCCAGGTACTTTGCATAGAATGTGGAACACATCATTGTGTATGGGTGTAGCTTTATTTAAAGCCACCCCTGCCACAGGTAAGCCTACATACACGATATATACACCACCTAGCTGTACTATGCTATGCAGTACTAGAAACGAGAAACAAAAATCAGCCTACATTTTTTGAAGGTAGATTGGCTATCTGTTACTTAAAATTTTTACAGGATCTAATCCTCTGATTATATAGCCAAAAACTATAATTAGTTATGAAATGACCAATGTCATTTCTAGTACTGCAATAACAGAAATAATGTGTAGTTAATGCTTTTTTGATATGCAGAGTATTTCTGGCGTATGATGAAGATAAAGACTGAGACTACTGATGATCAGCTGGCTGTGAATTATGTATTCTATTATATGGAGATAAAGTTTAAGCCGTTAAATACTGAGGCATATCAATATTATCAAGGAATCACTAGTAACCCTGTATCACTGCAAGTTACACTGCTGCCAAATAGTGTGATTTGTCGTCACTGCACTGATGATTTAAAGGAAATCACCTATGTATGGCATCCTTATTTCCACAAGTCCGGGAATAATAAAAAAATCCAAATGACTAAAGACAACACCTGGAAGCTGCGGGATAACTGGAACGCAACTTTACAGAACAGTAAGACTGCTAATGAATGGCTCCTGTCAATCATCCAATAGTTGACCACCCGGTAGCCATTCAAATTCTAAATGTTCAACCAGTGTGTTCCCCAAGTATTGTACATACATACATACAGTTAATGTAGCTATATAAAGTAAATATAGACTAACTGGAGTCATTTTTGTATGTATAAAAATAATGTGTAACATATATTGCATGGTTGATACATTTTATGAAAACTGAAAAATTTAAGTACGGCACTCCAATGCATATATCGCATTTCTCACTTTTCTGTATATACAAATTTATATATGTCACAGTGGAGAGTTAAACATGAGATCACTATCTACTCTGTCTCTCTCTAACAGTGACAAATATAATGTTTTGTAGTTGACCCACCATAGTGTCCTACCATTTGTAGTTTTGAATGGACATGGTAGAGCATGGCAGGATACTTTAGCTGTAAACATGATTTTTAACAGTGAATTGGCATAGCTTGTATATGGAAACAGTGCATGGTCACTGTGTTGTGGGTTATATGGCTGGTGCTAATTGGCCAAGTACATTCATGGTCACCCCCCTTGGGATGTAACAATGTAGATCTTCTAACAACCAAAGGACAGATATTCTTTAGGCTCCTTTGATGGCTAGGACATTATGGTCTGACATTTATGCTATTTGGGGTAAGTAGAATTCGAGGTAAACGGGAACGGAAATGACTCACGGAAAACGCCTGATAAAGGTCAAATCATACAGGTTGGACAGGTCGAATTTTACAGCACAATGTCTCTTTGTGGCATTGTTTGAATCCTTTCACTAAAACAATCGAAACACTAATCAGTTGCATTAAAATACTCTAATAGAACAGTCAAAAAATGTTTTGTAAACTATCCCACCAGGGACCCACATTGACGGCCTGTGAATTGATGTGCTATAGCTGTCATAGATTAGGTATATAGACTAGCTAAGTCATCAACATTGAAAGCTAGCTACTACTTTGAAACCATAAAATTTTAAAATATTCAACTATTATTAAACATTAAAATAATACTGATATGAAAACTGAGATTCACAAAGTACTCTAGTTAACTGGAAGTGCCTATTATAGGCTTCGAAAACTGCACCTATATACTGCTTCCAGATAAGAAGTCATATGATTGGAGTATGTATGCAGCACTGGTATGCCTGTCAAGCTAAAGTGGCTCCAAGAGCCCCATGCATGACTGCTCATATAGTCCTTAGTCTCCTCATTGGAGCCATGCATTCTGCTGCCACATGCCCATCATGTGACATTTTCCTGAGGTTGCAGGTACAACTTCTCTCATCTATATGCAGGTACTGTCAGTTAATTAGAATCCTTTTGTAAACTTATAATTCTATGCTATAAGTATTGGTATAAATTTTATGGTTTCATGGGAGTATAGCTAACTTTCAATGTTGATGACTTAGCTAGTCTAAATGCCTAATCTATGACAGCTATAGCCCATCAATTCACAGGCCATCAATGTGGGTACCGGTAACAAAACATTTTTTGACTACTCTATTAGAGTATTTTTACTACAGCTGACTGCTCTATTAGAGTGTTTCAATCATTTAGCAGAAGAATTCAACAATGCTGCAAAGAAGCATTGTGCTATAAAATCCAACCTTTATAATGGCATGATGACCTTTATCAGGAATTTTCTGCTTTCCAATCCCATTTCCGCTTTCCGTTCCCGTCCTGTTCCTGTTTTCCTAGAATTCTACTTAGCTACCCTGCTATTTGTATAGCAAATGTCCAGTGTCTGACTATTATATTTGTCTCTGGACTGCTACATACTGTATTAATTGTAAACCATACCAAGAGTACATCAAGACACACGGTAGTGTGTCGTGCGGCCCAAGAAGCCGGCGCGTAACACCCATGAGTATATTGACAGGAAGAAAGAAAACGCAATTTTCGCACCTCCGTAGCTCTGTGCTTCCTTGATGAAACAAGACGATATTTGTTGTGTACATGCCCTCCAACTTCAGCACTCCACATTCCAAATTTGAGCGAAGTAGCTTCACGCGTTCCCGAGATATGCGACTTCACAAATTGGCTCAGTTTCTTCGTTTTTGTTTTCTTCTTATTTTTCTTCCTCTTTTCGCACACTTACAAAAACTGCTATAAAACGCGAACGCCATATCCGATTGCCTTGAAATGTGGCACACAGAAGGGGGGTATAAAGGCGCATCTCGGTACCACCTTTGGCTGGAATACGATAAACAGGCAAAGAGTTATGAGTGATTATTCAAACCGCGTATGGGAAGAAGCTGAAAATCGGTGGGTGAATAGGTTAACTATTGAACCTCACACCTTTTGTGGTTTGAAAGAAATCGAGCTAAAAACCAGCAAGATACAACGAAAAAACCAACAGTGTGTAACAATTACGCAATCGAGATTAGTTAATAAAAAAACGACTGCTTGCCACGCCTACCAGATAAACCGCTTGGGGTAATGTTTTGAAAATCGTTGTACAGATGGAGTAATCATCTTAGAAAAGCTCATCAATGGTGTAGAAGAATCAGACTTAAAGCCACGGAGTTATAACACGAAATCCAACTTGGTGTAGCAAGTGCGAGATCGAGATACTCTAATAGAGCAGTCACCCTGAAGAGAATTCAAGAGATTAGCTAGAAACAAGAAATCTGTATAGAGATCAGCTACACACAAGTCACCCTGTAGAGAGATCAGCTAGAAGAAGTTAGCTTGTAGGGAGTTCATGCAACTATGGAAAGAGATAGTTCAGCTATAAGAAATCACCTTGTAGAGTTCAGCTAAAAAGAAACCACCATGTAAAGAGTTCAGCTACAAACAAATCGCCCTGTAGAGAGATCAATAGAAGAAGTTACCTTGCAGAGAATTCAGCTACAAACAAATCTCCCTGTGGAGAGATTAGCTTGAAGAAGTTACCTTGTAGAGAGTTCAGCTTTAAACAAATCACCCTGTAGAAAGATCAGCTAGAAGAAGTCATCTTGTAGAGAGTTCAGTTACAAAGAAACCACCATGTAGAGAGCTCAGCTACAAACTAGTGACCTTGTAGAGACATCAGCTAGAAGAAGTTACCTTGTAGAGAGTTCAGCTTCAAACAAATCGCCCTGTAGAAAGATCAGCTAGAAGAAGGTACCTTGTATAGAGTTCAGCTACAAAGAAACCATTCATTAAAGAGCTCAGCTGCAAACAAATCACTTGTAGAGAGTTCAGCTACAAACAAATCACCCTGTAGAAAGATCAGCTAGAAGAAGTTACCTTGTAGAGAGTTCAGTTACAAAGAAACCACCATGTAGAGAATTCAGCTACAAACTAGTGACCCTGTAAAGACATCAGCTAGAAGAAGTTACCTTGTAGAGAGTTCAGCTACAAAGAAACCATTCTGTAAAGAGTTCAGCTGCAAATAAATCACCTATACATAATTCAGCTACAAACAAATCACCCTGTAGAGAGATCAGCTAGAAGAAGCTATCTTGTAGATAGCTCAGCTACAAACAAATCACCCTGTAGAGAGATCAGCTAGAAGAAGCTATCTTGTAGATAGCTCAGCTACAAACAAATCACCCTGTAGAGAGATCAGCTAGAAGAAGTTACCTTGTAGAGAGTTCAGCTACAAACAAATCACCCTGTAGAAAGATCAGTTAGAAGAAGTCACCTTGTAGAAAGTTCAGTTACAAAGAAACCACCATGTAGAGAGTTCAGCTACAAACTAGTCACCTTGTAGAGACATCAGCTAGAAAAGTTACCTTGTAGAGAGTTTAGCTACAAAGAAACCATTCTGTAAAGAGCTCAGCTGCAAACAAATCACCTGTACAGAATTCAGCTACGAACAAATCACCCTGTAGAGAGATCAGCTAGAAGAAATTACCTTGTAGATAGTTCAGCTACAAACAAATCACCCTGTAGAAAGATCAGTTAGAAGAAGTTACCTTGTAGAGAGTTCAGCTACAAAGAAACCATTTTTTAAAGAGCTCAGCTGCAAACAAATCACCTGTACCAGGGGCGGATCCAGAGTTTGGAAAGAGGGGGGGCACCTTTCTGAAAAACAGTTGAAGACCAAAAAAACTTGCTGAAAACCAGTTGAAGACCAAAAAAAAAAAAAAAAAGGTCACAACAATAATAGCTAGTTATCCTTACCAACTATATCACGTCTGTTATGTAAAATAAAATCCTATTTATAGCTTCATAGGTAAGCTACACTGCCTCATGAACATTGTGACTGCTTTATTAGAGTAATTGACTGCTCTATTAGAGTATCTCGATCTTGTATGTAATTTCTTGAAGGGGGGGGGGGGCATTTGCCCCAAATGCCCCATCCTGGATCCGCCACTGTGTACAGAATTCAGCTACGAACAAATCACCCGTAGAGAGATCAGCTAGAAGAAGTCACCTTGTCGATAGTTCAGCTACAAACAAATCTCCCCGTAGAGAGATCAGAAGAAATTACCTTGTAGAGAGTTCAGCTACAAAGAAACCACCATGTAGAGAGTTCAGCTGCAAAGAAATCACCCTGTATAAAATTCTGTCACAAACAAATTGTCCTGTAGAAAGATCAGTTACCTTTTAGAGAGTTCAGCTACAAAGAAACCATTCTGTAAAGAGCTCAGCTGCAAACAAATCACCTGTACTGAATTCAGCTACAAACAATTCACCCTGTAAAAAGGTCAGCTAGAAGAAGTTACCTTGTAGATCGTTCAGCTACAAACAATTCACCCTGTAGAGAGAGCATCTAGAAGAAGTCACCTTGTAGAGTGTTCAGTTATAAAGAAACCACCATGGAGATTTCTGTAATCAATATATGTATTATATATATAATTTGTACATTTACTGATAAAATATTTAAAGTGCATCTACTTCATCTTTTCTTCTTCCTGTGGTAAAGAAAAAAAAGATAGGTTAAAAAAAGTCCCAAAGCCGGCCATAGGCTGGCTTTGGGGTATACAAATACAAAAAGAAATGAAATCTAATCCAAAACAGCCATGCTGTAAAAAAAGTGTGCGGCCCTCAAAAAGGCTATAGTGAAGAAAGATGTGAAATCCAAGGAAATTGGCACAAAATTCACCTGAATTGTCATTATTAAAATTTTTACCATTAACCTACCATTACAGCCATTTCTTGGCCGCCACCTTGGATTTCACATTTTTTTTCACCATAGCCTTTTTGAGGGCCGCACACTTTTTTTACAGCTTGGCTGTTTTGGATTAGATATTATTTACTCTAATAAAAGCAGTCACATTGAAATGAAATGCTCAAATATAGCAACCAGCTAGGGAATTCAAGACTATTTGAAGAATGAAAATGGTCTGATACAGCAATAACCTGGCCAATTGTGGTGGCATAATTTGGGACAATTCTCAAAAGCATAATAGGTGATTGTTTGAGCACTGCTCAAAAGCATAATGCTCAATTTTTGGAGCATAATAGCCTCATGCCTACAATTAAGTTAGCTTGAGAGGATGTATAAAGTGACTTGTTTATAGCTGAGCTCTCTACAGAGTTACTTGCATGTTTGCAGCTGATCTCTATAGGGTGACTTGTTTATATAGATGAACTCTCTACTGGGTAGTTTCTTTGTAGCTGAACTCTCTCCACAGTGCCTTCTTTGTAGCTGAACTCTCTAGAGAGTGACTTGTTTGTAGCTGAACTCTCTACAGGGTGCATGACTTGTTTACAGTTGAACTCTCTTCAGTGTGACTTGTAATGTTCTGAATCGCTACAGCGATATAATTATTTGTAGCTGAACTCTCTACAGGGTAATTACTTGTAGCTGAACTGCATGTCTATAAGATCAACTGTTTGCAGCTGAACTCCCTATACAGAATAACTTGCAATATAATAGAAAATTCTATAATGAAGGAAGTCATAACGTAGCTGAATGCTCTATTAGGGTGACTGTTCTATTTTTTTTGTGGTAGTAGTAGTAGTAGTAATGAATGAATACAAACACAAAGAGAAAAACAAGAACAAACACAATATGACAGTCACCATTTAGAAAGCTGGCAGTTCTATTAGAGCATCTCGATCTTGCATTTACTACACGGAGTTGGCTTTTGAATCGTAACTCAGTGGTTTGTAATCCGATTCTTCTGTACTACTGCAAGGACTTTCTATGATGCGTATTACTGATTTTCAGCTCAATGCTCTAAGCGGTTTGCCTGGTAGGAGTGAAAATTATTGGTATTTTTATTCACGAATCTTGATTGCAAAATTGTTACACCTTAATTTTCATGTCATATCTCCATGATCGTCATTTCGATTGCTTTCAAACCACCAAAAGGCACTCCTACAATGGTTGATCTATCCACAAACCAATTTTCAACTCATTCCATGAAGCGGTTTACCCTGTAGGCATGACAACAAATTGATCTTGTTATAAGCTTAGGCGAATAATTGGTCCTAAATCCTGAACCATTCATTGGATATGTACCAAATTTGATACTTGGATTCGCCCTTTATATGTGCCAAATTTCAAGGCGATCGGATTACGCGTTTGTGTTTTATAGCAATTTTTGCAAAGTGTGTGAAAAGATAAAGAAAGAAAAAAAACCAAGAAAAAATCAAAATTTGGCTGCTTGTATATCGGAAATGGCTGGAGCAATTTCCTACAAATTTGGAATCTGGCCTCCTCTAACTGGTGGGTAACTCTGCAGCAAATTTGATTCCAATCGGATAAGGGATCATCGAGATACAAAGGTGTGAAAATGATGTTTTCTTTATTTCTGTCAATAAACCACTGTGTGGCGCGCGCCGGCTTCTTGAGCCGCACGACACACGATAATTTTCTCTCTGTGTGACAGGGGCAGACAACTGCGAATTTAATAGAAACTAACCACTCCATCACAACTTCTGAAACTCCAATAGGTAATCATAATCACCTTCATACTCCTTTCTCCAGTCTTGTTGAACCTCCCAAGGAAAAATCTGATGAACTGTTTAATGTGGTCATGTATGAATCAAAGAATCCCAACCAAACAGTTCAAGAGCCACTAGACTAAAGCATGACATGAAAGCCATGCAAAATGTACTTAATAATATTAATCCTACTTTCTCCAAGTCATCAATTAGGGATTTCCATCAACTGGGAAAATACAACACCTCCAACCCAAAACCCAGACTTATATTAATTAAATTTCTTCGCACCTTTGATGCAACGTTTGTCTTGTCTAAAAGATCTTCAGTACCAAAACAAATTCTAATCAAACCTGTCATGACCAGAGAAGAAAGAGCAATTGAATCAGTCTATCAGAGAACAAGGTAGCAATTAGCTCAGAATGGCACTGACAAGAAGCTTGTCAAGCTAAGAGGAAACAACATTTATGTCAACAAGAGTCTCTTTGGCACAATTGAAAGGTCCGGCAGCACAGAATCATATGTAATGACTCCAGTTACCACCAATGATCATTAAGTTATTAACTTCTACGATAAGAGTAACTGTACATGTTGCTTAACTCCTTTCTCATGAATTCATCAGTCACAGCCACCCACCTTCAATCTAAACTCTCCTTAACAACTGTATGTATGTATGTATGTATGTATGTATGTATGTATGTATGTATGTAACATAGGGTAATGTACAAGGCTGTTGGTGCATGTTACCTTCAGGCCTTTGGTGTGTTTACTGTCTACACCGTAATGTTTTAAATAAATAAATAAGATACAGGGGGGGAGGGGATCAAGGGGGGCTCTTGACCCTCCTCCAAAATTTTTTAGTATATCAAGATCGAGATACTCTAATAAAGCAGTCTCAGTATTAGAGCAGTGTGTACCGAGCTATGTAAGGATTTTTAATGTACTTAATCAGTGATAAATGCGTAATTGGTGAGGTGGGCAGCTATTGTCAGCTGGCTGTGACCTTTTTTGGGTCTCACCTTACAATGTAATGCCTCAGTTCAATTTGACCCCACCTTTCCATAAGTCTGGATCAGCCCCTTCTGTGTGAAAACTGCACAAACCAGCTGCACTGCCTATCAAATGGAAAATATAAGATCCTGATACAAGTGTCTTGTAAGTATACACTAAAATGTCTTGCAGTGTTCTTTTTTATGTATGTTTGCACATAAATTTTGTAATTTTGTAGCAAACTTGGCACATAGATTGATTCAGATTCACCCGTAGCTAGTGTTCTCGGCCTACACTTACAAACGTGAATCTGTGCACTGACAAAAGTGGAATAACAAAACATTATGATTTTGATTTTTTAACCACAATTAAGTGTCAAGGATACATCTTGTACACCCACGTACATGATAAAACACAGGAAGGCTCTCATGCATGATAGAAACTGTAGAGCGTGCTATATAGTTATATACTCTGTTTCACATTTGAATGTTCATAGCTAATTATTATAAAGAAAATTCCTGCCTGCTCTATTATTATTATTGAGGTGAAATTTAACACTCTTAGAACATCACATTTCCAACAATAAGTTTCTTTGTTAATATATCTGCTAAAGCATATTTTTATGATTATACCCATTAGTGTACTATACAGATCTTAAAACAATTTTACGAGGACTCACTTCCCATCATTCTGTAGATCTTTCCCTTAGAGATTAATGTAAGGTTTATTATATAATTTTTGTGGTGTAATGCATACCGTTACTCTATATCACTTTTGTGCTGCCAAATGTATTCCTGTTAAAACCATTGGAAACTAACTTTCAAGAGGGGGTGGGGTTCATGAAACCCTTGCCCCTTGGTGATGCCTCCTTATGCCCCTACAGAGCTATGTGTTCTGATAATCAGACATGTCTATTTGGTTTTACCTGAAAACACTATTTTGATATGCAGTATAACTTTAAAAGCATCCAATTTGCTGAATTGAAAGTATATGCAAAGAGACTCTTCAACATAATTTTATGCAATGTACTAGTTTTGCCTACTAGCAGACCTCATTGTATGACTTACAAAGTGAATGTCCAATTCATTTAGTGTTTTATGACTTGTATCATTCATTGTGATGTATATTATACAATGGTGACAATATGGAATGACTTGACATTACGCCGTAGGATACTCTCCTTGAATTTGTATAGGTACGTACGTTAAATTTAATATTTGTATTGTAAAAACGACAAAAATAAACTCACAAATCAAGAATTTTTGATGCAGATTTGCTTTGTAGCCAATATTGCATTCAACAAGTCTCATTCAGATGTGCAGGCATTACTTGCATGAAATCATATTACCCAGTAGCATGTGGCTTAATTCTCAACAACTCTATAATACTGTAAATATGAGATGTGCATCAGAGTGCATGTGAAGCAAATATATGGGCATGCTACATGCATTAATTATGCTGAAGTCAGTGCTATACTTAGCTTTATACACCTTCTCTTTCCTTTGAAGTACGGTGTGAAAGAGTGGTTCTGTACATGCATATGTGGCCTTAGAAACAAGTATATCAACACAAACATTTGGTGGGAAACACTCCCTGTTGACAAAAACTCTGTTAAAACCACAAACGGTTTACCTTAACTTTTATAGTTGTTTACAACAACTAAGATGTGTACTGCTGTAATAAACACACATAAATGATGCAATACTCAGCTTTTGTGATCAACATTGTTACATCACTCCATCATGTTGTTTATCCATTCAAGAATTCCAGAGCTGCAGTTCTTATTTAGACATCACAGCGTAAACAAACAATAACATTGTAGGTCACTATAATAACTGACTCCTTCATTGCTAGGAATTACCAATATGCACTTGCAACTACCTATAGTGTTGTTTTATATAGAAATTTTGTAGATATTAGACATGTACACTGCAGTGCAAAAATGAACATGTCAGCTACGTAGATAGATACATTTACTATTATTACATTTACTATTATTTTAATTATGCCAGTTTTTGTCATAAGCTTTGTTTTGACCTCTAAAATGCCAGCAGCATTTTTCATGCATCAAATCATTCTTTTGAAGTTTTATGAGAAAAGATTCACAATGTCATTGATTACTCTGTTCATAAAAGTAACTTCTAGCAGATGCTGCATGTGCAGGTCTTGTTTTTGCTATGGGTTTAAAGTAGGGACAGCCTCTACCTGATGCTTTTAAAAAGTTATGGAGAGCTTTAAGTCTGTCCTTACTGGACTTCCTCTTGACATTCATAGCTAGGGGACAATGTTCCTTGTCTTATGAAAGAGCTTGAAGTGTTTTGTTCTATATCTGGTTCTAGTCGTCATTCTTTATGGGTTAGTAGGTTTATGGTATTGTTATGCGAGGAACATTTTTCAGGAATTCCTCCATTTTGTTTTTCAGGAATTCCTCCATTACCAGGTCATCATAGTTAAGGGAGTAAGGGAAAAGGGTTCTTAAAGTGAGGTTGTCATTTATCTTCTTGTATGAGTTCATTTATTTATTCAATATCAGACATTCTGTGTGTTTGTGTGCATGCATAAGGAGAAGAATAGAAGAAACTGTTACAATGTGAATGAGATTAATTGACAGTGTCAATGGTCCACTATGCTACCTGCCCAGTGCTGATCTCTTTGTTACAACATGACTACATAAGTGTTTCACCAGCATATGTGGCCCAGTCTTGACAAAATCAACCTTATGGCCTGCCATATTATTTGAAGTTTAAGATATGTATTTTTGGGCTATAAGACTGATTTTGTCAGACTGGGTCACGTGCTTATCACATAACCATAGTACCAAACTAATGTGGGTTGTTGGAAATTCAATAGCTGAAATGGCAGGAGTCTAGTCAAGAATGAGTGTATGTACTGGTATTGTATGTGATGAATATGGTGAAGCCCATTACCTTCTAGCTTTGGAAGAGCTAAGCTAGCTGTTTGCACCATAGTATATACAGAGGATGATGAAATAAGGTACTGTAGTGGTGTGCCATTTTAAATTTTTAATACCTTAGGAAGGCCTGCAAGAAGAGTTGTCAGCCATCCTATTGTTAGAGGAGAAGTTTAAACAAGCTATTTCACTTTGTTTACACTATACTGTATTTAAAACTACCTTTAAATTTGTTTACAGTTTACACTATCTAATGACATAATACTGGGGGAATAAAAGTGGTCATACCTTGAGGAATATTGTCTTTGTTTCCTTTTTCATTTTTGGCTGAAAGCACAGAGAAGTATAATAATTATTAGTAGATACAAGGGGTCAGCTTTGTCTGTGTTGGGTTTGTGTTGTAGTGGCTTATAAACCCAGGTTTGTCAAGCTAGCACCTGCTTTTCACTTCGATAGTAGCAATAGAGGCAAAGCCTATAGGTTGATATGGGGACACGTTTGATCTCTAACTTGCCAACAACTTTGTATCAAGTCGTTCTTGTGAGGTACTAGTCTTACGAAAACGTTTCATGACTATAAACATCATGGATTACTCCATAAAGTAGTTAGTAACCTTTATTAAATGCTGCAGCTCTTGTTTTTCTATCTTGCAGACAGTCCAAGACCAGTAGTTGGATTCAGTGGCCATCATGTGAGCAGAATATTGAGTATTTGTTTTAGTTATTATGACCTATGCCTCTGTGTAGGTTTGTTCCAAAATAATTCTGCATGATTATACACACACACACACACACACATAAATACATACAGTACTGCAGAAATTTTAAGTTCAATTTCCTTCATTACTGCTACTGTTTGAATATGCATAGCTACAAATTTTAATAGGGAATTCAGAAATTCATTCTCTTCTGTATGCAAGTAAAATTAAGCTAGGATTGTGAAGTGTTAAAATAATAGTTATCAGTCAATATCAGATTTGCAGTTAGAGATCATGAAGGTGTGTGCTTTCCTGCCAACTACTGTATCAGAGTACTGTGAATACCAGAAAAGTTTCATCCCATGTTGCTAACAGTAACTAAGACATGTGTCACTCTACTGTTGTATTTGATAACACCCTGGTACAGATGTGTATAATAATCAGCTCAGCTTTGGTAACCATCATTGAATCATTCCCATAAAGCTGTTTATCCACTCAATAATGCCAGCACTGCAGTTTTTATAATACAGTAAAGTAGTACTGTTATCATACTGTATAGATTGATTGATTGTTACATGAATATACAACTTGTGTAGTGCATAATTACTGCCTCAGATCTTTGCATACTAAAAATTAGTAAAATTAATGTTGCACAAAGAATCACTAAGATTACAAATGAAGCAGGGCTTAAGGCATGCCAAGTCTCCTGTCTGTCCTATGAGACCAGCTTTTGCAACAATCACAAAATTAAATGACAATAATTATAAGAAAGGCAAAAACACCGCAGTATAAGTTTCTGTATGGTTGCAATGCTTAACAATTATGTTCACATTCTGTTGTAAACCCCAACATGAGCATTACAGTAGGAACAAAAATGGTACACATCTTTGCACAGCTTCAAACGGAGAGGCCACCACATAAACCTGTAAGTGAAAATAACAGTACATAGCACAAATCACATCACTTACAGTCTTAACCATGTAGAGCCAAGCACCATCACCAAAACCCATGTCAACAAGCCAGCTTTGTATTTTATCTTTGTTGTCATCTCTTTGTCACATTCAGGGCACACTATTCTAGCTGGATACTCCCCAAAGTAAACAGTTTCTGGCCGTTTTGACTGTACATCTTTAAAGGTGATACTTGGGTGTGCCTGAATATTTAAAATTAAAAATAATTATAATTCACTGTGTTCTTCTTGAAAGCGCATGCATTATTATATTGGGAGCTATAAACTTACCTGATTTTGCATAAAAGACACATTAGAAATTATTCGCTGGCAGGTTTCATGGAACTTGAAACAATCTAAAAGAGTGAGGTTCAAATTTTGTACTTTTCTTTGCTGTCTAGTAAAATTAAGGTTTTGTAATTTTTCTTGAATTTTATCTGATGTGTAGAAAGGGGTGTCAATGAATAACATAAAAACTGTATCGTTATAGTTTTCTATTATTTCCAATAACATTATTATATCTCCTTCTGTTAGTGTCAATGTGTTCTTGTCCAAGCCTATCCATTGTAAGGTTTTATTTTTCATTAGCATGATAGCGATAGCTCTGAGACCATTACTAGTTACACTACAACCAACTAAATGAAGCATTTTTAAACAGGTATTGTTTTCAAGGGCTTCTGTAACTTCAGCTACAAATTGATCATCTGCATGTTTGCTGTTTGACAGTATTAACCACTGAAGGTGGTGATGATTATGAACAAGTTTTGGAATGCCATTGATTGGACTCTGACTACAATCAGTATCAAATACACAAATGTAACCATCAGTGCTGCTGCAATTGTTGCCTGTACAACAAGTCAAATACTTTAATATGTTATTGGCTCCATTTTCATCAAAACTCCTACACTGAATCATCCACTCCTTTCCACTGTGTACTATACAATAGGATAATGCAGAAAGAAAATGAGGTGTAGCAGCAGATTCTGGAATAGTGAACCAGCAAACTTCACCATTAAAGAGGTAGCTTTCACACATATCTTTACACAACTGAGGATTTTGTGTTTCAAAAACTGCTGCTATTAGTGTAGTCTGAAACTCTGTAGAAATACAGCAAGATAAATCATGTGAATATTGTTTTCCACACCAATATTTGTCAATTATTTCCCCCACGCCAGGGAATCTAATAAACTTATTTTGTATTATATTCTTCAAGAACCAACTGAAACCACTGTTGCTTGCCATTTTAATATGCAGCAAGTAAGTTTTTACAAGGCAGTCTTTTAAGGGAACATATTTAAACTTTGTTAAACCTCCGTAGAATATCAAGACCATTTCAAATTCATTCTTATTAAACAGTCTTTGTAATTGCTTTTTCTGAGCTGATTCACCTTGTTGAGACAAATACCAAGCTGCAAGTAGCTCCTGAAGAGTGCGATGAATGAATTCATATGTTTTGATAACAGACACAAAATGTCTATGATTGCTTACTTGTAGTAGTCCCATCCCATCAAAACTATCAAGGTTCACATTTTTTGAATCAAAGCAGTATTTTTTTATCATTTTTTCACTGAATACCAGAGTTAGATTATTTTGCAATTGTTCATAAGCCATTTTACCTAATCTAAGTAACATATCATCAACTTCTTCAGGTAAATTTTCTAATGTGTTTATAGATTCACTATCAGGCTTTCTAGCTTGATGCCTTCTTAACTGATTCAGCACTAACTCTTTATGTGTATCTGTAAAAGTATTTGGTAATTCATAATCACTTGTGTTGAAAATGTATAGAGCAATGCAGAGATTTATAGGCACAAATATGGAACATTTCAGAAGTGGAAGGCGTTTTAATTCAGAATAAAATTTCTTTACTAGTTCTGAAGCATTTGTGAATTTTTGAAAGTAAAATGTTATGTTTTTTTCTACTTGCTCCTCAGTAAATCCAAGAAGTTCAATCCTACGCTGAATATGTTTATATTGTAAACTTTTAATGGCAGACGGACGACTTGTGATCACAATCACAACTTCAGGAAGAAGGTCGCCAGATATAAGACGTGTGAATATACTGCTGTGTCTTTTGCCTTCTGGTAGCTCATCCCATCCCTCTAGAATAATTAAAATCCCCTTTCCATTTCTTTCATAAATTTGTTTAATAATTCCTTTAGCTAAAGGGCCCATATACAATTGAATTATTTTATCAAAGGTTTCTGCAGTAGCTACTTCTTTGTCTCTTAGTTCCAAAAAGATAACATGATTAAATCTATTAAGTAATTCACCTTGAGCCCATTTCATACACATTTGTTTAGTCAAGAATGTCTTGCCACTTCCAGGATATCCTTGTATGAGAATTACTCTACAGTTCTCAACAACAATGTCAGAATATGAGTTAAGACGTTCCCTAGTATAGTTAGCTTGTTGCTTAAGCAGTACACTGTAGCGGTCAAGGAAATTGGACTTTTTTTGGTGATCTTCTTCACTGATTTGTATTAGTGCTATGTTAATATCATCTGATAATGGAAGATTAAAATCCACTTCTGAAATTTGTGTGAATGAGACATTGGTACATCGCTTTTGTAAGTATTGTCTAAATATACAACTTGGGCCTTTATCGCTTAAACTGGCCATTGTGGTGACTAAAACATCTGGTTTCAACTTTTTACAGCACAATAAAAAGGTTTTAAATAGATCTAGATCTTTGTCCTTTAATATCTCTATGATCTCTTTGATTTCTTTTTTCTGTTTTGACAGAGCAATTTCTTCACGCTTTGTGAAAAACTTTTTTTCTCTTAAACACGTAAGGAGTTCATTATAATTAAAAACCTCCATTATCTTTTCCTCATTTTTTAAAACACAATAGACTACTTTCATACTTTCAGCTACTTCACTAATACCATCCTCCAAAGAAAACACCGTCAGCAACTTGTGAAACTGATCATCAGTACGTATTCTCTTCCATAGCGCATTCACCAAAAACCTGTAGTAACACAATAATTACTGTAAAGTGTGGTAAATAAAATCAGTAGGGTTTGTATGTTCCCACAATAGTAGTGTGTTAACCAGAAGCCAGCCTTACAATACAGCAAATCAGTGATGGCTAAGTGGAGCTAAAATTTGGATTAGAAAGTGCAACAAAATTGGATAATCTCTGTTTAAGAAACTGTCAAGCTACAGATTGTGAAAAAAAACATTTTCTTAGTTTCACGTAAAATACAATTTGTTTGTTTGGCACCTGCACTGACTGCATTTGGCTGCACGAAACGCTATCGTGTGTCTTGATAATGTACAACTTATATATACATAGTATTCATTGACCCTTAAGTTAGCAGAAAGTTTTGTATTTGTGTTACTTTAGATGCACAGTCATAATTCATGTAATGTAGCTGTTTAGCTTGTTAGTGACGGTAAGAATGAGGCTCAAACAAGGAGATAAATGATTTAGTGTACAGCACTATATATGACCAACAGGGCTGCATGAATAATTATGATGACTTTTTTATTAAATATCAATTTAAACGTATGTGTGTGCATGTATGCATGCACTTGTGTGGAATCTGTTTATGTCCTTCTAAGCTAAAGCAGTTACTAGACAATATGTTCTTGAGGCAAAAATCAAAGGCTCCTATGCAAGAAAATGAAACTTTTAATTGCGCACAATTGAAAAAGACTACGAAAATTGCTATGTTGAGTAAGTTAGCTCTTTACATTACTGTATAATAGCTAATAGCCAATTCAAGACCAAGAATAAGTTGCATAGTATAGTTATACAAATCAACAAGCAGCTGAAGTTTCATGGCCCTGCAGCTATTTTTTTCCAGCTGCAAAGCAAACCACTAACAACAAAATGTTAGTAGGAAAATGGTCACTGTTTATGGCTCAGTTGGCTGGACTATACTGGACTGGAACACTACATTGGACTGGTCTTTGCACATTCTATGATTGGATTTACTGAGTCTCACTAGTTAAGGGCCCTTAGAAAAGCTGCAGCCTACTACTAAATGCTGAATATGAGCAATGGAATATGCAAAAACTGTCTTTTAATAATTTCGCTACTGCTTGTTATTCCACTATAGAGCACTTCACTCCTTACCCTGGTGTATAGTAATATTACAGGGAATGTGACAGCAGTATTAACTAGTGATGACATCCTTGGAGACATTCTTAGAGTGCAAGCTTGAGTATATATAGCAAGCTATTGAGTCTCACATGGTGCCAGGTTACTATTTTTTTCAGTTAGGGTGCTTATAATCTCTAATTGATTAGCCTCTGCACTGAAATACAGGCTGCACAAGACTAATTGCTATTGTTATTCTTCACATACTGACAAGTTGATCACCAGTCAATTGCAAGGACACATACCCTGCAGCACTACAAACACCAGGAAGTGCTGTCAGTTATATACACATCTGCTCATAAATTATTCAGAATTTATACTAGCGGGTTGCATGCAGCTTTTCTAAGAGCTCTTAACTATTATATAGTGAGGCTCAGTAAATCCAATCATAGAATGTGTAAAAGCCA
The DNA here is from genome assembly GCF_963678975.1 of Dysidea avara. Taxonomy (NCBI): domain Eukaryota; kingdom Metazoa; phylum Porifera; class Demospongiae; order Dictyoceratida; family Dysideidae; genus Dysidea; species Dysidea avara. Next base: position 26,056,317 of record NC_089279.1, on the reverse strand, counting down.
AAAATATGCCAATCCATTACTAGTCCAGTACAGGGATCCAGTCCAGTACAGGGATCCAGTCCGAGTAGTCCAGTCCACTGAATAGTGACGCCCCTGTTTATGAAAACTCTATAGTTGTGAAAGCCACAAATGTTTTCCCATGTGGTTTACAGCAATTCAGCTGTGGTGATGATTGCATTGTTTAAAAAACAACCTAAATGATGCAATGCTCAGTTTTGGTGATCAACATTGTTACATCATGCACCCCATCGTGTTGTTTATCCACTCAAGAATGCCAGAACTGCAATTCTCAAGCATTCTACAGTCTTGCATGGATTATCTACCATCCCTTCTGGCAATGTTGGCGCAGCTATGCATATTATCTTTATGAACTACAGTAGTTAGCTATACTGCCGGCGAAGGGAATGGCTACTGTGATCATGCAGCGCCTAAGTATATTTAGCAAATTGATCTTGGCATTACGGGGCTGTACGAACGTAGCTATAGCTATACATTCGTTTTCATGCATGCAGTGTCGGCAACAGGCTCTGCAAACGATAAGTGTCGTTTGTCTGTTCTGGTCTGGACGAAGGCCTGGATAAGGTACATGCACACTGTCCTTTTCTCTGTTGCGCTGGCAACAGTGTGCATCCGTGCAGGTCCATCTCACTACGATATGCTGGTGGGCACAGGGACTACTTCATCCAATCTTCTGTCTCTTAGTTGGCGGCCAGCGCACACGCCAATTATAGAGTGCTGGGGGTGGTGGCAAGGGCAGTCCATCCGGCATCCGCTAACCCGGGAAAAAGTTTTCAGTGACGTTGGGCTACGCCGTATACTGATCATGAGCCATATAGCCTGAGTGCAAATACTGACATACGAGGGAGGTATTACGCTACTTACAAGTGTATACTGAGATCGTACTGTACCGGCGCCGAAAGGACATGAATTTTGAGGTCAGAAAAACTGATTGACGAATCGGTTTAAGCACTGACAAATTTAAAATCGCCATAAAATTATATGCCTAGCTTGCATGATTTTCATCAAAATTTTATATTTTCATCGAATCAGATGAAGTGTGAATTCGTCAATTTTACTAAATTTTCGGCCGCCTTGCGTAGCTACGATAGCTATAAATCATAAGTTACCTGTTTTTATCAATGGCGTCTGTTTTGTTTTCAATGCTCTGAAGATTCTGTTCGTTTATCAAGCCACTATCACGAAGTCTTTTGAGAATAGTTTCACAATCATAAGCTATTTCATCAATCACCCCGTAGAACTTTCCAATGATAAGCTCTAATAGTTGTTGCTCTTCCATCGTGCAAACACTGAAGTCTCTAAACCGAGCTCTAAACGACACCGTTATAACTAATTGTATAGATTCGCGGTTATATATATATATGCGCGGTCATATACGGCTAGCTCAGTACGCAGGGGCGGATCCAGGGGGGGGGGGCTTTGGGGGCTGAAGCCCCCCTTCATATTTAGGCTTTACTTGATCAATATGCTGAGTATTATAATGAAATTCTGTCTTAGCATAATTATATGATCACTAATAATACAAATACTCATAAAACCACCTTATAAACATCTTTCCAAGGTATTATCAGTGGATTTATGCTAAAGTTTATGTAACAAGGACCCGGATCAGCATTGGAGGTGTACAAGATCGAGATACTCTAATAGAGCAGTCAGCTAACTACTCTAATAGAACATTCACTGGAAACATGTAGTTGGTTCAGTTATGAAATTTTTCCAAATCTGCCAGCACCTATACATACAATGCATTGGTCTGTTTAAAGGGTTTCTTTCATCTACTAGTGTAATTAATATGTATGGCAATACTTAATTCAAGTACACAATTTCCATTGAAAATGCTCTCAGATTCAATCTTGTATTGTTCAAATTTCAAAATTTTCCACTTTCAACATTCTTAATAATTCTAACATGCACCTATTCAGTATTGTGCAATTGTGAGAGGGGTGCATCATGTACTTGGTTGTCTGTACCTACCAAACTTTTCCATTAGCAAAATGCTTTAGAGAGCCATACCTATAATCTAAAGGCAGTATATAAAATATCTACAGGCAGAAAATATTATGAATTTTATGTGGAAATGTCTCCAAATTGCAGTATTTTAGCATCTATTTTTCAAAATTTTCCTGGGGGGGGCATGCCCCCAGACCCCCCTAGTTCCAGCATGCTTCGCATGCCTGGAAGTGTGCTTTGCACACCTCTACCCAACTTTGAGTTAGCCCCCCCCTTTTACAAATCCTAGATCCGCCCTTGATACGAGTCTGCTTGACACGTTGTAGTCTGGCGCCGCCCGCCCCTTCGCATAAAGTAAGGGTCTGGTGAAATACAGATACTAAATCATTTCTAGCGCCCAGATTCGGCGCTAGCCAATTAGTGCATGCCAATGACGTTCATACAGAAATCGCCTTGGCAACACAATGCTTTTGTTCGAATTGAAGTGCAATCATCTGACGTAACAAGCATTACGTGCGCTGTCTATTTGAATTCCTTTTGAAATGATTAGGTATTTGTATTTCTCCAGACCCTTACTTTTTGCGAAGGGGCGGGCGGCGCCAGACTAGACACGTTGGTGAGGTGGGGAAACACGCTAAGGGGAACTCCAGTCACAGTGGTTGTCTGTTCCACTGGCCTGTTCTCAAATATCATTAAAGCTACAATGGAAGTCTGTGTTAGGGTTTCCACTGTTATTATTATTATTATCATGTAATGGGCTGAGATGCCTAGGCAATGAATATTGCCAGGCTAGGACGCAGCCTTTGTGAGCGCCCATATCTTGATTTCTTCCAATAATCATCAAGTCGCTCTTTGAATGTTGCTACTGTAGGTGCTGAAATGATGGTGTCTGGTAGAGAGTTCCAAACATTTACAATCCTGTTTGAAAAAAAGTTATGCCTAATAAGCAATCTTAATCTTTCCTTGAATAACTTAAGAGAGTGGCCCCTGGTGGAAGATTGGATGTTTAAGGTAAAGAAAGTGGATGGCTCTATATCATAGTATCGATTAAGTATTTTGTCATATCCAACAATTAAGCGACTTTTAATTTAAAAAAAATTATTGACAAGATACACGCGTTTACACTGGAAGCAGGTTTTCAAGGCTCTGTTATGGAGCGCCAGATAACTTTTTAACCTTTTCCAGGTTCTAGCAGCAATGGCCAGCATGACATCTACTTTCACGTAAAATGTAACAGCTTAATACGGCCTTCTTCATGGTACAAAGTAGGGGGTTTAACATTACACATAGAACCATTGGCAATGAAAATATTGGCTCACCCCAACAATCCAGGCGCGAACTTTTTAACGATTCCAGGTTATACCAGGCTATATCTATCCTTTCTTGAATACTTCAGCTAGCTATACCGTTCGTGAAGAACGTTTTACACGGTACAAATAATTTTATAAAAATCACCATCTCAATCCAATAGTCGCATATCCCGGCTGAGCACTGATTATTAGTGACGCGCGCGCTATATTGCGTGGGCGAGTTGCAATGGAGAAGCATTCCGTTCTTGAATGTTTAATTCATCAACTTTTCAATGGTCAATAGTCCTTGTACATCATGCTAATAGCTGTTTTGATCACGTGATACATCTTTGTATTTTGTACATGTAATCAAATAAATATTTTTTAAAAATGGTCATTATAAAAATTTCAAGTTAGTTGTTTGCATGCAGTTCTCCAACATATAAACCTGTGGAAAAAACAGTCACATTTAAATTAGTGAATTTAAAAAATCTTTATCATGCACACACTACACACACACACTACACACACACACACACACACACACACACACACACACACGCACACACACACACACACACACACTACAAACACACACACACTACACACACACACACACACACACACACACACACACACACACACACACACACACTACAAACACACACACACACACACTACACACACACTACACAAACACACACACTCACACACACACACACACACACACGCACACACACTACACACTACACACACACTACACACACACACACTACACACACACTACACACACACACACACACACACACACACACACACACACACACACACACACACACACACACACACACACACACTACACACACTACACACACACTTCAATGCATATTCACATAAAAATAAAACACTACAAGGTATGGTAATGGTTGTTTACATTGGTTAATTTTGTGGTGCGCCACATATAGCAACAAGGGAAATGTGTATCTGTGATCAAGAATTTAATTTAGATTGAAATAATATCATAATTAGATGGTCACACTATCTTTGTCAACTAGAGATGAACTGGCTTTTGGTAAAAAGCGAGGGGTAGCCAATGCCTTAATGCCTTGGGACTCTTGTATGCTATGTGAGAAATCCAATCAGAAATACACAAATATATTAGAAACCAAATCCTAAATCCAAAATCATGTAAAAATAATGGAGAAAGTAGACAATGATCGATCATGAATAATTAGAACAAGATGTAGATCAACAACTGTACAGGTAGTTACTAGTTAGCAATCTCACTAAATGCTTTTAAAAATACATAAAGATTGGGAGTCTCGTACACACCATTTGGGTGCTTTGCGTGGGCATTGGCAATCCCTCTGGTACACCATTTCTGTGTTTTGCGTGGGAGTTGGCTACCCCTCGGGAAAAATAAAATAATGAAAGACTATACAGAAGCTGATCTGTACAGAAGATGAGCCCTGCACAGCTACGTGGGCTTCTTTTTACAAAGCATACACTCACCTTATTTGCACATTGCCCAATCGTCATCATGGACGCTTCCACCTCCCACCGTGCACTAAAGTAATAGAAACAAACATCATTAAATAATATAAGCATTAATATTATTATAGCATAACACAGCAGCACAATATTACAGCATGATAAACAAACCAAAGTATTTATACAGAAAACTATGTCATAGACATTTAATCGTCTTTGAGCAAGGCCATTTTAACGAAGGCGCAAATTGGGCGTGGGCGTGGGCGGACAATTCATTACATTCTTTTCGCCGTTTATACCTATCACTGGCAAACTAATGCATATACAATATCAAAGAACGTATATATTTAAACAGTTGTATGATACTTATAGACTGTTTTTTCACTGTCAACCACTTCTTGTGCGTGCACCGCCCCTCCCCTCCGCACCCTCCCACCCACCCACCCCCTATATGATATATGTGCTATACAGGTGAGCATATAAAAGTTGCTAAAATTAACAGGTTTTTTTTAGAATCAGTTTTATTTTTAAAATTCTAATTGAACAAACAGTACATTTTCATACTGCAGCTGAATGACATTAAAATACACTGAATTGTCTGATATGTATGTTTCACTTTGGCGTCTACAAAATAGAGAACAAAGATTAAGTTTTTCTAGACGACTTTCATAGATGGGCAAGTCCTGGTACACATTTTGTTGCTCGTCTCTGTACTTTTTCAAGACTATCAATATCCTTGGCTAAGTAGGGACTCCAAGCCTGTACACAATATTCCAGATGAGGCCGAACGTACATCTTATATAAAAAAATAAACATTTCAACAGAATTTATCTTAAAGGCTCTTCTAATAAGGCCAAGAACCTGTGAGGCCTTAACTGCAGCTTTTTGACAATGCAAAGATGGCTTCAAGTCACTTGTACTTCACACACCAAGATCCTTTTCTTCATTCACTATTTCCAAGTCAGTTGACACATTCAAAGTGCAGTCTCTCATGGTGTATGATACAGGAATCAAGTTACCGAATTGCATAACCTTACATTTTGCAGCGTTAATAGTCGAAGTCACTATTTCTTAGTAATCACTGTGCACAACTGTTGACAAACGAAAAACAAGTACGAATTCACGAAAAAAACGGGAGTAAAACGATTTATAGTTATGCAACAATGCCTAATATTTTCAGTCGTAAAGTGACGAAATATGGGACGTGCATTCTTTGTTTAAACGACAATGAATGAGCTATAGTAACTTATAGGGTTTCCAACGTAAAAAATGAATATCTTTAAAATAACCTGCTAACTGTTGTTACACGTTGGACTGACTCTCACTTGAATACAGCTGCAGCGGCGATAAATTCTATCAATTCCTTGAGGTGGAAATCGATCAAAATGTCTGCAAATCACGAGATTACGAGCTGTAACTCCCGGAAACGATGATCCTTTTTATCACAATACTGCACTTCAACCTTCCACTGTGAGCAAACCTTCACCAAAAAGTATTGGTAGTTTGATTGGTGAAGCGCGATTGCCGTAGCTGCATCATTTAGACAGGATTTTGGGGTTAAAAATCGAGTTTTCGTCCACAAAGACCAAACGAATGATTACCAAAACTTCCTCACACCACAGTAGTAGTCATCCATCAACAAAGAAGTCACGTACCAAGTATGGTTAAATTCTGAATATGCTAACCATCTGGGCGAGCCCAGTATTGGGCAAAAAATCACCCAAAATGGCACCCTTTTCTCATCACTTGTTTTCTCAACTACTCAAAACCAGAATTATTGGCGTATAACAGTGTTAACATCTAGAACATATAACTAGCGACAAGGATTTGTTGTTAGAAAACTGTTACAATCATAAACTAATCGTCTATCCTAATAAATCCATGCTCACGTGATTTTCGTTCTTATTGTGATTTATACTCGATATCACACTTGATGTCTGATGTAGTGGTTTAAACACCCTAAGCGTACATACAACGACATGATTTTGGTCTATTGTGCTATTAGTAGCAATAGCCATACTCGATCATGTGAGCCTGTAGTTTAATTTAATTTTAATTTAATAATTGCTTTACAGAATTGGAATTACATACAGTAGAGGCTATAGTGATTACAGAGACATACAATTCTGAAGGACTACCAGTGCCCTGCACTGGTAGCCTAGAGCACTAATTACTTAACTACAAAAACTATACATGCATACATATATAATAATTACAAATTATAATTGGTTGGTGCAGGAGTCTTGGAGCAGCGGGTACAAGGACACAGGTAATGAAAAGTACAAGGGGTATTATCAAAGTTAGCTAAAAAATGATTTCATAAAAATGCTTTCAACTTTGGTTTGATTACATCTAGGGATTGAGATAGGTCAATTATTGGTAAAGAGTTCCATAATCTTGGTAAACGATAAAAATATGAGTTCATGATAGGGTTGATATGAGCTGTCTTGGGGTATAACTTTGTGCCAGCAGATCTTGTTGAACTTGTAGTAAAGTTGGTATAGTTCAAGATGTCAAATTTGTCTGATGGATTTTTAATGGATTTGATGAAGAATAATATGTCGGCAATTTCGTAAATGTACATTAGTGGCAACATACCAGTTTGTATTAGCCTTGTTTTATATAATCTGATTGATAGTTTGATAATATGAATTTAGTGGCTCTTCGTTGGACTTTCTCAAGTGACTTTCTCAAGTTATTAGGATAGATGCCTATTATTTTATTTTTATGGTTTCTAACAACAAATCCTTGTTGCTAGCTATATGCAGGGCTGCCCAGAGAAATTAAGGGGCCCAGGGCAAAGAGTTAAAGTGGGGCCCTTGACTCAAGTTGTAAGGTGAAGACCAAAAAAAAAAAAAAGGTCACAACCTGCTGGCAATGACAATAACTACCCATCACCAACCATATCTCCTTATCTATAAGCTTGCTACACTGCTCCTCAGAAGAATACTGTGACTGCTCTATTAGAGTATATCGATCTTTTAAACAGGTATTCAGGGGGCCCTTCGTGGGGCCTCCTGGGGCCCCTTTTAGGCTGGGGCCCGGGGAAAAATGCCCCAGTTGCCCCCCCCCCGTGGGCGGCCCTGGTTATATGTTTTAGATGTTAACACTGTTATACGCCAAGAATCCTGGTTTTGAGTAGTTGAGAGAGCAAGTGATGAGAAAAGGGTGCCATTTTGGGTGATTTTTGCCCAATACTGCATGGGCTCGCCCAGATGGTTAGCATCTTCAGAATTTATCCATACTTGGTACGTGACTTCTTTGTTGATGGGTGACTACTACTGTGGTGTGAGGAAGTTTTGGCAATCATTCGTTTGGTCTTTGTGGACGAAAATCCATTTTTGGACCCCAAAATATAATCCTGTCTCAATGATGCAACTACAGCAATCGTTCTTCATCAATCAAATCACCGATACTTTTTGGCGAAGGTTTGCTCACAGAGGAAGGTTGAAGTGCAGTATTGCGATTAGGGCTGGGCGGTTTCTCGGTATTATAGTAATACCGCGGTATTGCAATGAAACGATATCTGTATCGCGTAGATTTCGGTGAAACGATAATATCACGATATCGATATTATTACGATTTTTAGTGTTTGTGACAGCTTATTAAGCCCTTAAGGTTGTTATAATGCACCTCAAATAATCACGTGATACTACTGCAAACAAGGACCTAGTACTAACTAGTCAATTTTTTTTACAAAGATCGAGATACTCTAATAGAACAGTCAGCTAGGATCGAGATACCCTAATAAAGCAGTCAGCTACTCTAATATAGCAGTCATCTTTAATAACCGCGATAAGTAGTAATATCGTGATATATTTCTGCACGATATATCGTGAAGCGAAACTCCAATACCGCCCAGCCCTAATTGCGATAATATAGATCATTGTTTCCGGGAGTTGCAGCTCGTAATCTCGTAATTTGTAGACAATTCGATCGATTTCCACCTCAAGGAGGCAATAGAATTTACCACCACTGTAGCTGTATTCAAGTGAGAGTTAGTCCAACACATAACAACAGTTAGCAAATTAATTTGAAAATTTCGTGGAAACCCTTAAGTAAGCTTGTGAAGCCAAAAGTACGTCATACAAACATATACACGCATTTATGGAATAGTTTTCCCCCACCTGTAGTTGATTCTCTCACACTTAATGAGTTTTGTATTGACTTAGATACTTATATGCATAACACCTGCGCGTTATAATCTGTCATTGATTCCTGCACAGTAATGCTAATTATACAACCAAGTACTAAGAATAATACGAAACGCGGTTAAAATTACGTCATTAATAATGAATGAATAAATAAATAAATAAATAATTAATAAATAAATAATAAATAATGTTTGAGAAAACTACATGGCCTGAGGCTTCGCACTAACCGGGAATAGAATCCATGTTGTATGAAGAGATAATCGTATAATGGGTGAAAGTTTCCGTGGAGGTGATAGAAACGTACGACAATTCTATTTAATGCCAATCAAAACAACACGTGATATACTCACTACCAATCGAGCAGATTCAAATGGCTATTTAGACGAGTGAACAACTGTTCAATTATGTTTGAAAGTGTTGCCAGCTGGCACACAAAGCCTCAAGTCGCCATGCCAGCTGCCAGTGGATGCGTTCGGTGTTCGATGGCCGCAGGGCACCTGAATAGGTTTGACATGCCAGCTGCACAAGGACAGGTATGTTTGTTTGTATTGTAATGTACATATGTCTTGTATTTTATATTTTCTCTGGCTTGCTAGGCTCTGGTTGGTTTGGTTGTCTGTTTGTACTAATGTATTGTAAAGAGTGTGGTATGTTTAAAATGTTTTCTTGTATTTTTCCTTTACCTAGCTTACTAGGCTCTGGCTGGCTTGGCTATCTTCCTTTATCTGGTTCACCTGGCTTGTATACTCCTACAGTGTTGTGCATCTCCTGTGTATGCACTGTTGTACATGCCCCATTTGTAGATTGCCCCATTGGTGGTTGTACTTGGTTGTATGTGCCCCGGGCCTAGTAATAATAATAATAATAATTCTTATGAACTAATAGCTATAGATGCATATATGACGTACCTCTGGTTTGACAAGCTTACTACACGGTGGCTAAAAAAAACTATTTTTACAACTAAGAACGGGGGATCTATTCTACAGAACGGAACGAAATGATGGACTAAACTACGGAATGGAATGCTTTCTTGAATTGAAGCTTGCGGCTTACCATTGCTGTACAAGTTATCGGTGGCACTTCCAGCAGGTAATCAAACGTACCCCGCAGCCAAGAAAGATAAAACGAATCTAAGGATCGATTGTGGGTTCTTGTTGGTTGTCATTAGTAACGAAGTACTAATTGTGGGAATAGATGACTCAATGCGTTCATCTTCGGATGTATCAAGTAGTAGTAAAAGCTTTATAGTGCTATGTTAAAAATACATAATGATACAAACAGTAGTTATAGCTGCATGAGCAAGATGCACTAAAGTAGCTATATAATATAGGCATAGGTAAGGTATATATATTATCTATGGTATAGGGAACCTAATGCATGACTTGTTTTTACTAGTATGTGAGTTGTTTTTGCTTACTGTTACTTTAGAATGTGCCAGCAGTCTGGGGCCTAGCCTTTTTAATCGGCTTAAATCCAGTGGCGGATCTAGATGGGTTTCTGGGGTTTCGACAGAAGCCCCCTATTAAATTTAGCTCAGTAGCAGTCTAAATATATAAAATTGTTGTACTGACAATTTGTCGTAGCAAACAACTATATACCACTGTGTTTCAGTAGCATGCATACAGTTGCACTAAACTAACACCATTTATATTTATTAAACCCTCAGCAAAACTTCACTTCTCATCTCCCACTGCATTAAAGACGATTGAGATACTCTAATAGAGCAGTCATGTAACTACTCTAATAGAACAATCAAAGCTACAGCTTGCAGTCGCCATATTTGCCCTATTGTTAGCTATACTATTTAAAGTTTAAAGCATTGGATTTATTGTAAATGGTAACTAAAAATAGCCTAAAATCCGATCTCAGAGCTTCTAAAACCTCGAAATTTTCTGGAGAAATGTCATCAGATGTCTTATTCAACTATGCCAACTTTCAGAAACCCCCTTTTAAAAATCCTAGATCCGCCATTGAAATCAGTATGTATAGCTACACTACAAAGGAAACAAGTATGGTGACAACAAGGTGAATCAACTCAATGTAAGCAGAATTTAAAGGAATTTTGTGAGGAGCAAACATTCAGATACCTCAAGGAGGCTATATTGTGTAAACATCTATGTTCAAGAGTAGTGGACTAATGCCAGATATCTCAGCCTGAGTAGTGAGTTGAATCCAGGATGGGGTCTATTTTACAAAATGGAATGCTTTCTGAGTCAAAACTTGCAGCTTGGCTAGCCGCTGTCATTGCTGAAATTGCATTTTTTCAGTGGAACCTCCAGGAAAATGGAATAGGATAATAATAATAATATATTAATATTAATAGCTGTCTCATGCAGTGATTGTTACAGTGGCATAGCCAGGAAAAATCTTTTACCGAGGCAAGTTTATATATTGACCTAATTGAGAGGGTCTGCTTCTGACTCAACTGATTCACAAACACTTTAAAGTATCGGTGGTACAGCATTTGCAGGTGTTGACTATCTGGTTGTATTATTATTTGTGGGAAAAGGGCAGACAGCAAAGCTGATTAAGCCCAAGCAATTACAAATTATAAGTGCTGTTCAGTCAAGTTTGAAAATGTACCTAAAGTGTTCAGTTCAATTAGTTGCGGTTGCAGTGAATTCCATTTCCGGATGGTTCTTGGAAAATAACTTGTCATGTAGGTGGTGGTGTTTGTTGGTGGCACAATTAAGTGAAACGGATGGTGATGTCTAGTGTGTCTGGTGATGAAATAAATGTATTCAGGTAACTATTTCAGAAGACCACATGTCATAAGTAATGCTCCATCTTAGTTAATGCTATACAGTATACGTACCATGCTTCAATTATTAGACTAATGTAATTACACTCAATTAACAAAAAAAAACTGACTAGATATTTCGAGTAGTCAAATATATTTATTGATCTGATGTGATATTTAAGTCAGAAATTATCTCTTTCAACTGCATGTGCTAAACATGTCAAGCTAAGGAGTCTGAGTGCATGCTCCCTCAAGGAAAATTTTGAAATAATATGCTTTGACTTGGCATGTGGAGGCTATTTTTTTTGATTGTAACTGCTAATGCCGAGTTTTTATGCCTTGCCAGGGCCCTACAACTTGGTACCCCTGAGTCTGGGCCCCCATTTTCTGTTGTATGTTGTCATACTTTCATGACGTTATCATCATCATTTATTTGCTGCCCCCACACAAACCGTCTGGCACGCGGCTACTAAGAAAGGGCTAGTTGCAAATGACTTACTGATCTAACTGAAAATGGTGATTGGGCTTGTTGTAAAACTTATAGCCTGCACCACAGAATAGCTAGCTACACTTACATCAGACCTAGCTAACTCTTTTACAAATTTCTACAGGAAAAAGTATCCCATCTTGAGATAGCCATTTTCTTCCACGCATTTTATGGTCCACTCTTTGATTTAAAAATGCCTTACAATCCAACTAATTTTAATTTTCTTATACAGTTCACTTAAAATCTGATACTGAAAACAAAGCTTGCATGTAAGTAATTAATTATACACATAGTTCTTAATTAATTTTGTCCCTTCAGATTGCTAATTACTTCCAAATCTCAATCATTTTCTCTAAAATTGCTTCCAGATTCAATCTGAGCACACTTACGTTTCAAAATTTTTCCTGGCAGACCTCACTAATCATGGTACTATAATAGTTGCAGCACAAAAGTACTTACTTCAACCCCTTCCATCTTAGGATACAGCTAGTTTCAACAGATGAATCATACCGGCCACTCCTCTAGCACTGATGCTTAGCTATGGCTGTGGAATTCACTATATCCGTATGCTTACAGTCTTTAACAGACTTTAAGAACAATCTATATGTACATTATAGAAAGGTCCATACATTACCCCAAATTAAATTAAATATACTTCAATGAGCAATTTTAAATATGTCTAGATTGCAACATCAATTATTCACATCGCATACTAAAGCTATAAATGTGCAAAATCTGACTAAGTGTGCACTACAGTATTTGCATGAAGCCTAAGTTTGAAGATTCTAACTGAGTAAAATGAAGTTTTTGTATTAGCTTTCTCAAAGTCACTCATGCATGAAAGTCAGAAACTACACTCATACACATTGGCGATTCTAGACCTGACCTACAAGGGGGCACATACAGCATGACTATTGTTGTATGACTGTAATATATAAAAGTAGAATTTCAGGGGGGTCTGGAGGTACACCCTAGGATTTTTTTTCAATTTGAAGACATGAAAACAGCCTAAAATTTATGCTAAAAATAATGCCAATCTACTCTGCAACTTTTTGACTAAATTTTTTAAAACTTATTTTTTAGCAGGGGCAAACTTATCACCTATGAGTGTAGGCACACCATGTGGTTGGTTGTACTTGTATGGGCAAACTTATCACCTATGCCCATACAAGTACAACCAACCACATGGTGTTTGCAGCTTCTATATATTTTATGTAATAAAGGGACATTCTAATTGTAATTTGCAATAATTTACTGTGCACACATGCCATGCATAACACAGTATGTAGTGAAGTTAGAGTTAAACCCCACTATGAGTAGGATATCGTTGTTATCAACCCAAGGCTAAGGCGAAGCCAAGGCCGAGGTGTTGATAACAAAGATATCCTATGAGTGTAGGTGTGGTGTAACTGCATGGCTTCTATCCCACACTTTGAATCACATAGCTCACAAACAATTGGGACAATTGCTGAAATAGAGGCGATGATATATAATAACAATTATATTTGTTAGAATACACCTTCAAGTTGGTTATATTGGCTGTGCATTTGTACGTTTAATTATTGCTGTGCTTTTTGCTTTGCTTTTTTAGGATATAGCTACTATGGCTTTGTGATCCAACTGAATTTGTAAATCATCTTGTCTTTGATACTTACCTACTGGGATTTAACTTCTATTCCCTGGGGTTTAACTACATACCATCAAAAGTTCATAATAGATATACCTAAATATATAAATTATGAACTCTTGGTACTATATATATTCCTAATTTTTTTTTATTTTGATGTAAAGTTTTGGTGGGATGGAATGCCTAATAGTGTGATGTGGTATAATATTCATAGCAGAAAGATGGAGAGCCTGTAAGTAAATACATTAGTTGCATCATTGTAATATTTTCATGCATCCTATGCAAATTTTTACTCTTCCCAATAAAGCTTTGATTTAGAATCACAGCCTGTGAAACTGTACTGGTAATGTGATAGATCTATCTTTACCAAGCTATATGTTGAGGTGACAATGCGTAAAGCTTGTGATTGTACCAAATGCACCCAAACATTGGAATGCACCCATTACTTTCTGCTTCAGTTTTCTATAAATAACAGACAATTAATTGTTAAATTCAGTGTCTAACTACACTGCCACACATAGTTATTGCATTCATAACTGCAGATCATAAAGAGTCAGAGATGCATGAAACTATTAACTAAATAAAGCACCATCCCTTAAAGTATACATACAAACTATAAAATATTATAATATTATAGCTGCAGCAGACAGCAGCTATTGTGAAGTGCAATGACAGAACTATGTTATTGAATTGTTGTTGAAACAGAAAAAAATATTGCTTTCTTATATTTTATTATTATTATTATTAATGGACAAAAATTGCTTGGCAGTACAAGACTGTCAAGCTAGGCCGCAGGCCTTTGAGAGTGCCCATATCTTGTTGTTCTCCATAAATCATCAAGATTCTTCTTAAACAATGCCACGGTTGGTGCAGAAATAACATCTGCTGGAAGAGAATTCCACAAATTAATTACTCTGTTGGTGAAAAAAATTATGCCTCACTAGCAGCCGAGATCGAAATTTAAAGAGTTTACGGTGGTGACCTCTGGTGGTATCCGTATTACTCAAAGTGAAAAATGAGGTAGGGTTGATGTCATAGTAACCATTCAATATCTTGTAGGTCTCAATTAGATCTCCCCTTTGACGTCTACAATACAGTGAATATAAACCAAGTCTCTAGATGAGTTTCGTATGGTAAATCAAATAAACTAGGTAATAACTTGGTGGCACGTCTCTGTACTTTCTCTAGGAGATCAATATCTTTCGCCAAGTAAGGGCTCCAGACCTGGATGCAATACTCCAAGTGAGGTCTGACATACATTTTGTACAAAAAAGTCAACAAGTCAACAGAAAAAAGTTTGAAGGACCTTCTTAGCAAACCAAGAACTTGCATAGCTTTTGCTGCAGCCTTACGACACTGTAGAGATGGTTTCAAGTCTTCAGTGCACCAATACCAAGATCTTTTTCTTCTTGCACTTCTGTGATTTCAAAGGGTAAGTTGGTGGAACTGTCCAGCATAGAGTAGGTGAACGGAGCAGAGTTACCAATCCGCATCAGCTTACATTTAGCTATATTGAACCGAAGCAACCATGTGTGAGACCACTGCAACAATCGGTCAACATCACTTTGCAGCCTAAGGTGATCGTCAAAGCTCTGAATAACAGAATAAATTTTTGTATCATCAGCAAACATTCTTATATTACTTTCAATAAGGTCTGGGATGTCATTAACATATAATATAAACAACAAGGGCTCTAAAACAGACCCCTGGGGGACTCCACTCACCACCTGAGCCCTACAGTATAACACTTCAGAACATGTTTATGTAGAACTATACAGCTTTTTAAAAATTATAAATCATTCTATAACTACAAGTGTCAATGTAGCTTTATAGCTGAAAGGCTATACATACTCTGTATCACAATAACTTCCTTAAAAGCAAGCAATGATATTCTTTTCAATGATTACAATTCAGGCCCGTAGCCAGGGGGAGTTCAGGGGATTCTGAAGAACCTACCTCTTGGAAAAAAGGTCCACAATTTCAGTAAAATGGTCCAAAAAGGTCCATATACAAGTCCAAATTTTCAGTAGCAAAACTCCATTAGCTACAGTTTACGAAATACTACTAATAAGAAGCTAAATTAAGTGCTCCAAATAGCTCATTCAGTGCTTGCATTAAATGTCAATGCAAGATCGAGATACTCTAATACAGCAATCAACCACTCTAATAGAACAATCACTCTGATAGAACAGTCACAATTGCATTTTCTGTATGTAACTACTCACAAAAACATAAATAATCATTGAGATTGTCTAAACTTGAGCTTTTATTACAATATAAAAATTTTGTTGGACAAGTCCCTCCATGCAGAGCCCATGAATAGCATCTATGTTCAACTCCATGCAATGAAAATGTGTACTGAAATTTCATTGTTTAAGACTTCAGCTCCACTGCCCCTGACAGAGTACTCAATCTTTCCCATTCTTATTCACTGTGACATTCCAATATATTATACATGCATGTGCAGATGGTATAATTACAGTAGCGGTAGAGATGTTTTTTCCAAATGTCATCCATACAGCTGGTCTTGAGTTTACCTAAAATTTGCTATTTTTATTGTCTGAAATGCCACTAAATTCAACCTTTCAGTATCTATTTTCAAAAATATTCCTGGGGGGGAGGCATGCCCCCAGACCCCCTAGTTTCTGCATGCTGGGTGTGCACACCATAATATAATCTGAATCATGTGATATAAAAGGTCTTCTAAAAGAACCTACCCAGATAAAAGTCTGGCTATCGCCCTGCAATTCTGTAATAATGTTCATCCTGGTGTACATACTGTCCAGGAGTCTGGCACCAACTGGAATCTTGTACAAAAGATATTTTTGAAATAAAGTCACTATTTTGGTTTTTCATCAGAAAATTCCAAATATAGAGTGCAGGCAGGTGGATCATTACCATTATCCATTATCCCTAGTACTTTCCACAATATAGCTAGCTAGATTTATTTTAATACCTCTATATATACTCTACAAGGCCTGATACTTTTTGTATAACAGGAAATATGCTAACTTAACTAATTAGCTAACTCAACATAGCTAGTTTGACAACTATCCTCTTTAGATGTAACTACATATCCCCCCCCCCCCCCAAATAAAAACACCTTTGCTGTAAAAAAAGGCACGTCCAAGAAACTACAAGTATCTGTAACCCCATGTAAAACAGATAAGCTGTAGAAAAACACTCCATGAAATTAATGGGTAACTGAAAGAGCTAATATCTAGAGCAGCCAAGTATCAATAATGTTTCTACAACTGACTATGATTACCAAAGAATACCTTGGCTGTAAAACAGGCAAATAAAAGTAACTGGCAATTAAAACAGCTGATATCTGAAGCGGCCAAGAATAAAAGTTAAGTTGATACAACTTACTACAATTATTAACTTGCAACATTGAATCTTAATCATTCAACTGTGTTCTATACATTCACCCTTGCTACATCCTAAATTAATTCTTTGTAACTCTAATTGGCTGGTAATTGGCCGCCTTTTTTTCTTTACTCTGACTATTGAAAAAGGCGGCCAAATTACCAGCCAATTAGAGTTATAAAGAATTAATTTAGGATGTAGCAAGGGTGAATGTATAGAACACAGTTGAATGATTAAGATTCAATGTTGCAAGTTAATAATTGTAGTAAGTTGTATCAACTTAACTTTTATTCTTGACCGCTTCAGATATCAGCTGTTTTAATTGCCAGTTACTTTTATTTGCCTGTTTTACAGCCAAGGTATTCTTTGGTAATCATAGTCAGTTGTAGAAACATTATTGATACTTGGCTGCTCTAGATATCAGCTCTTTCAGTTACCCATTAATTTCATGGAATGTTTTTCTACAGTTTGTCTGTTTTACATGGGGTTACAGATACTTGTAGTTTCTTGGACACGCCTTTTTTTACAGCAAATGTGTTTTTGGGGGGGATATCACTAATTTTTGTCAGTTATATAATTTACAGACCCAATGTTCAAGCCATGGGGGGTGTATGATGAATTCTGCCTTGTAGAAGTGTTGCAACCAAAAACAAATCTGCTAATAGGTGGTGAGCATATAACATACATTCCTATAGTAGCTGTTAATTTTTTATTAGGACAAGGGCCAGTGGAAATTACTGGTCATGCCAAGCAATAATCGCTATAGTCTGGGTTACCTAAGATGTGTGTAAAGTACTTATTTGCAAAGCATGCTTTTCTAGGTGATCTTGGGGAATGCCACCATCTTGAAATAACAACTCTGAGATTGCATCTGGGATCTGGGAGTGTTTTCAGACAGAGATGTAAATATTCAGCTATATTGTTCAATGACTGTTCTATTAGAGTATTTATTGCTTGACTGTTCTATTGGAGTATATCGATCATTCTGTACTTATCAATGAATAAAACCTGCTATGGCCACTGCCATAGTGTCCTGAGGACAACTTGGTTTGCCACTTGTAGAGCTAGATGCTTTGCTAAGGGTTATGCACAAACATCATACCATTATTTTTATTTCACTACATACAAACACACGCTTACATCATATACAAGCACACACATGTTCACAAACATACACCACATATTGGTTGTACTCAAGTTAATATCACATCTCTTGTGAAATGCTTTAGTAGGGGAGATGGTAGTGCCTTTCCGTGGTGCTAAAAAGTTCTTGCAGAAAAGAAAATTGTGTTGTAGATACTGTTTAGTGCCGATTAATTTCACATGTCACTCCATAGCTAAGCCATGAGGATACCCAAGCAAGTATCTTTGGTGTTGCGACCGATGTTCCAGGTTAGTTGCATGTGTGTTTAATTTAAGATTAAGTTCAGTGCCTGCTTGTTCTTTTACAGGTCTTACTTAACCTTGTGTCATCATGCAGACATCTGAATATTGTACAAGCTGTGTGGAACAACCCCAACTCATATACACAATCATTGGCAAACCACGAACCACATGCATATATACATTCAAGCAATCTGTTACAAAAGTTGAAAGCCACAACACAAGCTCATACCAGCAAACCACGAACCACATTCCAGCAATTTGTTACAAACTTTGTTGCACCATGGTATGTGCATAATGATCGATTAATGAAAGCCACAACACAAGCTCCATGGTGCATTAATGGAAATAAATAAGTTCCACCTGACTGACAATTATCATGTGACCTACATTTAGGAGATATCCCTTGGAAAGTCCCTGCACGATAAGGGGGCATCTCCAAACTGATTTTGGTATGCTTAACGTCATAATGACGCTAACTTCAGACCCCCGGGTAGGGACCCGCCGATTATGCTGGCATAATTTTGAGCATAATAGGTACCTAAAAGCATTGAGCATAATGCCAGCATAATAGGTTAAATATTTGTACGATAGTGTAAATTCTTGCTGGAAAATGACAATTGCAAAATAAGATCGATATACTCTAATAGAGCAGTCAGTAACTCTAATAGAACAATCATCAAACTGACTGTTCTATTAGAGTATAACGATCTTTTCTCTTACATGCAGCAAGAATTTATTATTTGTGCTCCAGCCACTCATTTTTTTCTTTCTATATAGTGTTAAACTAGTAGCAAAGCATATGAACTGAGGCATGAACATTGAGCATAATCGAGCATAATAGGTAAATATTGAGCATTAATTTAAGCATAATAGGTGAATTTTTGAGCAGTGCAGCATAGCATTATGAGCATAATCGGCGGGTCCCTACCCCCGGGCCCCCCCTCCTTCCCAAACGTCACACTATGAAAACAATTCATTGGCAATAGAAGCACAAATTAAAACGTTATATTCTTTACCTGAAAACATAGTCTACAAGCAGTATAGCTGCTTAATCACATCACTTTCTCTATTCCTGGGTGTTTACACTGTAACTGCTTTAATAAAAATTAATAACGTCATGGCCTGAACCCCCCCCCTCCCCCCTTAACATCATTATGACATTAAGCGTACCAAAATCAGTTTGGAGATACCCCCTAACACTTCAAGTGAAAAGTGAATACACTTGATATGCTATTTATATTATTATTGATGGCAGTCCATGTCTTGAGAGGGAAGTATAATCTAATCAAAAACAGCCAAGCTGTAAAAAAGGTGCGGCCCCCAAAAAGGCCATGGTGAAAAAAGATGTGAAATCCAAGGTGGTGGCCAAGAAATGGCTGTGATGGTAGGTCAATGGCAAAAATTTTATTTATGACAATTCAGGTGAATTTGCGTTGTCTCCTCCTAGTCACATCTTTTTTCACCATGGCCTTTTTGGAGGCCGCACCTTTTTTTACAGCTTGGCTGTTTTTGATTAGATAATATTTATAAGGTTGAGAGTTGTTTCCTTGGTTGCCACGATAAGGATGTTTGGTAACTATTACTCCATTCCGAATTGTCAAGTTTGGTTCATTAGCAGCCTTTCTACGTTTCAATTCTTCAACTAATTGCTTGTGTTTGGCTCTCTGATACTTTGTCATGTCTGCTGAGATGTAAACATTTTTATACTCTTCGTGACGTCTAAGGAGGTAAGATCGAGATGTAATAAATTCTTTATCATCAACATCTTCAAGGGAAAGGAGTAGAGGTCTAAGTTTATTTTCTGCCTGTTTACCAAGTCGTCTGGCATAAGCCTTTATCCTTATGGATGTACAGGCATAAGCCTTTATCCTTAAAATACAAATACAAATACAAATACAAATATTTATATGGAGAGAGTATCTAACTCTAAGTATGGCCTGTACAAAAACCCTGGATAAAGTTCACCAAGGTTCATCTTTCATCAAATCATCACCTTCATTGGAAATAGAGAACTGTTGATTGGTGTTGATTTATGTTGATGAGGGCAAAACCTTTGTTCTCACAAAATGCTGAGCTGTTACTTTACCCAGGGTGTTTGGTGAATGCATTCAAGTTAGACACTCTCCCCCATATAAATATTATGTACTCTTGACCATACCATTGCTACTTCATAACTTACTGAATGCAGAATAAAATATTATAGTAAATGATATTTGTTTACAGTGATAAAACAATCAATCAACTGATTTAAATTGGCAGGTAGCTATGAACGAACAAGTGCTACTTTTGAAGGTTTGCTTAAGAGGAGTTTTGCTGATGTATAACACCACCTGCTTGTGCAAACCAACACCACACCATGTAAAAGCATACAAAGGAAAAGCAAAGTACATGCACACACACAAGTGACATGCAGATTGTATATGACTGAAATGCGTGATATATGTCACAAGAAGATACATAACAAAATCCTATTAATAGTTTGCATACACTATCTAGATAGCTACTACATGATATAAAAATACTGTAAAGGTTAATTATAAACATTAGCTAAATATGCCTTTAGCTGTCATCTTGTTATATAGCTAGGGTGGAAAAAGACAGCCAAGTACAAACCAATTATAATTTCTTGGTTAATGTATGTCCCTTATTGGTGTAGCATAGCTAATATACCCAGGGGCGGATCCAGGGGGGGGCACGTGCCCCCCCTCCCTTAAAAAAATGTATATAAGATCGAGATACTCTAATAGAGCAGTCAATCACTCTAATAAAGCAGTCACAGTGTTCTTGGGGAAGTGTAGCTTACTTAGGAAGCTATAAATAGGATTTTATTTTACATAACATACGTGATATAATATATTTGGTAAAGGATAACTAGCTATTATTGTTGTGACCTTTTTTTTTTTTTTTTTTTTGCTCTTCAACTTTTTTTCAGCAAGGTGCCCCCCCCCCCCCCCCCCCCCTCTTTCCAGACTCTGGATCCGCCCCTGATACCATTTCAGTTGCCATTGTTTATAGGATATACTGTATCAATCTGTAACTGTATCACTTTGTAAATTAAAAAATGAGGAAAGGAATATGCACATGTTGAGCTAAACTCTCAAAAATTATTTGATAATTTTCTCATGGATGCAATTATACATGTTTTTGTTGATTTGTAGTACTACTTAAATTGCATGACCTGCTAAAGTATTTCAAAATCTACTTCCTGACTTATGGCCAACACATGTCTGTAGTTGACAACTTTACTGTCACCACTGCACTTATCATCTGGTTGGCTGACTGAAATGTTAATTCGCTTGAGAAAAAATCACTTGATTCAGCTGAACATGTATAATAGTTTCAGTGCAAGTCAATCACATTAATATATACTGCATATATACTGGACTGGTATCATGTCTATAACACTAACCTTTTCATGGAAAGATTTTGACTTCATGGTCACTGTTCTGTTGTGATGCTATTAATATAATTGACTAAAGCATGAGAATACAAGAGCACACTTCACTTACATAGTTGTACCATAAGATTCTAAACCATACATTGTCAAATAGCCTACATTACATAATGATCATATGAGAAATCATGTATTGCTATAGCTATACAGTTGTACAGTTAATCCAGTCTACCACAACTCCCTCTCATAAGTTCAAACAATCAGGGGCCTTTCTAAGTAACGTCAAGTTCACTTGCTTGAAAATTAAGATGGATATCTTTATTTATTAACTCTTTCTGCTCTATTCCCAACGCATGTATCCCTGGTCCATATTATTATCAATGTCAGCAATAGTATAAAGTAAATGAAGTACCATACGGAGGGAAACTTTGGAGGGGGGAAAATTTGGCGAATCAAGCAAAAATATCACTGTTGGCGAAATAAAATTTGGCGAATTGTTAGCAAAGCGCACGCCGTATTGAATTAATTAGATCACTAATAATCGCAGCGAGAACTAGAGTGCCACGCCTCTCAGCGATTCGCCGCCTGGAGTCAGCTACCAACTAAAAGGTAATACTATATAGACAGTAGATCTACACCATCTGGAATAGTGAATATCGTACTTAACATGGTAGGACTCGCTATACTTGTCATTCCCGTTTCGAGGTGAAGTTTGAGGATACCACGTGTACAGTAACTAGCTACCTAGTGAGGTAGTCGAGGCAGGCTTGGCTCTAGCGTAATGCCTGGCCCAATATCCCTTGGTTGAGTAGAAAATTGATTAGTTCGAGGCTTGGTTTGCTATTTTCTTCGCCACCAAAATATTCGGATGGGGAAAATTTGGCGAATTCATGATCAATCGCCAAATTTTAATGACGCCAAAGTTTCCCTCCATACGGTATAGTGCTGCCAACACTACTTACTTAATTAAATTACTTTAATTGAATGCAGTTCTATTAATTATAAGTTGCATCAATCAGTTACCATCCTTCTTAACCCCAATTTTGTACTTACATATGCCCCTGGTACATATTAAAATCAAATTTCAACAATGGTGAATTTAAAATGCTGAGCATACTCTATCTAGGTGGTCTTGTGGCATACCCCCACAGGAAAAATTGTCTTCTGAAGTTGAATTTAGTAGCAAATTCAACTGACTTTGAAAATACTCCTAAATTTTAATTTGAGTACATGACTACTCTATTAGAGTAGCTGACTATTCTATTAATACTGTAACAGAGTCTTGGTCTTAAAAAGTGGAGAGGCTAAGCCACCTCAAATGACAGTGGCGGATCTAGATGGTTTCTGGGGTTTCGACAGAAACCTCCTTTTAAATTTAGCTCAGTGGAAGTCTAAATACATAAACATTGTTGTACTGATAATTTGTCATAGCAAACAACTATATACCACTGTGTTTTAGTAGCACGTATGCAGCTGCACTTAACTGACACCATTTACAGCTATTAAATATTAAATCCTCAGCAACACTTCACTTTTCATCCACCACTGCATTACAAATGATCGAGATACTCTAATAGAGCAGTCAAGTAACTATTCTAATAGATCTAGAGCAATCAAAGCTGCAGCTTATAGTCACCATCTTTGCCCTATAGTTAGCTATAGTATTTACAGTTTAAAGCATTGGATTTATTGTAATTGCCAACTAAAAGTAGCCTAGAATCCGATCTCAGAGTTCTATAATCTCAAGTTTCTGGAGGAATGTCATCAGATACCTTATTCAGCTATACCAACTTTCAGAAACCCCCTTTTAAAAATCCTAGATCCGCCACTGAAATGCTAATGTGGATGGGCCCTAGCCCCTGTTTCTACACCTGCTGTATGATGTTAGTCTCGCGTGGCCAGACCGCTTTTTCTCCTTTTTTGAGTGATGGTCGGCGGAAAAAAAGGGTCTGGCGAAACTCCAATAGCTGTTTGGTTCTGACTACTCCACAGTTTTTGGGGATGTTGATTGGTGAAGATGACAAAGAAAGGCATACTAACGAGGTGCAAATGACGCATTGCAGATCCTGGCACATAGTGTCGTCATCTTCGTGCACATGCTTGTCAGACTAGTCAGTAAAGACTGATAGCGCCACGAAGACGTTCAAAGTGATACGAAGATGAGCCTTCAGGAGATGATAGAAGATGCGTCGCGTCAGATTAACCTGTGTTTAAAAGAGAAGCAAGTAGAAGCAATCCAGAGCTTTTTATCGGGACATGACGTCTTTGTATCTCTCCCAACTGGATATGGGAAATCGGTAATATATGCCATCCTGATTTTTAAATTCTCTCCTGATAATCAAGCTCAGTGATTTGATAATTTTGGCAGAATGTAGCTTTACGACTGTATTACTGAAGGAAACATAATTTCGTCTTGCAATCCTTTTCACTGGTGACAGTCGAGTTGGTGTCATATCATACCGCTTGTCTCCAATCAGCACCTATTGTGTATAACAATTCAAAGCAATGCTTAAGCCAATACATCAGCTACATGAACACAATAAGAAATAAGAAATGATAGTTCACTTCCTTGTGGCCATTTAAATACAAACAGACAATAAAAGTTTGCAGTATACAGTACACTACAAATGTAATATTTCTGTAATTAATTGATATGAGGTAATATTATTAAGGCTTCGACATACTGAAACTTTTGATGGATCTGTGATTCATTTAGGTCGACTGCTTAATCTTTTCGGTCTAGGAGTCTGTGAGTCTGGTGGCACAGTACGTTTACGGGAGCTTCCAACATTGCTCACAAATCTCTGGAGCGAAACTGACAATTGCTGCTTCAATTCTGTTGTTTCCTTCTCATTTTTCACCAGTTTCTTCAAAACTTGTAAGCATCCACAGCAGACGACAGAATCATCCCTAAATTCATTACAATCATCAATATTCACGTTGCAAATCTACAGAAAACATTCTTGAAGTTTAGAGAATTCTTCATTACACGATGTAAGCTTTCTCCTATAGTTTTGCCCTTTGCTTTTGCTGAGATCACAAGCACAAATACAGCAGCATTTCAAAAACGAAGCCTGGGCCTTTCAAACAAACAAACTTCAATAATCATACAAACGACAACGTAAATCAAAATTATTACCTCCTGAAGGCTCATCTTCGTATCACTGTGAACGTCCTCGTGGCGCTATCGGTCTTTACTGACTAGTCTGACAAGCATGTGCGCGAAGATGACGACACTATGTGCCAGGATCTGCAATGCGTCATTCGCACCTCGTTAGTACGCCTTTCTTCGTCATCTTCACCAATCAACATCCCCAGAAACTGGGGAGTAGTCAGAACCAAACGGCTATTGGAGTTTCACCAGACCCTTTTTTTCCGCCGACCATCACTCAAAAAAGGAAAAAAAGCGGTCTGGCCACGCGAGACTAGTATGATGTGGACATCATGTATGGACCCTCTGGAGACTGATCATCTACCATCTGATGTAGATGATACTTCTCAGGTTTTTAAAAAAGTATACAAGGTTTACTAAAATGCTTGATCCACTGCACAAAACTCACACACGCTAATAAATACCAGAGCTCACTGCATTGGCTCCATCTTAACAAGAGCTGCTATCAGATACGGAGACATAATACATAAATTACTTATCTGGCTAACTGATATGATGTTCAATATTAGTATTAGTATTATTATCAATTTTGTCAAATGACAGCGTCGTACAGAAGGACAAGCCTGCAAACATACTCCCCACACATACAGTAACATTAAATGCACACGAATACAATAACTAAGATAGCTAATAAATAACAGAGCAATACACAACAGGACAAAAAAGAGAAAGTTATTTGAATAGAAATCGGCGGAGGGCAGCACGGAACAGAGTCTTTTTGACTACTTCTTCCGAGGTGATGTCTGATAGTGATGTAATGTTACACATTAGAAGTAATGAAGTTAGTCAATATTTTATTATTTATGCGAACCTCTCAATGTGATTAGAATTGTAATATGTATATTTTTCATCCCACTACTATATGTATTCCTAGTGACACCGTAGTGGTAGAATTCGCCATGTAACTACCACTAAAGGGTATGTATTATAACGAAGATCAATGGCGTAGGGATGCAATCGCCATTCCATGTAGTGGGAAGTAGCTGGGCTCGAAATACCCGTTTATGAAATTGCAGTAATAGCGATTTTTCATCGCTGTATAGCAAAGGGGACATGCTAGAAACTTCTATTTATAAACTCCTTGGTGCCAGTTTGATGGCAATTAATGTGCAGCAAATCTGGGGTCAATTAGTGCTACTGTTCGGGAGTTAGCTGGACCACAGACAGACAGACAGACAGCATTTCAGCTTTATATAGTAGATACTTCCCTTTAGATTGGGTATAAGCTCTGCAGCATTTGTTAATAAAAATGTTATGCAAGTTCAGACAACCAACACTCTCTCACAAATGCACAACAACAGGTGCATATTAGAATAATTGAAACTGGAAAATTTTGAATTTGAATGATACGAGATTGAATCTGAGAACATTTTCAGTGGCATGTGTATACTTGAATTCAGTATATTGCCACAAGTATAGTTACAATGTATTAATGAAAGCCTTTTAGATAAGACCAACGCACTTCATTGTATGTATAGACACATCTTCAGGTGCAGACAGATATTGATAAATCCCATAGCAGAGCCAACTATTATGTATCTGCCGAATGTTCTATTAGAGTAGTTAGGTGACTGCTCTATTAGAGTATCTTGATCTTGTACACCCCCAACACTGATCCCAGTGATCTGGGCCCTTGTTGTACAACCTTTAGCACAAATCCAGTGATAATTTATTGAATAGTTATAAGGTGGATTTATTGAGTATTTGTACTATTAGTGATCATTATAACTATGCTAAGACAAAATTTCTTTGTAGTCTTCTGCATATTAATCAAGTAAAGTCTAAAAAGTGAAGAGGAGCTTTGGTCCCCATGTTTGTACTGTACATTTTGCATGTATAGTCACATGTGTCTGAGGAGTTTGTAATTGTGTGCATTGCAGGGGCGGATTTAGGATTTACAAAGGAGGGGGGGGGGCTAGATACTAATCTCTTGTGTGAAGGTTTGCAAAGCGTGCTGGAACTGGGGGGCCTGGGGGGCATGTCCCCCCAGGAAATTTTTGAGCAATATCTAGATGCTAAAATAGAGATATTTCCACATACAAATGTTATAATTTGCCAACATAAATATTTTATAGATCTGCCCAAACATAGTGATGGTTTTACTCTCTCACAAATAAATCATATGAAAACATTTTTACACGAAAATTTTTATCAAGAAAATTTTTGCACATAAATAAAGTAAATTACGGTACTGATAACATAGTCCTTTATTTTCCTTAGGAATTGCTATCACTCCCTACTGAGACTAATAAAATCCATTCATTCTTTGGCAAGCATCACATCATTTCACCTGTGAATTTGCATACTGTATGTTTATGTTGCACACCACACAACTGCATGTACTCATTAGCTACTAATATATGTGATGGGTGGCCATGTGAAGCAGGAGCAGGCCAAATAGAGGGAGGACAACTTTGCCAATGAAATTTACACAGCAGAGGCTAAAGCATACAACAGATATGAATGGTATTCAGGGAGGTCTGGAGGCTTGCTCCAGGGAAAATTTTCACATTATAGACCCTTTGCAGGGGAACTGCTGCCATAGCATCATCCACCATCTTGGAGTACAACCCGTTTTGCAACCCTGATAACATAGGAGAGAGCATAGGTTTAACCTGGTCAACCTTTGTCGTAGAATGCAGAAGATGCAGCTCTACTTCCTGGGTACTGTTTTATTCTTATAGAAACTAACACCATCAGGGATGCAAAACGTGTTGTACTCCAAAATGGCAGGTAATTCTATGGCAGCAGCTCACCTGCAAAGGGTCTATAGAAAGCATTTAGACAACTTCAATCATTATGTTGTTGCAAATAACCACATACAAA
This sequence comes from Dysidea avara, assembly GCF_963678975.1. Classification (NCBI taxonomy): domain Eukaryota; kingdom Metazoa; phylum Porifera; class Demospongiae; order Dictyoceratida; family Dysideidae; genus Dysidea; species Dysidea avara. Next base: position 26,028,414 of record NC_089279.1, on the reverse strand, counting down.
AAGAAATATAAAAGAGACTATTCTATTAGAGTGACTGATTGTTCTATCATTAGAGTATCTCGATTTTCACTTGCAAGCATTGTCCAGGAAAAGTAAAGGGACCGTTTCCACTGCCTATTATGTGAGGTGATGTAAGCAGTGATCTTCATATAATCATTTCTCACTGACTATATACTTAAATTGGCTAATGAGGCATAGTTGCAGCACATAGACTAGAATCCTAGTACATGTACCATAATGATAGCATTATTTCTAATGCTATATTCCACTTCGAGCATAATTGTGACAACTCAGAAAGTTGTTTATCTGCTTTAATAAATCTCTTTAGTGTCCATTATATATGTCTTATACAACTGTTAATATACTGTACAATAAGACAATATAGTTATTGTATAGTCTCATGTGCCTAATACATTGTACAATAATGAACTATGCTGTTAGTCACATGTGCTACAAGTAGCTCATCCTTTAAATGGACAGTTGTACTCAAAGCAGCGGAAATTGTCAGGATCTTGATCCTGTACAAACAACACTTGGCTAGTGTAATGTGGTATATTTGTAATGACTTACTTTACTGGTCTTACTGTAACGTCTGACACAACGTGACCATATCCTCAGACATTCTAGACTAGGAGGGAAGGGGCACAGCTTGCTACATTGTGAGGGGGTGGAGAGAGCAGTGTCAGAGTAGTAGCAGGCATTACACACAGTGGTGAGACAGGAGTCAGGACAAGGTGGTACAGTGAATGGTGGTGGTCTATAATGAACAAGTCACTATCAGTTACTTCATTAGTGTATGTCATAATACTCACCGACTACATGGTTTGTACTTATTCATAGGATCATTACACAACTCAGGGGTGCAGGCAGGGGCACACTCTAATGGTTTTGATGATTCAGTACATCAGCTACTATGATGTTTAATACTCACTGCATTTGACAACAGGTGGACATGGAGCTCTAACACACACAACCTCTTCAAGTGAGCAGGTCTGACCCGCCGGACATCCTCCATTGTCAAGATCACAGGATGAATTACAGAATGTTTCACCAGTTGGTTCATACACTTCACATTGTGATCCTGTAGGACATTTCACTGCTGCACAAGGATCTGTAGTTGCTTCTGTAGAGTTGTAACAAGTAGAGCTTAATGTGGTCATATACTGATACAGCTAGCTGATTCATGAGTTGAACCATTTGTGAATATATTACATACAGGCACACAGCACACTACTATTCAATCACCTCCTTGAGTGGCCTAAATATAAATCAAGTAACTCTTTGTGTTTTGTATTCTTCCAATTGCATATTAGTTTTACTTTTGTTTATTAAGATACTGGCAAGAATCCCACAAAGTTTATAACAAGCACACGACTGGTTACACGGTACAACTAACCACACTGGTCTGGCTTGTCACATTTATTGTTCTTCTCATCAAGTACAGTACCAGAGGGACTCTAACAACCAACCACACACTGTAGAGTACATATCACTGGTCCTGGTTCACTACATGTTGGGGGACATGCTGTACCACATGTTGTAAACACCTGACCCTCAATAGGACACACAGCAAAAATAGTGTTCCAATACTACCTATTCTAACCCCGTCTTTGTTCAATATTGGAACAACTATTTTAAAAAACTCCCTATAACGAGACAAAACGAACCTCAAATCTATAAATGACTCTAATGTTATTCACTATTGGGGGCTGTGGTCAGTTTTTGTTTGAGCCAAGGTAGAATTTTTGGACTATTAGTTCCAACACTTAAACTGTTAAACATAGACGGAATAAATACAGTCACTTTTGTGTATGAATTATGCTGTGACATTTATTTATTATTTATTAATGCTTTACAGCACAAGTGCTGAAGGTCTGTAGGACACCTGGTCCTACAGCCTGCTCAAAGACTTTAGCTACTTAAGGTGTGTTTGAAAAGTTTGAGAAAGGATAAAAAATCCATGACTGGACCTACATTCTACAAGATGGGGTAATGGTGACACACTAAGAGCAGTGACATACCTGGTGTACAAGCTATCTTAGTACAAGCCACTAAACCAGTTTCAGTACATGTGCTATAGTTAGGGTGTATACACATGAGGACACATTAGAGATAAATGCAGTTGTCATTACCAATTGTTGCAATCCTGTGGAAACGTTTCTTCTGGGAACAGTATCCTGTCACCAATTTTACACACTACAATGGACCAGTATACCTATACAGTGACCGTCACCAGCATAATACTACTCACCACACACAGGACAACATTGTCCAGGAGGTACAGCAGTACCAACTCCAGGGGCACAGTCTGGTAGGGCACACAACACCAACTGCCAAAAAAGTATAATAGCTACTATAGTCATTACAGATTAATATATGAATTCTCCTATTGATATGTTAACTATTGTTGGATTGTCTCAGAGAGCAGATAAGGTTGCTAACCATTTTGTGACATTGTAACTTCTCTTGTTATCAATTTGTTGATGGTCACAACTGATACATTACAAGTGATTTAATTAGAGCCCAAGATGGATAGAAGAACTTCAAATGGTTTACAACTTACTGAACAATCAATAGTAAGTGGACACTGCATGGGCTCCACACATCTGTTACTAGTAGTATCAATAAGTTGGCCAGGGGGACAACTACATCCTTGTTCACATTGTAGAGTACACACCAGACCAGGATTAGTACAGGTGGCAGGACAGGTCTTACACTCCTGGAACACTTGACCTTCTATTGTGCATAAACCTGATATCAGAGGAAGACACATTATTAATCATAATAACTTCTACCCAATGTACATTCACTCATGCTATGATAGTTACTCACTTGTGTCACCTAAACTGCTTGAAACAAGCACAACAACCAACAATACTACACTGTTCATCTTCGTCTGACAGTAAATAGAGTATGTGTGGTTGTAGCAGTCTTTATATAGTAATGGTGTCATATGGCTACTGTTGATGGCACAAGGTTCAATGAGATCATTTGAGGTGTAATAATCACTGCATGTGCAAGGTTTAGGTGTTCCTATTAAATTGTTGGTGGCCTTTTGTAAGGAGAAAGTTCCTCACACTTGTTTAGTTTTTTTTCTTTTTATTCATCAGTAGTTTACATATGCACTGCAAAAATGAAAGAGTGGCACCAAACGTATTACATGTTAGCTAATGTCTGTTCTATTACAAGTTACATAGCACCAGGCATGTAGCTATCTACAGTGTACTGTATTGTAGTAGTATGCATATTCAGCCCCAGTGTGAGTACTTATGTAGGTAAGTAAATGTAGCAAACAGTTACTAACATTACAATGGAGAATTCTAGATGTTTATAATTATAGTTAATATTTTGCTTGTCACTGTTGGAGGTTGCAAAGATTGTTGTTCTTGTCTTTACAGTACCAACAAAGTAACCATGCATGCTTGTGTGTAATGAGAAGACTACTGTGATTTGTTGTTCTAACATACAGGTAAGGATTACACAACATCGCAATAAATGTGTGGCCTGGCTTTGGCCTAACCATCAGGTACAGTATATTGGTACTGGTATATTGAAAAGTCTGAGAGGACAAGAGTCAATAACTACAAGTTATTCTACTGATGCTGAGATAGAGCATGTCTTCTGAGGTTTCAAACTGACATAATGGTGTACAGTAAGTGGTTTCTCTTATACATGTAATTGAGCTCAAATCAACACTTTGCTGGACTGTATGGTAAACACAAATTTTACATTGTAAAATTAAAGAAGAAACACGCACGAAATAGTTACATAGCCTTTGAAGGCATGGCTATGTATCTTGGAAATTCCTGGACCAATTTTCAGTACTCAAAATTTGACATTTATAATGTGTTCCACCTTCCACTACAAAACAGTTCACTTATGACTGACATGACATACATAATGAAATTCCAGAATAGATGGTGATAGTTGATGGCTGCATGATAAATTCTGCTAGACCAATTTCCACTGTGTAACATAACATAACTGATTTACTTGTAGTACCTTGCAATTGACTTATTTTAAGTTTTAGCTTTTTGAGACCAATTCTGAGGGTAATATTAACTGAATGTTCCCTTATTTTCTTACAAACTAAGATCACAATATCAATAGGGGGTTTGTTCTCCTGTGCAATTCAGTGAAACCACTATAGACTTCTTGAGATGATCTTTACCATGCACAAACTACATGAAAGAAGTGAACAAGAATATTTTTAACACAAACAAAAAGAAAGAAAAAAAACAAAAAAAAACAGAAGTTCCTTGAGCCAGATGACCTATCATACACTACAGTCCTCCACTCTACTAACTGAGATATCAAGGGATCTGACAAGTACCCATGCACTGTAGTTGTGACTTTTTTAATTAAGGGTGCTCTGTACAGTTCGTACAAAGCTTCCCAAGACATAGTCTGTTTTGCACTAAAAGAAATATTATGGTCACTTAATTAGTCTGTGACATGTTGACACATTTTAGTACCCATAAATTAGGTATCCCATAGCAACAAGTGCACGCATCTTGCTATTCTACACCCTCTCACTTAAATTAGAACTACTCCATCATTTTTAATCCAATGGACATGAAATTTTCACACAAGCTACTTTAGCAATTTTGCCAAAGAAGAGCGTTTGCCATTTTTAAATAGCAAGTTCAGATGATGAATAACATGGAAGTAAAGAAAAGGATTTCTGGGAGTGTCAACCCAAAAGATAAATATGTGATGAATGAGAAGCTAAAAGACAAAAATAAAAATGCACAATGGTTTGTGCTGTTTAGCATAGTGTATCATAAAAGTATCAAGGCTCTAGTGTGTAAACTGTAGGACTAGTTCTAGTATAAAGGGAAAAACTGTAACTCATGTTCTAAAGCAAATTTAGCAGTTGGGTTTGGACTAAACTGTGTACTAGTGTTAGCATATATCCAGTAAAAAAGTACAAAACATTTGCTAAAAACATTTGTAAGTTATAGAACAAATTAAATTTCATGGGAAGCCATATAAGCGGACTGTACAGAGCACCCTTAGTTATGTCAGAATCCCTCTTACTTATGAACGCTATATCAGTATGATTCACTTTAAATATCACAACAGAACACTAGAATTATTGATGGATTGCTGTGTTATAACAGAACAGGTATAACTAAGTGGCTACTTTCACTTTGAGAGTACTGTCTACTCATCAATTTGTCACACCTGATCACTCACTTTACAGTACTATAAAACTGATAATGAAAAGTTAGTTTATGTATTAGACAGTAAATTAGCAATATCTTGGAATGCTTCAATGTATCATCACAATATTTTAACACAAGGTAGATAACCACTCAGTGCTTCAAATCATTGTAGCTACATATAAAAAAGAAATTTGACCGATGTACCAAAAATGTATGGTTTCCAAAATATGGTCACATCTACAATTCCAATAAATGAATAAAATTTTCAAAAAAATGTTTTACAGAAGCATGCTTTCTTTCCTTTACAGAAGTATGCTTTCTTTCCTACACACTGTTGCATTTTAATACATAAGTAATACTATCTGTTGGGTGGGACTGAATGGCACACAATACACTATTGATCAAAGAACAATACTATCAGATGTAAGTGGCCATAAAAAATTGTTTCCCATACAAACAAGAAAGTTTGGGTGTAGAAACTATAATTACAAACTGTAAATATGATCACTGGGAAGTGTACATCATCATCTCTCAGTGTGGAGCTTTGGCACTTGGACAAGAATGGCAGGAAATGATGGACAAACAGAAAATGCAAAATTCTGTTCTTACATCTTGCTGTACATAAGTGAAATCCAACAACAAATATTTATCAAGTTGGAAAATAAAAAGGAGTAGGATTTGTTTTAATACACTTTTACAAAAAAAATATAAACTTCATGAAATTTTAAATACCCTAATAGAACAATCAGTTTGGTAAACTGAAAATTGTATAACGGAGGTATTTACTTTTGCAGTATGACTTGATTTGGTTTATAAGCATTTGGCATCATCAGCAAATTCCACTATAGTATGGCAAGCTGTTTGTTTTAAAACTACGTCTCTACGACCCAACCTTAATATAATTATATTGCCATTGTTCTATAAATATCGACCTTACATTGGCTTGTTGAACCTTACGCAGTGCTTGTTGAACCTTACATTGTGAGAAATGAACCTGATGTTAATGCAACCTTACCTAACTTATACTTTTATTTAGCCTAACATTCACTAACTGAAACTTGGGTCGACCTGTAACAGCTATAGTGACTTTTTAATATACAAAATTGACTTCTAATGTATCAAATAGAGATACAGCATAATACATTAATCTTCATGCAAGTCCTCCGTATTGCTGTCACTAGTTCTATCCACAGTCCGTCTTCTTGCTTGACTTTCCGATGTACTGGCAGGTATTGTTTCTGTTGATGGTTTATCAGTTTCTTGTCTCTGCCGCTGTCGCTGGTTACGTAATGGACGATGTCTCTTAATTGGATCTCTTTTCTTAGGACCACAGAAGAACAAGTATATTCCAACCAGTGGCATTATCACTGCCATTATTGACAATATGGGTCTGTGTGTATACATTGCCTAAAAGAATCACTGGTTCAACTAGGCAGTCACATTCTAATCGATGCTCACCCAACACATCCCATATGCTAGTGATATATACTACAGTAGAAATGATATACTATAAACACAGAAAAAACATCTATAATATTAACATACATCTTCTAACGATCGCACTTGATTAGCGGCTGCAGGTTGAGGCTGTGTTAATAAAAAACATCACTGATGTTTAACTATTAAGTTGTTTAGCTCACTTTGATGTTTTGTTTGGATACGTCTAACAGAAATGCAGTAACTGCTTTAGCAGTGAATTCACCATCACCCTTTGAAGATTACATGATCAATTATACAATGTTATAATCACACATTGTAGCAAGTTTTACTTGTAATTCTGTGAATATAGAGTTGCACGATATGCAATTTTTAACATTTTCCAATACTGATTATTTGCCTTTTCCTGTAACCAATATTCCAATATTCTTCAGAACAGGCAAAAGATCACTTAAAATTTATGTGTATGTGTGTAAACTGCATTTGTAATGATAATGTAATCAACGTAATCAATTGCGTGAGCAGATGATGCTTGCTACAGTTTTGCCACTAACCCCTTTCATGTAAAAGGAAACCAAGTAGTTATAGCCAGCTTATAAACAGTGTTTTTAGTGGGATTCTGTACCCTTTGTGAAGAGTAATTGCATGGAAGGATGACAAATATATATGGCCTGCTACAGCCAGGGCCACCCACGGGAGGGGCAACTGGGGCATTTTGCCCTGGGCCCCAGCCTGAAAGGAGCCCCATCAAGGGCCTATTGAATACCTGCTTAAAAGATCAATATATTCTAATAGAGCAGTCAGATCTTGATACTCTAATAGAGCAGTCACAGTATTCTTAAGAGAAGCGGTGAAACAAGCTTATTAATAAGGAGATATAGTTGGTGAGGGGCAGCTATTGTCAATGTCAGCATATAATGACCTTTTTTCTTGGTATTCAACATACAACTAGGCTGAAGTTGTGATTCAGAGTAGAACCCTCCTTGCCCCCTGGGGCCCCACTTTAACTCTTTGCCCTGGGTCCCTTAATTTCTCTGGGCAGTCCTGCTTGCAGTCATACTTTTGCAAACAAGCCCGAACAGTTATAAAACAGTTATAGCAAATAAATGTTGTACCACTTACTACTACATTCACCGCTCCCTTCGGTTCATTGCCACCATTAATGATTGATTGTGGGTTTCAGTTAATCGGCAAATCATTTCTACTTTGTAACCGATACTAATACTTGTAAAATTAGCTAATATCGGCTGTTACTAGTAATTCAACTGATTAATGGAGCAACACTACCTGAATGCATGTATACAGTAGAGGTTGGTTCGCAAAAAAAAATATCTGCTATAACATTGAGACCCTTAGAAACACTTTTGAGTGATGTTTTGTTACTTTTTTCTGGACTGTTTGTTATATTGTCATTGTAAAGTCACTCATGTACCAATTGCAAGTTTTGCAGTTGCACAGATTTCTGTTGAAGAATGCTTCAAATACTAGACCTCACACCTACTATACAGTACACAATCATCAGAAAGAAAGACTAAATGGTAGTGATTTAATATCTTTACAAACATTGTACAAATTCTTAGCCATTGAGACATGAGGTATCTGCTTAAATCAAAGTCAGAATTTACTGTAGTTGAGTGTTCAATTAGAGTAGTTGGATGAGAATAGAAATGACTCAGGAGCACATAAGCACTGTAAAGGCTTATGATCTTGTTCCATAGTGTTCAGAGTTGTGTACTTTTTCAGTTATCTCTACACTTGGTGGTTCCCCTGGGGACTGACAAAAGCTTGATAACCACACAGAGGGCTTCAAATAGATCAGGAAAGGGATGACAATTAAAGGTATATGCCATCAGCAGTTTATCGAGGCCGGACTCATTAAGCTCCTGATGTCATAATATCATACTATTGTGGTCAGACAGTACAATATAATATCTATTAGCTAATAAGTGACTTACCTTAAAATGATAAAATTCTCTCTTCTCGGTGTCCCATACAAGTAGCAGTGGCTTTGAAGATGGAGGGCTGGTAACAAGGATTTAAATACAACTTAACAAGAATAAAACTCATCATCAAACATACCTTCCAGTGATGGCTGTAATCAAGCTGTCATCTTCAGTCCATGCAAACTGATAACCACTGAACAAGTGACTGACTTAATACTGCGAAACACATTGTGCACTTATGTACCTGTGAAACCTTCTGCCTTCTGCAAGCCTCTTGATGATGTCAAATGATCTGCAAACGAATGTACTGTAACAAGTTTATCAAGTAAAATGTACATATTAACACACACATATATAAAAGTAAAGCCTTGAGGTGCCATATATACACTACTCAGTTGAATGGGCCACCTACATTACTACTTAGGTACTGCACCAGTCCTATTGATGGCGAATCCTCCTGTGCTCCAGCAAGAGGCTAGTGTTCTAGCAAGAGCCTATACCATGCCTTATTAAAGGATTAGGTACCCAAAGTCCCACCTGTACCTTACCCATTATACGTATATGTGACCATCTCAGAAAAATCTGACTTGTTCGCACAATTTAAAAATATATATATATATATATTCACTCGGCATTATCTGCAGTGTCCAAGGAATGGATCACCAAAGTTTCAGTCTTCTGTGGTGTGTAGTTTTGGAATTATAGCACTAGACAGTAGGAAGAGTAGGATAATCGATTTATACAGCAACTATACTGAAAATAAACTACAGGCACTTACATTTGCAGCCATAACTTCCGTTTGGATTAGTCTACAAATGTTGCAATTTGGCTTAAAATGTTCACCATGGATCAGCACATCAGCCAAGGTATAGTGTTAGCCCTATAGACACTTGCGCATATGGATATGAAGGTGGTTTGGTAAAAGAGACAATGACGATCTTGTTTACGTTTACCACTTTGTAAACAAACGCACGTGATGTGCATACTGTTGAAGCTACAGAAACGAAACAAAGATTTTCGAACTCCCTATGAGCAGGCAAACACGTAAGTTGGTATATAGTTTTAAATGATTTGAGTCTTCCTTCTTAGAGTACTGGCCCAATAAAAACTTGCATACTTTTCTTTGTAGCATGCATAATTTTATGAATTATTTTTAAATTTTGATTTTCTCAATACGCATGCTTGTGCGAACAAGTCGGTTTTTTACTGAAATGGTCACATACGAGACAGAGACAGAACTTGGCATTTGTTTTTCAAGCAAAACACAAGGTACACATGCTGTACACACTCACACACACACGCGCACACACGTGCGCACACACACACACACACACATACACAAACAAAACAAAGTAAACCCTTTGGCTATTGTATAAAAGGTCACACCTACCCAGTTGACTGGGAAACTTGTACACTACTCAGGTATTTAAGAGTCAGCATTCACAAATCCTCCTCAGGTGGGACTAGTAGTAACCAACAAGTGGCTATACCATGTCCCACAGGTGAAGGTGTAGGCACCCAAAGCCCCACCTAAGCCTTCACCTGTTATGTGAAGCACAGACGTTATTTGTTTCCCTGGCTAACAGCAGGTATACAATGATGATGGGCTGCTTCCCCAGTTGACACCGGGTCCCCATTTGACAGCTGGGTAGTATGGGGCAATGTCAATGAAGCTTCTTGCTCAACGAGAAAAAACAAAACAAAAAAAAAACCCAGCAACAATTGGTACAACCGAGAATCAAACCTGGAAGACTACCAGGCTGGTGCTCTATCACTTAGCTGTGATGTGTCCCATGACACACCACCCACACACATGCATGTATGTGCACACACACACATGCACACACACGCACCTACACATACACACTACACCACACACATACAAAAGTTTTACTTTTTATGATATGACTGCTTTAGTAGTGCCAACACCATCTTCTTCCCTGTGACATAGTAGTGGTAAAGATGCTAGTCAACAACACCAGTAAACTAACCTGCTGGTAGTTTGGTATACTTTATAGCAGTAGAAATATTCATTTCTAATAAAGATGGCAATCTGTAGTAAAGCAGAATACATTACACAAGGACCTCTCAATCACATTATATGCTGTATTGCCTTGATATATGGCCTGAAAGTTTATTTCCCCCCAAGCCAACTTGACTACTAAAATAAGACCAATGACTATAGAAGACTAGCATATGTACAAGACTAACATTCACTTAAAATCTCCTTCTTGCCTTCATGTACGTAGCTCCCTCCTTGGTGTCTTTTTTTTTGTTGTTGTTTTTTTAATAAAAATATAAAAATAGCTCCATCATTTTTGGCATTAAATAGAACTGCTAGAAACTACATACAGTATGTACCTATACATAAGGCATTTATTTGATACTGTATAGAGGGAAAATTTGGTGAGGGAAACTTTGCGATTTGCTACAAATTCACCAAAGGCAATTACTCGTAGCAACTGAAATTAGCATCTTTGTAGCTAAAGATTAAGCTTGAACTTGCCAAAGCTTATTTCGCCAAATGCCAAAGCTGGCTATTCGCCAAAGTTTACTCCGCCAAAGCTTCCCTATGTACGGTACCCAGAGTTAACAGGCAGTTAATAGTGCGTGACATAAAACAAACACAGTGACATAATTTGGATTGTCATGGAACTCAGTTTCGTGCTTCTTTGCTGCCTTTGGTGGCTCATAAGCTCCTGTCAGCAACTACACAGGACCCACCCTTTACATAGCAATAGACTTGATTCAAGACAATATGGTATTTTAATTTAAACAAATGAAGTGGAAATCCATTATAATTAAATGTTACACAGCAGTTTAGCCAGTTCTCTAGAGTGGGGAGTTGATTATCCGAATGTTTGATTATCAGAATGCTAAAGTGACTGCTCATGATCAATAATATTAGAGTATTGCTCACCATCATAGAAATATCAAATGCAATGAAAATCACTTTATGGAATTTGTGCAAATCCAGGAAAACACTTACAGAAGGTGTTTAAAAAAAAAACTGTCAAAACCTGTTTTTCGATCTGCCTGCCTGTCAGCCTGACCACAGTCACTAGGCTAGAAACAGCACACAGTTACCAATGCATGCCACATTAACAAAGTCACACGTAGCATGTGCAATTCTCCTACTACGAGTGTTCGCCTTCTGCATTTTCCTTTGCTTTACTTTCAAGTACGTGGTCATCTTCTTCATTCTTCATGCAAGGAAACAATACTGAAGCATTAATTCTCCGTATTGACACTAAGTGCTCGCATGTTTTGGTAGGGTTCATGAAGCTACACATATAAGTACCTCAACGAGATGAATTAGTGGTCATTTGATGAAGGCTTGTTTGTCTGTTGCTAGGTTACCCAAGACACATAAATGACTCAAAAGCTTATGATTTACAGTCTGGTAAATACTGCACAACAGGGTGACAATTAGGTTGCATAATGTTCATAAAGCCTGTGACCAGCTCATGAAGCCTTGAAAGTATGTGTGAACCAACACAACTACTTCGTTATATTTTTGTGCAGTGTACCATGTTGTAACCCTAAAATTAAGCGCACCGAGTACAAATAAACAGATGTTTGAGTTTATTCACTTTTCAACTACACAAACATCCTCCCCCACTTTATTATAATTGACTCTCCACTGTATATTTAAAACTCTAATGCAACACACGGCAGTTTTGTTAACCCTTAAAGTAACACTGGTCGACATATAAACTGCTATGCATGGCCACTAACTAATTTGAAACAATGTGCATTAGTCATGATGCAAAATAGACCTTTTTCACAAACCTTTCACTATCAATCCATATACTCATAGCATGATAAGTGACAGGCTCTACATAATGAGATACATGTGATTATCACATGTTAAGTATGTACAAGTTGAGCTGAACCCTGAGAAAACAGCTATACAAGAAAAGTGGATGTTTTCTAATATTTCAACCAACCATATGATTAATCGTAACAGTAAAAATATCAAGAGCATACACGTGCAGTTTGGCTTTGAGAAACGGATGCAACATATGAAGCTTATATGGCTTCCCCGTAGAAATCTATAGTGAAAATTTTGATTGGTATTGTGTCAGACATTCGAATGAAAATGGTTTTGACATAATTTTAGCAGGTCAAGCAGTAGTAGTAAAATGAGCCAAATTTCAAGAACTTGTGTAATTCCATCTTTTGAATTATTAAAGGTTTTGAGGGTTCAGCTCAACACATATATACTATATGTATGTAATAAACTAACCATCATAAACATGTGCTTGTCCATTCTTAATCACCAACAAAGATGGAAACTGTTCCACATTAAACCACTCCTGAAAAGTATGAGAAGTAATACAATTACAACTACAAATATCTCAGTGACTACCACATCACTTCAATGCTACAAGATAATGTAACATGTGACCAAGGTGATACAAACAAGTGTGCATTATATAGGATTGGAAAATACAGCTTTAATGTCACTTGTTCATATACAGACATAACCAATCATTTTTGCAGTATTTCTCAGGGAAGGGCACCAAATTTGAGCTACAGCCATCTCCAACAAACCTACACATCCAAATTTAGCTGGCATGTTCAATTTAATACACATTGGACAAAACAACTGATAAGTCACACACATATGATGTATTTAAGAAATGATAGGTGTAAGAATTTGATGCCACACAAGCCTACCAGACAAACCTGTTAAGTTACAAACCATCCTTAACAAAATGGACTCTGATTATAAAGGAATGACAATGTGAGAATCAAACATGCATAACAAGTGCAGGATCCGATGGAGATACAAACAGTTAAACTGTGAACAGTGTGACTTTTAAAACAAAGGCCAGTGTCAGAGGCAGGTCCAGGAGCTGGAATGGGGAGGGGCACAAACAGGCTTAGTTGTAGGTGGTTGGGGGAGAGCCAGATTCTCTTGTTAGTTGCTGCATTTTTGAAGCAGCAAATGATCACTTCTTAGTAGTGTCTCACTGTTGATTTTTGCCATTTTGGCCTTTGCAGGTGGTTGTGAAGTGTTAAAAGTTGTTTAAAAGGCTCTGAATAGCAACACAATAATTATTTTTAAAGGTGCTTAGTATGCACAAAGGTGCTGGCTCCTACACAAGGTGAGGGGGTGGGGGGCTTTGCCCCAAATGCCCCATTCCGGATCCGCCATTGAGTGTGGGAAGATGTGGTATCAAAGATGGCGGCCAAGAAAAGATTGAAGTGAGATATTATTGCAGGTTATGTACATTGTATTGATATCTTTCTTGGCTGTCCCAGATGTTAGACACTGGCCATTGTTGAAGTCCACACAGTGTATGTAGACATGTGCTATATATATATATAGTACAACAGAAGTAGCTCACCTTAACTATATCGCTATTTGTGGTATAGAGAAACTTGTAGTTGGTTTTCTTTTGTGCTGCCACTGATGTATAGACATCCTGCAAACCAGTAGATGGGTGGGGCTGTAAGACCTTTTAAATACGTGGCTCACTTGCCAATGGCTGACAATCTCTCCATCGTGAGCCAGCAGGAAGAACACTGAGTAGTTACCCATCCAGTAGCTCAGCTCCAATGTGCTGTTAACCTCAAACACTGCTGGCCTTGATATAATAAACACAAAAGTTTGGTCACCACAGGAATACATTTATACAGGTAACATGTAATGAACTAAGAAACACTGTGTCTTCAACTAGACAACAGTAACAGTGTTGTACACACAATCCTCACCCATGTGCAGAAGTAGCAAATCGTAATAGTCCTTCCAAAGTGTGTTCTTGTTCACATACAATGGTTTTCCCTTTTTTAACACTATGTAAACAACAGCAATAAAATCTGCTTTGCTAATAGAAAGATAAACCATACAGTTTTTGCATCCTATCAATGATACTACAAAACACTGCCTGGTGTGTTTATTACTACTATCTATAGTGTTGTATACAACATGGAGGGAAAGTTTAAGTGGGGGAAAGTGCCGTAATTGGATGCTTCTTGTAATTTGAACACATGTTTACTCCAACATTTCATGCTACAGCTAGTCCCAACATCTGATGCTCCCAGGGATCTCACTATGCAAGACCATAGTACTGTGTATGCAGGGTTGGCAATGAAAAAATTGATCCTCTTTAGATTAACTTGTAATTTAGGGGCTGAAGCCTACCAATGGTCTAGTTTTAAACGGTGGGTTCGGTAGTGACCAAATGCCTTCTGTTTGGGATGTAGCCGTGTCGTAAATTTTTATGGATTTTGGCTCATTTTCTTTAAAATGGGCAGGAACATCTACAATGTTGTCCATTGCTTTTTTGGGTTATTGGGTGAGATGCTCTACAAAATACACTTGCTTAAAAGGTGATTTGCTGTACTTTAATTTTTGCTAAAACAGCGTTTGACGGGTCTGCAATGAAAAACCAACCCACCGAAACTCACTTAACCAAGTCCAAGGTTGGTTACTAACTCCCAAGCACCTTTTTGGATCTTATTAAGTGGAGCTTTGCTGTGTTTACGTGCCAACACATGCCGATGCTCTTGCTCATGCTATGATTTAGAAACTCGCAGCATCAGTTTCACCAAGAATATGCATCCGTTTTCGATAGTATAATGACCACCATGTAATGCACCATTCATGAAAACATTGAAGCACTCTAAACAGCATCGCTGATGCTGCTGCCCATTTTTATTTAAAAACCTGAAAAATCGTGAAAAATTAAAATGCACACTACAGAAACAGCAAGGGAAATCACTGTATTATTACCCTACAGTTTTGATGTAGACTTGGGTAGAATTGATCACCCAGAGTAGGAGGAGAAACTATAGAGGTTGATTTTTTCATTACCAACCTTACTGTATGTATACGTTGAGCTGGATCCTCAAAAACATTTAACAACTCATATTACACACAATCTTGAAATTTGGCTCATTTGTAGCACTGCTTGATCCACTAAAAATCTTTTCATTCAAATGCTTGACACAATATTTACAGTCAATCTAGTACTAAATATTCACCATACCTGTACATTTTCTGTGGGGAAGCCATAAAGTGTAGTGTCTATTACAACCCTTTCTTGAACTTTTAATGGAGCCCAACCACACCTGTCTGTTGTTGACACCTTTGCTGTCACCACTAATCATATGGTTGGCTGAAATGTTTATTGTCTTAAGAAAAAAATCCAATTTTCTGTTTTTCAGGATCCAGCTCAACTTGCACATACCACATAGTAAAAACTTTGGCAAAAAAAACTTTGGGGAATGGGGCTTCACCTGAATTTTTTTTAGCTACCACGTACTGTACTGCTCGAATGCAACATCATTAGTTGCGAGTGCAAGTGATTAAACAATCACCAATTAAGGGGCATGGCAGCCATTTCGGATCACGAGTTTTTATCCCTCACATTGAGGGATGACTCAAAATGGAAACAGCTGCCACACCCCTTAATTAGCAAGTCTTTTGTTTGCTTGCACTTGTGCGTAGTGACATTGCATTCAAGTGGTAGCTACTGTACAAGTGTAAACATCATTCGCTGGTTCTTGTAATGTCAAGAGCAATGCTTGGATTTTCATGAACTCTAGTGAGACAATGAACCTCGTGACAATCGAAGGGAAGGGAATGCTCGGAAATACCCACAATACCTGTCACAATACTTCGATACCCATCCTTTCAACATGGCTAATCTGCTCATGTGATTGCTAAAAATAATTGGAGGATAAAACTTTGGCGATTGTAATGCTATTCGCCAAATTCGCTAAAGCTTTTTACCACCAAAGTTTTTTACTACACAGTACTATAGTCTTACTTAGTTGCTGCAAAGTCACATAGCTATCGGGCTAGTGTTGCTCAACTGAGTACAGGAAGGCAAATCTTATTCTCCAAACATTGACTGTGTCAAAGTACAGTACAGGTAAGGAGCTAAATGCTCTAATAAAGCAGTCACTTTGTGTAGGAATTGCATTCACCATATTTGATGCTATAGTTGCCTTCCACATTTGCACAATACAAATCATATAACACAGAACATGATACAAATTTTATTTACCAAAAAACAATGAAAAATAAACACCATTCTAAAGTTATTCACACACATGAAAACACACAAATAAAACATAATACACTGATAGGTACTCACTAGACAATTGTAGGGGTGTGCTTTATCTGGAAAAATCTTGCCAAGTCTTGAATAGTATGGTAAGAGAGAAAACACATAATAACAACTGTCAGGAAATACCAGTACATTATTGTTATCATAGGGATACTAAAAAAAAGTCATGACAGGAAACTAAACATTGACATTACTTCCACACATGCATTAGTCAGGACATATTGCGGCATTTAAAAAGCTTCCACTGCTATAGTATGTTCACGTTGAGCTGAATCCTCAAAAACATTTAATAACTCATGGATGCAATTACACACGATCTTGAAATTTGGCTCATTTGTAGTACTGCTTGACCCGCTAAAAATATTTCAAAATGTTTTGGTTCAAATGTTTGACATAATATTTACGGCTAATCAAAATTTTCACAATACATTTCCTATGGGGAAGCCATATAAGTACAGTGTCCATTACAGCCCTTTCCCGAACTTGTAATGGAGTCAAACTTTATGTGTTTGTTATTGACACCTTTGCTGTTACCAATAATCATCTGGTTGGCTAAAATGTTAACTCTGTTGAGAAAAAAAATCCACTATTAATTTTTAGCTGTTTTTCAGGATTCAGCCCAACGTGAACGTACTATAAAGTATCTAACCTTGTTGAATTTATGATATTTTGCTAAAACTTGCCAAGGACAAGTTCTCCACAGGGTTCCTTCCCACTTTTCAATTTAGTGTTTAAAGCACATTACAAGTCATGGAGAGATCCATACCTTGATATGTAGAGACATCTGTCCGTCCCACCGTCACTTTCCCAACCAGTATCTTAGACAACTCTCCCAGTACCGGGTTTAGTCTCTGACTATGTGTACACCATGGTGTGTAGAACTAGGGAAGATGATAAGTGACTGTGTAATATTTAAGGATATTGATATGTTGGACTATCAAGGGGTACAGTGAATAGCTTATTGGTACAACAAACAGTGTGGGATTACAGAGATATTCGTAATAACAAGATGCGGTCCTGTCAAATTAGAGCTATTACCGTACAAGTTATATACTCTTACAATGGCCAACAGATGATATAAATTGTTGGTGGGAGTGAATTTGGTAGATTGACGCAATTTGCTAACCAATTCATGTCTAATGTGAATGCAGTATAACAAAAGCATTTTCCAAAATATTATCTGCCAAATGCTAAAAGTTATTTTTATAAATTTTCTATAAAAAGTTTGTATCGTATGGGAATTTAGACAGCAGAGAATCCTTGGTGGACCGTATACAGTTAAAACACCATGACAAGTTCAATACAGAAAATACAGCACAACTGTGTAGTTGAGAGACACATATAGCACAAGACGAAATATGCTCAAGACCACTCCCAAGTACTAATTTTCCATAGTGCAGAAGTACATGCAATGCATTTACTGTTTTATTGTATAAATCTGGCAAGAAGAAAGTCAACAAAATTAATACAGTTAATCCCTAACTGGAATGCTACGATGGCAGTCAGAAAACTAGTAGTTACACGTGATTAGCAAGTAGCTAATTTGCAGTGATCAGAGCTAGTTATCACGCAAGTTGAGATTCAGAATTTCATGTTGGGACAGAACGATGAGAACAACTGAGGAATGCTAGCTATTTGAGTAATGGACAGTTTGCATAACTATCTAACCATTGCTTGTGACTGTGGCCTGAGGTGGACACAGCAAGGTGTCAATATTGAGTGGCTACTGAATTGTATGATTTTTCTCTTCAAACCTTTGTGTGCTGTAGCCATTAATTTGTTGCTAATTACTATGGTAACATTGACAGCTTCATTCTGCAGTGTCTGTGTGGGTTGTGTTTATGGTTGTCATGTTCACACAATGTGCGCTATACAATACCTTTCCCCTATAAACTTGAACTTAGATGGCATTATACATTGAATATATGTAAGGCCAAATAAACTAAATTATTAGTTTCTCATCCCTGCCCGTACCGCCGTTTTTCTTACCTCATCAAGGAATTTTTGCACCACTAGTGGCTTAGTGCAGCACCTTTAAAAGTTGGTACCTTGCTAGACCAGTCTAAGAAAACTACCTTCTGAATCATTTTAGCTAGCTAATTTAGCTTTCTAGTTGGTAAAAAAAATCCACCCTCCCACACTGGTATTTTGAGTACAGGAGGATGAGAAACTAATAATTAAGTTTATGTGGCCTAAAGACAAAGATTACTCAGCAACAAAATTTGGAGAATTCTGGAGCAGAATGTCATGCATGTTAATTTTATCACGTGATTCATACACTATAGTACATACAAGTACACGCTCGCTGATGAGCTGACTCCTGCCAGGTTTGCCATCAGTAGATTTGCCATGGGGTGCTTAACAGTATTGCAAGAGCCTTCACTTCATTTACAACTCGTTGACTACGTGCCTTAGCTCAGGTAGCAAATTGCCAGCCAAGTTGCCATTCTGCATTGGCTCCTCTTGTTTGCTACCCATCCATTTTGTGACTGGCTATTACTACAAGCGATCTGTTTCTACTAAAGAATAATTGACCTCTACCCGTACCCAGCATAAAAGATAGCCATGTGTAACTGTTCCCTACGCTAAGTTCACAGAACCCATTATTTAAATCACATGATAAAATTAATGGGTGCATAATTCTGCTTCAAAGTTAGCATTCTACCAATAGCTTCACAGAATTCTGTTTCCTTATAATTACTACACATCCGAATGGGCTATATTTGTACAGTATCCCCTAACACCACAATGTTACACTACAGTACAATTTTACTTCCAACAATATAGGTTGCAAACCAAATACGGAGCCTGAATGAACTAACCATGTGCCTAAAAAGCTGATATCCAAACATGTTAAAAGCATTTCTTGTAAGGTCTAGGAACTTCCTGAAGCTCCATATTAAATTCTCTATATGGTTTACAGGAAGTTGCTACAGTTCTAACACAAAACACTCACCATAATTATCATGGGTACAATTTCATGATAATGAGACGTAAACCTGTTCAGCAGGGTAGTCACATTCAGTAACATATCATCATCCGCTTACTCATTGGTTAATTCTCTGACATACGGCATCATCTCGACCTTTTCACTATCCTCCGACTTTTCACCATCTCGTGCCTTTTCTTTATCAGTTTCACATGATACAGCTACTACTAAAAGTATTACTACTAAACCTGTGAGGAAATATACAATAATAATCTGACAAGGTATCAGCAGTAAGCAAGCCATCTTCCACAAAATCACTATTAATGTGCTACTGCATAGAAAGGCGGTACAAAGTTCATTGATGTAACAGATTCATATTGACAACTCCTTTCAATGGATATATTTTGCTACCGTAAAATAGCCAAGGCTAGCCCAGAGTGTAGCCAGATGGGGCATGTGGGGGTCAGCCTCAAGTCGACGAAACGTTATTTCTAAAGCACGTCTCTAAACGCTATATACATGGTCTTATTTACCTGTGTTTATCAAACGATCTCTAGAGTAACCCATCAGGCTGAAGTCGGACGAGGGAATCACATGCGCATAAATTGAAATAAATTACTCGAGATAATTCTAATTCAAGCACTACTTAAACCTAAGAGCCGCCACCCACACTTCATAATGTATTTTACATTTTATTGTGGAATTGGTATTGAAAAACAGAAATCCCTTTATGACAACAACCATTGGATTACTAGACACACTACAGTCCACTGCTCTGCCAACTGAACTATCAAGGAGTCTGGTAAACACCTACACAGCAGTTTATACTTCAATCCTCCAAAGCACACCTTCCTTAAAATGTCTCAGATGTTATGTAACACTTCTCATTCAAGATAGCTGCTATCAAATGTCACGGCTCACCACAGCGGCAGGCACTGGTTCGTCTGAGTAAATGTAGTAGCCTTTATTTATTATTTCAACTTTACCAGTTAGGCACTGGAGGGCAAACACAGAAGGCAGAGCCTGTACAAGGTGTTTACCACAAGCCAAGGAGCCTAAGTGAAAATCTTTGAGCATAGTATCCTAAAGTCAAACAACTAGAAGGGCTGAAAAAAAGCTGTAGGTCACTAGACATTTAGAACAGGTGTAACCAAATACATAAGTCTTATATACTGTGTAAGTTCTCTCTACAGCCGACACAATAAAACCATGGACCAAAATCAGTACTCAAAAGTGGCATCCTGCCAGACTTCTACACTTCCACATGACAATATATGCCTATATGAACTCCCCCCACCAGGGAGACACAAACTGAAAATTTTCTTCTTGTACAGAAAATGGTATCCCATTTATATTTACTATCCCACAAATGACCTGCAATATATGGGAAGCAGGGATTGAGTCAAGAGTCTTGTCTTTGAAAACTCTTGTTCAGAGTAGAAAAATCTCAGGATTAGTGACGTTACATTGGTGATGTCATCTTATCATGGATCGGTGACATCAGGAGCTCATAAGCGCCGCAAGGCTCCTGGTGACATCAAAATATTGATGACCTTATGTTAATTCAAAATTGTCCATATAAATGATATGATCAAGTGGTTGTAGACCTGAAAACAGTTAACTGACACTTTTGCATCATTCCACTCGTTCAGAAATTACCCCCATAGAACCTTCTAGTATCAATCGCTCAACGCCTAGTAGTCCTCCACTACCAAGTTCTTGTAGCTTTTCACGAACGGCTTTTCATCATAGAAATAAATTCCCACAATCAAAAATATTTCCATCACGTGCGTTCCCGGAGTATTCTAACGTTTTGGTTCAAGATCATCGACCCAGTCCTCGTGAGTTTTTATCCGTTTATATTTCTTTATCGCACCACAATCACTATTATACAGTCATTTACATTTGTGCGTCGGTTGTGTTGGTTTGTATTTGTGAAGTTTAAATGGTTTGCGTGATCACGGCTGCTTTTTTTTTAACACAGGACAATGGGTAAACGGCGGAACGGAGTAATTCCCAATGCTCACTTTAAAAAACATTGGGAAAAGTTTGTGAGAACCTGGTACGACCAGCCAGGAAAGAAACAGAAACGAAGAGCGGTGAGGAATGCCAAGGCACTGGCTATCACACCCAGGCCAGTTAGTGGAGCCGTTAGACCCATCGTTAGGTGTCAAACATTTAAGTACAATACAAAAGTTAGGGCAGGAAGAGGGTTTACATCAGAAGAATTGAAGGTAATTAATATTGAAAATTTTGTGTTATTCATCTGTGAATTTAGGCTGCTGGGATTGGTAGAAAAATGGCAAGAAGTATTGGCATCGCAGTTGATCCAAGAAGGAAGAATAGATCGTTAGAAACCTTGAACATAAACACTCAGAGACTGCAAGAATATCGCAGTAATTTGATCTTGTTTCCAAGAAAGGCTAGTCAGCCTAAGGTAGGAGATAGCGTGTGATATTGTTCAAATGTTTTAACTTACTCTTTATGTAGGCTGAAGAATTGAAGCTGGCTACCCAGCTTAAAGGACAGGTATTGCCAATCCGACCATCAACAGAGAAATTGGTTGCTCGTGCCCTAACTGACTAAGAGGAAAAACCATTATAATGTCTTCACATGCAAAATGTCAATTTGATATAAACATTATCAGAGTATGGGATGGAATATGTTGCTTCTGTATAATAGAAAGACTTGGGACCTCACTAGTTGGTTTTCATAAGCATGGATAAGGGGATGTCCATTCTATGCTGTAAACATCTGCATGGCCAATGGCTGCTTTTTCGTAGTGAAGTGTTACAGTACAACATTAATACAATGTCAAACTGTGGACTACATACAGAAAACTATACAGCAACAAACTGGAAGGAACGCTCCGAGACAAACCCGATGACACAACTTACCGGTATTTGGCGCTTGCAAAAGTACTTTATCAATAACAAGAGGCGCTGCTATAAAATCTCCCCACCCTCAGAACACGTGATGTGATGGACGAAAACTAAAGACAACGGGGGGAAGCGGCTGAGAGATTTGTGCTGCGCGGGTTTTTTGAAATGTGGTTGAGAGATTTGTGAGAGATTTTTGCCTGTATAAGACTGGACGACGCAAAGATGCCCCACAGAAGATTGTCAGTGGAACTGAGATAATATGGAAGAGAGTAAAAACTTTGTTTTCGCGACGCCTCGCATTGACTCTACGTCGTCCGTGTTTCTGACCCCACCTTTTTCGGATGAGGCGTCTTCGTCTAAGACTGTAGCCATTCGAGAAATGGACGTGCATCACTTTCCGCTTATTAAAAACTTAGTACTATCTCCCACAACACCAGTGAAGCAAGAGAACATTGCTGCAAACCTTGACATCATTAATTCACTGTATCTGCAGGGTTATCCCCTTGTTGTGGAGAAGATATTTGACTATTTGCCACAGTCAGATTTGTTGAACTGTTTACTAGTTTGCTCTCATTGGAAAACTTTCTGTACCACTCTGAAACCGATTGCTAGTAGGCTTCTTGATAAGCCTAAGAGACTTCCACTAACACAGAAGCAAGATGAAAACCAAGACGTTGTCAAGAGTAATATCAAGAAACAGACAGATATAGTTACAGTGCTAGCTGTACGCAAATCTAATGTACAACCACAGAAAAAAATTGGTGTCTCCAACAAGCCTGCTCCAACAACAAAGAGAACAAAATGTCCAAACTGTTCCTCACCTGCTAAGGAGTATACATTTGTACATGCCGAGTGTTCCAGTTGTTCACATTCATTCTGTCCACTCTGCCTGGGTAAGGCACACAGAGATAATTTGAGATGTTCTAAAAAAATTAGTCCAAGTAAGAGACATTTTGACGTGGGAACTGTACAATCAAAGAAGAGGCTTAGGAGATTATGACTACCCGCCCAGCTGTTTAGTATTATATTGTTTGTTGTTGTCCTCTTGTTTTTGTAACTTTGTATATTGTCATGTCTGTGTATGTAGCCATAATGTATGTAACTTCATTTCATCTCATTAAAATTTTATACACATATATACAGCAACTGCTTGGTTAATGTAAGGTCATAAGATAGTGCTTTAGTAGGAATGTCTAGTTGTATGTATGTATGTATGTGTTGATAAGCAATCAGACCACTCATCCATCCATAGTTCCTTTAGTTGTGTAATAAGGGCACACGTGTACCTGTTTTTTTTTGTTGTTTTTTTTGCTGAGAAGTTTTGTGTCTAGCTGAGAGAATACATTCTTCACAATTGGTTGAGAGAAATATACATATATGGGCATGTAGGTGTTGTGAAGGGCTAGATGTACGTCAAAGTGGTTTCTCTCAACCAAAACAAAGTTCTCTCAGGCAAGTGCAAAATCTCTCAGCTGTGCAAACTCTAAATCTTTCAGCCAAATGATTTTCTCTCCCTCACTTTTAAAATTAATTTAGAAACTACACTAATGGATCACTCTGTAGAGTGGAAAATTACTCCATCATAAAAGGAAAAGATTTTACGTCTACATAGTTTCATGCATTTTTCACCTCTGAAAGAGGAACCTCCTGCACATAAAATGGACCAAATTTCTGGGTCTCAAAGTGTCCGATCAATGGAGGAGACCCAACAATATAGCTAAGAATGAGGTGGCCTTAAACATATGCTATGTTTAACACGGTCGCTATAATGAGGTGGTCTTATTAAAGAGGTCATAAAGTACACCTAGTTGTGTTTGGAACCTACTTGATATGGTCACTATAATGAAGTCTTATTAATGAGCTTGTGAAGTACACCTTATTACCATATAGCCTAAATATTTTGACGGGGAAATTTTTTTATTTCGTAGTTATTGGGGATACCAGCAAAAGTTTTATATTTGAAATATTTAGACCTCCTTATATAGTCTAATACATTTTGGGAGTGTTTGCAAAATCTGCGAAAAAATTAAATTAAGTAACATTGCTCAACCTCAAAAAATTTGCCCCTCAAAATATTTAGGCTTTGGGGGCCTACTTGACATGGTCACTATAATGAGGTGGTCTTATTAATGAGTACATCTTAGCTCTGTTTGGGACCTACTTGACATGCATATGGTTACTATACTGAGGTGGTCTTATTAATGAGTACATCTTAGCTTTGTTTGGGACCTACTTGGCATGCATATGGTCACTATAATGAGGTGGTCTTATTAATGAGGTCATGAAGTACACCTTAACTATGCTTGGGACCTACTTGATATGGTCACTATAATGAGGTGGTCTTATAATAAGGTCATGAAGTACACCTTAGCTGTGTTTTGGGACCTACTTGACATGGTCATTATAATGAGGTGGTCTTATTAATGAGGGCATGAAGTAAGCCTTAACTATGTTAAGGTCGGGACCCTGCTTGACATTTTCACTATAATGAGGTGGTCTTAGCTATGTTTGGGACAGTGAGCTAAAGTAAAACATACTTTAATTTTACTCTCCTCCACATAGAAGTCATAATGGACAATAAAAGTTGAAAACATTCTACCGTCAGATCTCTTTTGTCATTTACAAACACTAACACATTCGTAAGTTCTTTCCTCATGACAGGAAGTTTGAAGTTCTCTCCTTACCAGGTACCTACCAATATGGAGTATGACTGATGAGCTCAACAACTGGCATAGCTACTCTTAACATATCCGGTTTATCAGTAAACATGTGGACTGTTGATGAGAGACAATTTAACTTACATACTATAACTGACCTGGTAAATCAACAGTTTGATAATCAGACCACAGTCCTAAGGTTCTGGTTCGACTCAGAGATAACCACTTAATTCTTGTATACCTTTACAATTGGTTTTGTTGGTAAATCTGTCTTTAAATTCTTAGTGATGATTGGTTTTGTACATATGCGTGTCATTAGCCACGCCTCCAATAAGGTGTAGTTTGTGGGATCTGGTAATGATACACAAGACATTCCAATAGCAGATCCTGTAAGTAAATACTTCACTAGTTCTTGGCTGCAATATAGCAGGTGGTGTCTAGGTATTCTGGTGTTGTTGACATATATACAGTTGTTACTGATTTTGTATTGTTTGCTGAGGAGGTCAGGATGAACATGAACACAAAGACAGACAAACTACACTATATACACTGAATATGAAAAGCCTGCTTGGTTGTACCATCCAAAGATACTACATGTTACTACCATTAACATGCACTGCATGGCCCTAAGAATAAGATATAGAACTTGAATATTGTTACTACAAACAACAGTTTGGCATTCCAATATATACTTGCGTACATTGTAAATAACTTTTTGATTACACTTGCAGATACATACACTAGGAGCTTAAGCACTGAAGGCTGGTATCACACATCTAGACACCTTTTATTATCCACAACGACATTTTACATAATAGGAACCAGTGCACATGAAATGGACACCTTGTAGGCACTGGCCTATTATGCCCGAAATTTTACCTATTATGCTTTTGAGCATTGCTCAAAAATTAAGCCTATTATGCTTAAAATTGTGCTTTCGAAATCAAAATTATGCTCTAGAAGTGACTGTTTTATTAGAGTATATCAGCCTTTCCTGACTGCTGTATTAGAGTAAGTGACTGCTCTATTAGAGTATCTCGATCTTATTTCTGCAAAGTGTGAATAACCAACAAAGAAACGGTTTAATAAGTTGTATTACGTGTTTTTGATTATAAAATGCACTAATAATACTATTGGCAGTGAATACTTGCTTTCTTTCAGGCGCGCGTATTGCGCATTTAATTAATTTTTCAAACATCGTCCCTATTATGCTGGCATTATGCTTGATGCTTTTGGCCACCTATTATGCTTTAAATTATGCCGGCATAATCGGCCGGTGCCTAACACCTTGAGATCAATTATAATTAAGTGTCTTGATATCAGGGTGTCCTGTCAGTTCAGGAAGGCTACTTTAGGATCTTAAAAATGTCTACGTTGGCTTTCACTAGTACTGTCCATAATAAATTGTATATGATTGCATTTACCTGTGTACAGAATACACTGTTACCCTCCATATTGAAATGGGGTCCAAGTAGTACAAACCCTTATGAAATACAGATTATAGGGTACTAATACTGCTGTTACCTGTAGAAGGTAGTCTAGTATTGCTGGGGTTGGCTCTAATGTAGTCGTCATGATGACAGACTGTTGTGAAGTTTTATTATCTGTGTAAATTAATACATACGTATATGAATTAATGGACACGAATTAGCATTAATGTTATAGTAGGAGATTTCCATTGGAAAACAATCATGCAGTTGTACAGAAAATTTCTTTAATATAATTATTCAAAGCAAATTGAAAAATATGCAGCCAATCAAAAATACATGTACAGCTCTGACAGATACATGTAGCTATATCCCTTAATAGGTCCTTATTGCAAGTCTCTTATACACACATCCACTACACATACAGTACAGTACACATAATTATACATACTCTATTGTGGCAATTGCAACATCTCACAAGTTACTTGTCCTCCACTACATGCTACACACACACACATACACACACACACACACACACACAGAGGTTTAGCCTGTTGATCTGAATGGATAGAAGATGTATGCATAATGGTAGATTTATTACAATACTAGACTGGAGGAATCCATCTATTCGAGACACCGGACGAAATAGGACCACACACAAGTGTCCTGATTATCGAGGACCATATTTCAGGTTGTCTAGTCTACTATTTGATTTGATTCCACTGCAACACCACGTAGTGGAAATATTCGAGGGGTAAAATTGCTAATCTCATATATACAAAGGGTCATACTGAATGATTAATTATCCATGGTAAATATTTCACAGCATGCAATAAAGGACAAATAGAATGCATGCTACATTTGTTACATTAAGAGTACTAACTAGTCGAGGAGGTGAGCTTCTTATTCATTGAGGCATGGTCAGAATGGAACACATGCAGGAAGTGATCCACAGATAGTGGATGATGTGTAACAGTGACCATCAATAGTGACATAAAAATTTTCGAGTAAAATATTTTCGGATGATTTACGGTGAACATATACGTGACTTGCTATTTGAGTATCTCAATCTTTTTCAGCACTGGTAACTACAGATTAAGCGAATGCTCAGTTATGCTGTATAGAGAACAAGTCTCTGTGAGTAACTTTGGAGGGATATTATGTGTATGACATGAGTTAAGTGTTGGTGAAATCTCTTCTGTCCTAGGACAATTGTCCTTATCAGTGAGGTGTCCTGATTTCAGGAGTTTAAATGTTAATACCATACCTGTTTCACTGCCCATACAAAAGTCTCAATAGTAGCAGTGAAATTTATCCCGTATTTCACTGGTAGCAGTGAAAAAGTTGTAATTGCAATTTCATTGGCTAGAATTTATGTTAACAATTAGTGTTGACACATGTTTAGTACATAGTGACAAATTGCGTACATAGCAACGCTAATGCACGGCATGCGCATATGCAGCGAGTATGGTATTAACTGGGAATAGCATGGGTAGCAGTGAAATTTGGGATAAATACCACTCTTGTTGTATTGGAAATGGTAAATTTCACTCGGCTTCGCCTCGTGAAATTTATCTCCATGTCCAATACAACACTCGTGACATTTATCCCAAATTTCACTGCTAGCTACCCATGCTATTACTAGTAGCTACATATTAAAATTGGTCTCAAATGCATGCAGGGGCTCAATTATATGCTGGGTGCTTCATCCCGAGCTATGGAATACACACCTGGCCATGGTTCTGTTTAAATGCCAGGGTACTTAAAACTACTTCTAATAACTCCGTTTCGTTGTAACTGTGACAAGTGAAGATTTCAATTAATAAGCTCTCTCAGCACCACATATCCACAATCCGGGCACGCGCCCTGTGCCTCATGTGCTCCAAGAAATATACGCCTGGGCCTGAACAGATGCCTGACTTATTTAAAGCTGCATGGGTTTTAAAAGATTCATTGAAATGATGTACAAGCTATATATGAAAAGCTTTTAACACAATTAGCAGTGGTCAAGCTTAATAAGAGTATAAGCTAGCAAATTCAACAATATCCCATGCACAATGGTGTGGGTTTCCAAAATAAATCCCTATTAAGCAAGACATTTACAATCCCAATTAACACCAGGTCTCCATTAATAAGATGAAGAGTTCATAAACCACAGTAGACTGAAACTAAACATTGGATGGCAAGACCAAGTATGCAATTTTGAATTTGTTGTATACATGTGGTATGCATATATGCATACATGTGGGTTAGTATATGTGAGTGTAGCTATGTAGAGACATAATATTATGTATGTACATACGTATGTACACTAGTGAATGTGCATTAAGGGATTTTCGGACACATACATACCTGCTGATCACTGCTTTATGTACTGTTTTCATTCTAGCCAGCTTCCTATGAACACATGTACAAGTGTTTATCAGTATGCTGTATACACCTTAAGTTTAATATCCCTATAAGTACATAGGTGACTGCAATAAAATAAGAGACAACATCCAAAGTCCATAGTACCAACAGAGATGATATAAGATTCTTAACAAAATATTTATACCTTCAAAAGGTGTGCGTGTACCATTAACATTAGTATGCATATTTTACACAATTGCTATCACACTTTTGCAATAGAAGTAGACTTGCTAACTTTCTTTACTCCAGCATTGGAGGCTAGGAAAGAAATATACATGCCACTGGTTCTGGTTTGCATTTTCCTGTATCAGATCTAGAGTAATGTTGCTAGTTGAAATGTTGGCCATCCTCACATAGAGTCGTCCTTGTACTCCTTGTACACCTTCAACACTCCTTCTAGTCCATGTACTGAATAAACAAATACCGGGATGAAACTTTCACAAAGTTACGATAACTTTGCGAAAAATAATTGTGAAATGTTTGAGGCATAGCTATATATACAGTGGCCATGAACTTACCAATTAAAATTGTGAAATTCATAATTTTTTATTAATTCATGAAAGTTAAAATTTCTGTCTATAAATTATGGTAAGTTTGGTAACAAATATGTCTAATAAAATATGGTCTTAGTGAGAAGGTTTTTTACTGCACATTTTGTCAAAAATATTGTTACTGCTACTGGGGGTATTCACTTTCAGGTAGACATTCAACTTTGTCCCAAAAATCTTGTAGAAATCTCACGATCAGTCATTATGGTCTTTTTGTGTGATCTAATAGTGCATCTAAGTTTGAAGTATGTACACATTGAGCTGAGGCCTGAGGCCTGAGAAAATAGCTACAAAATGAAAAGTGAAGTTTTCTCTTAAGATGTTTAACCAACTAGCATTATTAGTAACAACAGTAAAGGTGTATGTGAAGAGCTAATATGTTTGGTTTGGCTCCATACAAGTTTGGGAAAGGCTCATAACAGACTGTATACTTTTACGGAGGAAATATATGCTGAAAACTTTGAATTGTCATAAATTCAACATTTCTAATAGGATACTATGCACTCATACAAACAATGATGACACTCTTAGTGGTGATCCTAGTAGACACAGAGTCACCATCCCACATGCTGCAAGTCCCACTAGCCGGCAGCTAAGGCAATGATATCCAGACTGGTGGTCCCCATACAACTCTTTATTGACTGAGCACCGTACCTAGTATGGTAGGGTCTACACAGTTCACACTTGCATTATAGTATATGTATGCTAAGCAGGACACCACCATGACTTTAATATGATATTGAAACAGCTATATGTAAACCACAGGGAAACAGTTAACTGATGGGCTGGGGCTACACATGAATCCATTGACAAAAACAAAAAAATTAAAATGACATGTATAAACAATCGATTATAAATATTATTCTGATTTCTAACTAAATTAAGTGCATTAGGATGTGTGCCTACCTACACTCCTTACCCAATGACCAACCCGCCAGAAATTCAGCACTCTACTGGCCATATATATCCAGTAATTTAATAATAAAGTTCCTTCTCACATAACATCTGTAAATACATGGATATACTTTATATGAATCCTCCACTATTCATGTATACACTTGACTGCTCTATTAGAGTATAGTTGACTGCTCTATTAGATTCTTTTCATCTTACTTTTAGACCCTTCCTTGATTAATAAATATAAGGTATAGCTATTTGTTTCATGCTCATGATCCAGGAGCTGGCAAGGGAAGGAACACAAATAGACTAAGTTGTAGGTGGCTGGGGAGAGCACATTCTCTTGTTTATATTTTGAAGCAGCAAATAGTCACCTCTTAGCGGTGTCTCACTGTTGAAATTTACCATTCTGGCCATTTGCAGGTAGTTGTGATGGCTTATAAAGGGCTATAAATGTCTTAGACACCAGCAACACAATAATTACCTTTAGAGGTGCTTAGTATGTATAAAGGTACTGGGTAACAATTTGAGAGCTATGTAGTTTGACTTTGGTTTCAGGTGAGTTTGCATGCAGTAATATGCATATTAATTTATCAAAAGAATATATGATTCCTGACAAAGTATTGGAGGGGGGATTTCATCCTGGATCCACCATTGGGGGGATTTCATCCTGGATCCACCATTGTGATCAGTGTCTTCAATTTTAACAGTTGACTCTGAAGCTAGCTTTATACATATCTATACTTCAGAACTTGAGACCACATAAATTAGATCAATATAGCCGGGTTATATACACTCTCTACTCAATGAGTTACTACTAAATAAGTTATATGCAGGGCTGAAGTGTTTGGAAAAAAACCTACCAGTTGTTGTAAACCATGGACAAAAAAATTAAAATCAATCTTGAATAGCTGCATGCCAAATTTAGGTGTTAGGTATCAGTATATGCAATTAACATTGATCAAGCAGTGTAATGAGAACAGTGGCTATAATCTGTATTGAATGCTCTATTAGAGTATATTACGATGAATGCTCTATTAGAGTATCTCAATCTTTCACAAATTCAAGCCACACAAAATAGTACCAAGTAGAGCTGGAGCCTATGATGATATGGTGCCTTGCATGGTACTGGACCACTTTTCAGATACTGGTGTACAGTAATGCTGTCTAGTAACGTATGAGTAGAAAATTTGGGGTGCCAAAACTCAGGCCTGCTCAGCCTGTTGTTGAGCATTTTTATCGAGGCAGCTGCCTCGGTTGCCTCAATGGTAGCTATGACACTGGATAACCGTAATATTCCATGGTATAACCTTCAAACTTCATTTTTAACAGTGCAGGGCGATTTGTTTGTAGCTGAATTCTCTACAGGGAGATTTGTTTGCAGCTGAACTCTCTACATGATGGTTTCTTTGTAGCCAAACTCTATGTAGGGTGATGTGAACTCTCTACAGGGTGATTTGATTGTAGCTGAACTCTCTACAGGGTGGTTTGTTTGTAGCTTAACTCTCTGCAAGGTGATTTCTTCTAGCTGATCTCTCTACAATGTAACTTCTTGTAGCTGATCTCTCTACTGGGTGACTTGTGTATAGTTGTACACTCCACAAGGTGATTTGTTTGTAGCTGAAAACTCTACAGGGTGATTTTTGTAGCCAAACTCTCTGCAGGGTGATTTGTTTGTAGCTGAACTCTCTACACAATGGTTTCTTTGTAGCTGATGTTGCTACAGGTGACTTGTTTTTAGTTGATCTCTCTACAGGATGGTTTATACAGGGTGATTTTTTTCTGGCTGAACTCGGTGATCACTTCACAGCTGAACCCTCTACAAGTTGGCTTCTTCTATCTGATCTCTCTACAGCGTGATTTGTTTGTAGCTGAACTCTCTACAAGGTGACGTTTTCTAGCTGAGCTCTCTCTTATTTCTAGTTGATCTCTCTACAGAGTAACTTGTTAGTAAAGCTGAAGTCTTTACATGGTGGATTTTGATCGTTAAACTCTCTGCATGAAGACTTGTTTGTAGCAGAACTTCTACAGAGTGAATTGTTTGTAGCTGAACTCTCTACAGGGTGCATGACTTGTTTATAGCTGAACTCTCTTCAGTGTGACTTGTAATGTTCTGAATCACTACAGCAATATATTTGTAGCTGAACTCTCTATAGGGTGACTTGCTTCTTGCTAAACTGTCTTAAGATTAACTGCTTGCAGCTGAACTCCCTACAGAATAACTTGTAATGTAATAGAGTTCTATAATGGACTAAATAAATTATAGCTGATGCATGCTCTATTAGGGTGACTGTTCTATTAGAGTATCTCGATCTCGCATTTGCTACACGGAGTTGGCTTTCGAATCATAGTTTGTAATTTAATCCGATTCTTCTGTACTACTGCAAGGACTTTCTATGAAGACTATTCCAGCTATACACCGATTTTCAGCTCATTGCTCCAAGCGGTTTGCCTAGTAGGCGTAAAAACTAATATTCTTTTATTCATAAAAATTGATTGCATAATGGTGACACAGGTTGGGTTTTGTGTCATATCTCCATGGTCTTTACCTCGATTCCTTTCAAACCACCAAAAGGCACTCCTACGATGGTTACTCCATCTACATAGAAATTTTCAACTCATTCCACTGCTTGAAGGTTCTTAGTTTACTAATTTGTTAAGCTGCTTTACTGTCGTTGTACCCAGTTATACTGATAGTAAAATATCAGTAACTTTTAAGTATATGGAACATAATTGTTTTACTAAGTTTTAAACTCTCAGTAAAACATCAGTGCATGAATGCCGGTTTACTGAAACGCTGTGGCTAACCTCCCGGTACCGGTATTTACAAAATCAACATTATAATACCGGTAACGGGATTTTACCCACTATTTTAAAATACCGGTAATAATATACGGACTGCACTATCTCCAGGTATCCTGTGTCCTCAAGAAACTACTCGTGGCAATCAGAATGGTGTTGTGAAGTTCAGAATAAGGCTGAAGTTGATATCTCGTGGTTCGCGACCCTAGTTTAAGTTAGTTCAAGTATTAAACTCATACGTAGCCCGGTGAAGAGCGACAGTGGGTGCATACGTACTACCTCTATCTCCATCAATGTTCACCCCCACTATATACAAGCAGAGGTGTGGATTTTCACATTTAAAAATTCGAATCCCCACTACCTGGAGGTAGCTACTGTGTGTCTAATCATCACTGGATTTTAGTTGATAAAGCTAGTCGACAAGAGTTGTTGTATTTGTCAGCAAGAAAAATCCCCAGCTACTGTACCTGTTAGTGATCAATCCCCCCACTAATCCGGTCCCCCATTTAAGCCTGTATAATATAGTAGTGGTGGGACTTTACATTGATAGATGCATAATTATGCCAGCCAACTTCAACTTGAATTCCTATGGGCCCCAATTGGGAAGCCGGTCCATGCAGAACATACAGAGCTAAATTTTGATTGACTTTTACCTGTGTTGAACTGCATGCTGGGAGCACATCACCTAGGACCTGGCTTTGCTTAAGCCAGTCGTAAGTTTTGAAAATGAACACAAGTAGCCGCTATTACATGCCCGGTGAGTTCTCATGCTTTGCAGGCTCAGTATCATGCAAGGATACTATGTCAAACCTTTCTTACATGTTTGGTTGACATAGTGGTCTATGATGATGAGACAAGTACTGTTCGATGCTATACTGTTCATTAATGTTTCAATATTTGTAGAAATATTTTACTGTACAATGGTTGCATTGTCTAGCTATATGCAAAAATTATGAAAGTATTAATACTGTGCATGTACAACATAAGAATGTCAAGGTCATGGATTAGAACCATGTTGTTATTTAAGCTCACCTTTTAATAGCCCTCTTTGCAAATGAAATTATATTTCAATGTGTGTTTTGTAATGCTAGTAGCCACTGTCATCAATTCCAATGTTTATTAAATCTAATTACCGTCACCTCTATGGCAATCTGCTATGTAAACACTTCTGGCTCAACTCTGAATGTATCAGTTTTAAAGGGGCTACACAATAAGCTGTCTTGCAATTAGAAGGTAAATGGTATGTCTCAGATGCGTATTATTTAGAATTCTGATGGTTCAGAAAACACATTCTTTATTGCTGTTTACAAGCATAGCTGCAGTGTTTGCAACTTTTGTTAGAATGGTGACACCCCAAACTACTACATGGTACTTAACTTGACTATCAAGAAGCCAATCAACTTGTGACATTAACCATCAGTGTTTGCAAATGTATGGACGTATATGATGAGCTGAAATGCCTGATACAGTGGAACCTGTCTTAGTGGCCACCTTTATAGAAAAACCACCTCTCTATAAAGGCCAACTATAAATTCCCACAGTGAGACATTTCTGTACTAATCCAACAGTATAAAGCAGCCACCTGCATATTAAGGCCAAGAAATTTTGGCCCAAAGGTTACTGGCTTAGACAGGTTCCACTGTATTTACTTGTTTACCCAACATCCATGCATAGAATGAGACAATTATCATTTGGCTATAACTGCTTCTGAAAAAATCTTCCAAAAATTAGTTACATGATTTAGGAAGTTCACTGCATTTCAAACTGGTGAAGTCAATGTGCATGGCACTGTCTACAAAACCAGTGTTTCTTCTTGGGCAATTTAGACAAGCCAACACATCGAAAATGAAACCATGTCAAACAAAAATCACATAAAACAGATTGGTCACTGTGAAGGTCGTGTTGGCACACACTGCATATCCACACTGTCTTCTTTTTCTTTTGTCTGATGATGTCTTCAACAATCATCCATGCATCTGTTGAGAAATATTTTCTGACCAAACACACATCAACATTTTCATCCAACACAGAGTTAGGAACTAGCTCAGTCCTACATTCAACATCCTCCTCTTCAATAAGTATTCCCTTTTTAGTGGCATCAATTACCTCTTTGTCAACAAACCAATTTAAGATCACTAAACAATTAAAAGTCAACATTCATTGACAATATTCAGCGACTATTTACAGGCTCAAGCACTGATGTATGCTCACCCTTCTCCTTATCAGATGTGTGTAATCGGATGAATGGGCAAGGTCCTTCAACACCTCTTCTATTTTTCTTCTTTGGAAGACCCACTACTGTTAGTTCACTGCCCCTCGGACGTCCCCGTTTCTTTATTGCTGAAGGAACCTTTATATCTTTAAGAAAAGAACTATACATAAATAACTAATATACATGATGGACTAAGTTATGCCAGGAGCTTATGAGCCGCCGAAGTAGTCTCGCGTGGCCAGACCGCTATTTCAGCGCAGGGGCTTATCGATTAGAGATTATAAGCGCCCGCGCAGAAACCTCTGCGCGGGCGCTTATAATCTCTAATCGATAAGCCCCTGCGCTGAAATAGCGGTCTGGCCACGCGAGACTACCGCCGAAGGAGCATGAAACTTACGTAGCCTGCTGGGTGCCATCAAAATCCAAATTCATTAGCGATTAGTTTCCATATAAGGAAAGTAAAATCTCATTAATTGACGCCGTATACTAATTGTGCGCGACACTCGTAGCAATTTATTCAAAAAACATGACATAATTTGGATTGTGATGGAACCGAGTTTCATGCTCCTTCGCCGTCTTCGGTGGCTCATAAGCTCCTGGTTATGCATTGTTTGCTTATTTTGTTCTTGTAAGATTTAAGCACAGTATGTAATGTTCTACCACAGATTGGACGGATTTGGGAAAAAAGACAACAATCACATTCTTAATCAAAGCACACTCAACACACACGTGTACAAGTACATGTGCATAGCTAAGGATTACAATTAGCATTATGATAAAGTGTATGTGAATAGCCTGTTCATATATGTGACTATCTCTGGAAAAACCGGTCTTATCGCCCATTTAAAAGTATCGAGAAACGCCAGTTTTAAATATTCAGAGTGTTGTAGCTGGCCAATGGTGGTAGCTACGCATACCAAATTTTCACACATTTTACAACCTTCCAGATCATCCACTGAAGTAGTCAACAGCTAAATTTCCCACCATTTTAGAGCTGTACAGCCACACACAGCCATCTCCTGGTTGGCCAGGGCTCCATCAAGACCCCAAACCACTCGTATGGCTCATTACTGTGCTTGAAAAAAGCAGCCAGCTAAAGCAGACCACTTTACTCTGGTCGCCTGTGACAGTGAAATTTGATAGTGCATTCATTAAACTTTGTGTTTGTGTGAAAAAATCAAACTTTCTGTCTTGGGCAATAAGACCAGTTTTCGCAGATCCAGTTACATATGTACTGTACAGTAGAACCTGTCTTAGTGGTCACCTGTATAGAAAGGCCACCTCTCTAAAAGGCCAAATTTAAATTTCCCCTAGTGAGACATTGACACAGTAATCAGAACAACCTGCCAACTAAGGCCAAGAAATTTTGGCCCAAAGGTGACTGGCTTACAAAGGTTCCACTGTGCTGCTCTATGATACAAACATGAAATATTGTACCCCGCAAAACACTAGTACAATTTCTTTCATTAAACACTGTTGCCTGTGGTTGACTGAATGCTGCATTGACCACCACTGCCTGTGGTTGACAGGACACTATATTGACCACTGCTTGTGGTTGACTGAATGCTGTGTTGACCATCGCTGCCTGTGGGTGACTGGACACTGTATTGACCACTACCTGTGGTTGACCGAACACTGTGTTAGCCACCCCTGCTTGACTAGACACTGCATTGACCACTGTTGCCAATGGTTGACTGGATACTGCATTAACCACTGTCACCTGACTGGATGATGTACTGACCACTGTTGCTTGACATGACACTGCATTGACCACTGTTTCCTGTGGTGGACTAGACACACTAGTCGCATTGAAGACACTCGATGGCTGACTATCAAACACTGTTTCGTAATCTGCATTTTCACTTGTGTTACTAGGAGAGCGAGAAACTTCTCCTTCACTATCATCATCATACTTGCTTGCTTCATCAGATGAGCCTGCAAAAAAGTCACAATTCAACTAATACTTCTAATTGTGATCCTACCTCTGTTTATCTCAATCAGCCCAACTTCTTCACCACGTTTCCAGTAATCAGTTAGATCTCTTAATAGTTTTAGTCTACGTTTGAAGTGTATGTGTGATGCAACACTGGCGACTGATGCTAACTCTGAAGAAATAACTACAGCTTTACGATATTTCTCATGTTGGCTAAGCGCTCGGCGCTTATTACATGACTTCACAACTGGTAAAGATGCTGTTTCTTGGGAAGTTGAAAATATTCGCTGGGTTGATTTGTAGTAAGCTGTTGTCCATCGCTGCTCACATACAGTTGGATCATAAAGTGGTTTTCCAAGCTTAATTCGTAAAGCAAATATGTGACGACATGGCAGGCAGATTGAAGAGTAGAAGCCACATGCACACTTTTCAAGACTAACAGTTCTCTCTCCTTCTGATGTCTGGACAATATATCTGCCATTGTCTTCTTTGATTTCTTTCACCTTCTTTGCTAGCTCTAATTGCTTAAGAACTAATGTTGAAGCATACAATGTAAGCAATTTTGTATACTCACTCTCTGGACTTCCTTGTGAAAAAGGCTGCACCTTTGTCTTCTGAAACATTACAGCAGCTTTGTGATCACGTTCAGTTCTTAATGCAGTCAGGATGACAAAAAAATGACTAATGAATTCTTCAAGGGAACTGTTACGGCTGATGACTTGCTTAAGTTTACCGTTAATGCTTTCAAGCCTGTTGTTAGTTGTGTTTAAAAAGGTCCCACTGCAAGCAGCTATTCCCATTACCCATTCATCCTTTATTGGATGCCAGCATTCATCAAAGTATTCTAGGACCTGTTTAGGAGCATCCCGTTGAAACTGAACATACAAGCTATTGTACTCAGCTTCTGACTTAGCATAAGCCATTTTTTGGATCAATTCTAGAGACACAGTCCTTGCTCCAGATGAAATTCCAAGCTTATCACAAGATATTTCTCGACGGAAACTACGTAAAGTGTGAAACAGACAAATGAGAATTTTGGCACTTGGTAGACATTTTTTCAGCACATCTCGCTCCCCTATGTCTTTATCAGCCATCACAACTCTGATTTTCTCCCACCTACTGTTGTGCTTCTTAAATGCATCTACCATCCACTGCATTCCATCAGCATCCTCAGTTACCAACATGGCAACGCCAACAATTTCACTCAGACCATTTGAATCTTCACACAGGAAAAGGTATATTGGTACACCAAGTTGCAACAACTTGTAAGTAGCATCAACAAACACAATTTCTGGATAAGCATCAAATGCCTCCCTCATTTGCAGATCTTGAAAGAACAGCCCTCTAAATTCATTATCTTTGTTGCAAAATACTTCCACACTGGCACCTAACATTAAAATTCATGGTCATAAACTTGGAAAGTTAATTAGGTACATACCATATTTACTTGATTTGTGTCGCACGGGTACTATTATTTTTCTGCCCAAAAACAAGGATAGAACCCTTTAAATAGTGCCACACTGCAGTACTATATGAGGGTGCA
The DNA here is from genome assembly GCF_963678975.1 of Dysidea avara. NCBI lineage: Eukaryota > Metazoa > Porifera > Demospongiae > Dictyoceratida > Dysideidae > Dysidea > Dysidea avara. The sequence goes on along the minus strand of NC_089279.1, from coordinate 25,989,540 downwards.
CTACAAATATTTTAAACCTGCCTACTACTACCCATCCTATAGCATTATCCTTTTATAAACAATCACAACACATAGCTACTAATTTGTTTATATAAAAAACCTTTTTCACTCAGGCCATCACAGCACCATCAATATTATTAAACATGACACACCTTGTGTTACACAGTCAACTAATATCTGGAATTTCGATCGTGTGACAGCTGTGTAAGTTTTTGAGGACAATGCTTTGCTTACATCTGATCAAGATGGAGATGAATGCTAAAGGTATGGTAGTACTAATAATAGGTATTTTACAAAAGTGTAGTGTAGTACTATTCGAGGGTGCGGTACAATTCCTAGAAGCAAGGCAGCACAAATCAAGTGAATATGGTAAATTAGATTCTGGGGAGTTCCTAACAAGTCATAAGCACACAAATTTTCAAGTCTGAGATTCTAGACTATTACAATACCACATATTCTAAAAGTTGCTATAAAATAAGTGACCAGATTTTGCATAACTGATTGATCAGGGAATACAAAATTCTAACATGAGATAGCAGTCTTACCATATTTATCAGTAAGTAAGTTGACAGTTGCATTCAAATCATTCCAGGTCTCTTGCCTTTTTCTGGTATTGTTAATGTTGGCAAGATCTTTTAGTAGTATTACCTTTCCAGTTTCCTGACAAAGTGTCTGCTGCACTAGCTTATTGTTTGCTTTCATTTCCAGCAACTTAGCTGCTTTCTCCTTGACTTCTTTTGGTAAACGTCTTTGTTGGGGAAGATGGTTAAACAGTTCCTATCACAGTAAGGACCAGTGTACAGAACGGTAACACAGAACATGTAGGGCTACCTGAGACAAGTCATGGCTATGTTCCAAGCATAAGCTCTTTACTTCCAAAGCATCACCAGCTGCATTTGCCCTCAGTGATATGTTTACTGGACAATCTTGCTTGAAGGTCCTTTTAACAAGAAAAACAGAATACATAAGCATAGCTGGCTGTAAAAGAAGGTGCATACAGCAACACAACTCAATAAACAGATGTATATATAGCTATTTATATGCTACTCAGTAGCTAGACAGTGTATACGACAGATACATTACCAAGTGTTCCTTTGTCCCTTTCCTTGGGGTCTAAATGACTGGCCACCATGGATGCAGCAAAACTTGACTTCATAATACTTAAGGGAAGGACTGATGGTACGGGCCAATCGTTTACTGGTGGCTGCTACTGTTCTTGCGTCGCGTTTCCAAAACTTTGTGAAGGTGGCCCTTTCATAAGCCTCCAGTCGCTTGGAAACGTCTTCATAATTGAAGAACAGGTCTCCTACAGTAAAGCCCGTTCTGTCCAAGTCAGTCTCAACTTCCGTTTCAATACACTGGACCTCAGTTTGACCATCGGCGTCGTCACGCTCTTCCGCCATGCTTGCTATCCGTACGCGATCAGTTTTGCATTCCGTATATTACCGGTCTTTTTAAACAGTGGGTAAAATCCCGTTACCGGTATTATAATGTTGATTTTGTAAATACCGGTACCAGGAGGTTAGCCACAGCGTTACTGAAAAACTACTAAAATAACAAACAATTAACTGTTCCATATACTGGGGATATACTATACCACTCTCGTAAACTAAGAAACTTTAAGCAGTGTTCCATGAAGCGGTTTACCCTGTAGGCGTGACAACAAATTGATCTTATTTTACGCGAATAATCGGTCATAACTCTCGAAGCATTCATCGGATTTGCACCAATTTTTTTTTGTTTGTTTGTGACAAAAAAAAATATTTACAGTGCTACATTTGCACTAAATTTTATGCTAGAATTTGCCGTTGGACTCCCTTTCTGTGTGCCAAATTTCAAGGCGATCGGAGTACGCGTTTGCGTTTTATAGCAATTTTTGCAAGTGTGCGAAAACACAAAGAAAAAAAAAACCAAGAAAAAAATTGAAACTTTGGCAGCTCGTATCTCGGAAATGACTGGCGCGATTTCCTTCAAATTTGGTATGTAGACTCCCCTGGCTGGCGGGCAACGCTGTAGCAAATTTGGTTCCAATCGGATAAGGGATCACCGAGATACAAAGTGTGAAAATGATGTTTTCTTTCTTCCTGTCAATATAAAATAAAAGAAGAAAATATACCCATGGTGTGGCGCGTTGGCTTCTTGGGCCGCACGACACACTATCGTGTGTCTTGATCAATCCCTACTTCCTTTGAAAAATTTTAATTTTTTAAATAGCTAGTTTGTTTACTTTTTATGTCTATGTCTAGCTAGCTAGCTATATTATACTCTTTATTTTCCACACAGTATCAAGACACGCGATAGTGTGTCGTGCGGCCCAAGAAGCCGGCGCGCAACACCATGGGTATAGACGGGTTGCCTATTTAGGGCGTGTCCCTTGTGTAACGCGAGAAAACGCGACTTTCCGTTTTACGCATGATTACAATGTTGGTCAAGAAGTCAACAAAAAACCCATTTTTTAAAATAGTTTGACAAACGTTTTTGATTCTTCAAAGGTACAAGGTGAGTTAAAATCATCCAGTCTATCATTCTAAGTAGTAGCAAAGTCTTACAAAGAATGTTTTCAGCGAGTTTTATCGCTTTCCAAAAACCCGAGATTGAGAGAAAATCATCTTCTCGTTCAGCCTTCACCTTACACGCTGGATATGTTATAGCTCGAACTTATCTCTATAACATACTTTCTTTTCTGAAGGCTGGCTAACTCTTGCTTGCTAAAGTTAACCGAAACGTTCATTTTCTCCAATAGCCGTAATACATTTTTGACTTAGCGAACTCGGAAAGTATGTGGAAAATTTACGGTAAAACGACCACGCCTTAAAAAGGCAACCCGTCTATATAGACAGGAAGAAAGGAAACGTCATTTTCACACCTTTGTATCTCGGTGATCCTTTATCCAATTGGAACCAAATTTGCTACAGAGTTGCCCGCCAGCCGGTGTATACATTCCAAATTTGAAGCAAATCGCTCCAGCCATTTCCGAGATACGAGCTGCCAAAGTTAGGGTCCTCTATCTGAACGTGAAAAATGAAGTTGTAAAAAACAAATCCCCGACTATCGTAGTATGTTACCCTTAGTGCCCCATCACTAATCACCCTTGGTTTGGAACTGAGTTCCTTTGTTGGAGCAACACGCGGATTTTAATATCTCACTTGATACTGATCGATCTTATTTATTTATTCATTTATTTATTTATTTGTACTGAACAGTCAGCCCTGCTGGTATGCTCAGGAAAAAAAAACAACAACAAAAAAAACAGTTCTAACAACATACAGTAAACCAATTGTTCAACTAATTACAAGCTAGTACTAGTGTGGTAATATGATTGTAAAAGTGATGTGAACGAATCTGGATCAGACGTTTCAATGATGTTAACAGGCAAGGTGTTCCATTCTTTAACAGTTCTTGAGAAGTAGCTGCTCTGATATGATCTGGTGGATGACGATGGAATTATGAGATGCAATGGATGGTATGATCTAGTTTCTCTTGTTGATGGTAAGTAATATGATGGTATGCAGATGGCAAGCTGGTGATGGAGTGCCTTGTGCAGGACTTGTAATCTAGATATCTTGAGACGAGTCTCAAGAGATGGCAGGGATAATTCGTTTAACATTGCTGAAACTGAGCTAAATCTACTATAGTCATTATAAATCCATCTGGCTGCACGACGTTGTACCTTCTCTAATTGCTGAATTTGTGAATTGTAGTATGGATCCCACACAGCTGATGCATATTCCATTTGTGGTCTCACCATTGTGATGTATGCAGATTTCTTAACTCTTTGTGAGCAACTACTAAGATTACGTTTCAAAAAGTTGAGGGTTTTTGTCGCCTTGGCTGCTATGGTAGATATGTGTGAAGACCAGGATAATGACTTGTTAATTAAGATGCCCAGATAAGAGTGTTGCTCAGATGTTTCTAATATATGGCCGTTCAATATGTAATTATGTGTGATAGGTGAAGTATTCCTTGTGCATTGCACTACAGCACATTTGATGACATTAAAGTTCAGTTGCCAGGTGTTAGCCCATTCAGATAACTTGTTCAGATCTTGTTGGAGCTGGATGGTGTCTTCTCTGCTATTGATTATTCTGTAAAGTAAACAATCATCTGCGAACATCCGAAGAGGAGAATCAATATCATTTGCTATGTCGTTTATATACAGTAAAAACATCAGGGGACCCAGGACAGTTCCTTGAGGGACTCCTGACAAAACAGGTACAGGGTTTGAGGTTTCACCATCCAAAACTACACATTGTGAACGTCTAGTGAGCCAGGATTCAATCCATGCAAGAGTACTGTTGCTAATTCCATAATGCCTTAATTTAGTCAGAAGTCGTTGATGTGGAACTGTATCAAATGCTTTAGAAAAGTCTAGAAGGATTATATCAATTTGCTTTTGATGGTCAAGAGCGTAGGATATGTCTTCAGTCAAAGTGATGAGTTGAGTGACACAGGAGTGCTGTGATCGAAAGTCATGTTGATTTTCAATTAAAACGTTGTGTTGGTTAAGATGGTTCATAATGGAGTGGTAAATAATGTGTTCCATAGTCTTAGCACAAATGGATGTTAACGATATAGGTTGATAATTGATGGCACTACTGTGGTTACCCTTTTTATACACAGGACAAATGTTAGCTGATAGCCAATCACTCGGTAATGAGCTGGTAGACCAAGACTGGGTAAAGATCACTTGTAAAATTGGAGCAATTTCATTAGCACAATGTTTTAGTATGTATGGTGAAATAAGGTCAGGTCCACTAGACATTTGTTCGTCAAGTGTTGAAAGTAGTTGTTGTATCCCAGACTGTGAGATGGAGAGAGTAGGCATGTCAGGTATAGCATTAATAGTATTACTTATTGTAGGTATTGTTGATAGGTTTTCTTTTGTGAATACAGACTGGAAATGATTATTCAGAGCTTTTGATTTGTCTTTTGAACTATTAACAGGTTTTCCATTAACAAGTAGGGTGGGAATATCATGTTTATCCTGTCGTTTGGCCCTTACGTACTTCCAAAATTGGCAGCGATTCCCACTGAATGAATTATCAAATAGTCTGGCATAATAATTGTTGTGTGCCTCTTTCAATCTGCAGTTGACTAGGTTCCTGGCATCACGATAAGCTTTCCAATCAGACTCTAATTTGCTTCTCTTAGCCTTGTTGTATAGTTTTTTGCGTGCTTTCATATCTTTCTCTATTTACCTATTAATCCAAGGTAAACTGTTGCGTGAACGTTTCACTTTGTGAGGAACATGGTTAGAGACAGCTTCATGGATTGCTTACTTGAATTCTTGCCAAAGTTGTTCAACTGGTCTGGAATGTGGGTCACTTGATAAGAATGTATTTGCAAAAGTTGTTAGATCTCTTTTAATTAGGTCGATGTTTCCTTTTGTGATACAAAGCAATTTTGTGTTGCTTTGTACTTGGAGTTGCATGCTTGTTTATATCAAGATGGAATGTTAACGCATCATGATCTGAGATACCAGGAACAGTAGAAATGTTAACAATTTTTGGATAAGTACAGAAAACAAGATCTAATGTATTCTCTAAGCGGGTTGGCAAGTGCACAAATTGTTCGAGACTGTTATCGTTTATTACATCCAAAAACATGTTATTTAGAGCATTTCCATAAGTGGGGGTGGTAGCAATGTTACCATAACCATTGTGCCATGTGATACTTGGAAAATTGAAATCCCCCATTAACACAATATTTGGTGGAGTATTTGAATTGTTTAACCTGGCTAGTGAAACACTGAGCTGTTCTATGGGATATGAGTCAGGATTAGGAGGGCGGTAGAATGAACCTATGTGGATGGCAGGTTGATTTGATAAAGATAACTTAATCCAAAGTAGTTCAGCTTCCACCTCAAGGATTGGTTCTTCTGATGCAACCAAATTCTTTTTTACACAAACAAAAACTCCGTCACCACCCACAGTGCGGTCTTTTCTAAAGACATTATAATGGTCAGGAAATACTTCGGGTGTGTGATATGATTGGTCAAGATGAGACTCACACCCACAAACTATATCAGGATTGCATTCTTCAATAAGTGCCAAAAATCTTGCTCTTTTAGAGTTACTTCTCAAACTACAGCAGTTTAAACTTAAAATTGTGAGGTCAGATTTCTTGGTTAATTCAACACTAGTACTGTTATGTTGTTCACCGGTTGCACCTTCTTTATGAACTGGAATAGGTTTGTTGTTAGCTTCTTGAGAATCATTTAGTGTACCATTAGCAGGCAAGTAATCAGGATTTGGAATTATGATTTGGTGTTCTGGATTAGAATAGTTAGTTTGTATATCAGTAACGTTACATGAATCTAGTCAATTTTGGGTAGTAGAGGTATTAACATGAAGTGGGGGGTTGTAATTAGTTCGGCAAAAATCTGAACCGCTAAGACGTCCGTACAATTGGTTGTCGACAAATAAAGCTCCATTTCGTATCTTGATGCGTCTTCTCTCAGCTCCTCTTTGAATTAAGGACCAACGCTGTTTCATGAGTACTGCTTCCCGAGTTCTTTCTTCTGGTGAGAGATCAGGTTTAATGCGAACTGGACCTTTGAATGAGCTTATCTTGGATAAAGCCAAAGAAGCATCGCCTGATCGGAGAAAAGTTATTAAGATAGGTCTTGGTTTGGTTGCTGCTTCATTGAATTTTCCAAGCCTGTGACAATCCCTGATAGAACTTTGTTCAAGTGGTAAGTCTGTTTGGGAAAATGCTTGAGTAATGTTAGTCAAATCCTGGTCTAGTCTAGTTGGTCTGTTTGTATTTGGAGGAGACTCCTTAACTCCGTACATTACAATGTTAAATTTTTGGTCAGGTGATATTCATTTTGTGGATTCAGATGCTGTTGTTTGGGGCTCCACAGCTGGTTGTGAGGCAATAGCCGTCAGTGTAGTTTTGTTGTCACTTTTTGTAGCTGGTTTGTCCGGGGTTACCTGTAATTGAGTGATGCTCTTGGTGAGGGATTCAATGACTTCTTTTAACTTGGCTATTTCAGAGGTATGGCTTTGTAAGGTACAATGGGGGCATTGAAATGGTGTTTCTGACTCCGTCAATGTGTCGAATATTGGTTTGGATAGGCCGGCACACCGTCTATGTATCCAAACTGAACATTGGCCTTCACATAATATAGAATCTTGGCCTTCTCTGGTTTCAGTGGCATCAACAATGGGATCCATACATATTGGACAAATACACTCACCAGTCTTTGTTTTCTTGTTCTTTATCTTTATTCTGTGCACTCCAAAGAAGACGTCCAGAGCTCCCAGATTCTGAGTGTGATATCAAGTGTTGTTGGTCTACCAAACCATGTATAGAAGTGAGTAAAACTTTGCCTGTGTTTTCCCCGGGGGCTGATTTTCTGTGGATGGGTCGAGAATTTGTTTCGTCAGGTGCTCTACCACTGAGCCAAGAGAAGAGAAGCCATGCAATCCTATCACATAAGATAGTAATGAAGTTGGATGCAATAATAATAATAATATAATAATAAGTATTCTACACACCACACCAAGTTTGAAAGAGCTGCGACCTTTCTAACCGGCATCTGGCTGGCAGAGATGAAATTTTCAGTACAATGATCTTTAATGATTTTGGTGGGTTGCCTCCTTCCTTAGGCTTCCTACTTTTACAAGCTGTCTTCCTAGGAGCTTTAAATCAGGGGAAGATCCAGAAAAACATCTGAGATTTCTAAGAAGTGGTGAAATCCTTGACTTTTTCAAACACACCTTAAGTAGCTAAAGTCTTTGAGCAGGCTGTAGGAACAGGTGTCCTACAGACCTTCAGCACTTGTGCTGTAAAGCATTAATAAATAAACTAGTGTCCATTTGGTTCTACTTGGGGTACTTTGAGATAATGAGTTACTCTCTAGAATTCCTATGGATATAGTTACATGAAAATAACAAGGAGAAAACATCCTGACCACCTGGTAGACTCCTAGGCCTGTAAGTGTTCGAGCATAAATCGGATGGCTGCAGGTTCGAGGCTACCTAGGTCCAGTCATGGATTTTTTCTCCTTTCTCCAACTTTTCAAACACACCGTAAGTAGCTAAAGTCTTTGAGCAGGCTGTAGGACCAGGTGTCCTACAGACCTTCAGCACTTGCGCTGTAAAGCATTAATAAATAAATAAATAAATAAAAAAGTTTAAAGGTCATTGGAAGCTACTACTCTAATAGAACATTCAGTATTCTATTAGAATAACCATGTAGTCACTACATTTACCATCTGCGTTTGGTTGTGTCAATTGAACAGCTGTATAGATTGCTCGGAAAGTGTGCATTTAATGGACTTTTAAATCTTGATAATTGTTTTAAGATGCAAGCAATGCAGATGCTGGAGAGTCTAATAGTATTTGAAATCCATTCATTTGCTATAAAGTAAGCATTTTGTATCAGCTAGAGCACTCTATTGTAGGACCATGCAGCTCAGGTAATCTCACATTTTACATACCTGGTTTTCTATACGAAAATTAACAATAATAATTATTATGTATCTTGTGTAACTGCCTAAACAAATAACAACTCAGTAATGCAGGTACAGCCATATTACCCTAATGCTGCTGTGTATATGGCCTATATGAGTTTGTGAAATTATTGATTCATGACTAAGATAGAGGTAATGCTTCACAGTTTTATCTGTCAATGTGATCATTCTATTAGAGTAGTTTATTACTTTATAGGTGTATAGTAGACCAATAGATTACACACGTTTTTCCTTTTTATTATGTTTTGCACAGGTAGTGAAAATAGGGTAGGGAACCACAAGGCCATGGTCCCCCAGTTTTGGTGGTCAATTCTTGTAGCAAAAGATCAATGTGCTCTTAATCATTCTAATAGAGCAATCACAACTGTTAGTAGCTGCTTAATTCTTAAAGTGAAAATGGCTACCCAAAGTACTGTCTCAGAGCCCTAAGACATGCATTTAGATGGAATCTGTGTTGGTATGGGCTAATCAAAGCAGAACTTTTTAACATTCAATTGCAAGTACTTGATAATTAAATGTAAGGAGATGTGCGTGGTTGAATAATTCCTTGAACACGTTAGTGCACTTTATTGTCCAAAGAGTACATTTAACCTGTTGTATTGATTTCTGCTTAATTGTCACAGGTCCATATGCATTGGATTGCTCTGTATAACAACACCCGTTCAAAACAACAACTTATCTTGAAAATACTCATCAATCTGCAATGTAATAAAGCCAAATTTCTGTTCATCTAGATCTATTAATTTGCATCTCTACCTATGTCATTGTTTCCTTAACCATATCAAGGATTGTTTGTTCCATTGATTGTTGAGTGCAGCTGTAAGAAGCTGTCATCATGATCAAAGTTAATAAATGCATGGCTAGAGCAGACTAAAAAACATTGCAAATCATTGGGGTATCAATTCAGCTAACTAGTTTGTAAAGAAATAATAGGCTATAAGCTTGCACAATATTTTGAGTATTGATGGATGAGAAACTGATGATTGAGATTATGTGACCTATTTTATTAAACGTGTGGTCATGGACATGTATGATTTGTCTGCCATGGATATTGTATCCGCATGCTAGGTCACTTCAAGAACAAATTGTGTGATTAGTCTATTACATTATGCACATGTAGTTTACAGTAGGTTAATGTACAAGTATATCTAATCAAAAACAGCCAAGCTGTAAAAAAAGGTGCGGCCCCTAAAAGGCCATGGTGAAAAAAGATGTGAAATCCAAGGTGGCGGCCAAGAAATGACTGTGATGGTAGGTTAATGGTAAAAATTTTAATAACAACAATTCAGGTGAATTTGGTGCCGTTTGGTCTCGGCACCAAATTCACCTGAATTGTTGTTATTAAAATTTTTACCATTAACCTACCATCACAGTCATTTCTTGGCCGCCACCTTGGATTTCACATCTTTTTTTCACCATGGCCTTTTAGGGGCCGCACCTTTTTTTACAGCTGGGCTGTTTTTGATTAGATATCACTTCTTTTTGTATTTTGCATATCCCAAATCCATAGGCCGGCTTTGGGGCTTTTTTAACCTATCCTTTTTCTTTACAACAGGAAGAATAAAAAGACAAAGCAGACTTTTAATACCTCATGCCTAATCCATGTCTTAATGTTGGAAACTGTGTAAATATCACTGGTGGCTACATGTGTGATTGTGTAGCAGGATTTACTGGTGTTAACTGTACTACAGATATTGATGATTGTGATCCTGATCCTTGTGATAATAATAGAACTTGTATTGATGAAGTTAACGGCTACATGTGCAATTGTAGAGCAGGACTAACTGCATCAGCAATTTCTAGCTCAATGTTAGCTGTGATTTGATTGTTACTAATATCAAGAGACAGCAAAGATGATATACATCTCAAATGCATTGGCAATTTTCTTGATTCCTAATTCTTGTATATTACAATTGTTCAAAAGCAAATGTTGGAGAGATGGATTGTTTTTGATAGCAGATGCAATTGCAACAGCAGCTTCATCAGCTATTTCATTGCAAGAAATATCCAAGCGCTTCAACATTGCACTGTAGACAATTTCCTAACTGGTTCACTCCCCAACTACGTCATTCCCACAAGTGTCTCCGTACACTTCAGCGTAAATACAACAGGAATCCTACACCAAACAATTTCCAATGACTAACCAAAGCTCAAGTCTCTTTTCAAGCTTCTAGTATTGCAGCAAAGTCTGCATTTGAGCAGACCTTAATTTATAACTTCACTACAAATAAGGACACAAAAATTTTCCGATACATTAAAGAGTTCTCGAAATCTCACAACCTACCGCCTGAGCTACACAATGACTCCATCACAGCGAACACAGACCTCAGTAAGGCTGAGTTATTCAACCAGTACTTCCACTCAATATTCTCTCAGAGTAACTTTAATCTACCCGACACTTCGAATCTACCAGTCCCTGGTAAATGCTTGGACTCAATCCACTTCACAGTACAAGAAGTCCTAGAGGCCTTAAATAACCTGGATCCCAACAAGACCAGTGGTATAGACAACATTCCTCCAACTGTTTTAAAACATTGTGCCTTTGCTCTTGCCATACCTATCCACCACCTTTTCATGACTAGCATTACCAGTGGAACCATACTATCTGAATGGAAGTTGCACAAAATTACAGCTGTACCAAAGTCTGGCGACAAAACCTCAGTTAAAAACTATCGTCCCATTTCACTTCTTTGCATTACATCCAAAGTTTTAGAAAGACTAATTTATGATAAGATAATTAACTCAGTTTCTAATTGTATCACACAATATCAATTTGGGTTCCAAAAGAATTCTTCAACCTTGCACCAACTACTTATCTATTTTAACCAGCTAATAACATCAAAAGATGAAATAGATACTATATACATTGACTTTCGAAAAGCTTTCGATAGTGTGCCGCATAATGAACTCCTAGTTAAACTTTGGAACATGGGAATCACTGGCACCTTATGGAATTGGTTTAGTTTCTATCTACACAACAGAACCCAGTGTGTTTCTGTGGGCAACCACCAATCCGGCACTTTACTTGTTATCTCCGGCGTGCCACAGGGGAGTATTCTGGGTCCTTTGCTCTTTTTAATATTTATCAATGACCTCCCATCAATTGTCACATCAGATCTATTTGAGTTTGCTGACGATACAAAATTATTCAGACAAATCACATCAACATTAGACATTGAGCATCTCCAAGAAGACATCAATTCATTATTCAACTGGTCCATTAACAACTTTCTCACATTTAATCTTTCAAAGTTTGTGTTTATGAGCTACCATCGCAAATTCAACTCTACATATCATGTCAACGGTCATTCAATTGATGAGTCCTCCAGCTGTAAAGACCTTGGGATTGTTTTTACTAATTCGCTAACATGGCAAGCACACTATGAAATGATTTCTTCTAATGCCTATAAATCTCTTGGCTTATTGCGTAGGGTCTTCAAGGGCTCCAATTGTCCACAGGCCAGAAAATCTCTGTATATCACTTTAGTTAGATCAAAGCTACTGTATTGTTCCTCACTGTGGAGGCCATACCTGTTAAAAGACATTGAATCACTTGAGAAAGTCCAACGAAGAGCCACTAAATTCATATTATCAAACTATCAATCAGACTATAAAACAAGGCTAATACAAACTGGTATGTTGCCACTAATGTACATTTACGAAATTGCCGACATATTATTCTTTATCAAATCCATCAAAAATCCATCAGATAAATTTGACATCTTGAACTATACCAACTTTACTACAAGTTCAACAAGATCTGCTGGCACAAAGTTATACCCCAAGACACCCTATCATGAACTCATATTTTTATCGTTTACCAAGATTATGGAACTCTTTACCAATAATTGACCTATCTCAATCACTAGATGTAATCAAACCAAAGTTGAAAGCATTTTTATGGAATCATTTTTTAGCTAACTTTGATAATACCCCCCCTGTACTTTTCATTACCTGTGTCCTTGTACCCGCTGCTCCAAGACTCCTGCACCAACCAATTATAATTATTTGTAACTATTATATAAATGTATGCATGTATAGTTTTTGTAGTTAAGTAGTTAGTGCTCTAGGCTACCAGTGCAGGACACTGGTAGTCCTTCAGAATTGTATGTCTCTGTAATCACTATAGCCTCTACTGTATGTAATTCCAATTCTGTAAAGCAATTATTAAAGTAAATTAAATTGATAGCTTCACTACACTTAAAGTAATCTTCATAAGGCGAAGTTCAGATAACTTACAATTTGACAGATTCAAATGTTGTAACATTATATTGCTCTCAATAACATCTGATATATCATCTGCCAAGTATTGACCATTTACAGTGCTAAATTCGGTGGCGGATCTAGATGGGTTTCTGGGGTTTCGACAGAAATCCCCTTTTAAATTTAGTTCAGTGGCAGTATAAATATATAAACATTGTTGCACTGACAATTTGTCATAGCAAACAACTATATACCACTGTATTTCAGTAGCATGCATGCAGTTGCATTTAACTAACACCATTTATAGCTATTAAACCCTCAGAAACACTTCACTTTCATCTCCCACTGCATTAAAAACGATCGAGATACTCTAATAGAGCAGTCGTGTAACTACTCTAATAGAGCAATCAAAACTACAGCTTGTAGTCACCATATTTGCCATATATTTAGCTATAGTATTTACAGTTTAAAGCATTGGATTTATTGTAATTGGTAACTAAAAATAGCCTAAATCCGATCTCAGAGCTTCTAAAATCTCAAAATTTTCTGGAAAAATGTCATTCAGCTATACCAACTTTCAGAAACCCCCTTTTAAAAATCCTAGATCTGCCACTGAAATTCCTTAAACAACCAAATAGTTTTAGGGGTGGCACAATTTTGCTAAATGACTGTATAGTTCAAACACACAATGACTCAATAATAAATGATGATTTTGTTGCTATGAAATACCATTTTGACTATGAAACTGTAACTACCATCAAAATAAGACAAACACATTTTATTTTGTAAGGCTTTGAAAACTGCAACAAGGCTAGCAGCATTGATTTGGCAATAAGATATGTTGAGATACCTCAGTTTTACATTTGCCCTAATTACTTGCACTAAAGTGTCTGTATTTACAATTGTATTCCCACTGATCTTTAGGTGACAGTATTTGATTCAATATTGACATACTGTGGTATGCTTATCTTGAAAACTGATTCAAAATTTGAAGAAATCCAGAATCTGATAAGTAGCAATATGATAAATCAATGTATTCTAACTGTGAGTGATCAACAATTGATTCTATGATACCTTCTGTAGAAGGTGTGATGATGTTTGAGTTCAAATTCAGGAATTTCAATGCAGATTTTTGTCTAGCAGCTGAAAGTATAATTGAATTTGTATCTGGTCTTACGCAGTTGTGAAGGTGCAACTCCCTTATTGCATGATTACTATAAATAACATCTCCAATCTTTGTGACTGCCTGTTGTGTGATGTAGTTGTTGCCGAGGTTAAGGTACATGAAAGAATTGATGCATCAGCTATTGCTACAACCACATGATCTCGTAAACTGCAATCATTTAAATTTAAATGTTCCAACAAGTTATTGCTGATAATAGAAGCTATTTCACCAGCAGATATATTGTCTATTGTATTAAAACTCATATCCAAATACTAACTATATAACATTGGAATACCTATAGACATATCAAATTGTAGTTTAGAAGAAACTAGACTGTTATCTTTACTTGCTTCAGTTCAAAATACTATTTTCTTGCAACATTTATGCTTAAATTCAACTAAGATTACTACACAATTGGCAGAGGCAGTAGCAGGAATTCTTTGCAATAGTTAAATAATTTTTATATGAACTATCTCAGTTTGCAACAATGTGAATTGTCAGCATCTCAAATAAAAATTTTTGCTAAAGTGCTTAAAAAAGTGTCAAGTCTTACTGAACTCACTACAAGGTGATTTGTTTGTAGCTGAACTCTCTACAGGGTGATTTGCTTGTAACTGAATTCCCTTTATTGTGTCTAGGTTCTAGCTGATCTCACTACAGGGTGATTTGTTTGTAGCTGAACTCTCTACACGATGATTTGTTCTAGCTGATATCTCTACAGGATGGTTTCTTTGTCACTGAACTCTCTACAAGGTGAAGGTGAGTTGTTTCCAGCTGATCTTTCTACAGGGTGATTTGTTTCTAGCTGATCCCTCTACAGGATGGTTTCTTTGTCACTGAATTCTCTACAAGGTAACTTGTTTCTAGCTGATCTCTCTACAAGGTGACTTCCTCTAGCTGATCTCTCTACAGGTTGATTTGTTTGTAGCTGAACTCTCTACAGGGTGATTTGTTTACAGCTGAACTCTCTACAGGGTGATTTGTTTGTAGCTGAACTCTCTACAGGATGGTTTCTTTGTCACTGAAGGTGACTTTCCTCTCTACACTGAGGGTGACTTGTATCTAGCTGAACTGTCTACAGGATGATCTGCTTGTAGCTGAAATCTCTACAGGGTGACTTGTTTCTAGCTGATCTCTCTATAAGGTAACTTGTTTCTAGCTGAACTCTCTACAGAGTGGGGTCTTTGTAGCTGAACTTTCTACAAGGTACATGACTTCTTCTAGCTGATCTCTCTATAGGGTGACCTGATCTCTCTGTAGGGTGACTTTTATTTAGCTGAACTGTGATTTGTTTGTAGCTGAACACTCTATGGGGTAATTTATTTGCAACTGAACTATAATTATGCAGGGTGATTTGTTTGTAGCTGAACTCTCTGCAGGATGGTTCCTTTGTAGCTTAACTCTCTACAAGGTAACTTGCTTCTAGCTGATCTCTCTAGACGGTGACTTCTACTAGCTGATCTCTCTACAGGGTGACTTGTATAGCTGAACTCTCTACAGGGTGATTTGTTTGTAGCTGAAATCTCTTGTTTCAAACTGATCTCACTGTAGGGTAACTTGTTTGTAGCTGAATTCTCTACAGGATGGTTTTTTTGTAGCTGAACTCTCTACAGAGTGATTTTTTTTTGTAGCTGAACTCTATATAGGGTGATTTGTTTGTACCTGAACTTTCTACAGGGTGATTTGTTTGTAGTTGATCTCTCTACAGGGTTTCTTTGCAGCTGAGATCTCTACAGGGTGACTTCTTCTAACTGAGCTCTCTCTTGTTTCTAGCTGATCTCTCTACAGAGTAACTTGTTTGTATAGCTGAACTCTTTACAGGGTGGTTTTGTGATTGCTGAACTCTCTACACGAAAGTGACTTGTTTGTAGCTGAACATTGTATAAACTATAAAGTGGCTTGTCTGTAGCTGAACTCTCCACAGGGTTCCTTGTTTGCAGCTGATCTCTATAGGGTAATTTGTTTGTATAGATGAACTCTCTACAGGGTAGTTTCTTTGTAGCTGAACTCTCTCCACATTGACTTGTTTGTACCTGAATTCTATAGAGAACTCTCTACAGGGTGCATGACTTGTTTATAGCTGAACTCTCTTCAGTGTGACTTGTAATGTTCTGAATCACTACAGCAATATATTTGTAGCTGAACTCTCTATAGGGTGACTTGCTTCTTGCTGAACTGTCTATAAGATTAACTGTTTGCAGCTGAACTCCCTACAGAATAACTTGTATTGTAATAGAATTCTATAATGGAGTAAATAAATTAGCTGAATGCTCTATTAGGGTGACTGTTCTATTAGAGTATCTCGATCTCGCATTTGCTACACAGAGTTGGCTTTCGAATCATAACTCAGTGGTTTGTAATCTAATTCTTCTGTACTACTGCAAGGACTTTCCATAAAGATTATTCCAGCTATACACCGATTTTCAGCTCATTGCTCTAAGCGGTTTGCCTAGTAGGCGTAAAAACTAATACTTTTTTATTCATAAAAATCGATCGCGTAATTGTGACACGGGTTGGGTTTTGTGTCATATCTCCGTGGTCTTTATCTCGATTCCTTTCAAACCACCAAAAGGCACTCCTACGATGGTTACTCCATCTACATAGCAATTTTCAGCTCATTCCATGAAGCGGTTTACCCTGTAGGCGTGACAACAAATCGATCTTGTTTTACGCGAATAATCGGTCATAACTTCTGACCCATTCATCGGATTTGCACCAAATTTGATGCTAGGATTCGCCTTTGGACTCCCTTTCTGTGTGCAAATTTGAAGGCGATCGGAGTATATACGCGTTTGCGTTTTATAGCAATTTTTGCAAATGTGCGAAAACAAGAAGAAGAGGAAGAAGAAAAAAACGAAGAAAAAAATCGAAATCTTGGCAGCTCGTATCTCGGAAATGGCTGGAGCGATTTCCTTCAAATTTGGAATGTAGACTCCCCTGGCTGGCGGGAAACTCTGTAGCAAATTTGGTTCCAATCGGATAAGGTATCACCGAGATACAAAGGTGTGATGATGACGTTTTCTTTCTTCCTGTCAATATACTCACGGTGTGGCGCGCCGGCTTCTTGGGCCGCACGACACACTACCATGTGTCTTGATATGGTACGCCTCACTACATAGCTTAATAGGATGTGTAGAATGGATTCAGGAGCTGGAATAAGAAATGAAAGACCTGGCAGTTTGTCTACTTCCTGAGCACAATGCAACTACTGAATATAGATAATTACTATAGAGTTAATTATGAAGGAGACATTGCATTGATAAACATGCTTACTTATGCTCATGATTATAAATTTAGTATGTGCTTATTGTGCTACACTTGAAAGTTGTTAACAAAACTTTATGGCAAAACAGTCTATTTGGTGGGGGGTGGCAAGGGGGTTGTAGCCCTATGAAAAAAATTATGGAGGCTTAGCTCCCCGGCTAAAAATTATCTGTAGCTGTGATGGAGAGCCTAGCTTAATAGCATCAATAATAATTTGAGGTACTATAATAGAGCAGTCAAGACTGAAATACTCTAATAGAGTAGTCACAGTATTCTTAGAGGAACAGTGTAGCAAGCTACGTATGTAGTTATAAATAAGGATTTTTTTTGGTCTTCAACTTACAGCTAGACCATGGCATCATCAATCTAGAACCCAACCCCCCCTTTCATAAAAGTGTCTCGTCTGCCCTTGCTATTCCTGCA
This sequence comes from Dysidea avara, assembly GCF_963678975.1. Classification (NCBI taxonomy): domain Eukaryota; kingdom Metazoa; phylum Porifera; class Demospongiae; order Dictyoceratida; family Dysideidae; genus Dysidea; species Dysidea avara. Next base: position 25,972,006 of record NC_089279.1, on the reverse strand, counting down.
TTAAAATCATACTGCAAATCATTTCATGAACACAGTTCCAAACCAAGGATGGTATTAGTGATGGGGCAGTAAGGGTAACATACTACAATAGTCGGGGATTCGTTTCTTACAACTTCATTTTTCACGCTGCGGACCCTACCAAAGACGGGCAAAGTTTCGATTTTTTTTTCGTTTTTATTTTTTTAATTTTTTTATTATTAGATAACTTTAAAATTTTTGATTGATCAAGACACACGATAGTGTGTCGTGCGGCCCAAGAAGCTGGCGCGCCACACCGTGAGTATATTGACAGGAAGAAAGAAAACACACATTTGTATCTCGGTGATACCTCATCCGATTGGAACCAAATTTGCTGCAGAGTTGTCCGCCAGCTAGGGGAGTCTACATTCCAAATTTGAAGGAAATCACTCTGGCCATTTCCGAGATACGAGTGGCCAAAATTTCGTTTTTTTTCTTCGTTTTTTTTCTCTTCTTCTTCTTCGTCTTTTCACACACTTGCAAAAATTGCTATAACAAGCAAACGCGTACTCCGATCGCCTTGAAATTTGGCACACAGAAAGGGAGTCCAACGGCGAATCCTAGCATCAACTTTGGTACAAATCCGATGAATGGTTCAGGAGTTATGACCGATTATTCGCGTAAAACAAGATCGATTTGTTGTCACGCCTACAGGGTAAACCGCTTCATGGAATGAATTGAAAATTGCTATGTAGATGGAGTAACCATCGTAGGAGTGCCTTTTGGTGGTTTGAAAGGAATTGAGATAAAGACCACGGAGATATGACACAAAGCCCAACCTGTGTCACAATTACACGATCGATTTTTAGGAATAAAAAAGTATTAGTTTTCACGCCTACTAGGCAAACCGCTTAGAGCAATGAGCTGAAAATCGGTGTATAGCTGGAATAATCGTCATAGAAAGTACTTGCAGTAGTACAGAAGAATCGGATTACAAACCACTGAGTTATGATTCGAAAGCCAACTCCGTGTAGCAAATGCGAGATCGAGATAGTCTAATAGAACAGTCACCCTAATAGAGCATTCGGCTAATTTATTTACTCCATTATAGAATTTTATTACATCACAAGTTATTCTGTAGGGAGTTCAGCTGCAAACAGTTAATCTTATAGACAGTTCAGCAAGAAGACAGTCACCATGTGGAGAATTAAGCAAATATACGTATCACTATAGAGATTCAGAACATTACAAGTCACACTGAAGAAAGTTCAGCTATAAACAAGTCATGCACCCTGTAGAGAATTCAGCTACAATTAAGTCACTCTCTAGAGAATTCAGCTACACAGAATTCAGCTACACACAAGTCACTGTGGAGAGAGTTCAGCTACAAACAAATTACCCTTTAGAGTGATCAGCAATGAACAAATCAACACAAATCTACCTGTAGAGAGATAAGCTAGAAACAAATCACCCTGTAGAAAGTTCAGCTACAAAAAATCACGCTGTAGAGACATCAGCTAGAAACTAGACACAATGTAAGGAGTTCAGCTACAAGTAATCACCCTGTAGAGAGTTCAGCTAAAACAAATCAACCTGCAGAGAGATCAGCTACAAACAAATCACCTTATAGAGAATTCAGCTACAAACAAATTACCCTGTAGAGAGATCGGCTACAAACAAATCAACCTGCAGAGAGATCAGCTAGAAACAAATCAACTTGTAGAGAGATCAGCTACAAACAAATCACCCTGTAGAGAGATCAGCTACAAACTACACACAATGTAAGGAGTTCAGCTACAAACAAATCACCCTGTAGAGAGTTCAGCTAAAACAAATCAACCTGCAGAGAGATCAGCTACAAACAAATCACCTTTTAGACAGTTTAGCTACAAACAAATTACCTTGTATAGAGATCGGCTACTAACAAATCAACCTGCACAGAGATCAGCTACAAACTAGACACAATGTAAGAAGTTCAGCTACAAGTAATCACCCTGTAGAGAGTTCAGCTAAAACAAATCAACCTGCAGAGAGATCAGCTACAAACAAATCACCTTATAGAGAGTTCAGCTACAAACAAATTACCCTGTAGAGAGATTGGCTACAAACAAATCAACCTGCAGAGAGATCAGCTAGAAACAAATCAACTTGTAGAGAGATCAGCTACAAACAAATCACCCTGTAGAGAGATCAGCTACAAACTACACACAATGTAAGGAGTTCAGCTACAAACAAATCACCCTGTAGAGAGTTCAGCTAAAACAAATCAACCTGCAGAGAGATCAGCTACAAACAAATCACCTTTTAGACAGTTTAGCTACAAACAAATTACCTTGTATAGAGATCGGCTACTAACAAATCAACCTGCACAGAGATCAGCTACAAACTAGACACAATGTAAGGAGTTCAGCTACAAGCAAATCACCCTGTAGAGAGTTCAGCTACAAACAAACCAACCTGTAGAGCGATCAGCTAGAAACAAATCACCCTGAAGAGAGGTCAGCTACAAAAAAGCACCCTGTAGAGATATCAGCTAGAAACAAATCACCCTGAAGAGAGGTCAGTTACAAAAAATTACCTTGTAGAGAGATCAACTACAAACAAAACACTTTGCAGAGAGTTCAGCTACAAACAAATCAACCTGTAGAGAGATCATCTAGAAACAAATCAACCTGCAGAGTGATCAGCTACAAACAAATCAGCTTGTAGAGAGATCAGTTACACACAAATCAACCTGTAGAGAGATAAGCTAGAAACAAATCACCCTGTAGAGAGTTCAGCTAAAACAAATCAATCTGCAGAGAGATCAGCTACATACAAATCACCTTATAGATAGCTCAGCTACAAACAAATTACCTTGTAGAGAGATCGACTACAAACAAATCACCCTGCAGAGAGATCAGCTACACACAAATCAACTTGTATAGAGATCAGCTACAAACAAATCACCCTGTAGAGAGATCAGCTACACACTAGACACAAAGTAAGGAGTTCAGCTACAAGCAAATTACCCTGTAGAGAGTTCATCTACAAACAAATCAACCTGTAGAGCAATCAGCTAGAAACAAATCACCCTGAAGAGAGGTCAGCTACAAAAAATCACCCTGTAGAGAGATCAGCCAGAAACAAATCACCCTGAGGAGAGGTCAGCTACAAATAAATCACCCTGTAGAGAGTTCAGCTAAAACAAATCAACCTGCAGAGAGATCAACTACAAATAAATCACCTTATAGACAGTTCAGTTACAAACAAATTACCTTGTAGAGAGATCGGCTACAAATTAATCAACCTGCAGAGAGATCAGCTACACACAAATCAACTTGTAGAGAGATCAGCTACAAACAAATCACCCTGTAGAGAGATCAGCTAGAAACTAGACACAATGCAAGGAGTTCAGCTACAAGCAAAATCACCCTTTAGTGAGTTCAGCTGCAAACAAATCAACCTGCAGTGAGATCACCCACAAAAATGCACTTGTACAGAGTTCAGTTACAAACAAATTACCCTGTAGAGAGATCAGGTAGAAGAATTCACCTTGTAGAGAGTTCAGCAACAAAGAAACCACCATGTAGAGAGTTCAGCTGCAAACAAATCACCCAGTAGAAAGATCAGCTAGAAGAAGTTACCTTGTAGAGAGTTCAGTTACAAAGAAACCATCATATAGAAAGTTCAGCTACAAAGAAATTACCTCATAGAGAGTTCAGCTAGAAGAAGTCACCTTGTAAAGAGTTCAGCTACAAAGAAACCATCATGTACAGAGTTCAGCTACAAAGAAACCACCATGTAGAGTGTTTAGCTGCAAAAAATCACCTGTAGAGAGTTCAGCTAGAAACAAATCACCCTGTAGAGAGATCAGCTAGAAGAGGTCACCTTGTAGAGAGTTCAGCTACAAAGAAACCACCATGGATGTAGAGAGTTTAGTTGCAAACAAATAACCTGTAGAGAGTTCAGCTAGAAACAAATCACCCTGTAGAGAAATCAGCTAGAAGAGGTCACCTAGTAGAGAGTTCAGCTACAAAGAAACCGTTATGTAGAGAGTTCAGCTACAAAGAAAGCACCATGTAGAGAGTTTAGCTACAAACAAATCACCTGTAGAGAGTTCAGCTAGAAGAAGTCACCTTGTAGAGAGTTTAGCTGCAAACAAATCACCTGTAGAGAGTTCAGCTAGAAACAAATCACCCTGTAGAGAGATCAGCTAGAAGAGGTCACCTTGTAGAGAGTTCAGCTACAAAGAAACCACCACATAAAGAGTTCAACTGCAAATAAATCACTTGTAGAGAGTTCAGCTACAAGTAAATCGCCCTGTAGAGGGATCAGCTAGAAGAAGCCACCTTGTAGAGAGTTCAGCTACAAAGAAACCATCATGCAGAGAGTTCAGTTACAAACAAATCACCCTGTAGAGAGATCAGCTAGAAGAAGTTACCTTGTAGATAGTTCAGCTACAACAATTCACCCTGTAGAAAGATCAGCTAGAAGAAGTCACCTTGTAGAGTGTTCAGTTACAAAGAAACCATTATGTAGAGAGTTCAGCTGCAAACAAATCACTCTGTAGAGAGTTCAGCTACAAAGAAACCGCCATGTAGAGAGTTCAGCCTCAAACAAACCACCTTGTAGAGAATTCAACTAAAACAAATCACCCTGTAGAGAAGAAGTTACCTTGTAGAGAGTTCAGCTACAAAGAAACCATCATGTAGGGAGTTCAGCTACAAAGAAACCACCATGTAGAGAGTTTAGCTGCAAACAAATCACCTGTAGAGTGTTCAGCTAGAAACAAATCACCCCGTAGAGAGATCAGCTGGACGAAGTCACCTTGTAGAGAGTTCAGCTACAAAGGAACCATCATGTAGAGAGTTCATCTGCAAACAAATCACCCTGTAGAGAGTTCAGCTACAAAAAAAATCACCCTGTAGAGAGTTCAGCTAGACGAAGTCAGAGTTCAGCTACAAAGAAACCATCATGTAGAGAGTTCAGCTACAAACAAACCACCATGTAGAGAGTTTAGCTGCAAACAAATCACCTGTAGAGAGTTCAGCTAGAAACAAATCACCCTGTAGAGAGACCAGCTAGAAGAGATCACCTTGTAGAGAGTTCAGCTACAAAGAAACCATCCTGTATATAGTTCAGCTACATTTCAAGTCACCCAGTAGAGAGATCAACTGCAAAAAAAATATCCTGTGGGGAATAATGGGCATGTAATAAATATATGTATATAATTTGTATAATTACTAATAAAATCAAAAACAATTGAAGCATTAAAAATCTTCTTTAAGTTCTTTTCTTCTTCCTGTGGTAAAGAAAAAAACACATGGGTTAAAAAAGCCCCAAAGCCAGCCTATCCGGCTTTGCAGTATACAAATACAAAAAGAAGTGACGGCCAAATTCACCTGAATTGTCGTTATTAAAATGTAACCATTAACCTACCATCACAGCCATTTCTTGGCCGCCACCTTGGATTTCACATCTTTTTTCACCATGGCCTTTATGGGGGCCGCACCTTTTTTTACAGCTTGGCTGTTTTTGATTAGATAACTTTTATTCTTAATGTAATTGTTTATTGTAATGAGCAGGACTCACAGGCATAATGCCTTTTTCTCTGTATTTAATAATAATAATAATAAAATAATAATAATATTATTAGCACTTTACAGTGACCAGCACTGAAGGTCTGACAGCAACATGTGCTGCAGCCTTAGGATTACCTAACCTAATTTCAGGTACTTAGACCTAATGACTTGACTTACTGACTGACTGATAAGGTGTAACAGAAAAGGGCCAAAGTAAGGAAAAAAATCCCTCCAACCCCAGGATTCGAACTGCAGGTCACCCAATGTCTAGTCGGGGCCACACTCAGTCTTCCTCCAGGAGGGATGGATTTTCTTCCTTAAACCTAAAGTATTTATTATTAGCACTTTACAGTGACCAGCGCTGAAGGTCTGACAGCAACATGTGCTGCAGCCTTAGGATTACCTAACCTTCTTTGTGTTTTCGCACACTTGCAAAAATTGCTATACAACGCAAACGCGTACTCCGATCGCCTTGAAAGTTGGCACACAGAAAGGGAGTCCAAAGGCGAATCCTAGTAGCAACTTTGGTGCATATCCGTTGAATAGTTCAGGTTTTATGACCAATTATTCGCGTAAAACAAGATCGATTTGTTGTCACGCCTACAGGGTAAACCGCTTCATGGAATGAGTTGAAAATTGCTATGTAGATGGAGTAACCATCGTAGACGTGCCTTTTGGTGATTTGAAAGGAATCGAGATAAAGACCATGGAGATACGACACAAAACCCAACCTATGTCACAATTACGCGATCGATTTTAATGAATTAAAAAGTATTAGTTTTTATGCCTATACTTGGCAAACCGCTTAGAGCAATGAGCTGAAAATTGGTGTATAGCTGGAATAATCTTCATAGAAAGTCCTTGCAGTAGCACAGAAGAATCAGAGTACAAACTACTGAGTTATGAGTCGAAAGCCAACTCCGTGTAGCAAATGCGAGATCGAGATACTCTAATAGAACAGTCACCCTAATAGAGCATTCAGCTAATTTACTCTATTATAAAGAAACTACCCTGTAGAGAGTTCATCTATTTATTTATTTATTTATTATTACTGAGCAGCCAGCACTGCTGATGCGCCCAGGAAAAAAAAATCACACATGTACATTACTACAATAATTAGAAATGTTAACTGAGAAAGAGTCAGAGTCATTTAAATCAATTAGGAATTGTGGCAACGAGTTCCAGTCTTGAGCTGTTCTGGAGAAAAAACTTTTTTGGTAAGCTGTAGTAGATGTTGTAGGGAGTATGAAATGGTACTGATGATATTGCCTGGTTTCTCTGGTCATTGGAAGATAATTGGATGGAATAGATAAGGGAATTAGGTTGTGAAGTGCTTTGTAAAATGTCTGCAGTCTGGATATCTTGCGTCGAGTTTTAAGTTCAGGCCAGGAGAGATGTTGGAGCATGGAAGTAACTGAACTGTATCTACTGTAATCTTTCAATACCCATCTTGCTGCTCTTCTTTGAATAGTTTCAAGTTTCTGTACATCACTGTTATAAATAGTGTCCCATACTACTGAAGCATATTCCAGTTGTGGTCTTACCATTGCTAAATATGCTGCTGCTTTCACTTGTGTAGAACAATTGCTTAGGTTACTCTTAAGAAAGTTTAATGTTCTGGATGCTTTTCCTGTTATTTTGGATACATGAGGTGACCAAGATAAATGTTTATCCCGAGGTATGTATGTCTATCAGTAATTGTTAAGGTATGGTTGTTCAGTTCATAGTTATGAATGATAGGTGACTGAGATCTGGTGCATCTTATTACAACACATTTGGATACATTAAACCGAAGTTGCTATATGTGTACCCATTCTGATAGTCTGTCAAGATCTTGCTGAAGGATGGAAGCATCATCCTGGGAATCAATTACTCTATATAACAAGCAGTCATCAGCAAACAGCCGTAGTGGGGATGAAATACTTCTGGTAATGTCATTAATATACAACAAGAACATCAGAGGACCAAGTACTGTTCCTTGTGGTACCCCTGATGTAACTGTTACACATCTATACAGACAAGTTACCCTATAGAGATCAGCTGCAAACAAGTAACCCTGTAGAGAGTTCAGCTACAGACAAGTCACTTTATAGTTTATACAATGTTCAGCTACAAGTAAGTCACTCTGAAAAGAATTCAACTACAAACAAGTCACTCTGTAGAGAAGTTTGCTACAAAAAGTCACCGTGTAGAGAGTTCAACAACAACAAAAAATCACCCTGTAAAGAGTTCAGCTACACAAACAAGTTACTCTGTAGAGAGATCAGCTAGAAACAAGAGAGAGCTCAGCTAGAAGAAGTTATCCTGTAGAGATCTCAGCTGCAAAGAAACCCTGTAGAGAGATCAACTACAAACAAATCACCCTGCAGAGCATTCAGCTATCACCCTGTAGAAAGTACAGGTACAAACAAATCACCCTATATAGAGTTCAGCTACAAAAAAATCACTCTGTAAAGAGTTCAGCTACAAAGAAACCATCCTGTAGAGAGTTCAGCTACAAACAAGTTAACCTACAGTTAGATCAGTTTGAAACAAGAGATTTCAGCTACAAACAAATCAGCCTGTAGAGAGTTCAGCTACGTATGAACAGATCACCCTGTAGAGAGTTCAGCTATACAAGTCACCCGGTAGAGAGATCAGCTAGAAGAAGTCATCCTGTATAGAGATCAGCTAGAAGCAAGTCACCTTGTAGAGAGTTCAGCTACAAAGAAACCATCCTGTAGAGAGTTCAGCTACAAACAAATCGCACTGTAGAGAGATCAGCAGAAACAAATCACCCTGTAGAGAGTTCAGCTACAAACAAATCACCCTGTAAAGAGATCAGCTAGAAACAATTCACCCTCTAGAGAGAATCCTGTGTAGAATTCAGCTACAAGCAAATCACCATGTAGAGAGTTCAGATACATTTCAAGTCCCTTAGTAGAGAAATCAGCTGTGAACAAGTTATCTAGTAAGGAATAATAGACGTGTAATAAATATATGTATACAATTTCTGATAAAATCAAAAACAGTTGAAGTATTAAAAATCTGCTTTGTCTTTTTATTCTTCCTGTGGTAAAGAAAAAGGATAGGTTAAAAAAGCCCCAAAGCCGGTCATAAATAATAATACATAAAGAAGTGATATCTAATCAAAAACAGCCAAGCTGTAAAAAAAGAGTGCAGCCCCAAAAAGGCCATGGTGAAAAAAGATGTGAAATCCAAGGTGGCGGCCAAGAAATAGTTGCGATGGTAGGTTACAGGTTTTTGCAATTGAATTCGTCGCCTTTGCAATTGAATTCGTCCCGTTTGCAATTGAATTCGTCGGTATTGCAATTGAATTCGTCGGTATTGCAACTGAATTTGTCCCGTTTGCAATTGAATTCGTCGGTTTTGCAATTGAATTCGTCGCTTTTGCAGTTGAATTAGTCGGTTTTGCAATAGAATTCGTCGCGTTTGCATTACAATTCGTCATAAACAAAACGGCTCCAAGAAACCAACCCGTTCATTGAGAGATGAACTAGCTATTTATGCCTTGGAGAGTTACACTTGAGACACTAGAAGGTAATTGAAGCTGGTAGTACGCGAAGCTGATAGCTGTCTGACAAGTTAATTAGCTTACAACAACATTTCCCTACTTAGGTGGCCTCCCCAAAGTTGGCTCCGAGCGTGGCGCTTGGCCGGAATCTGGGTGGCCTGCGGATCAAGTCACGATGGGGTTGGCTTTTTTTTCACCCCTTCTAGGTATTTGTCCCGTTTCACTTTAGGATATTTAGCTCAAAGATTTTCGCTTAGGCTCCTAGGCTATGGGTAAACACCTCGAACAGGCTCTGCCTTCTGTGTACACCCTCCAGTGCCTAACTGGTAAAGTAGATAATAACAATAACAGCTTGCTCGCGAGTGACCACACCCATCGCGAATGGCGTAGTAGAGTTTGGAATGTTGTTGGAGAGGCTGTAGAGGAAGAATTATTGCCTTATAAAGAGTTGTTTACTACTGTTGTACTTGAACAAGTTCTTGTAGCAGCTGCTACATCATGTTTTCATGTTTGCTCCAGCTGCCATTCTTGTTATGGACGAATTTAACTGCAAAAGCGACGAATTCAATTGCAAACGGGACGAATTCAATTGCAAAACCGACGAATTCAATTGCAAACGGGACGAATTCAATTGCAAACGGGACGAATTCAATTGCAAAAGCGACGAACTCAATTGCAAACGGGACGAATTCAATTGCAAAGTCGCCGAATTCAATTGCAAAAACCTGTAATGGTAAAAGTTTTAATAACAACAATTCAAGTGAATTTGGTGCCGAAACCCAAATTCACCGCATGAATTGTCGTTATTAAACTTTTTACCATAAACCTACCATCCCAACCATTTCTTGGCCGCCACCTTGGATTTCACATCTTTTTTCACACTGGCCTTTTAGGGGGCGCACTCTATTTTTTACAGCTTGGCTGTTTTTGGTTGGATAAATATCACACGAAGCAACTACCTTTTACTTTTGTACACAATTTAGTCTTTTTAAAAGTTATTACAGCAACTGTTAAAGGCTTCAGCTGCATTTCCAATGGCATAAATTTTGATGATTTAACAGCGAAACATTGCTGGAGAGTCCACCATTAAGAGTGGAACATTCACTTTTAGGAGTCTGGATCCCGAGGAGATCCGCCCCTCAAAGGCATGATTAGCTAGCTACCTCACAAAAAAAGCCAAACTGGTAAGACTATAAAACGACTACCCAGCGTTAATAAATAAAATAAATATTGGCCACTAAAATCATCTATTCCTCCTTAGGCACTAACCCAAATCAACAAAATAGATAAAAATACCAACTCTAAACTCATCAACACAAGTAACAAATTCTCTCTATTTAATACTATACCCACAACCCCCAAACCAAATAATCCCATTCCCAAATAAAATAACCCTTCCATTTTTTAAATTTATTAATTAATTTTGTAATTAAAATGACTAATTATTCTCATTCTAATCCGCCTTCTGCCCATTCATAAACTAGCCCCACTACTAAAACAAACAAAAAAATATACCCCCAAAACCCCAATAAAAGGCAAATCAAAAGATACAATCCCCAAAGGGAATAAAAATGCGATTTCCAGATCAAAAATTATAAATAAAATCCCTACAAATTAAAACCGCACGGAAAAAGGGACCCTCTTTATAAAAAATGGTTCAAACCAGGTGAGCATTTTTCTTTTCCAGGCTCTTGCAGATTTATAATATAAGATACACCTAAAAGCACCCCACAAACCCCAAAACACATATAAATATAATAAAGCAGACTTATTTCACTCATTTAATTCATTAAATACAAAATTCTATTTTGATTTAGTTATTTCAAATATCCCGAGTTCCTTGTAAAAACACATTTTGCTTCAAAACACCCCCCAAATCAAATCCCTCAATTAACTTTATGCCGCCTAACATTACTAACAATAATACGTAACTTCCTATAACAAAGCATTCTACATAATCTAAGTACAACCCTATTCCAACAAGAAAGCAATTTGATACCCCCCGTTCACCTCAACTAACAATATCTCCCACCCCAGATTGAGAAATTACCGGAAAAGCACAAAAACAAACCAAAATAAAAAATAATAATACTTTTCAATTAAATTTTTGTTCTCGCTCCAAAAATAACATCATAATAACAAAAAAAAACCCATAATGGCCCCCAAATAAATAATTAATAACACAAAAGCAAAAAAGTCCAGGCCCACTCCCAAAAATAATACCCCACTACATAGATAGGCTAACCCCAACCACAAAACAGAGTATACGGAGTGGCTCGCATAGATAACCATAACCCCCGGGAGCAAAACACCTAAAAGTAATAATAACTCTCCACCTTTTATCATAAATTTATTAATTTCTAAATTATTAAATTTATATTAATAATTTAGAAATAAGAATTTATAGGATTAAACACAAAAAAGGGAAAAATCCCTAACAAATAAATAAGGAATACAAGCGTTCCTAAAATATACATTTCTCTTTGCCCCAAATCTCGTCCCCCCATTAAATAAAAAGAGGACCGTCCACAAACTATTCTATTATATAAATATAATGAATAAACTACTGAGAGAACACCACCTCACAAAGCAAGAACACCTACAATTACACTATAAGAAAAAGCTGCAAACAAACAAAAAAACTCTCCTATAAAACCACAACTTAAAGGTAAGCCAAAATTCGCTAAAATCAGTAACAAGAACAATACACTAAAAAGAGGCATTTGCATTCCTACCCCTCGATAATATTTAATCAGTCTAGTCTTATGTCTATAATATAATACAGTAACAGCAATAAACAAGGTCGGACTAACGAAGCAATGAGCCAGCATTAAATAAAACCCTCCTACTACTCCTCATATACTAAAACTAAATAAAGAAATTACAACAACTCCCATATGTGCAACCGACGAATATGCTACCAATCGTTTAAAATCCACTTGCTGGCAAGTAATAAACCCGCCCCAAATAACCCCCAAAAGGCCCAAACCAATAACACCGGTGAAAAATAAAGAGAGGCCAAAGGAAATAACTTTAATAAAAATTGTAATATCCCATATCCCCCCAACTTCAATAACACTCCAGCTAAAAGCACCGAACCTGCAACCGGTGCCTCTACATGTGCCTGCGGTAATCATATATGAAATGGAAACAAAGGTATTTTAACTGCAAAACATAAAAAAAATAAAATAAATAATATACATTGATCTTTAAATCCCAATCCATAAGACTCCAAATAAAAATAATCCAAAGACCCCACAACCGAATATATTCAAAATATCCCTATTAATAAAAATACAGAACCAAAAAATGTAAAAAAAAGAAATAAAATGTTGCTCTTACCTTTTCCTCTCTTGATCCCCATATCCCTATTATAAGAAACATTGGAATTAATACACCCTCAAAAAATACAAAAAACAAGAAATTAAAACAAGAAAATGCACCAAATAATAACCCTTCCACAACAAATAAACATATTACAAATTCTCTCACAAATGTCCTAATACTCCGCCAACTTACTAAAATACAAATTATTGTTAAAAAAGATACTAAAATAAAAACAAATAAGACACATAATCTATTCCAAACACAAAGGGTCCAATTTTACCCGACTCTGGTCCTACACTTATTTCTCACCCAATAACCAAGTCTGGCCCCACTATTCCACCTAATAATATTACAACAAATAATATTATAAACCCCCATATTAATCCCATTCGGAACACTTCTCTTGTGTTCCGAAAGGGAATAATACTCATACTAATACAACTGATTCAAGGTAATAATAAAACAATTTTTAACATTTTCAATTAGCAAAAATGCAAAAACAATGAATATATTAATTGCGATTAAAAATCATCCTATCCTCAATATATTTTAATAAAGGAAACAAAACTAAAAAATAAATAAAATAAAAGGCGGTCGCAAATTGCCCAATAACTACATACGGCTCTTCCACTGGTCGCCCACCAATTAGAGTTAATAAAACAATTAGGGACCCGCCAATTATGCTCATAATTTTACCTATTATGCTATGCTGCACTGCTCAAAAATTTACCTATTATGCTTAAAGTTATGCTCAATACTTACCTATTATGCTCAAATTATGCCCAATTATTTATGCCTCAGTTCTCATGCTCTACTAATAATTTCCAGTTTATGGATAAACATAAGTGGCTAAAGCACAAACTTACTTGTCAAAATACATATCACAGAAAAGATCGATATACTCTAATAGAACAGTCAGCTGTGTGATTGTTCTATTAGAGTTACTGACTGTTCTATTAGAATATATCGATCTTTCTGTGATAGCTATTTTTATAAGCAAGAATTCATACTATTACACAAATATTCTACCCATTATGCTAGCATTATGCTCAATGCTTTCAGGCACCTATTATGCTCATAATTATGCCAGCATAATCGGCGGGTCCCTAAATACAATATCCCCCACCATAAACCAAAAAGCCAATTTACTTATCGGATACATCCCCAAACTTAACATCCGCCCTCTATATAAAAATGGTAAAATAAATCAAACAACAATACTAGCTGCAAGAGCAACAACCCCCCCTAATTTATTCGGAATAGATCGCAAAATGGCATACATAAATAAAAAATACCATTCCGGTTTAATATGAATAGGAGTAACTAAAATGTCGGCCTCCTTAAAATTCTCGGCATCACCCAAATAATACGGAAAAAATAAACAATAAAAACAAACAAAACAAAAAATAACGTATTTCCCGATAAATCCTTTACCGTATAATAAGGATGAAACGGTATTTTCTCTACATCAGAAGGCAAACCCATAGGATTATTCGACCCCAATTTATGCAAAAAATGCAAATGAACTAACACCAAGAAGGACAAAACAAAAGGAAACAAGTAATGAAAACTAAAAAACCTATTTAAAGTCGCATTACAAACCATCGGCCCACCTCAAATCAAAACAACAATATCCTGCCCCACATAAAGAACAACTGAAATAAAATCAGTGATTACTGCCGCCACCCAAAAAGACATTTGTCCCCAAGGCAAAACATACCCTAAAAATGCCGTTACTACCATAATTACATATATCACTATACCCACATAATTATCATACCTCTATCTTTCTATACCCACCATAATAAAGACCTTTCCCCATATGCAAATAAACACACACAAAAAACATAGACGCCCCATTAGCATGAAAATACCTAAAAAAATGCCCATTGAATATATCCCAACTAAGTTCTGCCACTAACAAAAAGGCAAATTTTTCATTCAGGCAATAAAACATTGCCAAAAGTATTCCACTAACTATTTGAACCACTAATATCATACCCAATAAAGACCCCAAATTTCATATATAACTTAAATTTATCGGCTCCCTTAAATCTATCACTATATTTGTGATCAGTTTTAAAGTGGGCCCCTTTCTTCACGCCGTTTTCATTGCAAAATTAACTATAATTCTGCTTAATTCCCAAATTCAATTAAACCAACCCAACTAAAATCTCGAACACTAAACTTAAATAAGCTAGACTTAAGGGTAAATAAGCTTTCCACAATAAACCCATCAATTGATCATATCGAACCCGAGGGAAGGTTCCCCGAACTCAAATAAAAAAGAATACAAAAAAAACCGCTTTAATAAATAATCACCCCCCCTCCCCCCCCCAAAAACAAAATACTAATAAACACCGCCATAAATAAAAGATGAAGATATTCTGCTAAAAAAAACAAAGTAAAAAGTGCCCCCCATATTCTACATGATATCCAGAGACTAACTCAGATTCTCCTTCCGTTAAATCAAAGGGGACCCGATGTATCTCAGCCAAGGCAGAAACACAAAATAAAACAAACATTGGAAAAAGCGGTATTACATACCATATGCCCTCCTGCCCCGCAATTATATAACTCAAATTAACACTATTTGCAGGAATACACACACATAAAATAATTAACCCAATGGCTACTTCATAACTAATCATTTGGGCCGCCGCTCTTACCGTCGCATCTATTGAATACTTCGAATTACTCACCCACCCAGAAACCATAACTGAATATACACTAATAGATGAGGCCGCCAAAACAAATAATATTCCCAAATTCAAATCGCTATATACACTTGGAAACGGAATCACCCCCCAAGGAACAAAAGCTACCGCCAAGGAAAAAACAGAAACACATAAAAATACTCCCCCATAAGCAAAACTAGGTATTGTTGTTCTTGTCAAAATAAACTTTAACCCATCTGCAAACGGTTGAAACACCCCCCACAAACCTACTATATTTGGTCCCCGTCATCGCTGTAATACCCCTAATAGCTTCCTTTCCGCCAATGTAATAAAAGCAACCCCCAATAACAAAGGAACTATTAAAATCAAATTCCTTATTACATACATTTTATGATTCTGAATGGCAAATTCTATTCTAGTCAATAGAATAGAATAGAATTTGCCATTCATTGAATGGCAAATGGTTCATCGAAGACTATCCATTTGCCATTCATTGAATCCAAAATGGACAATCAAAGATCATCCATTTTGGATTCAGAAAGATTTTGTTAATTTCTATTAATTCTTACAAAGGGAGCTTCCAAATAAGTATGCCACTCAGGCGGAGATCCTAACACTCATTCTAATGTGCCTCCATCATACCCTCAACCTCAAAATAATACCTTTTTAACATATGCGCCATAATAATATATAAAAAGATGAAGACCCCAACTATAGAAATAACGGATCCCACAGAACTTATAAAATTCCACCCAGCGAAACTATCAGGAAAATCTGAATATCTTCGAGGCAAACCAGTTAGGCCTAAGAAATGTTGAGGAAAAAAAGTTAAATTAACCCCGACAAACATGACCCAAAAATGTATTCTCCCTCATAACTCATTAAAGCTGAATCCTGTTATTTTCCCAAATCAAAAGTACATTCCAACAAAAATAGCAAATACCGCACCCATAGACAAAACATAATGAAAATGAGCTACAACATAATAAGTATCATGTAACACCACATCTAAAGAACTATTTGATAATACAATACCTGTTAACCCTCCAATAGTAAATAAAAATACAAACCCAATCGCCCACAACATAGGAGTATCTAAAATCTTTGTTCCTCCTAAAGTAGTTATGACCTAACTAAATATTTTTATTCCCGTCAGTACAGCTATAATCATAGTTGCCGCAGTAAAATACGCCCGAGTATCCACATCCATTCCTACAGTAAACATATGATGAGCCCAAACTATAAATCCCAAAACACCAATTGAAATTAAAGCATACGCCATCCCCAAATAACCAAATATCCCTTTTTGACTAAATACTGGTATCACTTGAGATACAATCCCAAACCCGGGTAATACTAAAATATATACTTCTGGATGTCCAAAAAACCAAAACAAGTGTTGAAACAAAATTGGGTCTCCTCCACCTGCCGGATCAAAAAAAGATGTACTAAAATTCCTATCTGTTAATAACATCGTTATCCCCCCAGCTAAAACTGGCAAAGACAACAATAACAAAAAAGCCGTTACCAAAATTGCCCAAATAAATAGTGGCATTCTATCAAAACTTATTCCTGGGGCCCACATATTTAAAATCGTCGTAATAAAATTCATTGACCCCAATATCGAAGAAATACCCGCAAGATGTAAACTAAATATCGCCATATCTACTGAAGGCCCTGAATGTGCTTGAATACTTGAAAGTGGCGGATACAATGTTCATCCTGTCCCCGCTCCTTGTTCCACAAATGCCGACCCTACTAACATCATTATTGCTGGCGGCAATAACCAAAAACTTATATTATTTAATCTTGGAAATGCCATATCTGGAGAACCTATATAAGTTGGCAAAAACCAATTCCCAAACCCCCCTATTAAAATTGGCATCACAAAAAATATCATAACTAAGGCATGCACTATTACATTATATAAATGATCATCTCCAAGCATTGTTCCCGGCCCCGATAATTCTAACTGTATTAACATACTCAACCCCACACCAACCACACCTGATACCCCCCTAGTACTAAATACAAGCTACCTATATCCTTATGATTTGTAGAAAATAACCAACGTATCATTTATTTTATAAATGATACGTTGGTTATACATGGAGAGTGGAAATTTGACTGAAATTATACTTGCTAGAATCCGAGAATCATAGCCATCGTCTTAAATTTCATCAGAAGCATCCGTGGTTTCCTTTTCCTACTTCTTTTCTTTAAAATACACGAAACAACTTCACTGCAAAGACTGAATACGCCATGCGCATGGCATGGTAGCCCCATTCAAAATGGCGGCCGAAAAGTGGGCGTGGTTTTGGAAAGAGTCTATTATAAAGCACTACTGTATGTAGTGGGATATTCAAGGGGTACAACAGTTTATATATCACTTTGACACCTCAGATCAAAGGAAATCACAGGGTTATATATCACATATTTCCCTGACCATAGGGTGATATCTAGATATCGCCCTGTGGTTAGGGCAATATCATGATATAGCCCTGACCACAACTGTCTTTGATGCTGAGGCAGCTACAAAGCATCAGTTCCCTTTGATTATTTATATATAGATGCTTAAAGTTTTGCATTGTGGGTTTGAATTAGAGCTGCTTAAAGTTTTGCATTGTGGGTTTGAATTAAACATGTTGATTTAGTTAGGGGCATTGTTGTGAAGTAAAAAGAATTGAGCAAGTCAGCATTGCATAGTTCAGTTACTAAGCATCACTAAATAATCATTTTTGCAATTTGGGGATTGTTTTTCTACAGAGTACATTTCAACTGCACGAAAAGATGCCTCAAACATTCACAACCTATATGTCTAAGTGTTTATTTTAGCACCTTAGGTAACTTTATTCATCCACAAAGTGATTATTTGGTTTAAAATGGTATCACTACAACCAGTGAAACCCACAATCATTTCTTTTTTATGCCCACAATTTAAACCTACAATCGATTTTTGCAAACCTCTGTATAAAAGTAATGTGGTGAATGCAGGTTTGTCTTCCTTCACACGTGAGCATGCCAGAGTGGTATATATTACTTATACCATGGCCACTCTGGATTTGCCTGATATATATGCCTGCGCCCTCGGGCTTGGGCATATATCAGGCAAATCCTTCGTGGCCATGGTATAACTATTAATTGTACATGACTAATCACACAAAAGGTGTGCTAAAATCAATGATAAGTGGCTAGCTAATGATTAAAAAGTTCACAGCATACAATAAAGGACAAATAGAGTACACACTACGTATACAATAGTTACATGCAAGTGTACTAACCAGTTGAGGAAGTGGTTATGAAGAGTTTCTCATTCATAGGGGCATGGTCAGAATGGAACACATGCAGGAAGTGATCCACAGATGGTGGATGATGTGAAACAGTGACCATCAATGGTGACTATTAGTAGTGACATTAACGTGATGAATGTCATGTGTGCATGTATGTATGGGGTAGAAGTTCTTGAGAGATAACATTTTATTTACATATGAAATTATTGCAAATATGAATGTGAGTACATATATATGAAGTATTCAGAACCTGATAACTTTCAGGATTGATATGTTTGTGCATCTACATAATAAAATGAAAATAGTAGAAAAATTAACTCTCTAAAATTTCTATTGATTAAATTATCCACACAGTACTGCACTTCAAGTAATAACAAATTGTGATTAACACATACATGTACCTTTATGTCTTCAGAGCTGCCTACTGGTTACAACACTAATGATCATAGTATGTACAATCAAATGCACAGTACATGGTACATACATGCATTAATCTATGCACATGGAGCAATTAAAAAAGATCCTACACACATAAAGGCATACAATTTAGTTGCACAAATTCCAGTTGAAATGATACAACGCACTACACTGAATATATAGCACAAATTATGGCACCCCTGGCCATGGTTCTGTTTAAAGGCCAGGGTTCTTGAAACCAGTTCTAATATCTCATATTTCATTGCATTGTTGCAAGTGAAGATTCCAAACTGTAAGTCAATTATACTGAGGTCAGCACCATTAACCACAATCACCCTGCACCTCGTGTGCTCTAAGTAATTATATCTAATCCAAAACAGCCAAGCTGTAAAAAAAGAGTGCGGCCCTGAGAAAGGCTATGGTGAAAAAAGATGTGAAATCCAAGGTGGCGGCCAAGAAATGGCTGTGATGGTAGGTTAATTGTAAAAATTTTAATAACGACAATTCAGGTGAATTTGTAGCTGACCTCTCTGCAAGGTGATCCTTCTAGCTGATCTCTCTACCGGATGACTTGTTAGTAGCTGAACTCTCTACAGGGTGATTAGTTTGTAGCTGAACTCTCTACACGGTAAATTCTTCTAGCTGATCTTTCTACAGAGTGATTTGTTTGTAGCTGAATTCTCTACAGGGCGATTTGTTTGCAGCTAAACTGCGGAACTCTCTACAATGTAACTTCTTCTAGCTGAACTCTCTACGGGTGGCTTGTTTCTAGTTGATCTCTCTACAGGGTGACTTGTTTCTAGCTGAACTCTCTACAAGGTGATTTGTTTCTAGCTGAACTCTCTACAAGGTAACTTCTTCTAGCTGATCTTTCTACAGGGTGATTTGTTTGTAGCTGAATTCTCTACAGGGCAATTTGTTTGCAGCTGAACTCTGTACATGGTAGTTTCTTTGTAGCTGAACTCTCTACAATATAACTTCTTCTAGCTGAACTCTCTACAGGGTGACTTGTTTCTAGCTGATCTCTCTACAGGGTGACTTGTTTCTAGCTGAACTCTCTACAGGGTGATTTATTTGTAGCTGAACTCTCTACAAGGTAACTTCTTCTAGCTGATCTTTCTACAAGGTGATTTGTCTGTAGCTGAATTCTCTACAGGGCAATTTGTTTGCTGCTGAACTCTCTACATGGTAGTTTCTTTGTAGCTGAACTTTCTACAATGTAACTTCTTCTAGCTGAACTCTCTACAGGGTGACTTGTTTGTAGCTGAACTCTACAGGGCAATTTGTTTGCAGCTGAACTCTCTACATGGTAGTTTCTTTTAGCTGAACTCTCTACAATGTACCTTCTTCTAGCTGAACTCTCTACAGGGTGACTTGTTTGTAGTTGAACCCTCTACAGGGTGATTTGTTTGTAGCTGAACTCTCTACAAAGTAACTTCTTCTAGCTGATCTTTCTACAGGGTGATTTGTTTGTCCCTACAGGGCAATTTGTTTGCAGCCGAACTCTCTACATGGTAGTTTCTTTGTAGCTGAACTCTCTACAATATACCTTCTTCTAGCTGAACTCTCTACAGGGTGACTTGTTTCTAGCTGAACTATCTACAGGGTGATTTGTTTGTAGCTGAACTCTCTACAAGGTAACTTCTTCTAGCTGATCTTTCTACAAGGTGATTTGTCTGTAGCTGAATTCTCTACAGGGAAATTTGTTTGCTGCTGAACTCTCTACAGGGTGATTTGTTTGTAGCTGAACTCTCTACAAAGTAACTTCTTCTAGCTGATCTTTCTACAGGGTGATTTGTTTGTCTCTACAGGGCAATTTGTTTGCAGCTGAACTCTCTACATGGTAGTAGCTGAACTCTCTACAATGTAACTTCTTCTAGCTGAATTCTCTACAGGGTGACTTGTTTCTAGCTGAACTCTCTACAGGGTAATTTGTTTGTAGCTGAACTCTCTACAAGGTAACTTCTTCTAACTGATCTTTCTACATGGTGATTTGTTTGTCTCTACAGGGCAATTTGTTTGCAGCTGAACTCTGTACATGGTAGTTCTTTGTAGCTGAACTCTCTACAAGGTAGCTTCTTCTAGCTGATCTTTCTACAAGGTGATTTGTCTGTAGCTGAATTCTCTACAGGGCAATTTGTTTGCTGCTGAACTCTCTACATGGTAGTTTCTTTGTAGCTGAACTCTCTACAATGTAACTGCTGCTAGCTGAACTCTCTACAGGGTGACTTGTTTGTAGCTGAACTCTCTACAAGGTAACTTCTTCTAGCTGATCTTTCTACAGGGTGATTTGTTTGTAGCTGAATTCTCTACAGGGCAATTTGTTTGCAGCTGAACTCTGTACATGGTAGTTTCTTTGTAGCTGAACTCTCTACAATGTAACTTCTTCTAGCTGAACTCTCTACAGGGTGACTTGTTTCTAGCTGATCTCTCTACAGGGTGACTTGTTTCTAGCTGAACTCTCTACAGGGTGATTTGTTTGTAGCTGAACTCTCTACAAGGTAGCTTCTTCTAGCTGATCTTTCTACAAGGTGATTTGTGTGTAGCTGAATTCTCTACAGGGCAATTTGTTTGCTGCTGAACTCTCTACATGGTAGTTTCTTTGTAGCTGAACTCTCTACAATGTAACTGCTTCTAGCTGAACTCTCTACAGGGTGACTTGTTTGTAGCTGAACTCTCTACAAGGTAACTTCTTCTAGCTGATCTTTCTACAGGGTGATTTGTTTGTAGCTGAATTCTCTACAGGGCGATTTGTTTGCTGCTGAACTCTCTACATGGTAGTTTCTTTATAGCTGAACTCTCTACAATGTAACTTCTTCTAGCTGAACTCTCTACGGGTGACTTGTTTCTAGCTGATCTCTCTACAGGGTGATTTGTTTCTAGCTGAACTCTCTACAGGGTGATTTGTTTGTAGCTGAATTCTCTACAGGGCGATTTGTTTGCAGCTGATCTCTCTACATGGTAGTTTCTTTGTAGCTGAACTCTCTACAATGTAACTTCTTCTAGCTGAACTCTCTACAGGATGACTTGTTTCTAGCTGATCTCTGTACAGGGTGACTTGTTCCTAGCTGAACTCTCTACAGGTGATTTGTTTGCAGCTGAACTCTCTCACATGGTGGTTTCTTTGTAGCTGAACTCTCTACAAAGTGACTTCTTCTAGCTGATCTATCTACAGGATGACTTGTTTCTAACTGAACTCTCTACAGTGTGATCTGTTCATAGCGGAACTTTCTACTGGGTGATTTGTTTGCAGCTAAACTCTTTGCATGATTGTTTCTTTGTAACTGAACTCTCTACAAGGTGACTTCTTCTAGCTGATCTCTCTACAGGATGACTTGTTTCTAACTGAACTCTCTACAGTGTGATCTGTTCATAGCAGAACTTTCTACTGGGTGATTTGTTTGCAGCTAAACTCTTTGCATGATTGCTTCTTTGTAACTGAACTCTCTACAATGTGACTTCTTCTAGCTGATCTCTCTACAGGATGACTTGTTTCTAACTGAACTCTCTATAGTGTGATCTGTTCATAGCGGAACTTTCTACTGGGTGATTGTTTGCAGCTAAACTCTTTGCATGATTGTTTCTTTGTAACTGAACTCTCTACAAGGTAACTTCTTCTAGCTGATCTCTCTACAGGGCAATTTGTTTGTAGCTGAATTCTCTACAGGGTGATTTATTTGAGCTGAACTCTCTACATGATGTTTTCTTTGTAGCTGAACTCTCTATTAGGTACCTTCTTCTAGCTGATCTGACTACAGGGTGACTTGTTTGTAGCTGAATTCCCTACAGAATAACTTGCAATGTAATATAACTGTGTAAATTATACATGCAGCTGAATGCTTTATTAGCGTGACTGTTCTATTAGAGTATCTCGATCTCGCATTTGCTGCACGTAGTTGCCTTTCGAATCATAACTCAGTGATTTGTAATCTGATTCTTCTGTACTACTGCTAGAACTTTCTATGATGATTATTCCAGCTACATACTGATTTTCAGCTCGTTGCTCTAAGCGGTTTGCCTGGTAGACACGAAAACTAATAGTTTTTTTATTCATAAAAATCGATCGCGTAATTTTGACATAGGTTGGGTTTTGTGTCATATCTCCATGGTCTTTATCCCGATTCCTTTCAAACCAAAAAAAGGCACTCCTACGATGGTTGTTCCATCTACATATCAATTTTCAACTGATTCCTCCAAGGGGTTTACCCTGTAGGCGTGACAGACATTCGACCTTATTTTACGCAAATAATCGGTCATACCTCCTTGAATGTTCATCGGATTCCTACCAAAGTTGGTACGGAAATCCGCCTTAATGAGCCCTTTAAGTGTGCCAAATTTCAGCCCAATCCGAGCACGCATTCATGTTTTATGGCGAATTTTGCGAAGTGTGCGAAATGAAGATGAAGAAAAAAACGAAGAAATTAAAACGAAAAAATTAAAACGAAATTTTGTTCGCTCGTATCTCGGAAATGGCTGAAGCGATTTTCTTCAAATTTGATATGTAGACTCCCCTAACTGGGCGGAACGTCTCTAGCAAATTTGGTTCCAATCGGATAAGGGATCACAGAGCTACATAGGTGTGAAAATTGCGTTTTCTTTCTTCCAGTTAATATACTCACGATGTGGCGCGCCGGCTTCTTGGGCCGCACGACACACTATCGTGTGTCTTGATCTTTCTTCCTGTTAATATACTCACGGTGTGGCGCGCTGGCTTCTTGGGCCGCACGACACACTATCGTGTGTCTTGATGTCTGGTCCTAAGCAGATACCTGACTCATTTAAACACCGAGTATAAAATGATTTATAGGAAATATACTCCCGGGCTTCCAAAAAAATAAATACAGCAAGTGATCTGATTTGTAAGATATATGATAAACCTATTAGCAGTGGTCAAGCTTATCAGACATTAAGAGTTAAGCAAACAAATACCAGGGCTAGCACCTATTGTACAACACACAATGGTGTGGGTTTCCAAAGTAAATCCCCAAGATATGACATTTGCAATCCCACCTAACACCAGGTCTCAGATGAAGCAATTACAGTGAACTTGACCAAGTAAATGATCAATAATTGTTTTTAAACTTTACCATTTGTAATGTGGTATGCATGTACATACATACATGTGGATTAGTATGTGCTTTAGTGAGTGTATGTAGGTATGCATGTGCACAAGTGAATGTGTGTTTACAGATTTTCTTGGATACATATACTTGCTGATCATTGCTTCTTTGGAATTTATGCACTGTTTCCATTCTAGCCAATTAAAACACACATACAAATGTTTATCAGTGTGTTGTGCTTCAGAATGAATATTGTATCCCTATCGGCATGTAGGTAAGCACAAAACATAAGCCATAAGAGTCTATATTACCAATAGAGAGGATAATGTTTCTACATTTATACCTTCAAAAGGCACGTACCATTAACATTAGTTTACACATAGAGTATTGCTAACACTTCCACAAAGCACTTTTCATAATAACGATTTTCTGCACTAATAGCACGTCTGCAGTTCTTCAGTAGTGACAACACTTCAAGGTGTTTCTCTGCTAGTTTTCTTACTCAAACACTGGATAGAAATATACTTGTATATATAAGTCACTGCATTAGAGTAATGTTAAAATTTTAATTCCCATGCACAGGTTTTGCCTATACTGTAGACACAGAAATGTGTATATATAGAAGGAAGCTCTATTGGTAAGAGATAAAACTTCTTTTTCATACAGCAAAAATTTAAACCAATTTTTATTAGACACTTAATTTGCCACTAATTTTGTTTATCCAGCACATAGATCAGAAAGGATGTTGGTGTTGTATACAACAGACCAGTCACAAGTGAGTCCAAAACAGAAAATCTTATGTTTGATAATTAAAATAATTATCCTATCTACACAAATTATTGCAGAAATCACTTCTGTGTGTGCTTCTTACAGGGTCCATGAGGCAACAACTGTGGGAAGATGCTAATGAAGTTTGGGTGAGTACAGCATGGTAGGATACACCTGTGACTGGTCTCCTATAGTAAAGAACCTCCTCACTACTCTGGTACATTGTGTTTTGTTAGATACTTGATTGGCTTTTTGCTTATCCAGCACGTAGACCAGAAGAAGTGTTGTGTACTACACACTTTTATCCAATCAGCTGTTGCTACTATTCAATTTCAGGTATAGGTTAGTGAGATAAGTTTTTTCAAAAAAAATCTGGTACAAATCTTACACCAGCTGATTATGGAACTTTTGATCTAATTTTGCCTCAGCTTCTAAGCTACAAACTTGATAATACTTCTGATTACTCTGATACTCTGCTATAGTAGGTGGATCTTGGAAAGCCACTGTCCAAAAATGTCAATGCTCAGACAACGGACATGTGCGCTTGGACACCACCCTCAACACCCTTCCCATGTAACTTCAACAGCTATTGTGTGGTAGTGATTGATAGAGCTAACCTTGAGCTACCCCATGATATAAGCAGATTAGATTTTTATTAACTGGTATTGTAGATAGCGGCTTTTTCCCAGAAGTGGTAACTTGATCAAACGTTAAGCGCAAAAAATCATTTTATTTTTGGACTTTTCAGATAATTTTGGTATTTTATGCATGTCAGTGAAGCACTAGCTTGAAAGGTTTTAAATGCAGCAGTTGAAACACAGGTATAGTGTGTTTTTCGTCAATTCTAGGTGGAAGAAGAAAAGCTACTTATAGCTGCAGTATAGTGGTTCTATACAAATTAGCTAAATAAGGCCACTCCTCTTACTCATTTGACATTTTTGAAATATTATTGTCAATTTCAGATAGTGGAGGTCAGCAATAAACTGCAACAGTGTGCAAAACCTCTTATATGACTGTTCTATTTGAGTAATTTATACGTTGAGTGCATTTCGTTTGTTAACTTTTGTGTTGTAAGCTCCTATATTGTTTTCTAGAATCTCTTCTGAAACAAGTCATAGATGTTGGGTCACGTAAACACAAAAACCTGTAAAATTTAACAAGTGAAATGCGCTCTAAATATAAACTACTCTAATAGAACAGTCATATATGTGGTAGTGAGGTTTCACACACTGTTGCAGTTTATTGCTAACTTCCACTATCTGAAATTGACTTTAATAATATCAAATGAGTAAAAGGAGTGGCCTTATTTAGCTAACTTGTATAGAACTACTCTATATGTAGCTTGTTTTCTTCCACCTAGAATTGATGAAAAACACCCTATACTTGTGTTTCAATTGCTGCATTTAAAACCTTTCAAGCTAGTGCTTTACTGACATTCATAAAGTGCCAAAAGTATCACAAATAATTGAAAAGTCCAAAAATAAAATGATTTTTTTTTGTGTCCAATGTTTGATCAAGTTAGCTACCACCTCTGGGAAAAAACGGCTATCTACAATACCAGTTAATAAAAATCTAATCTGCTTATATCCTGAGGTAGTTCAAGGTTAGCTCTATCAATCACTACCACACAATAACTTATGAAGTTGCATGGAAAGGGTGTAGAGGGCGACGTCCGAGCGCACATGTTGTTGTCTGAGCATCGACATTTTTGGACAGTGGCTTTCCAAGGTCACTTCAGCCACACAATATAACTAAATCCTTTTATATTTATATAAGGAGGTAATAGTCATAGGTCTTCATAATAGTGCAATAATTGATCGATCGCAAGTCTTGTTGCTCCTCTAGGAAACATTGCCTCTGAAAATACATGGTGGCCGAAAACACCTGAGCTGCTCTACCATAGATTATAATCTATGCCTGTACATACAAAAGTGTACTGTACGCAAGACACTCTTCAACCTTGTGGAACTGGCTACATCATCCACAGAAATTGAGCCCTGCACTTTCTCAAGCTGGTTGACTGAATGCTCACAATGACAATCCACAGAAGATTTTATAACTTTATATACATGTGTCACATATGTTGTGCTATCTGTGCTATTGTTATACACTGCTTGTGCTACTGTAGGATAATGAGAGTCTGATTAATGAAGAAGACGCTCTCAACAAACTCGCTCGTCGCAAACCAACGAAACTTCGAGTTTGAATCATGAATTACCTAATAATACTGCACTCGCTGTGAGCAAACCATCACAAAAAAATATTGGTGGTTTGATTGATGAACCACAATTGCCAGCATCACTGCATCATTTAGACAAGATTTTGGGGTCCAAAAATGGGTTTCTATCCATGAAGACCAAATGAATGATAGCTTAAACTTCCTCACACCACAGTATATAGTATTCACCCATCAGCAAAGAAGTCATGTACGAAAGTCATGTACGAAGTATGGTTAAATTCTGAGCTTACTAACCTTGATGATCTGGGCAAGCTCAGTATTTTGGGGGAAAATAGCCCCAAAAGGAACCTTTTTCTTATCACTTACCCTTTCAATGGCTTAACACCATATACTTTAAGATCCATAACATATCAGGACATACAGTAGTGTGTTGTGCAGATAAGTACAGCTAGTGCGGACACATGACAGACAAGTGTGTATTATGCAGGAACCAAGTGTTTTCATGCATTGGTAGCTCATGATCTAGTGAACCAGTTTTGAAACTCGGGTAGGGCACCTCCTATTCCAAATTTGAGTTGGCTATCACCGAGGTATGTGCCTTCAAAGTTTGCCTTATTTTCCCTGTATTTTCTTCATCTTCTGCTTCTTTTTTCTTTTCGCTCCACTCACTATAACCTGTGCATGTTTTAGTCGATTGACTTCAAATTTGGAGGGCAGTACAAGCATACTGCAGCACATCTACAGCCTAATTTTTGTACAGATCAAACTAAGAACAATGGAATTATGTACGATTTTGAAATTGCAAAAGTGATTTGTTGTCAAGTCTACAGGGTAATCCGCTTGATGAAATAACTTGAAAATCAGTCTGTGCATGAAATTGCTATCATAGTGCAAACCTTTTGTAGTTTGAAAGTACTGAGAGTATTACCTAAGGAGACAAAAAGCAAAACCAAACAAATGAAGATCAAGATACTCTAATAGAACAACAGTCGCTAAGAAATAAAAAAAACATCGGAAAAATTTCTCCAGGTTTTGAACCAGGGACTTCCTATATACCCAAGCACTTTACCACTCTGCCACTACTGTCAGTTTATCATCTCACTTAACCCCTCTCACCACCACAACTGCCATATGGCAGTTTCAATACATAAATGCCCATAAGCTCATATTCTGAGCACTCTGTAACTTCAGTTGAGCGGTTTAGTAGCTCCTGCGCTTATCCTGTAGCTGCCATGCCCTTAAGTGAACGGGAACAGGGATAACTGGTTTCTCACGCACTATCGCATGGTTAGATGATGTATTTGCCTACTTTCGGGATGTCGATAACAAGCATTATAGATGATTCTTCGAAGTGATAATGGTACTACTAATGAACAGAAACAATAAGGAGAGGGGTTAAAGTGGCGTGCTGCTACTGTTTTACATCTCAAGTCAGTGACCTCATGAATATATGCGCATGCGCACTAGCTCAAATGCCTGAAAACCAGACTTGGAGATAATCGCTTCAACTTTTAACAGGTTAGCGATGCTTATTGTGTTATTATAAACGGTACTAGACTGATAAGTTGTAAGATTTGATGTGTGGTTTTACATATGTGACCGGATTTGCGAAAAGGTACCTTTTTCACACACAAAATTTGACTCATTTTTTGAATTTTGAAGCTTCATAACTTTATTATCATGGCATATAATTGCCTGAAATTTTCCATGATTGTAGCTACAGTATCTGGATGCATTTTGATACTATATGCGAGTTAATCAGTGTAAGAAGTCAAGTGTTACATTATTTTGTTTGCTGGTATGTGAAATGTGTGGAAAAGGTACCTTTTCGCAAATCCGGTCACATATGCCGATTTTTGCACTTTAGAGTTATATAATAGCTTTGTGGTTGTCGTTTGTGTAAACAACAACTCAATAATCGAATTCCTTGTTCAGTAGCGAGTAATTTGATATATAGTTTTATAGGATTATCTTGTCTGGTTTGTAAGCTATAGCAGTTTAGAAGCAGTAGATTGGAGCCTCTACAAATTTGGCGGTGAAGTGGTTGACTAAAGTTCTACTTTAGGAAGATACAAAGTACATGAAAAAAGAACAATTGAGATACTCTAATAGAACAGTCACTCAGAAGTAAAAAATGTGCACAAAAAACATCGGATAAATTTCTCCAGGTTTTGAACCAGGGACCTCCTATATAGCTACTCTGCCACTGCTGTCAGTTTCTCACCTCGCTTAACTAAATTTCTGGTTTAGTACACTAGAATGATATGCGTTGCATTGAAGTTCTCAGAAAAACATGTGCTCTTTAGAGCACTAAAAAATTATGAAAATAGCCTATATCAGGTGTGTCATGTGGCCAAGTACAGCCAGTATAGGCAGGTGACATACTGATTTACAGAACTAAGAAAATGCCATTTTCATGTATCCGTAGCTCAATAGTGCTTGAACGGTAATTTACCATTTCTGTTGTGGAAACTTCCTCAGGGTAGGCATCTCCCATTCCTAATTTGGGTTGAATCTGCCCAGCTACCATTGGGATATACACACCTTCAAAAATTCGTCTTATTTCAATTCGACACAAATACATGTATTAAAGGGAAAAAAGTTAAAAGGAAGTATCAAGGCCAACCATAGGCTAGCTTTGAAACTTGCAATTACAAAGAAGTGATATCTGCACAAAAACAGCCAAGCTGTAAATAAGGTGTGGCATTAAAAAACCTGGGTGAAAAAAGTTGTTAAGTCAAAGGTGGCGGCCAACTGCAATGATGTTAATACTAATAATCTTTGGTAATGGCTGTGTGCATTGTTAAAATTTATTAGCATTAACATCATAGCAGCCATTTCTTGGCCACTACCCTGGGTTTCACAACTTTTTTTCACCCAGGCTTTTTTTCACAGCTTGGCTGTTTTTGTGTGGATAACTAGCACCAAGAGTTTTGTTGTTAGAAACTAATAGGCATTTATCCAAATGACTTTGGATTTACATGATTGAGTTTGGCTACAGGCCAAGTTCGTGTTGATATAATTATGTAATGTTAAAACACCTAGACAAGACATCAAATGTGAGATCAAGTGTTGAACACCATAAGGATGGAAACCATGTGAGCCTTAAATTATTTTGACTAAATGCCTATTAGTTTATTTTTACAGTTTCTAACAAGAAAACTTGACAAAACTCTTGGTACTTGTTATATGCTATGGATCTTAAAAGTTGTTTTACGCTAAGAATTACGGTTTAAAGTTGATGGGAGAGCAAGTAATGAAAAAAGGTCTTTTTTGGGTGAATTTTTCCCAATACTGGGCTTGCCCATATCGTTAACTTTAACCATGTTTGGTATGTGACTGTTTTTGCTGATGGGTGATTGACTACTGTGGTGTGGCTATCATTTGTTTGAACGAAAACCTGTTTTTGTATCCCAACATCTTGTCTAAATGATACAGTGATGGTAATCATGCTTCACCAATCAAACAACCAATAATTTTTGGTGACGGTTTGCTCACAGAGGAGGGTTGGGTGCAGTAGTGTGATAAAGATCATCATTTCCAGAGTTACAGCTTAGATATTTTGATTGATTTCACCTTATGAAGGCAATAGAATGTACTGCCACCCCAGCTATATTCAAGTGAGAGTTGCAGTAGTCCAACATGTAATAGCATACTAAGGTGTCTGTAGTCAGCAAAACCATATACACATGCATGACCATTCATAATATGTACTTACTCATTTACTCACTTATCTTACACAAAGCTGTATCAAACAGTTTGTAGTGCTATATATTAGGGATCATGAAATTTGGGTTTTTCTGGACAAAATTGTCACCCTAAATCCAGCCACACAATACCTTCATGGCACCTTGGCAGTATTGGTGCAGTATAAGCAAGCCCAAAAGTGTCTACAGAACATGAAGTTGCTTCCAGTAAGTTGCTATGGAGCTTTTTATTTAACAGGATTTTCTACTGACTGACTGCCTGATGCTTTCAGCTTGACAGCCACTAAGACTATGGGCCTGATTTTTTCACTGTTACATGTCATTTCAGCTCGACTGGTGCCTTTTGGCATATTGCAGTACATACAATGCATGCTTCATGGACTTACATACCTGTACGGTCCATTTGTTATAGCTGACAGCGAAAGGTGTTAATTTGCGGTAGCACAGCGTGATGGCTTCCCTACATAATGGGAGTCGTCTCAGTTTTCCGTTGTGACTGGATTGATTGCAGAGGTCCTTCATGTAGTGTTCTTCATTTATAATGCTGTGTAACAGGCTGAGCATAGCCGAAAATGAAACGTAATGGCACTTTGCTTTCAGTAATCATTTAGATGCAAAAATTATTTTAATGACATGCCTGTTGTCATTCTTGATTGAAAATTCTTAATTTTTCCTTCTACTTGTTTGTTTACCTAACTATGACTAATACATACCACGGAAGCTGATTAGGGGGATCATAGCCACAAAAAGTTGTGAAACAAGGGAAGTCGGCTATAGACCTGCAGATATACTAGTGGAGATTTAGGGAAGTTGCCTACACCTGCAGATATACTACTGGAGATATACGGATTATATCTCCACTAGTATATATCTGTAGGTGTAGGTGACTTCCCTTGTTTCACTACTTTTATGGCTATCAGACTGAAAATTCCTATTTTTTCCTTCTACTTGTACAGTATGATTCATTCGGTGTGCAGTACATGAATAGTACACAAATGCATAATAAGAAAAAACAAACAAAAAAAAAACAAAAAAAAAACACAAAAAAATGAAGTAGTTACATTGTATATGCATGCCATAGTTATAACAACCATAATATAAGCATTTAATTAAACAAAGGAGAGTATCTTTACGAGTAGCCACAGTCAACTATATCCTTTCTTCTTGACATTGCTACAACAATGAACAGATGTACTGCATAATATTATGACAAGTTTATAGAAGGAAAAAAATAATGTTATGTATACAACAATAAACAGACAAGTATAAGGAAATCTTGAGAATTTAAAATTTGTGTGAGGATCATATAGTTAGTATAGGGATCATATAGTTAGTATAGGGATCATAAAAAGAGAAAAAAAACAGAGAAACAAGGAAGATGCACCTATACCATAGTGTATATTAAATCCCTACATACTTCAATCATGGGAACACCAGAGGTGAAGCCATAATCATGTTGCATAAAAAGCAAACAAAAAATATACAAAAACTTTAAACTATACAGTATAGTGATCGACAGTGAACCAATAAAAGAATTGAAACAAGTACAAATAGTGTATGATATTAATCCTATAACACTCCATATTAGTTTTGCTGCAAATAATTAATATCATATGCTATACCTGTTTGTTTCATTACTTTTATCGATTCACTACTGATCCCTACTCTATAGTTTAATTTGTTTTTATTTTTTTGTATACGTGATCCTAATGAAACCACAATTTACAATAAACTCACCTCTATAAGCCAAACTGTGTGAGAGGGTTGTAATGTGGTACCTGCAAAACTGCCATGACTACAGTGAGCATAATCAAATGGAGGAGACAAAGTGGTGAGTGTTGCTATATGTTCAACAACTGAGTATCCACACTGACAATGGAATCCATATTGGAGTCGACCTTGGTTAAACTTCAACTGCTCACAAACATTTTCTATTGCACGTGCAAGTACATTTTGTACTGACAGGTGGACAGGACACTTTTTATGATAAAGCTCTTCCGCATGTCGAATTTGAACTTCCAAGAACGACAAACTGTCCAGCAGTGACAAATAGTATGCATGTGGCAAACAAAATGTTATCAAATTACTGTAGGCATGGACAACCTGATGGTTTTGATTGATTAAGTGACTCCAGCCACTTGGTAAATGTTGCAAAATCTCAACTATTAAACAACAGAAAAATCCTCTTGGTAGAAGATTAGAAACATACTGAATCAGTAGTGGTTCACCTTGTAGACATCCATATTGAGATAGTACATAATCACTCATTGGTTGGATGGTGTAAGTTGGTAGAAGATATGGAATAAAG
Organism: Dysidea avara; assembly: GCF_963678975.1. Taxonomy (NCBI): domain Eukaryota; kingdom Metazoa; phylum Porifera; class Demospongiae; order Dictyoceratida; family Dysideidae; genus Dysidea; species Dysidea avara. The sequence goes on along the minus strand of NC_089279.1, from coordinate 25,939,236 downwards.
TAATCATCTCCATCACCATCTTCCCTTGGCACTGGAGCTATTATATTCATTGTCATAAGTAAAGATAAGAAGTAATCTTCTTTCAACTCATCTTCCCATTCTAATTCTCTGAGAAGCTTTTTCGATAAAATCCCACTGCACTTTAACTTGGTTGCTGCTTGCAAATTTGTAAAAGATTGTTTGAATGTATAACACACTATCTGGTTAAGCCTATCAAACAGCCACTGGTGATCAATGATGATATAATCACACAATCCAGGCACCTCAGGATAGTACAACAGAACTCCTAACAGGTGATGATAGAGTAGAGCACTTCTCACTTGCTCCACATCAGTGATCAGCCTACTTTGTAAAGCAATGGACACACATTCTTGAAATGATATGTAGGCTTGTCGTCTTCGATTACATATCTGACATATTTCAAGTTCTAGTAGCATCCAGGTAATGGGTACTTCGTAAATATCTTTATTTAAAGAAAATAAGTTAATTTTATTGCGAATTAATGTTGCCACCGGATCTTCTGTATCCTCCCTTCCAGCAGTTGTGTTGTCCACTGGGAATAAGACTCTATCATCTTCATTTAGCCACACTGCAGCTTTGCAGTCAAGCTTCCCAATCATATTTCTCAATCTACTATCAGTATTACGAACAATATCCAAACCAACTTTGTCTGCATGAGTGCCCACAAAACATAGATATGAAGTAGTATTTTTTCCAGGCACTGTTACCAGCTGCGGAACTTGAGGTAATGGTCTTTCTAATGAATCATTAACTGAGGACATCAGAAATTTGATCTTGTCAATGTAGGAGTATTGGAGATGATAAGGCTCAAATGTATGTTTTCCATGTTCACTGTACTCCACCAACACTTGGTCATCAAGATGTTTGGATAGATCATGAACAATAAATGTTATCATTGGGTGGATATTCACTGTGGGTAATAAATGGACGTACTCAGGCTGTCCGCCTGTATCGAGTATTGTGATAATGTTCAACACTTCTCCAGGATGAAGTGTTAGAGCAGTGACATTGCTTGCATGTGTGCTAATACCAGAACTAGGATTTTCTACTAGTGCATTAAAACTTGCTAATTTTTCCCATTTTACTGAACTCTGAAATAAACCAGCAATTTGTTGCTTAATTGACAGCTGAGTGCCACGTTGTATTTCATGTTTTTTTTCTGATGTTAGCTTCAGTGGTCTATCATCAATCACTTTAGGTTCACTATGCTTTGCCTGTTGTGGTATGTTTCGTGGGTGCTGTTCAGGAAGGTTTGATAGAAGTAGTGCTTGTCTCAATAGAGTAATTTGAACATTACTATCCATTTCTAACCAAACAATGTCTTGACTATGAGTATGTTTAGACTCAACCATAATAGCTTTTTTGATTGATATGGCATGTTTGCTATGAATAACATTGGTGCTGCGATGATCTGTATTGAATGGTTTCTTCATCAATAAATTGCTGAAACTAGTTTTACCAGCTGCTCCAGAACCAGTTAACAAAATTTTAACAAAACGGACAAGTATTCTTTTATTAGCATTGCTTTTCTTAAGCAGCTTTCTTCTCTATGGAAATAATAAAACCAGGAAGTGAAGGATATTTTGTAATTGTGCAGTACATAGACAGTACTAGAATATCAACAGAGACATGCACATGATATTATGCATTGATCCATAAATATTTAATTAAACCCTTCAAGAACCAAAATTAATCTTCAAGTATGGAGAAACTCATTGGTTTTGTGAAACAAAGATGGATGACATACAGATAATGGTAATTTCATACACAATAATAACAGTTAAACAATTTTGTTCCACACAGAATAGTACTTTAGCAATGAACAGACAATGTCATCTTCACCAAAAAAATTTTTTATATAACCATCATGTGATCTTTTGCATACCAATCGAATCACCATCACATGCTTAGTCTAGATAAGGTTGTGGGATAAAGCATGATGTTTGTAGAGTACTGCACGTAGAGTAATGATAATCATGGAAGAGCTACTTTTGGGTGGCCTAGTAGCGTAGATTTTCTTCACATAAAGCAATGCTTGGTATGATTTTGTCAGAAAATTCATATCGGGTGAGTGACTTAGTATGGATAAAAGATTGTTTATGTCTGATTCGAGTTGAAAGCTTGTCGTAAGTCTGTGAGCTCTAGTATTAAAATGGTAAATATAACGTGAGTTGTGGTGAAGATTGCAAAGCCATTGCTACATGTATCATACAACAGGAAATATTGACAATAGGAAAATTTGATGAATTCACAATTAATCAGCTTTGACAAAATAATTTTGAACGAAAAGCAAGAAATTACATATTTAAACACTGATTTTTGAGGCACTTATTGATGTTTTACGAATATTAAAACTTGACGAATGTAACTGATTTGTCAAATTTGTCAAATTTCCTTTTGTCAAAATTTCCTGTCGTATGGTAAATAACTTACAGTAGAGTGATGGCCCGCACATATTTTTGTGAACCGTATGCTTTGTTACTTTTTGGCTGTGTGACTTACTACCATGAGTCTTGATCATAGTCGAGTTTATATGCTTGGTTGAAGTATCAGTTAGTCAGTAGAAAAGTTAATTATATTAATGAAGACCGTTAAACTTCTTTCGAAAAATCCAAGATACGTGCATATTAATTCAATGGGTCATGTGGATGGCAACGAGAATTTACAAGACTTATCGGAAATAGTGTGAAATACTAGATATGCTTTAGAGCCTCTAGGGGGTAAAAGAAATTGGTACAATTTTGATTGTTAGAGGCTGTTTAAAGACAAAGTAAAGGTAGGAAGTTTTATAGTAGTGTAATTGAAGACAGTATACTTTGAAATAAACATTTTATGCAAAGATTAATTTCCAGGTAAACTGTGCATTTCATTCTACAAGGAGCAATTAAAAAGCTGCAGCCACCAGACTCTTTATACACAATACTGATATAAGCTGTTAACAATATTATCTGCTCAATAGCCAATTTGTACTGGTAATTTTCGAGATGGTAATAGAACGCCCAATGGTTTACACGCCCAGTAGTCCATAAATTATCGTGGCTACTCACACCACACAACAGTAATATATATATATATATATCTAATCAAAAACAGCCAAGCTGTAAAAAAAGGAGTGCGGCCCTTGAAAAGGCTATGGTGAAAAAAGATGTGAAATCCAAGGTGGCAGCCAAGAAATGGCTGTGATGGTAGGTTAATGATAAAAATTTTAATAACGACAATTCAGGTGAATTTTGTGCCAAGACCAAATTCACCTGAATTGTCATTATTAAAAATTTTACCATTAACCTACCATCACAGCCATTTCTTGGCCGCCACCTTGGATTTCACATCTTTTTTCACCATAGCCTTTTCAAGGGCCGCACTCCTTTTTTTACAGCTTGGCTGTTTTTGATTAGATTTCACTTCTTTTTGTATTTGTATTAGAGATGGACCGATACCACTTTTTACTGATATTTCCGATACGAGTATTTGTACTGAAATATTTGCCGATACCGATGCCGATACCGATACTATACATTGAAGCCTAGACAAGTTTATTATAGAAATTTCATTGTTATGATACATAGCTAGCTATTAAAATATCACAGTAATTGATTGATCTCAGTTCAATCAAGTTTTAAAATATTCATTGTATAACAGCTAAACATGATAAACATCATTGTGGATTACTAATTTCTTGATTTGAGGTAATTTTCTTGTAAGCTTATTGATAAGGCAATTAATTGCGTGGGCGGCCGATAATTGTACAATGTTTGTTACAGCTTTTCAACCAAACTTTTTCATGAAAAAGCAAGCCAAGTAGTCACAAACTTATTTCTTGGGGACCAACTGCACTACCATTTAATTACAAAGGATTCACGTGCTCTAATATATTAGAATACACACGGAGCAATTGCAGCAATACTTGGAAAAGAGTAACAAAGGCTTCGTTTTGCTACTTTGTTAAGTTGCTGATTAGCTCAACTAAGTTATTAGCTACTGGAAACTTAGCTAGAGATGGTTTAATAAAAGTGGTGAGTGTCTACTGTGGTATCTGTACCTTGTATTACCGATACCGATCCGATACCGATACCACTGGTATCGGTATCGGTCTACCTTTAATTGTATACCCCAAAGCCGGCCTATGGCCAGCTTTGGGGCTTTTTAACCTATATTTTTTTCTTTACCACAGGAAAAAGAAAAAGATGAAGCAGATTTTATAAATACTTTAACTCATTCTGATTTTATCAGTAAATGTACAAATTATATATATAATGCATATATTTATTACATGTCAATTAATCCCCACAGGATAATTTGCAGCTGATCTCTCTACTGGGTGACTTGAAATGTAGCTGAACTCTCTACAGGGTGATCTGCTTGTACGTAGATGAACTCTTTACAGGATTCTCTCTACAGGGTTACTTGACTCTAGCTGAACTCTCTCTGTTTGTAGTTGAATTCTCTACAGGGTGATTTGTTTGCAGCTGAACTCTCTACAAGTTAACTTCTTCTAGCTGATCTGTCTACAGGGTGACATGTTTCTAGCTGGTCTCTCTACAGGGCGATTTGTTTGTAGCTGAATTCTCTACAGAGTGATGTGTTTGCAGCTGAACTCTCTACATGGTGGTTGCTTTGTAGCTGAACTCTCTAAAAGGTGACTTCTTCTAGCTGAACTCTCTACAGGATGATCTTTTCATAGCTGAACTCTCTACAGGATGATTTGTTTGCAGCTGAACTCTCTACATGATGATTTCTTTGTAGCTGAATTCTCTACAGGGTGATTTGTTTGTAGCTGAAATCCCTACAAGGTAACTTCTTCTAGCTGATCTTTCTACAGGGCGATTTGTTTGTAGCTGAGTTCTCTACAGGGTGTTTGTTTACAGCTGAATTCTCTACATGGTGGTTTCTTTATAGCTGAACTCTCTACAAGGTGACTTCTTCTAGCTGATCTCTCTACAGGGTGATTTGTTTGTAGCTGAACTCTCTACAGGTGATTTGTTGTAGCTGAACTCTCTACAAGGTGATACTTCTAGGTGATCTCTCTACAGGATGACTTGTTTCTAACTGAACTCTCAACAGGGTGATCTGTTCATAGCTGAACTTTCTACTGGGTGATTTGTTTGCAGCTGAACTCTCTACATGGTGGTTTCTTTGTAGCTGAACTCTCTACAAGGTGATTTCTTCTATAGCTGATCTTTCTACAGGGTGATTTGTTTGTAGCTGAACTCTCTACAGGTGATTTGTTTGTAGCTGAACTCTCTATAAGGTGATACTTCTAGGTGATCTCTCTACAGGATGACTTGTTTCTAACTGAACTCTCAACAGGGTGATCTGTTCATAGCTGAACTTTCTACTGGGTGATTTGTTTGCAGCTGAACTCTCTACATGGTGGTTTCTTTGTAGCTGAACTCTCTACAAGGTAATTTCTTCTAGCTGAACTCTCTACAGGGTGACTTGTTTCTAGCTGATCTCTCTACAGGGTGATCTGTTCATAGCTGAACTTTCTACAGGGTGATTTGTTTGCAGCTGAACTCTCTACATGGTAGTTTCTTTGTAGCTGAACTCTCTACAATGTGACTTCTTCTAGCTGAACTCTCTACAAGATGACTTGTTTCTAGCTGATCTCTCTACAGGGTGACTTGTTTCTAGCTGAACTCTCTACAGATGACTTGTTTGTAGCTGAACTCTCTACATGGTGGTTTCGTTGCAGCTGAACTCTCTACAAGGTAACTTCTTCTAGCTGATCTTTTTACAGGGCATATTTGTTTGTAGCTGAGTTCTCTACAGGGTGATTTGTTTGCAGCTGAACTCTCTACATGGGAGTTTCATTGTAGCTGAACTCTCTACGATGTGACTTCTTCTAGCTGAACTCTCTACAGGGTGATTTGTTTCTAGCTGATCTCTCTACAGGGTGACTTGTTTCTAGCTGAACTCTCTACAGGTGATTTATTTGCAGCTGAACTCTCTATATGGTGGTTTCTTTGTAGCTGAACTCTCTACAAGGTAACTTCTTCTAGCTGATCTTTCTACAGGGTGATTTGTTTGTAGCTGAATTCTCTACAGGGTGATTTATTTGCAGCTGAACTCTCTACAAGGTGACTTCTTCTAGCTGAACTCTCTACAGAGTGATTGATTTTTTTGCAGCTGAACTCTCTACATGGTGTTTGCTTTGTAGCTGAACTTTCTAAAAGGCGACTTCTTCTAGCTGAACTGTCTACAGGGTGATCTTTTCATAGCTGAACTCTCTACAGGATGATTTGTTTGCAGCTGAACTCTCTACATGATGATTTCTTTGTAGCTGAACTCTCTACAGGGTGATTTGTTTGTAGCTGAGCTCCCTACAAGGTAACTTCTTCTAGCTGATCTATCTACAGGACGATTTGTTTGTAGCTGAGTTCTCTACAGGGTGCTTGTTTGTAGCTGAACTCTCTACATGGTAGTTTCTTTGTAGCTGAACTCTCTACAATGTGACTTCTTCTAGCTGAACTGTCTACAGGGTGACTTGTTTCTAGCTGATCTCTCTACAGGGTGACTTATTTCTAGCTGAACTCTCTACAGGGGATTTGTTTGTAGCTGAACTCTCTACATGGTGGTTTCTTTATAGCTAAACTCTCTACAAGGTGACTTCTTCTAGCTGATCTCTCTACAGGGTGATTTGTTTGTAGCTGAACTCTCTACAGGTGATTTGTTTGTAGCTGAACTCTCTACAAGGTGATACTTCTAGGTGATCTCTCTACAGGATGACTTGTTTCTAACTGAACTCTCAACAGGGTGATCTGTTCATAGCTGAACTTTCTACTGGGTGATTTGTATGCAGCTTAACTCTCTACATGGTGGTTTCTTTGTAGCTGAACTCTCTACAAGGTAACTTCTTCTAGCTGATCTTTTTACAGGGCATGTTTGTTTGTAGCTGAGTTCTCTACAGGGTGATTTGTTTGCAGCTGAACTCTCTACATGATGGTTTCTTTGTAGCTGAGCTCTCTACAAGGTGACTTCTTCTAGCTGATACAGGGTGACTTGTTTCTAGATGAACTCTCTACAGGGTGACATGCATGTAGCTGAATTGTCTATCAGATTAACTGTTTGTAGCTGAATTCCGTACAGAATATCCTGCAATGTAATATAATTCTGTAATGGAGTAAGTTATAAACGTAGCAGAATGCTCTATTAGGGTGACTGTTCTTTTAGAGTATCTCGATCTCGCATTTGCTACACGTAGTTACCTTTCAAATCATAACTCAGTGGTTTGTAATCCGATTCTTCTGTACTACTGCAAGGACTTTCTATGATGATTATTCCAGCTACACACTGATTTTCAGCTCATTGCTCTAAGCGGTTTGCCTGGTAGATGTGAAAACTAATAGATTTTTTTATTCATAAAAATTGATCGCGTAATTTTGACACACGTTGAGTTTTGTGTCATATCTCCATGGTCTTTATCTCAATTCCTTTCAAACCACAAAAAGGCACTCCTATGATGGTTAGTCCATCTACATATAAATTTTCAACTCATTCCTCCAAGGGGCTTACCCTGTAGGCGTGACAGACCTTCGACCTTATTTTACGCACATAATCGGTAATAACTCCGTGTATGTTCATCGGATTCCTAACAAAGTTGGTACTGAGATCCACCTTAATGAGCCCTTCAAGTGTGCCAAATTTCAGCCCTATCTGAGTACACATTCGTGTTTTATGTAAATATTTTAATAACGACAATTCAGGAGAATTTGGTGCCGCTTGGTCTTGGCACAAAATTCACCTGAATTGTCATTATTAAAATTTTACCATTAACCTACCATCACAGCCATTTCTTGGCCGCCACCTTGGATTTCACATCTTTTTTCACCATAGCCTGTCTGAGGGCCGCACTTTTTTTACAGCTTGGCTGTTTTGTATTAGATTTCACTTCATTTTGTATTTGTATACCCCCAGGCTTTTTTTAACCTATCATATTTTCTTTACCACAGGAAGAAGAAAAGATGAAGCAGGGAGATTTCTTTGTAGCTGACCTCTCTACAAGGTTATCCTTCTAGCTGATCTCTCTACCGGATGACTTGTTTGTAGCTGAACTCTCTACAGGATGGTTTGTTTGTAACTGAATTTTCTACAGGGCGATTTGTTTGCAGCTGAACTCTCTACATGGTAGTTTCTTTGTAGCTGAACTATCTACAATGTAACTTCTTCTAGCTGAACTCTCTACAGGGTGACTTGTTTCTAGCTGATCTCTCTACAGGGTGACTTGTTTGTAGCTGAACTCTCTACAGGGTGATTTGTTTCTAGCTGAACTCTCTACAAGGTAACTTCTTCTAGCTGATCTTTCTACAGGGTGATTTGTTTGTAGCTGAATTCTCTACAGGGTTACTTGTTTCTAGCTGATCTCTGTACAGGGCGACTTGTTCCTAGCTGAACTCTCTACAGGTGATTTGTTTGGAGCTGAACTCTCTTACATGGTGGTTTCTTTGTAGCTGAACTCTCTACAAGTTGACTTCTTCTAGCTGGTCATGATCTCCCTACAAGATGACTTGTTTCTAACTGAACTCTCTACAGTGTGATCTGTTCATAGCGGAACTTTGTACTGGGTGATTTGTTTGCATCTGAACTCTTTGCATGATTGTTTCTTTGTAACTGAACTCTCTACAAGGTAACTTCTTCTAGCTGATCTCTCTACAGGGCAATTTGTTTGAGCTGAACTCTCTACATGATGGTTTCTTTGTAGTTGAACTCTCTATTAGGTACCTTCTTCTGGCTGATCTGACTACAGGGTGACTTGTTTGTAGTTGAATTCCCTACAGAATAACTTGTAATGTAATATAATTGAGTAAATTATAAATGCAGCTGAATGCTTTATTAGGGTGACTGTTCTATTAGAGTATCTCGATCTCGCATTTACTACACGTAGTTGCCTTTCGAATCATAACTCAGTGGTTTGTAATCCGATTCTTCTGTACTACTGCAAGGACTTTCTATGATGATTATTCCAGCTACATACTGATTTTTAACTCATTGCTCTAAGCGGTTTGCCTGATAGACACGAAAACTAATAGTATTTTTATTCATAAAAATCGATCGTGTAATTTTGACACAGGTTGGGTTTTGTGTCATATCTCCGTGGTCTTTATCCCGATTCCTTTCAAACCACAAAAAGGCACTCCTACGATGGTTGCTCCATCTACATAGAAATTTTTAGCTGATTCCTCAAAGGGGTTTACCCTGTAGGCGTGACAGACCTTCGACCTTATTTTACGCAAATAATCGGTCATAACTCCGTGAATGTTCATCGGATTCCTACCAATGTTGGTACAGAGATCCGCCTTAATGAGCCCTTTAAGTGTGCTAAATTTCAGCCTGATCCGAGCACGCATTCGTGTTTTATGGCGGATTTTGCGAAGTGTGCGAAATGAAGAAGTAGAAGAAGAAAAAAACGAAGAAATTAAAACGAAATTTTGTTCGCTCGTATCTCGGAAATGGCTGGAGCGATTTTCTTCAAATTTGGTGTGTAGAGTCCCCTTGCTGGCCGACACCTCTCTAGCAAATTTGGTTCCAATCGGATAAGGGATCACAGAGCTACATAGGTGTGAAAATTGCGTTTTCTTTCTTCCTGTTAATATACTCACGGGTGGCACGCCGGCTTCTTGGGCCGCACGACACACTACCGTGTGTCTTGATATACACACATCCTCGGATTTTTCAATAGACTTTTATAGTAACTTGTCAGAAGCATTATGGGTCACTCTGTAAGCACATTTGGGCTTATTTTACCTGCCATATTTAAGGAAAGGTGAAGGTGATATTTAATGGCAGGAAAGTGCCAATCTTCATCATCCCTGATATACAGTACATGATTAGGACAAATAAACATGAATCTACTGCCACTGCAGCTGTGTAAATAACAATTACTACACACTTTACAAACAGTCAGATTTCTTACTTTCTCAACTGAACTCTCTTGAAATCTTTCAACACCTTTACAAACCTTTGCAATGGATGGCCTTGTTTGACTATCTTTGCTTAAGCATTGTTTAATTAACTGTAATAGAACATGATTACTAGAGATATCTGCAAGAATTTTTTTAAAGTTGTGTTCCATTGGAGCAGTCCCAGTGACAACCTGAAGTGCTAGAGCTCCAAATGAGAAAATATCAGAACTAAATGATGGGGATGTTCCATTTTCTATAATTTCTGGTGCAGAAAAGGGGAGAGTTCTTTTCATACTGGAAGTATCATAATAAAAATCTTTATTCAGCTTTAACAATGGATAATAGAAATCACTGATCTTTGCTTGATTCCCTTGAATAAGGACATTATGATCATGAAGGTTACCATGTATTAGTGAATTTCCATGCAATACCTCCAAACCATGGGACATGCCAGTACACAACAACAGCTGTTGATGAATGTCTAACAACACTTCACTTCCCTTGTCTTTAATGTAAGTGAATAAATTCATTTCCATTAGTTCTGTTATAAACACTGGCAGATTTTCAGCTTCTGAGATGTCAATGAATGTTACTAAGTTGGAGTTACGGAATTCAAAGCATATGGCACAATTATTCTTAAATTCTGTGATAACCTTTGTAATTGGCAGGCCTTGGTTTAGAAATTTCTTATATAATGTTTTTACAGCACAATTTCTTTTCTCAAATGTCGCCACATGTGTCTCTCCATACCTGCCAGTCCCAAGGTGACGGAATTTCTCCAACTGCTTTACATCAGTATTAAACTCAGTTACCTTTTTACTAAGCTGTTCATTTTCCTTTTCTAATCTGTGGATTGTACTTAACTGTTCATCACTTTTAATCTCTGTTACCATTTTACTAAGTTGTCCACTTTCGTTATCCAATTTCTGGATTGTGTTAAACTGTTTATCAGTTTTAAACTCAGTCAGCTTTTTAACAAGCCATTTATTTTCTTTTTCCAATTTCTGGATTTTTACCTCCAATTGTTTTCCGTCATTTTTAAATTCAATCTGTTTGGTAACAAGCTGTTTATTTTCTTTTTCCAATTTTTGGACTTTTACTTTCATCATCATGTCCAACTCAGATTCCAGCTGATTGACTTTTAGTTTATATTCTTCAATCTCCTACACAAAAATTTGCTATGATGTGCACACAAGATTCATAATAACAACAGCAATCTTACCATTGACTTTACTTTACTTTCTAGTAGTTTAGCTGTCTCTCCTTCATTTTGATCAAATGACACAACCTATTAAAAAATACACTTATGTAGGGTTAAACGTTATACACAAATAGTATTTAGTAAAGATATCTGTTTGGCACTAGTGGCAAATTCTATAATAAAATCTCATTAATTTGTTATGCTGTAATTTAACTATTGGTAATTCATTGTAACTATGAACCAATACTATACGTATGCAAACACTGGCAATTCTTTTTTAATGTTGCACACAAGTATCTGCTACGTATTTACTTTTAATGAAATGGTGCAATGCTCAAAAGTCCACTAAAACCATGCATTGTAATATATAGTTCATTCCAATTGTGAGAATCGATTTGGTTTACAGTATACCGTATAGTGCCAAATTTTCATAGTGCAAAATTTTGTAAAAATTGGAACTATTCGCCAAACAATATTTTGTAATAAACAATTTCATAAAAATATGCTGAGCTATACTGGCAGTTAATTTTCATAATTATAGCTAATTTAATTGAGATACAAATGGACTTCTAACCAGTTGAGGTGCTAGTGATCGATAACGACAATGCAAGAAGTACAGTTTTCTTCCTGTGTGAGAGGATTTCACATATACAAGGATAAGTGGACGCTGATTCAAGAAGAAATGCTCCTTTTCCAGAGGGAGATAGGAAACGAGTACGATCTGCTGTAAAAGTAACAAAGAGTGGAAATATTGTTGGGCATTTGCTGAAAAAGATAAGCTCAATGTGTTCGTTATTTTGGGGTATGCTCATGTGTACCAGTGCATAGCGGCCTTCTGTTTCTCATTGTATCTCTGGTAGCATCTTCTCTTACTTGCATCTTCACACTGATTCTTGAGGGTTTTCTCGACTTCTTTGTTGGTTTCAGGTATAGCAGTTGACGGTATTTTCCGAGACAATGGGCCATTTGGAGAAGGCAACACTACTTGCGAGGATTTTGAAGATGCCTTGAAAAAGCAAAACAAATTGAGCTGCATGGCTCATTTTCACCAATTTGGAGAAATTCAGAATATTCGTAGGAAAAAATTTCAGAACTACCCACTATTTATGAAAACTACAAAATTATTTTACTTCGAAAATTTGACTCCTTACGGTAACTACCAATTTAGTGTTTATTAATATGAATATCAAGACACACAGTAGTGTGCTGTGCAGTCAAAAAAGCCAGCATGCCATACCATAAGTATATTGACAGGGAGAAAAAACAAAACTTTTACACGTGCATAGTACCATGGTTCCTTCTCCAAAACACACTATTTTTGCATTACAACTGGCTACCAGGTAGGGTAGACCACACAGTAATTTGATTAAATTCGCAGCAGCCATTTGTGAGATATGGGTGTTCAAAGTTTCAATTTAATTTCTTTGTTTTATTTCTTCTGGGACTATGGGGAATTCAATTTATTTTCACGCACTTTGAAAAAATTGCTATAAAATGCAAACGTGTAACTTGAATGCGGCACAAGTGAAGAGCATACAAAAGCAAATTAAAGTACCAAGTTTGCTATGAATCCGATAAAGAGTTATGGGCACTTATTCATGTAAAAAAGATTAAACTTCTGTCACGGCTACAGTAACTTGAAAATTGGTGTGTATATAGGCTGATCATCATAGCAGTACATTTGTAAGTCTGTGTTCAATGATCATCAGTGTGTCTGTACAGATAAGAAGAAATGTGAGACCCCAAAATGAGCCATAAGCTGGTTTTGGGACCAAAGTACAAAAAGAAGTGAAATCCACACAAAAACAACCAAACTGTGAAAAAATAGTGCGGCCTTAAAAACCTGGGTGAAAAAGTAGTGAAATCAAAAGTGGCGGACAAGAAATGGCTGAAATAATGTCAAAGTTAATAAATTTTAATGATGGCTGACAATGTGCATTCTTAAAATTTATTAACATTAACATTGTTGCAGCCATTTCTTGCTTGCCACCTTTGATTTCACAACATTTCACCCAGGCTTTTTAAGGCTGCACCATTTTTACAGCTCGGCTTTTTTTTATGCAGACAATTATTACAGTGGATCCATTATCAAATCACTAGTTTTTCTAAATTGTTCAAACGAATGAACTTGCTCAGATGTGTGAGTAGCAGGTGCTTGAATGATGAAACATAAACTACGGCAGAGCCAAAGTTTATTTTGCATCATTCTAACACCTCCTACCAAGCATTTATGTCTGGTATTAGTGTACTTAGATAATGGACAGCAGTGAAATGGACATTGTAAGTAAGTAGTAAGCACCATTGCTTCACAAATTAGCAAGTGAAGAGTTTAGAAAGGCTGAGTGGAAATTCTGCTCAAAAATCTGCTAGCCACCAACAACCACACATTTTACTGGTAGACTAGTGTGACATCAACAAGTATTGCATCAAGAGAAATGGCATCAAGTTAGAACAGCTGGGTGGAAGTAGCCGCTACATGTTGTGCCAGTGTGCAATCAAACAGTAGTATACTTGCAACTATACCCAACCACAAGCAAGACTCATTCACTCAAGTGCTACACCCTGCTCTGCTCGAATGAAAATAGAAGTGAAAATGCAGTCAAAGTTATAGCAACGACTTCACTGGCTAAATGCTGCTTTCAATTTTCTAGATACTAATACCTTCCTTGGCAGCAGTAGTTAACCCACCAATGAAGAACACTACATAACTACTAGGTTGGTTGTGCTAATGACAACAAATTATTTTGGTGATTAATAAATTCTTGTGTGCATAGTGACAATTAATAAACTTATAAGTGGTTTGCTACAAGTCTCTTAGTATCGTTAGAATCTCTTAGTGAACAAGAAGCTTCTATTGTAAATGAAGTTCAAAACATTATTTTCTAAAGCTGGTCACCTCAGGCAAACATCTCTTAGCTTAATAATGAGGTAATTGAATTGTATAAATTCTAATTTTACAAAATATAAAATTGGCTTTGTAGAGAAGTGGCTTCTATAACAAGTCACTAAGACCCATGCACATATAAATATACATGCACAAGAAAAACAAAAACACCTTATTGGTATTGTCTTCACATTCAGCCACAAAGGCCAGTGATCCAATCCTAACATCAATACTAGTGGCTAGTAGTGGCTCAGGGTACATCAACACTTCTAATACTCCTCTTGAATATAAGTAGTCACTGTGTAGTGGTACCTTACTACTGATCAGCTCCACCACACACTTTGGGATAGTCCAATATATTATGGTAGGGTTGGGTCTGACTGCTAGTAGCTGTAAGCAGTGTAGTGTGATGTCACACTTCTCAACTATCAGTGACCTCATGTCATACACATACTGGAGTGTACGGTTGTACAGTTCCTGATCACACTTGATGGCTAGTACTGTGTGTGTACTAGTAGGATCAGTGGGGATCATATCTGATGACAGGTATGGTATGGGGTATGAGGCAATAGGCTCTGAGCAATCAAACCTAGAGTCAAACTCATCAAGCAACTTGGTAGCTATGGTCGAACATCTACTTAACACTCTGAGAATGGAGTGATCACTCCAAGTGGTATAATAGCATAACTCTCTCAAGAGTAACGAGGTACTCTCACACCCTGACAACTGTGTATCAGAATAAAGACAAATGCCATGGATTTCACTGGCTTTGATCTCTCTACAACGCATCAACAACTGCTGGTGATCATGTTGTTGCAGTAGTTCTGTTATTTGATCAACCAAATGAAGAAACACAATATGTACTGATGTGGTGCTGATGTAGGGACAGCACTTAGTATGATCATCATCTGATTCGCTGACAATAGGAAAAACTGAAGAAGTAACAGACTGCATTGCTAAAAAAGAAACTATAAGTACATACGTATATAGTCTGGCATCATTAACATACCATATTTGACCACCAAATAACTGTGGCTACTATAACTTTCAGCAAGGACAATCATGTGGCTACTATGTAAAAGCGGCTACTATCCGAGGGTGGCTACTATGCTGGGCTCGTGTAGCAGTAACCTGTGGCTTTTATACAGATTCATTAATAACTAACCTTGTTCAATACTATTATCCATTTCAAAAACCCTATTTCTTGACTTAAAACAACTCCTTTGCCTGGTTTCTACTTCAAACATAAAATTATCTTATCAATACTTTTATCAGCATATTCAGATGCAAGCCGCAACTGTTATCTGAGGGCAGCTCTTATGACAATACTTCTAAGCTGTGGCTTGGCTACTATCCAGGGGCGGCTATTATATGTGCTGCAGCTATTAACCAATCAAATATGGTACCCAAAACAAACAACACATAATAGTTATACCACAGACACAAGAGTATACGTATATTTCAGGCAAAGGACAAGTGCCTATGGTAGTGCCATGTGGGTGAATCACCAACATGTGTTGGAAACCACAGACACTTTTACAATTGTACTTATGATGGAACATGTGAATTTCAATTGTGGACAGTTGTCACAAAAAATGACATGGTTGTTTGGGAGATAAGACACAAGCATTAATTGTGGGTTTAATCAATGGTGAGCAGCTAAGCAATGGACATTGCAATAAACGTTGATACCATTGATTGAAGTACTCACATAAGAATAGATTATATGAATAGTTGTGTGTGAATACGTTTTTAAGACTAACAGCTCAACCCATTAACCCTTAAAGCCATGTAGGCCAATATTTCAGCCATTTTTAGCATGCTTAAAGAATGGCTTATAGCACAGACAAGCTTGATTAATGTTATTAACTGAAACCATATATTATAGAAAGTTTATTCATTGGGCTACTTAGACAGTCAAGTATAAATAACAGTATTAACAATCACTTCTTACAATGCCACAAAGAACAGCAATTGTGTTTCCTGTTACTTTACATGCATTGCATCGGTAGCCATTTATAAAAATGTTTGACTCACATGAGCTTCATATGGTATGATCTGTTTGACATCACACTACATATTTTCTGTATAATCACAGGCTATCTTTGTGACCAAGTGAGGCAAGAGTGAGTTACAAGCCGAAGAACACTTGTGAAAATAAGAAAGCTGTGGTGTATTTGTTACGTTACTTGTTGCTTGGTAATATTGTTTCACAGCTGGAAGAAATACGCCCATTAAACTCCAGCTGCTTGTTGGTTTGTACCGCAGAGTTAACGCAGTATCCTTTATTCCTTCTCTTCAATTGGCTATTAATACATTAAGTAACTCACTCAGAATAGCTATTTTCTCCTGTCTTTCTTTGCAAAACGAAGAAAGCTGTGCACAATCGCAAAACGTTTCATTTTCTCACATGGATCCCATTGATATAACATGGCATCTAGTAAGAGTTACTAACACAAACAGATATCCTCGGTTGTCACATGAAGTCCATAGGACACACTGTGAAGAAGTTATCAACTATTTTCTGAAGGTAAATAATAAATTGTCTTTGTGTTATGTGATAGCTTGTATTCATGGCAAGTTTTGCTATGCTTTTGCCAAGGGTAAAACCTTAAGTACTGCTTTATTCTTATTCCATCACAAATAGAATGATACATAGTGCTTAGCTTTAGCACTTACTGCACAGACATCACAGTGCTTTGTTTACGGCCAAACAGTACTGTCGAAATATTGGCCCATGCACTTTCAGTGTTACTTTTATTAATAGTTGTGTTTGGCTTTAAGGGTTAAGTATTCTCCACATATGCTATACAACATCCAGCCAGGTGACTGTCTAGTATTTACCAAAACACATAGCAATTTAAGTTAACATGTTACCCATCTTTATTCAAAATTGCTCTAAAGAAATTTTGTAAATATGTAACATTTGTACGTATAACCATCACTCTCCCACAGTCAATCTCATATTAAGTGTACCTTATTTTATACGTAGTAAAGTGCAACAAAGATGATTTCTGATTTCTAGGTATGAGTTAACAAGACACATAGCAGAATTACACAAAAGTGTACATATGTGTATTTATGTCCCTATTATACGTACAAGTGTGCAAAAAGTTTTTGGAATTTTATCTAGAGAGGGACCATAGTACATCAATAAAAAGTAATGAAACAAGCTGGAGTAGTGCATGATATTAAATCGCAGTAAAACAATAAGAAGTGTTATATCCCTACTGTGCTCCAAGATACCATAACACAGTAGGGATATAACACTTCTAATTGGTTTACTGTGATTTAATATCGTCCAGCTTGTTTCAGTACTTTTTATCGATGTGCTATGGTCCCTATTCTAGCTGAAAATTCCAAAATTTTTTATATACTTGTTTGCTAACTTTTTTGGAAATAATTATTAATACTGGTGAACCCACACATACCGCATCTGAAATGGCACCGCGCACCCCAGCTATATCAATTATTGTCTGAAAAGTGAAGTATCCGTTGTCGGCTATGTTCAACCTGTTACACAGCATTTCGAATCAAGAACTGTTTGAATTCAGCAAAGATGAATGGGACACAAAGGAGGACACTGGTAAGTCCATGAAGAATGCACTGTATGTACTGCGGTATGCCAAAAGGCACCTCTCAGGCCGAAGTGACGTCAAACAGTGAAAAAATCAAGCCCGTAGCCTTAGCCGCTATCGAGTTATGCTTGTCTGAAGGCATCACTCAGTTACTTAGTGTCAATCACTATAAAACTCCATTAAATAATTTTTTAATTTCCGTAGCAACTTGTTGAAAGCATTTCGGGTCGATCTGAAGACTTGTTTGGGCTTAGTTTTGCCTAACCAATACTGCCTCATTGTCGTCAGGGAAAATTGAGGCTGGTTTTTGGGTGATGCTATTTTGTGGACCACACCTACTCCTTTGTAGTCCCTACTATACAGTACTATTGTACTGTATGATACCTTGTTAATAACAACAGTCATGGACACAATGCTAAAGTATCTACTGCATGCATTATGGCTAAGACTCACTGCAAACTCTGTTGTTAAATTTGATTAAAGACAGGATAAAAAAGTAAAATCTGTGTGTCAAGACACACGGTAGTGCCGTGCGGCCAAGAAAGCTGGCGTACCACACTGTGAGTATGTTGACAGAAAGAAAGAAAACTGCTTTTTCACGCATGCATAGCTCCATGGCCTCTTCTCCAAAGCACACCATTTTTGCATTATAGCTGTCTGCAAAATAGGATAGGCCACACAGCAAATTTGATTAAACTCGCAACAGCCATTTGCAAGATATGGGCATTCAATGTTTTGTTTTTAATTTCTTCATTTTTTTCTTCTTATGCCATACGTAGGGTTGGCAATGAAAAAATCAATCTCTATAGTTTCTCCTCCAGCTCTGGGTGATCAATCCTACCCAAATCTACATTGAAACTGTAGGGTAATAATACAGATTCCCCTTGCTGTTTTTGTAGCGCGCATTTTCATTTTTCATGATTTTCCAAGCTTTTTAATAAAAAAGGGCAGCAGCATCAATGATGCTGTTTAACGCACTTCAATGTTTCCATGAATGGTACATTACGTAGTGGTCATAATACTATCGAAAACAGATGCGTAGTCTCAGGGATACGGAGGCTGTGAGTTTGTAAACCGTAGCGGCGTGTATGGTGAGTGAGAGCATCAGCTTGCGTTGGCACGTAAACATTGTAAAGCTCCACTTAATAAGGTCCAAAAAGGTGTCTGGGAGTTAGTAAAACAATCTTGGACTTCATTACGTGAGTTTCAGTGGGTTGATTTTTCATTGCAGACCCGTCAAGCTCCGTTTTAGTGAAAATTGAAGTACAGCAAATCACCTTTTAAGTAAGTGTATTTTGTAGCGCATATCACCCAATAACCCAAAATAGTACTGGACAACATTCTAGATGTTCCTGCCCATTTTTATGAATATGAGCCGAAATTCGTCAAAATTTACAACACAGCTATATCCCAAACAGAACGCACTTGGTCTCAACCGTACCCACCTTTTAAAACTAGACTATTAGTAGGCTCCATCCCCTAAGTAACAAGATAATCCAAAGGAGGTCGATTTTTTCATTGCCAACCCTACCATACAGGAGCTACGGGGGCTTTGATTTATTTTTGCACACTTTGCAAAAATTGCTATAAAACGCAAATGTGTACCTCGATTGTCTCAAACCATTGGCATAAACGAAGAGCGTGTAACGGTGGATTCACGTACCAAGTTTGCTGTGAATCTGAGGAATATCCAAGGAGTTATGAGCATTTCTTCACGTTAAAAAATCAAACTTCTGTCATGGCTACAGGATAAACCAAGCACAGGAATAACTTGGAAATTGGTGTGTAGGTAGGCTGATCATCATAGCAGTGCCTTTTGATAGATTGAATAGCAATTGAGTTACAGCAACAAAGTCATAGAGCAAAAACCAAACAAGTGTAAAATCGTGGGATCGAGATACTCCAATAGAGCAGTCACCACAGAGTTAAAAAAAATGTACAAAAAATGTCCAGAGTTTGAACCAGGGATCTCCTTACCTAACACCTGCATCCTTAACCACTGAACCACTGCTACCTTGGCTGATTACCTCACTCAATTTCTGCTTTATAAATGTTTCTAGCTTATGGTCAAATGTTTGTTTTTTCATAGATCTACCAATAGAAGTTCTAGATTGTTCTATGCATGTTCAATTGGAAGTCCTCAAAAAAAAATGTGCACTCCATTAGCGTATTACAATAATACTATCAAATATTGTATTAAATCATGCAATGAAATACATTTATAAGACTGTCTTCAATAATCATCATTGTGTCTGCATAGAAAAGAAGAAATGTAAAACCTTATAAGTCAGCCATAGGCTGGTTTTGGGACCTTATAATGTACAAAAAGAAGTGAAATCCACACAAAAACAGTCAAGCTGTGAAAAAAATGATGTGGCCTTAAAAAGCCTGGATGAAAAAAGTTGTGAAATCAAAGGTGGCGGCCAAGAAATGGCTGCAATGATGTTAATCCTAAAAATTTATTAGCATTAACATCATTGCAGCCATTTTTTGGCCACCACCTTTGATTTCACAACTTTTCTTTTTACCCAGGCTTTTAAGGCGGCACTAATTTTTCACAGCTTGACTGTTTTTGTGAGGATCATCATATACTTAAAAATTTATACAGTAGCAATAAAATCTTTGCTTATGTAGCAGTCACAATGAAAAAATGACAAACTTTTATCATGACTGAAGAAACTTCCCATTCTGGTGTTACACAATTATATTATTATACGCAACATGCACTCTTCACCTTTGTTCAATTGTGAGCTAATCTGTGGACAAACCTCTCCCAAGGCTTGACAGAACTTTAATATATCTCCTCCATCCATGTGTCTGACAATTTCTAACAACAGGTACTTCTTGTGATGAATGCTGTGGCTTGTTAAATATATATTTTGATCATGAGCAGTCAACAACCCACTGGTAAACATCTTAACATTCAACTGATCAACATTGATATCCCTCATCAACAAGCCATGATAGTAACCAATCAGTAGAGTATAAGTTGAAATCATTGCTGTATTCATACACATACATAAGTTGACAATATTACGAGGTACATACAGTATGTATCAACTTACCATAGATTTTCCTTAGTTCCACTAATACAGATTGTGGGTGATAAACTACCCAAGCTCCAACCTGCAGGAAATCATCGTTTCGTTGCTCCTGGGGTACTGATAATAATGACAGGAATGCTTGATAGACATCGTTAGTAGAAATGAGCCAAAATATCTGCAGTGACCCTTCTGTAATCACTAGGATGTCCAGTGCTAGGTTTTTCACTAAGTCAGGTTCACATTGTGTTAACACTTCTTTGACTGTTACAGTATCAGGATCTTTGTCACCAAATACAGCTTTTAATTTACTATAATACTTGCTCCTCACTTCATGGTAAGCTGGAATATTATCCCAAACTTGACGCAGTGTTCTGTGATATATGGCATTCTTGTAGTTTTGTATTAATCTCTCAAGCCCATTATTTCCTGAAGCAGCAGCCACTGCAGTAGCTATTGTTTCTAAAAATTTTATGTTCATCCAGTTGCAGTAGGTAGTGTTATCACTAAGTAAATCAAAAAGGCTGTTTATGTCATGCGTTGCCTTAATTGCAGTTTTCATTGGGCCAGGGCGAGCTCGGCTAGCACATCGACTCCTAACAATGGGAAAGTGTATCTCCTTGATCTTAGTTTGGAGTTTACTGGTCAAGGCTGAAAAAGCCAGTGAAACATCTTCGTAGATAGAAAAATCAAAATCAATGTCATTTTCATCTACATAAAAACATTTGAATTAAGTGTATCTTTATTGGCACCATAATACATGTGATTATTATTAACACATGTGATTATTACTAAGGCTAAAACAAATAGTACGAATATTCGTTATTCGTTCGTTAAGAAATATTCTATTCGTTAAGAAATATTCATTAAATATTCGTTAATCGGAAAATGTACACATTTATGAAAACTTTTTCAAACAATATTTTGTGACAAATAAAGTGAATGATACCTTTAGCCAAACATGTGTGTTGATACCCTAAGCTTCTACAACACTATGTAGGTGTGAGTGGTACTTTGTCAATTAGACACCGCTTACTGACAAATATATAGGCCCCTATTGATCAAATAGGTGCAAGATGTGTTCTGCATCCCATAAATAACCACAACACACTGATTATGAGTATAATTTTCATATATTTTTAATTGCATTTCTCTTATTTTTGCCAGTGTGTGATGTGTAACTGTTATTGTTTCATACTAAAGGACAACTTCAAAATTGGCTGAAATAAATGGACCACAACTTCTGCATTCAAAGTATGTAGGGGTATGCCTTGCATATGCATATTACTCTGTGAGTTTGCAGGTAAGCCATAGGCGGTGGAGATGGGGGGGAGGACAGCGCCACTTCTATGCGCAAGAAGAGATCAAGATGCTATAATAAAACAGTCAACTACTCTAATAGAACAGTCACTTTTACATTTCCTTTATAAGTTGTAAGTAACCACTAATTCATTTGCAAAAAGCATATTAAAATAGTTTAAAACACTCTTTCAGAGCCTATAAAATATCAATATTTTCGAGGGAAATGCCCCCAGATCTCCATGCATGGATAGCATTCATATTTGTTGTATGTTTCATACTCTATTTTGTAAATTTCACTGTCAAAGTTGGCCCCCTCACTCTTCGGCCTGCTCCACCGCCTCTGAGTTAAGCTATATCGTGAACAAAATGAAGTTGAAAACAATGTGAACAGAAATTGCACATACTTTACTAAAGCAACTATGAATTTTTTGATGTGGTACAGTATATAAGTTACTTCAAAAAGTAAACAAAGAAGTCTAAGAACAAATGAACTAGAAGTCATTGACCTTCAGTAGGACAGATTAAAGACTATCAAGTACTCAGAGCACACAGCTGCAATTATATAAGGAAATGACTGTCTCATTTAATAACTTTTTAATCCTTATCTTTTGAAATTAGCTATAATTTGTAACTGTAAGTGATTGTGTTGTAAATTGTCTGTATGTATACAATATATCTGTGTACTGCTTGTGTACATGTTGTATTTATTATCTGAACAAACAAGTACACAGGAATTTTCAACTACAGTAGGGACCATAACACATCGATAAAAGTACTGAAACAAGCTGGAGTAGTGCATGATATTAAATCACAGTAATACACTAAGAAGTGTTATATCCCTACTGCGCTCCAAGATACCATAATGGAAATGCACAGTAGGGATATAACACTTCTTATCGTACTGTGATTTATTATTGTGCTTTTTTCAGTACTGTTGTTATGGTCCCTACTATAGTTGAAAATTCCAAATTTTTCTGTGTACTTGTATAATAAAATACTAGGTTCCCAGTTCATACTAAGTAGTAGGGATACAATGTTGTCAATTAAAGGTGTACCGTTGCACTTTCATTTATTTTATAGTTCATTAACTATTTTGTACGTCAAATAATACTTAGTACTAGTATGAAAGCACTAGTACTTAAATGTTATTAACATTGAATGCCATGATTAAATTTGCCTGTGGCATAATGGTGTTACATGCTCCCAGATTTTCTTTATACTTGCTACAGTCACTTATCAATATTACCTTTTGTAACAAGTTGCTGCAAGTTGTCCACAGATGCAGCAACTACAACAAAAAATAAGGTTACTCACATTATATAACATAATATTATAGTATAATCAACAATATTGGTAGTGCATAAAAGGATTTCCAAACTTTCCACTAGAGCTGTGCAATTGTGGGTACAATTGCAACTGCCAGTGATTGACAGTGTACAATTATGATAATGTGATTAATTGCCATGCCACTTAAAATTTGAATTATTGTGAACTTTTGTTACTTTTCATGTTTTATTTCATACAAGTACACAAGCTGAAGAGATAACAAGACGAAAACTGTGTTTACGTGATGACATTCAACAAAAATTAAAATCATTATAATTTGTGAAACTGTTTACATAGCACTATAGTTGAGTTGTAACTTCAAACTACTTGTCAGGTAAGTTTTGTGCCAAGAAACACAACATGCTTGCATTGTTAGGGTACAGTGAAGCTCTCTTTCGTGTTGTAATGTTTCCTGACGTGGAGAATAGCCTCTAGCATGGCACACTGGCAGCTGGAATGCACAGTAGCTGTTGGGCAATCTTTGAAAGCGCTGGGTAACATAACTGGTTATCCTTCCACCATTTCAATGAGTTGTAATCCATCAAAATCACGTCTTTGGCTAAATACTTTTGAAAATCTTTATCCACTTCTTGATCATTAGTAGATATACCACAAGTATCCTCACTTTCCTTCTTAAACATTGGCCCTAAGATCACTCTCCATGTCTCATCAGGATGCTCGCTTTTCTTGTGTGGTGGGCCAGTAGCTAAGCCTTGTCACTAGTTCTCTTAGAACCTCTCATCAAATCAATAGCCTGTTGCTTTACGTTTGCGTGAATCTTTTTTTTGTAGTCAATTGTAACAATTTAAATCTTGGATCCATAAAAAAGAAGTACTACACAGTAACATGTTGACTAAAGAACCCTGGTATCTAGTAGAAAGGTTGTATAAGATGGCTTTTTGTGTGCTTTTGGTTACATCTGTCACACAATTACTTGTGCCTGTTCGGGTATTTCCTAAGGACTATGAGTGTTGCATAGATGGCGCTTTGCTGTTCTAACACTCGCTCAATCATATCAAGGGTTGAGTTCCATCTGGTTTAAGACTGTGGGATGGCAAACCAAGGGGCTTGCTGCCTTACCTCTAGCACATGAGTAGCTTGTAAAGACTTATGGAAATAAGTTAAGTTAAGTTACCAAATGAGACCACCTTGTTCTCTAATCTCTCACCTGTTCAATCTTAAGGCCAGCTTTAACAGCAAGGTTTAACATATGACCAAAACATCCCAAATGTGGCCAGCTAAGAACGTCACACACAGTATTGTCAATATTGGCACCATTGTCTGTTACGACACAGGCCACATTATTCTGTAGCAGTCCCCATTCTTCTAGCACCTTTTCAAGTGCAGCTGCTAAGCTTTCAGCATTGTGGCTAACTGGGAGCTCTTTGTTGGCCAGTGCATAAGATTTAAGCTGAAAATTGTCAGTAATGAAGTTAGTTGTGACACCAATAAATGACTGAGTGACACGACTAGTCCAGCAGTCAGTTGTCAAAGCAAAGCTGGTGGCTGAGGAAACAAGTGGCCTAACACAATCATTCCAACTGTTGTACACTGCAGGTATAGTTTTATCAGTAAAAGTTTTTCTATATGGTATTACATACCTTGGTTCAAGTACACGTATAACCGTTTTGAATCCAACACCATAGTGCTAATTGGCATCATATCCTTGGCCACAAAAATATCCAATGGCATTAGTGATGTCCTTTGCCCTCCTGGAGCTTGCGGGCATTGTTGTGGTAGCTTGAAAACTGTCTTCTGTTGTCCGTTGGCTCTCATCTTCTGGCATGTCTTCGTTACCACCAGGTGTGCAATTCTTCGAACTAGATGCTTTGCCTGTGGATTTCTTTTGTAGCTCAGGCTTAGTATAAAATAGTGGACGGACTCCTTTTAAATGTGTTTCCATTTCGCAGTATTACAACAATACTTCAATTTTGCCCCACACAACCCACAGAACACATATTTTTATCTTTATCGTCCACTTTAAATCCGAAATACTTCCAAATCTTGCTGGCGTAGTGTTTAGGCGGCACCAAAGTTCCGCCTCTTTAAATAAGCCATTTCTTCTTGAATGGCTTCTTGAATATCTTCTTCATCCACCATCTTGAAAAGTCATTTATTGTTGTATACTCTAGTTCATGCATATTACATAATCACTCGATTATTTTTTTAAATGCAAATATTACAAATTAATTGTGATTGTGCATACAATTGAATAATTGCATAATCAATGTAATTGCGCAGCTCTACTTTCCACAGCAGCCCACATGCACAGTTGTGGTCTGAACCTATTTGAATAATATGGTTCAGTGGTATCGACTCTACCTGATTAAATGGTTACAGACCCAAGGTATATTCACTATCCTTGGAGAATGGCTGTCGAGATTTCAGTTTAGATGGTGCCTTTGTGATCACATCGGTGACCTCATCCAGGAGACTGAAGGCATACAAGTCCTCATAGTTTCTACTTATGGAAATAAAATATCAAAAGTTAGTTTATATGCAAATAAACTTGTTTATATTATATTATATTGGTACAGAGAGTAGATTGAAGACAAAAGAGGAACTCTAGATCTGTAAAGACAGTTAGAATTCCTGTAGACTCTGACAATGGTATTGTCAATAGTCAGGTAACTAAGAACTTTATAGCAGTCACAATGCATTTCTGCTTCTATTGCTTCATCAGGTGACAACGTTCTTAGGGAGGAAAATAAGAAACAGATTGCATGGAGCTGTGTGCATATGTTGGAGTGAGTACAAATAAAGTTTTTTCTTACCTCATGGCATGTTATACTTTTCCTTATAACTGCTGTGCTGACTATGTTTTGTCTTAACTGATGACATACTGTGTATTATCAGAAAAAAAGAAGTGTTTTGTTAATTTAATTTTATTCATTAAAAATTTTTTTACCTTTAATACGTAACTACTTAAATGGCGGCGTGCGTACATTATTCAGTAGTACTTCATGGGACTAGCCAAGGAGTTTTCCAAAAGTTCAATTAGTCTCGAAAGAACATTTGGTGGTGCTAAAGAGGAGGAAAGTTTTGTATTAAATAAATGAAGAACTACTGTCTACTGTACCTTTTATGGAGAATACGGAAGTCACTACCGCAGTTAGTCGGTCCTGTGTGGTCGCAGCGAAAGAGAAGCAACTAAATCAGTGTATTTTAAAGTGTAACTAAGTGAATGTATTGTGTAGCCAATGAGGGTCGTGGATTTTAAATAACTGTTATCAATGGTTGGAGGCCGAAAGGTTGCCTTCACAACCAGTGTAATCACGTGAGGGCAAGCCTCGGAATCTAGCAAGTTGGGATTCAAAATAGACGCCAGCAGTGTGAACGTTACTGTCTGTGTGCTATTTACTACAGTCTGTTCTAAACTTTAATTTAGCCTTTTTATTCCAAGAACTCCTCAAATCAATATTACGTGGGCGGACGAATTTTGCTGTAGCAACTTTATTAATTAAATTATTTATTTATTTATTTTAATTTTGTGTGTGTTCACGTGAGGAGTATCCAACAGTTGCTACTCCCGTACAAGTAAAATACACTATCAACACAGAGGCTTATTTATTTCCATTGTTATAAGAAGGGCACCGAGAGTTTTCAACATAGGTATATACCCTCTCACTTTATCGACTAATTAAATAGACCTAATTAGATTAGCCACAATGATAAACTGTCCGTATACGGGGAGTACGACTGTCGCAAGTAATTACTAATTCACTATAGTTTGGAGACCCATTGGACTCTTAGTAGTAAAGTAGTAAAGTTCGGTTACTCTGGCATTGTGAGTTGGCACAATTTGTCTAGCTAGTGAGGAGTAATCTTTTAACAAAAGGACTCCTTCCAAGTCTGCAAATGATGTATAGTTATGCCTCGTTATAATCAGACTGTCTTATTAAAAAATTCATGTCTAGGGATTCATGTCTGTCTAAATGCTACGTAGTATGTATATATCCAATATTGCTAACATCACTGTAGTCATTTCTTGGCCACCACCTTTGATTTCACTTTTTAATTTTTTTTATTCAGGCTTTTGAAGGCCGCACCCTTTTCACAGCATAGCTATTTTTGCATGGGTTTCACCTCTTTTTGTATTTCAAATACTCCAAAGCCAGCTTAAATTGGCTTTGGGACTTGATTTTTACCCAATTTCCTCTTATCTACAGGCACAATGATGATTGTAGAAGGCAGAACTTACGATAGTATTATCAATTATTAGTCTTAAGAGAGCTAATTATTGTAATACTTTACTTCTTGTTGTATAAATATCACCAAACCCAGCCATGTATCGGTTTTGGGACTTGTTTTTACAGTGTACCAATTTTTAAGAGGTATGCGATGACTAATTTAGACATATCTCGATGTTTCCTTTGAACTTATCTCGATTATCTAACATATCTCGATAACTGAAACAATTATTTATTTTAGTAAACTGCCAATATTGTAACCAGTAAAGTGAGCAAGTTGCAATTTGAACACTATAAAAAGGAAAACGTTAGTCTTAACACTGTTCCCAAGTGGTAGGAGAGTTGGAGCCACCAGGAGGTGCCTACACCATCAGGTATACAAATAATTTACGGACGTTTACTATTATCTAGATAATAAACCTATCATCCTTATCTCGATAAGTCTTATGATATCTCGATAATCAAATATATCTAGAAAATCGCACACCTCTACCAATTTTCTTATGATTATGATGATTGTGGAAGTACTATTGTATTGTATTGTAGATTTTATTGACCACGTGTATATATTTTTGTAATACCTTAATATAGAGTGCACATTTTTTTGAGGACTTCTAATAGAACACACATATGTATAATGTTCTAGAGTTTTCCTTGGTAGATGATCTAAGAAATTATGAACTTTTTAGTGAACTTTCATTTATAGGGTAGAAATTGAGCTGAGCAGCTTTTAGGTCCCTGGTTCAAGCTTTGATTTTTTGCACACTTTTTCGCTACTTGGTAACTGCTCTATTAGAGTATTTTGACCAATTTTTTTGGTTTTTTCCTTGTAATTCACTTTGATTTTTTAAAGGTTTGAGCTATAACAGTTAACCCATACACAAAACAATTCTCAAACCATTCCCATAGGTGGCTTACTCTGCAAGGCATGACAAAAAATTGGCCTCTTTTTACATACACAATCGTCCATAACTCCATGATTGTTTATCAGATTCATACATGGGATTCACCTCAACACATCATTAATGTATACCAAATTTCAGTTTTGTACTGGTTTGGTAAAGTGTGCAAAAAGAAGAAAATTAAACCCTGAAAAAAAGCAAAGAAACAAAGAGAGGAAATGTAGCTTTAATTTGAAGGCCTGTATTTCATAAATGCATAGAGTGTTTTTTTAAAATTTGGAATGTGAGGTGTCAAAGGTAGCTGGCAGCTATAATGCAAAAATCATGTGCTTTCAAGAAGGGAGCATGGAACTACATATATGCACGCATGCATGAATGATGTGTTTTCTTTCTTCCTGTCCATGCCTGTCCTTACATTTTAAACTTGCTGCTCACCCATTCATGCTTTGTATTTCATAGTCTCTAATAATGTGTCCATTAAATAACATGTGATGTACTTATAATATATTCACAGTAGCACTCATGTACATACATACATACATACCTACATACATACATACATACATACATACATACACACACACACACACATGCACGCACGCACACACACACGCACTCGCACACATAAATACATACATCAGTGCTACCACGATATAGAAAAACTCTATATTATATATCACCAAGGTTTATGTCACGATATGAACGTATAACACAATATAGAACTAACTGTAACAATTGCAAGACAAGCATATATAAACTCCTAACTGGAAGTTGAATGTATACCACAAGTAAAAGTTACTCATGGTAACTAGATTTTAAATACATTTTACTACTGCTATATGGTTGAGACAAGTGACTGGCACTGCATAGAAAACTTAAAACCTCACAGTTTACTTTGAGGTTGGCTTGTGACAGGCAATGGATGATATCCGCATTCCGCAATGACGAAATTTGATGTCATAATTGACAAATGGCCATGTTAGTGAGGGGGCTTCAGAGACTTTAGCATACAGTATTCGAACTGAATGTTGCCTGTAGTTTTCTACACTTGGAACCATGAGATAATAATGGCAAGAAGTATTACATGTACCGTGTGATGCAAAACGCGGGAAAGCAGACCAAACTTTTTAAATTCGGACACAACTAGCAGCCTGTTTACATTACAGGTCGCTCTGGATGAGATCACTTCAGTTTGATCCAGATCGATCTTTTAGCACCGTTTATACTACCAAGGCCAAACCCGCTCCAATCACCAAAAAAACTTAAACCCACAATCATAATTTTCATCGAAGTAGAGATTGTTGATGGAGTTAAAGGATTTGTGTGCTCTGTTATCATAAGGTTAGTAGGCACGATAAAGTTTTCAGTATTGGCGACAACCTCTCAATTCTATGGAGTTGGTTAACTGTTCATTCACATGTGTACCTGTTTGTAATCGAGTCCTTTTGTTGTTCTTGAGGCTGTCCTTCTGTATTGTCCCCT
This sequence comes from Dysidea avara, assembly GCF_963678975.1. Lineage (NCBI taxonomy): Eukaryota > Metazoa > Porifera > Demospongiae > Dictyoceratida > Dysideidae > Dysidea > Dysidea avara. The sequence continues at coordinate 25,909,410 of NC_089279.1, read as the reverse complement.
AAATACCTCACTGTTGCTTAATTCCGTCTTTTCAGTCGCCATTTTAGCTGTAGCTCTCCGTATCTTTATCCCGCTTATTAGAGCCAAATTGAACTGCAGGTTCGCAACTGTTTATACCGAGTGAGTAGAGTGAACTAGTTCGAACCAGACCCACATCCCTAGCAGGTCCATTTCAGAGTGGTTCGACACGGTTTGGTTCGATACAGTACGCGTTTACACTGACTTGGAAATCGCTCTGATTTGAGTTAGTTCGAACTAGATGGCTAGTGTAAACGGGCTGTAGACTTATTTGTATTGTACTACATACTATATGCCTCACCTTCACCCTTTTCGAATTTATAAACGCTATCATAGGGAAACACTATCTCGCCCAATACCTTCCTGTACAAACTTCCCACACTAGCATAGCCATTTTGTTTTGTGACGTCAGAAAACATCATTGCGGATATCGTCCATTGGAAACAGTGGAAATGGAAACCAGAAACAGAAAATGGAAATGGTCAAATCGTCACATAAATGTATCCTACAATAAAACTCTCATTTAGTGACCACCTCTGTACAAAGACCATGTTGTAATTAGGTCCCAATGATAACTAAGGTATACTTAATGACCTCATCAATAAGACCACTTTATGGTTATCATTTTATAAAGACCACCTCTTTACAAAAACCACCACTTTACAGTGAAAGATTTGATAAGTTCCAAACATATATTTCATGACTCAAAGAAATATTTTGATCCATACTTTACTCAGTCATCTGGCTATCCGTTGTACCATTATCACTCAGTTTGTGTCATATACAAAAATACTCTGTGCAAGTAAAGTGTACGTAGTACACAATAACATACTGATCAAAGGTCTCATATTCAAGAGCCTTTTTCGTAAAGTGATGTTTGGAACTTAGATATTACAATGTGAAGAGGTGTACACGGTCTTTGTACAGAGGTGGTCTTTGCAAGAAGGTGGTCTTAAGAGGTGGCCACTGAATGAGTTTTACTCTAAGATATCATTCCCATTTTCCATTTCCGGTTTCCATTTCCACTGTTTCCAATTGCCCGCTTGTGACCACTACTACACCATCAACACATTACTTAATTAAATGCCAAATACCATCTGTCTGGCCTCCCCTACATCATTATAAGCAACGCTACTATTGGCAACTATCAATAAAACTGATGCATATCACCACTATCAATTTATCGATATAATTATTGTGGCAGCACTAACATACATGCATACATACATGTAATAGTTGTAACAAGAGCATGAGGGCTTTGCCTAATATGTATGCCCAACTGCCCGAGGGCAGAGGGCATACATATCAGGCAAAGCCTGGATGCCCCGTGTTACAGTTAATATGTTACACTTATCAGGCTGATAGCCTGTACAGGGTGATCAATCACCCAAGCCAATGCAAGTGCAGCCACTGGATATATTATATATGCATACCTAAAATTTTCGATTATGGGTCAGCAGCTAGTACATTCTGGTTACGTTCAATTACGATGAATGGACATACATGTTACATACACACATACATACATGCATACATACATACACACATATATATATATATACATACATACATACCGGTAAATTCTTTTTCAATGTTTTGAGCTAAATAATTCAATTCCACAGCTGGTTTTCTTAAAGCTTTCACCAACTGATCCCAGTTACCATCTGGATGGGTTTGTAGCCAGTAGTTAAAAGTTTCTGAACAACACTTCTTTACATCATGTCCATGATTAGCTCCAATTGATTGTAACATGCTTTCCTGATTAGCATCTAGTAACTGTATCCCCAATTCATACCATTTGTTACCAACATAAGGAATCACAAAGTTATGGAGGTCCTTTGCATTAGGTCTAGATTGAGCTAGACAAATATATACATAGCACTATACAGTTGCACATATGGGTGCATATAATAATGTAATTCAGTAGCATCACGTAACCTATAAATGGCAAAAACTCAATATCCGTCACATTTTTACTTTGTATGAATTATGATTTTAATCTTTTGAGACATCACTGGTTTATGCTATGCACACACATTTTACACAATATAAAGAGCCATACTAGGAATATGCATATGCCTAGGATATTTCTCATAATTTAAGACAGTTCTATCAGTAATGTTGTTTTACTACAACACTATTATAAAAGTGGAGGGTGCAGCACTCTGTGTAATTTGCACAATAAAACAGAAGAAGGGAACATGACCCAAATGTTGGAAACAAATTGTATAGAAGTTGTTTGCTTATCCTATCCAAACAAACCTGTCAACAGCCATGTCACGTAGTGATGCATCAAAGTGATGCATCAAAGTACAACATCACGACTTGCTATACGTATTTTAAAAACTAGTCTGGTACTGTTTATTTTATGGCAAATGTAGTTGTAGCCAATGATCCCAATAAAAGTATCATACAGCAATGTAGCACTGTATATTAGGGATCATGTGGAGATAATAATTTTGAAACAGGTGCAGTGGTCTGCGTAAGAGGGTGCTTGATGGAGAATGTACCAAGTAGGCGGCATTTCTGACAACACAAGTATACAAAACCCAGTGAAAAATTAATTAGGAAGAAAAAAAACACCATTTCAGTAGTCCAGTCCACTTTCCCCAACTATAGTATTAGTACAGAGAGGACAGCCACAATAGAAAATTTATGACCACTCCCTTGGGCTATAAGAATGCACTGTCTCCTAGCAACCAAGTGACAGTTATTATTGGTAGCATAAACAACTAACCAAAAATGTAACCTCAACCATACAGTTCCCTCTTTGGAGAGCTAATACTCCAAGTGAAACAAAACAGGATGTGGATGCCTAATAATTATGCATTTTCTGCATCTATCAGAGAATTATTAATTCCTGGTGCAATGCAATGCCAAATTCAGCCATGCCATGCCAGTCTGTTGCAACCAGACATACAGTAGACAGTGGGGTTGCTTTAGACACAGACTGATAAAACCAGATTGTAGGGCCAGGTTGCAAGAGTGACAAGTAATGTAGAACCTACTACAGTGAATCCTGTCTAATCAAGTCACTGTATCCTATCTAAAATTGCTATTATAAATCTCCAAAACATTACATTTGTGTACAAAGTAACTTACGTAATTAATACAGCCACCTCCTTAGAAATATGACCCCTAATGTGGCTGGCCATGCAATAGACAGGTTCACCAAACTGAAAAAAGTATGTACAAGCATGTCCTTGGGAAAGATAACAACTGAGATAAATAATATGGTCAGTTTATTATTGCCTACACCTAAACATACACATCAAGGTTGAGATCCCTGGGTCTAGTGGATATTGTACACTTTATTGAATATCCAGCAGATCTGATTATATGTGATAATAAATTAATAATCTCAAATTGTACTGAAGGAAATGCAGGAGTACAAACTTAAGAAAATTATATGGAACCATGCCCACTTATCATGACATTTAGAGCCATACATGGAACCATGTCTGGGTATCTGGACCTTAGTTTCGGAAAGTGCCACAGTGGCATAGTTGCAAGCTCCGCTAGTTAGTCCACCAAACAGTATTTAACTCATTGATTGATACTGGTAAGTGGGCGTGGCTCCACATGAGTCTACAGTGAGCCATGACAACGGATACTTTTATTTTTTGGTCTCAGGAAATATACAGGGGCATGACAGGAGTTACCATGACAAGCTTGGCTGCCAGGTTGGTGTTATTCAAATTACACTTAGCCTAACAGGCAATAGTTAGGTAGTCAATTGGAGGATATCGATTTTTCACATTGCGGACCCAACAAATGATCTTAAGGGTGTCAGTGTGGTACATCAAGTAACACAAATTCATCTTTAGTGTTATTACCACAATTGAGATGAAACTTTACACAGTTTGCTATGATTTTATCCAGGTAAATAATGGCTTGAAAGCTTCCAATTTTGTAATGAAATAGGACACAGCGCATGCATGCAACTCTGCTTCCTGTCCTCCACTCTGGCACACTCTGCCAAGTGGTCAGACCCAAACATCAAACTTCTTTGCCCTACCCACCCACAGTAAGTAAAGGCATGGGAAAAGTCCACTAATAAAAGTTATCCATGATTGTACAAGAATAATTAGCACAGATTACAACACTAACAGTGTCATTTTCGCCGATGCCTTTCTTTCCTGCTAGGTATTGGACAGAGTTGGGGTTTTCCAATAGGTTTTCTCTATGAATAACTTGATAACAGGAGGCAATAAATAGAAGCAAGCTGGATCATGTGATCTCAAAAAACCATGTAGCATTATGACATAGAGTGAAGGGCAAATGATTGACATTAGTTGGTCCAGTAGTGGGGTGGACAGTTTACATTTGGATTAAGTTATGTTGGTGTGGTAAAAACGCGGATTAGGGAATAGAGACGAGGTAGTTTAGAAGTGTTTAAGACATTAGCACCTATCTAGCCACATGGATACCACTTAGCTTGTGGTATATAGCTAGTGCTTGTTCAGTCAGCAATTGTTTCCTTGTTTTGTTTGTAGGTTAACAACTCCAGTGATAGTAAGCATCTCATGCTTTAGCTGAAGTTTCTTCATAGTCAAGTATTAAGAAACATGTAGATGTATCATATGTGAGGCCAACACAAGTAGCTAGCTACCAAGTGTTCATATCGGGTAAGGTTACCTTATGTGCAGCAGTGTAGGTATGGCATATACGTAGTGATACATAGCACATGACATATGTGACCGTCTCAGCAAAAACCTGACTTGTTCGCACAAACATGCATATTAAGAAAATCGAAATAAATAAAAATTGTAAAAATAATTATACGTGCTACAAAAAACATGCAAGTTTTTATTGGAGCATTACTCAGATAAAGAAGACTCAAATAGATTAAAATTATACACTATCTTATTCGCCTGCTCATGGGGAGTTCAAAAATCTTTTAGTTTCTGTAGCCCCAATGGTGTGCGTGTCTTGTGCATTTGTTTATGATGCAGTAAACGTAAGCAAGATCATCGTCATTTCTTCAATTAAACTGCCTCTTCATACCCATATGCATAAGAGGCTACAGGGCTAACACTATATCTTGGCTGATTTGCTAATCCATGGTAAACATGTTAATCCAAATTGCAACATTGTAGACTAATCCAAACGGAAGTTATGGCTGCGAATGGAAGTGCCTGTAGTTTATTTTCAGTATAGTTGCTGTACAAATCAATTATTTTGCTCTTCCTACTGTCTAGCACTATAATTCCAAAACTAAACTTTGGTGATCCATTCCTTGGGCACGTACTGCAGATTATGCTGAGAAAATAATGAAGGCTATAGAACTGAAATAAAAATAAATTCGAATGATGTGCGAACATGTCGGGTTTTGTTGAGAAGGTGGGCATGTGTACGTGTTGCATGACTGAATGGCTTGCTCACCCAGTCAAAGTCTGGCTATATCATGTAGTACGCGTACGCCTCGCCTGTGACTTGCCGGAGTGGAGTGACCTGCATGTCCTATGTGCAGGGCCATCATATCTAAGAGTCATAGTAGCTTTAGTGTTGCCACCAGCTTGCACAGCCCCTCCCCCTAATAAGACTGACCAGCCTACACGTTCTAACACTGCTGCTGCTGTACTGGGGTATGGTACATGACCCCAAGACTGGTGGAACTCACATAAAGGACTTGATTGTTACTGAAGTCAAACTTTATGTGCACTTGGAGTTTTACCCTCAGTGTGCACCCTGCCAATAATCTAAAATAAAGGATTATTATACTGGTTTTGTACAAATATGCTATTGCTTGTGCAATAATGAGATAACCCGCCCGCCCACATGTGTTACTCTATGAGAAGTTGATGAGAAACAAGTTATCTCAATGTAGTGGCCTTATAGTGATACGCCCTCGGATTGGCCGCCGGCTAAGAAAACGTTCTTGATTTACGATATATATACCTCGCATATACACACAATAAATACCTTTGATAGCTTCCATATCGATGAATCCTCGTCCTAGATTCGATCGTGTCGACTCCGAAGTGGAGCCTTTTGCACAAGGTATCGTCGCTTCTTACAAATTCGTGCGAAGGAGGTTGTGCATGCGTGTTTGCTATATTTGGAAGTTCTATGTGTCTGGCTCTGTATATCATCATCTTTGTATTTGACTAGTTATGTAGTTATTATTATTTTGTTGTATTGTGCAGACCTCAAGAAGAGTGTAGTGCACAAAAGAAACAATAGTACAATTACAATCATAGCTACACAATTAAACAGTCTCTAGACCAGGTTGTGCTTGAATTGTTCAATCTCTGTCGAGTTGATCACATGTTGGGGTAAGGAATTCCAAATTTTAATAGCGGATGGAAAAAAAGAAAATTTGTAAGAGTCAATCCTTGTCATTGGTATCTATGATAAATCTTTTATTGTGTCCTCTGGTGTGGTAGATGTCAGGGTTAGGAATAAGAAGATTGTCAGCATTTATATCAACTTGGCAGTTTATAATCTTATATAACATTATAGCCTTTTGTTCATTTCTACTGTAGTTGTTTGTGTGAGTGTCTTCTTTTCTTGTAACTTGAGAAGCACCCTTAATTGTGCAGGCCCTGTCTTGACAAATTTGATAATAAAACAATATTGACTAGAAACCAGCTTCACAATACCTTCATGGTGCCTTGGCAGGATTTCCAGTTGCAGGTTAAGTACAACCAAGTCCAAAAGTGCATTCAGTATGACCTGTAATGCTTCCAATGGGTAGCCACTATATGACATTTATATTTATATATTCAGTGGAATTTTACTGATTCGTATACTTTCAGCAAGCATAACTTAATAACGGATAAGCTACGGGCTTTATTTTTTCACTATTCACAGCATGACAAGTTCCTTTTTGCATACCACAGTACATACAATGTATGCTTCATGGACTTATTTGTGTACAAGTTTTCTGTTACGACTGAATTGATTGTAGAGGTCCTTCTTGTAGTGTCCTCCATTTGTAATACTGCTGAACATAGCTGAAGACAAAGCATAATGGCCACTCCACTATTCAGTAATTGATTTAGTTGGTATGCACTCACACTAAAACTGGTGCCATTATTTCTTCTAAAGTGGTATCCACAGGTTCACCAGTCATAATAGTGTTGCAAAAAGGAAACAAACAGGTACAAAGGAACATAAGGAATTTATTTGATTAGGAATCAAACAAATAAAAAGTGAAATAAAGGAGGCCACCTACACTAGTCCCTATAGTTCAATCATGGGTACAAATTGAAGTAGGGATTAATAAAATATTTTTAGGTGTAGGCAACCTCCTTCATTTCACTACTTCTTATTATCCCTATTGAGTGCAATAAAAATTAAATGATGTAGGGTTCCAACAATAAAAAGTAGTGAAACAAGATATGATGGTAGCTATATCCCTACTTGGCATTGAGAAAATCCGTACATTGGCATGTTTTCACCATCTTTTCAATACCAAGCATAACAAGCAGTACAATTGGTAGGGAATCTTTGTGACGATTATGGTCATTGTAGCTGATTGAGTTTGTGTATATTAAACCTATAGATGATTTATTGATAAATCTTGTAGCCAGACTATGTAGACACCAGGTGTATATGCTTTTAATTTATAACAATAGGAAATCTTTAAATTTTGTATTTTTACTGTACCAGTAAGACTATACCAAAGGAGGCCACTATAATGAGAAGGTCTTGTTAAAGAGGTAATCACTAAGTAGGGTTTCACTGTATAACAAAACTATCAATTCTATACTGTATTACACATACACAGACATACATACTCCCACTAAATGCCCTACCTGTATATGTAACATGAGTTGCATTAAAATTATCATGTACATTGAAGTTGAAAACATTCTACTGTCAAATCTCTTTTGTCATTTACAAACACTAACACTCTCTTAACACTGGACTTGTTCTTTGCTTGTGGCAGGAAGTGTAGTTCAAGTGAAGCTCTCTCTTTACCAGGTACCTACATACCAATATGGAGTATGGCTGATGAGTGATTAACATCAGGGGGACACGCGCACGTATATATGTACTATGACATTATAAAAGTGCTACTACAAAGTATTTTATAAAAATGCACTTCTTGTTCGTGTTCACGATGATATATTAGGCATAAATGATTGTGTGTATGGTCGTTAAAGGATTACTGTAACTCATCATGGGAAGTCCGTGACTGCCATCCGTCATTACTACTATAAGTCTAGTGTCTCCGTAATGGAACTGTTTTTAGTTGCAAAACTCACATCATTGTAAACCTTTAATCCCCAGTGATCCCTGCTATCAGTATTTTCTACAGGATCCATTGGGCTCACATAAAATGTTTTGTGACGTAGCAAATTCTTTTACTAATACACGTGCGCGTGTCCTACCCATCTGGATTAACATCTAACTCACCTCTACAACTGGTGTAACCACTCTTAACACATCTGGTTTATCGGTGAAAATATGGAACTGTTTTGATGTTGGACTAGAATTAGTGATTGAAATGATCTAAATGACACAAAGATCATAATTATGAAATGCAAGGATTTACAGTGGAGTAAAAATATTCCTGCAATTAAAAACCCAATCTTACAGTGGTACAATAGCTGTACTACACAGTGGAACTTGCAATGGAAATAAGGACACTGGAAAAATTCACATACATATGTATTTTTAAAAGTGTCTTCATACACATAAATTGGTCTGATAAACCACAGTACTTTGCACAGTCTATTATACAGTATATATTATGATATTCTTGTATACCTTTACAATTGGTTTTTTATAAGAAGGTGGTAAATTAGTCTTTAACTTCTTAGTGATGGTCGGTTCCTTACATGTGCATGTCACTAGCCACACCTCCAATAAGGTATAGTCTACAGGATCTAACGACAAGAACACATGAGCTCTGCCAGTCACACGCAAGACATACCAATAGCAGAAACCATACAAGTGAACACCCCAGTAGTTCTTGGTCTCAATAACAGGTGGACATCTTGAGTACTAAAAGTGTCAGGATGAGTGATTGCTTTGGGAGACACCTGCAAGTATTTTTAAAAAAATTATATTCATAGTACACACGCAAAACAGTATAAATTGATTGGTAGCAGCAAGGCATCATTTCAATATTATTACAAACAAGTATTTATGGATGTATAGTATGTTATTGGTAGTAACCTGTAGTGCTTCGGGGTGGGAAGATGCAAGCCGAATACTTTGACAATTGTGTTGACTTTTCATATTCAACTTGGCGTAGTCTGTCTGTCCTTGCGTCCCTGTTATATTCACCCTGAGTCAGCAAAAAGCACAAAATTAGTAACAAGTGTACATACATACGTACATACATACGCTCATACATACATACATATATACATACATACATACACAACATAAAAGGCCTCAATAGCAATATCATATAGAGAAAACTATGCACATATCATTGTAGACACATTGGTACCTTCTATAGGTATATGAAGGACTATGTATTATGGGACCTCAACTAAGTGTCTGAGTCATGTGGGTACCCTTATTTTCAAGTGTCCATGTTAACAAGTTCAACTGTACATATATATATACATGATTGCATTTACCTGTGTACAGAATGCACCATGACCTTCCATACTGAAATGGGGTCCAAGTAGTACTGATCCCTATGAGGTACAATAGTGCATATTATAGGGTATCAATACTGTTACCTGTAGAAGGTGAGATAGTAGTCTAGTATTGCTGGGGTTGGCTCTAATGTAGTCCTCATTATGACAGACTGTGGAGAAGTCTTATTCACCTACATAACATAACAATTTTGCGAATTTGGTGAATGCTCTATTAGAGTCAGTGAATACAGTCATTATGGATTTGGTACTATACAGAGCATTTTCAAGACTACTTTTAAGCAGAAACACTTAGTACAGTGCTATATACATCATAGGGACTAATAAACTTCCTTTAATAATGAATCACATTATAGAAGTCACGTGTCGCCAGTAGCGGTGTGAATATAGTTTACAATTGTAGGGATTCCATTAGCTAGATAAACAGCCATCTAACCACTCAATACGTCAAAGCAAAAAAGTTATTGTAAGTGTATAACTGCTACTGATATGAGCACAATTATTTTGAGTTACTCTAATAAAGCAGTCACCCATTTTTAGATTTATTTTTGTTACAGCGCACAGCAATCCTTCAAAGAATAATTGCAGGCTTTGACATTTAGAGTATTACACCCCGTTCACACTATCCCGGGTTAGCCAGAGTGTTTTCAACTCGGGTTATTGAACTCGGGTTGGCACTTGTTCACACTACTGCATCTGACACGAGCTCGATAGTGCGAGCGCCGAATAATAATTAGCTAAGAGAAGCGCATGAGCTTTTGATTATTTAGGCGCTTAATAAAAAGACACTAGAATTGTAGCAAGGAAGTGTAGAACCAGCTGAAATAAGCCGTACAATGTTAGAGACACCATGTTTAAGCTAGTGGATGCTCCTTTCTCCAGGATTATTAACACGTCGTTCGAGCGTAATTGTCACAAAGTCTACTAGAACTACGGTACGTCATAGCCATTTTGAAGAACAGTTTTAGAACATAGAATATACTTGCTGTGTGGCCAACAGAAACAAGTTATATTGTTAACCTGACTTGGCCAGCTCGGAATACGTTCAGACTGTATGCTATCCTGAGTCAACTCAGGGCCAACCCGTGCCAGCCCACCTCTCCTTGTCGTGCCATGCTGGACCCAGTTCGGCACGGCTCGATTGATTCACACTCCAGTTTGTTTCAAGCCGTGCCGTGCTCTACCCGGGTTAGAGGGTAGTGTGAACGGGGTGTTATTAGTAGTACCAAGTGGGCTAATGAATTCATTGCAACTATGAATCTTGTTTAAGATAATAGTGGCGACATAGTCCAGACTAAATGACACTTATAACCATATGAATATAATTTGCACTTGTATGGATTTCATTAGCTAGATAAGCTACTGGTTGATCAATAAAGCTGTCTGTACACATCAATTAGCTCTCAGTACAACTATTTGTGATTTATGACAAAACAATTTTAAAACTCTCTAATAGAGCAGTCTTTCATTTTTAAGTATTAAATAGTTGGTAATGTAGTGTATAAATAGGAGTTGTAGTAATGTAATACCATTGAATGTAGTTAACACATTTATGTCAGGAGATACATCACCAGTTGTAAGGTAAACTGTATACTTCAAACGCTACAAATTCTATGAAACATGAAAACAGCAGGCAGACAGATAAAACTCCTTATTGCACACTCAAACTCATACATACGTACGTACATACACACTTACTTGTGGTAACATCTCACAAGTTACTTGTCCTCCACTACATGCTACACATACAGGTTTAGCCTGTTGATCTACAAGGAGAGAAGATGTACAGTATACAAGTAGGTATATTCCAGACACCAGACCAAACAGGACCATAGGCTAGTGTCCTCATTATTGGGGTGTCCACATTTGATGGCATTTATTTCATTGAAAAATATGTACTACCAGTCCAGGTGAATGCACACTTGTCTATCTAGTGCTGCACCGATATGAGACTTTGCCGATATTCCGATACCCGATGCTGGATAACATTTTCAAACCGATAAACGTAGCCAATCTAATATAACACAGCAAGTCTATCTTGTAGCAATTTTTATTAGAAACTTGATTGTGAAGGATCAATTTAGAGCAGCAGCATTGCTAAAAAACAGCTGATAGCACACTGAATCAATAATAACAACATTATAATACAGGAAAATGCAACTCAATACATTTGTAAACATCATTTGGTGCACATGAGCATGCATTTCTAAATAAATACATATATGCTTTTTTCATCATGGATACCGATATACAAAAAACACAGCCGATATATGGTTTTACTGATAACCAATCTGATTAATGGTGCAACACTGAACATAATACAAACTTTCAAGCAATAAAAGACAAATAGCTGGTACACATACTACAGAGTATTAAGTATACTAACCAGTTGAGGAGGTGGTTATGAAGAGCTTCTTATTCATTGGGGCATGGTCAGAATGGAACACATGCAGGAAGTGATCCACAGATGGTGGATGATGTGTAACAGTGACCATCAGTAGTGACATTAACTGACCACCTGATGTGATGAATGTGACCTGTGGAGTGTATGTGTGTATGTATGTGATAGAGATTTTCAATCAGGAATGTATGTATGAAAGATTCCAATATAAACTTGCTGATTTTTCATGAGGATCAAGCATTCACAGTACTTACAAAAACTGCATGTGAATGTAAAAACAGTAAAAATCCTAAAATTGCTGAATTGCTAGCCAAGCTTTAATTCTTGAATAAATAATACATTTCAATATTGCAGTAACACATGAGAGTACCTTTATGTCTTCAGAACTGCCCAGCGGCTGAAAGAACACAAAGCAACTAAATTATATTGCATGGACATGTTCATAGTATGCATAGAACACACATAAGATTAAGAATTTAAATGTGTAGGCATGCAGAACTAATGTAGGCACATGATAAAATACTGTACACACACACATACACACACACCATACATGTACGTACACCGGTACACTCACCACAGGTGGGATTTCCAAACAACAATACTTGAATGGTACCTGTACCACTTCCATTGGGTTCATGTGTATTGTGGGGGAGGATGAGTGTTGTTGTGTAGTGAATAAGTCTCTGTGGATAACTGTGGAGAGTATGTGTATAATACAGTATGAGTGAAGTGTTGGTGAACCCCTTCTATTATTGACATCTTGGGAACATGTTGTAGTACCTTTATTAGTGGGTGGGTCTAAATGTACATAGAATCAGGATCATGTGAACAAATGTTCTACGTACATAATTACCAAGGTGTTAACATTATTGGTTGTACAATGGTACTGTACTAGAGGGGTATCACTGTACTGAATAGTGTAATGGAGTTGTTACCTGTGTCACTATTGTGTATGTCCTTTAGTTGTCTCCATTCATGAGCATCAGTGACCACCCTGGTGGAGAATTGAAATGATACAACTATAATGAGTGTACAAGCAACAGTAAGCAAACAAAAAAGCCTTTACAGAGGGATGCCATTTTCATGGTCACACCAAATCAATACAATATTACCATCCACACACTAATCAGTTGTGTAATTTATTTATTTATTATTTATTAATGCTTTTCAGTGCAAAAATGTACAGAGGTGTGCATGTATTACAATAACAAATAATTGATTTGATAACGCTCTGATGGCACACTGGCATCCTGTGTCAGTGCCCAAAATTAAAAGTAATTATAATAATTCTATTTACATAAGAATTACAGTGAGTAACCTATTAAACTATAAGTTACTAATATAGCTGCAGGTGATCAAAGTTCATGACGGGTTGACTGTTGACACAACTACCACAAGGACAAAGGTAATCGAATTTATTTGGGCCATCGGAACTGAAGTGTGATAAAATGATTCCAGAAAAGTTTTTGATACACATTTTATTTCCACAGGTTTGCACCAGATTTCCATTAAATTTTCACATTGTACATTTTAACATAAATTGTACGCAGTAATCCACTCAAATGCACCGTACTACATTATACCAACACATGGGAATTTGATGCACTCACTTCAAGCTGGGATGATTCCACTCTATAACCATGGTAACTACTGTGTCAAAAGGGTTGGCTATTTTATGCTCAAAGAATGTGGTCTGGATCACATGAGCTGTGATGTGTACATGTGAAGTTATCGCCTTGTTGAGGGTGTGGCTGATTTCTGTGGGCTGGACTTTTAACCTGTAACCATGGTAACAATATGATGAGGTCATGAGCTGACTACTTACCGGAAGGTATGAATAGTTTGAAGATTATCGTCCAACAAATTATCAAACTAGCAAAAATAGAATATACAACTTTACCATTTTTATGAGTAATGTATGAACAGGTACTTCAAACGTGTTTGTGAGTGAGTGTATGTGAGTATGTGTATACATTCTACTTACGTACCTGCAATTCACTGCTTCTCTGGCTGGCACGGAATTTACGCACTGCCTCCATTCTAGCCAGCTTCCTACAAACATACGTAGATGTACCAATTTTAGTGTATTACATTTTAGAATGATTTTTATATCTCTCTCTATATATAGTGTAGGTAGGGACATCAATATAAGCCACAGTACAAAAACAATAGTCCATAATAGAGAGGACATGAATTTTTTTAAAAACAAACCAAGTACAACTTAACTCTATTACTTTAAAAGGCATGAATACCTACTGTTAGCATGTATTACACACACAGAGTATTGCTATTAGTTCTGCAGGGGTACCTTTCGTGAGAAAGATTCTCTTTGTCTTCCATGTTGGTAGTAGTACCCTGTCTGTTATTCTTTAGTAGTGACAACACTTCAGGGTGTTCCTCTGTTAACTTCCTTACCCTAACACTGGAGGCTAAAGAAGAACATTTAAAACATGTGATCTACAGAACACATATATTACACATAGTAGAAAACTGGTGCAATCTCAATTCCAATAAGGTACTAAGAGTAAAGATCATACATCTATATACAGAAAACCTCACACTCCATAACAGAACTACACAATATGTTATAATGAAACTACTCTCCTAAGGTTTCCATATTGCAGAACTCACTTCTTTGCTTCTTATGGGGACCACGAGGCAGCAACTGTAAACTACCAGTAAAAGGTGCTGACGGAGTACGCACAAGTTGAGGCGAGTACAGTATTGTGTGTATGGTGTTAGTTACATACCAGTTGAAATGTTAGCCATCCTCACATAGAGTTGTCCTATACACTTGTGACTGGTCTCCTGTACACAACGCTCCTTCTGGTCTACGTGCTGGATAAACAGATAGTCACTTTCAATGTACTCTAATAGAGCAGTCAGGTGAGATTGAGCAGGCAAAATACAACAGTAATAATGTTAATGCATCAATATGCTACTATATAACAATGTACTTAATGGGCTGGCTACAGTGCTTCAGTTTAGAGTAATAACAGTTACTGTACACTTCAAGGCCTGTAAAGTGTACTCCATACTACATATCACATTCCCATACCACGGTGATATCAGTAGAGTCATTGTGATCATAATCAGTAGCTAATATATCCACACCAAGTGTGCTCTGTACCCCATCACTGTGTGACTGTCTGAGTAAGTACTATGAAGAAAAGATATGTGACAAGTTACGTACACTACAACCTGCTGGGTTCAATCACTCACATTGCAACACACATTGAATATAATATGATACACGTTACACTTATAGATTATTCATCCATATCATGAAATAATTGTTACATTCCTAGTAATCCAAACAATGTTAGTAGATTCTTACATATACATTTCATTGACAGGTCATATGTATTTAATACAATTTTATATTCTGTAATTCACGGAAAAAAACTTACTGGGAATGTACATAAAAATGTTTTCATCATGGTTCTTGTTGTTTCATCATGCATATATCATTTACATGTGAATATTTCAAATGTTCTATATCTTACACACAATATCACTATACAGTATATACAGTACAGGTGATGTTACCCTTAGTGGTAGCAGTGCTGATCCTAGTAAACACAGAGAGTCACCATCCCACAGGTCCACTGGTAGGTAGTGATGATAAAGGTGATGGATGAGATGACAATAACCAGACTGGTCCCCATACAACTCCTCATTGACTGAGTACTGTAACTACAACAAAGTAGGGAGTGGGAAGTTACATGTGGTATAATTGAACAATCCATATCACACACACACAACACACACAACACACACACACATACACACCACAGCTCCAGGAGTTGTAGATTTGTTGCCTCCAGTGGTCACTACCAAAATGTCACCACTTAAAGGATATGGATGACTAGAGGAATGCCGCTGTAGGGATAGCCGGTGGGTGGAGCTGGGAGCTTGTTGGTAGAACTGTGTACTGATCATAAGATGAGTAGGTAGTGTATCTGCAGCGTGGTGACCACTATTGGATGGTAACCTGTAATATAAACATCAAAAGGATGCTAGTATCATGGACATCAGCTTGGTTAGGTTCTTGATATGTTCTATATATGTAAGCTATAAGTTCAGGATATCTGTATGGAATTTACTGCAGAGATAGATCTATAGATGCTATTGAATTTGATTTCAGTTGGTCTAATACTACTGAATTAATTGAAACCAGTAGAGCTTTAAGGACTAAGTATTCTCCAGGGCAACAATTGCTCCTTAAGGATAGTATATACTTTGAAGGGATAATGGTGCTAAGCTATATATTCCTATTTGATAACGTTCTCCCTCAATTGACAAACTGCTTCCTTATTTGCTCCATTACAGCTATTGGCTAGCAAAGGGTTAACAATTATAGTAAGATGGTACGGAATATGGAATTATGATAGGATGATAAGGAGTGTGGAATCATCTGTGCTACAGTACAAACATACACATACATACAGGGAGAGTGCCAGGAACTGGAACACAATCTTGCTGTCTCTCAATGGCTCCAGTAGTTCTTTACTAAGACTAATGGCAGTATAGTTATCACTATGATCAGCCAGTGTCCTCCCTTCAAACAGTGAGGGGTAGCCAACACTGTTTAGGACTGCAGTTATCGGCTTGGAGATCTTCCCCCTAACAGAAATTCACAACCAATATGTAGTACATGACACCTTAGAAAGCACAGTGGACTAAGCTATGTACAAATGTACTGTACTTTCATTGTAAGTCTAGTGCATTTTAATTTGGAAAAAAATTTTTTTTTTTTGTAAATTTGCATCTACACATAGAATGAACTTCGTATTAACAAAATCTGTAATATTGATCTAAAGGTGGCATAGACAATAACGTTTAAACAGCAAGATCAAATCATAGAGTCCTTTGACTCTCTATCTACTATTTGCTCCATACAACTACTCTATATATAGCATACAAACCTCAGCTCACCATTACAATCCATGTCTCACTTACAAGACTAAAATACAGACACTGCTATATCATGTCCTTTTAAAATCCATGTATGTACTAACTAAGGAATAAGTACGTAGCTTATGGTGTAAAACATTATACACTGCTTATAAGCAAGCTCCATTGTAAGGTATACACAGCAGTGTAGATATATGAACATGTCAGTACATACAACAAGGTGTGCCAATATACATACCTTCCTCCAGGATGAGTCCCAATGATACGGTCAGTAATACTAATGGTATCATTATTAGTGAGGTGTGGTGGGCGTTGTGATCCTGTAGTGACTAATGTAGGGTTGGGCTGGGGCTATAACAGTGTACATGTGATAATGGTTAGTAGTGATTGTTATACTACCTCTACTGGAAGTGTCTGAGTACCATACTCCATTGTCCTGTGTATGAGAGAAGACTGTGTATTAAAGAACTGTGTACATGTGCATATGTGTGTGTGTGCGTGCGTGTGTGTGAACACCAATCAATATTGTTACTCACTTCACATGTGACTTGTGTAATGGGGTATCACGTCTACTATCTCCATCCACTTCCTATTAAAACATATATACATGTGGAGTGATCACAAAATGTTATGTATTCCCACTTGTAAACAAGTAAACATGCAACCGAAATGGGCATTGTCAACTATTGCACATATGTACATACACTACACAATATGTACACATACTTCATCAGATGGTGGAGGGGTCAAGTTGACAGAGGAGGCAGGTAGGGAGGCTGGTGTAGTTGTGGCTGTGATGGTGGGGTGGTGTTGTGGTGTTACCAACTATAACATCATATTATGATGACATGTTGTTATGTGATTGTGTTGACTGTACCTTGTGGTCTGTGTAGAACCTGAAGGATACCTTGCCAAGATCTCTTAGGCCAGTCTGAGGAGAATGGCATATGTGTAGCCATATATGTATGTATATGTAGTAAAACTTCATTGACACAACAGCATCTCACAGACAAACAGACACACTCTCACACCCACTACACAGTCAGAGACAGGGGGCCACACCATTAACAAGTGATATGGTATCAGGTCTGTAACACGAACATCAGCAGCACACACGCTAGAACACAAAGACACATACACGCACATACGTACGTACGTACGTACACACACACGCACACACACACAACAAACACATACACACAAACACACCCGATAACAAGTATTCCAAGCAGAAGCAGGCACAATGGGAGGCTTATAGCCTGGTCCAGCCTTGAGGGTTAGTACCACATTAGCTAGTCCACTAGACTGCCACTGATTATAACACTTGTCAAATAACTGCCACACTGCCCAGCCTATCACCACAACAGTACTACCAACAGCCTGTGATGATAATGGACAATAACACAGTAACACTTGTCTTCTATACTGTATGTGTGCAATGTGCATGAAATCATTACTAGGTACGTGTCTCCGCGGAGCCACAGATACACATATATTCACCTCAGCACTTCCCCAGTTCACCAGATACTCCAGTTCCATTATGATCACATAGTGAGGATTATCCACTAATTCTGTTAGCTCCAGTGAACCTCTCAAAACTAGCATTTGACGGTTAACACTGCTGCTCATGTGCCGACTAGCCTGGAGGAAATCCCGTTCCAAGTAGAGCAGATGTGGTGGGTGAACATAACACCATCCATTGTGTACTCCAATCTAGGGTAAGATTTCAACAATACACAGAATTCTCAAAGTTCTTTTGAAAAATACTTACCAATGAAATGACTATAAACTGTATGTAAATTGCTATTATATGTCTGTGCCATGCATTGGGTGTGAGTTAGTTAGTTACAAGAGACATGAAAGGCATAGATAAGGAAAGTTTTAAGTTACTTCTATGCCTACAGCACATACACACACCTAATTCTCTATCTACGAAAACATACTTAATGGATGGGTCTGTACGCACCTTTAATCTTCTTTCCTTAATCATCAGATTGTTGATTGGCAATTCTACACCCTATAAAAACAGAACATATATCAACCCATTGTTATACATGTGTTATACATGTGATATATTCCCTACATTAGCTGACAGATCTTCATACAGACACTGTAGTAGCTGCACTTCATACTCCTCCACTGATGGTAGTAGCGGTATTGATAACTGTAGTGAATGATATGATCACATGATAAGCACACAAATAGTTTGGGCATAACATAGCTTATGAAAGATTAACATACAAACAGTTCAAGGCTGCAAAAATGCTGCATAATTATGTAAACCGAAAGGACCAAAAAAGGTATGCATAAAAATACATAAAGGTTCAACTTCATTTCTATGCTATGATGGTTACACTTACTTTGTCTAGTGAAGCAGTCAAGGTCTTGGATAGTTTTGGTTTACTGAGAATATCTAAAATACACACAATACCATAGTGTAATAGGTCACATCAACATACCATCTTGAGTACTAGAGTCTATCACTCCAGGTATGACATCATCAGTTGTCATGACAACATACGCATGGAATAAATGTACAACCTTCTGTAGGGGTGGGTGTGGCTCAACAATGATGGATAGTATACACCCTGGAATGGTGCTGAATGATTGGCTACCAGCTGTAGGGACTGTGTAGACATCTGAATATTATTATTCCCCATTGTATGTGTGGTGTGTACCATTGAAGGGATCTGATAGGGCGAACAACACTCTGGGACTTCCCTCATATAATGGTAACCTGTTGATAACAAGAGCACACAGTACATGATGTAACAACCTAACTGATAAAGTGTACTGGACGTACATCTATGGTGTAACAGGCAGAAGCTGGTGCTATGTAAGCCTACGTTATGGTTGTATAACCACATTATTATTACTAACATGTGACCAAATTAAAGTCTTATACACACGCACAGTGTAGTAGTACCTGACAATATCTCTGTTATAAGTGGATGACTTGGATGACTCAAATACTTTAAAATAGCTCCAGCCTAGTGACCTCTGCTCTTCTTCATTCACTAAAAATGCACATAATTATGTGACCATCTCAGCAAAAACCCGTCTAGTTCACACAACTTCCGAATTTCTTTTTATTTTCTCAGCATTATCTGCATTGTTCAAGGAATGGTTCACCAAAGTTTCAGTCGATTATGGTGAGTAGTTTTGGAATTACAGTGCTAGACAGTAGAGAGAGCAAGGAAATTGATTTGTATAGTGACTATACTAAAAATAAACTACGGGCATCTACATTCGCAGCCATAACTTCCGTTTGGATTAGTCTACAGAGTTCAGATTTGGCTTAGAATGTTCATCATGGATTGGCAGTAGGGCTGAGCGATACTGCCATTTTAGTATTACGATCGATACTAAAGCCACTATTCACGATACTGAATAGTTCACGATACTTACAAATAAGTCAATCATAGCTGGTGCCACATAATGTATTGCTCAGCATTCCTGCAGGAAGTCCTTATAGGTGATAGCAAACTAGCCACTATCATCCTTGTTTACAGTAACAGTTATTGTAACACATGCTTTGAGGTTGTTATGGTGTTCACACCTCTCTGCAGGGGAAACCAGATGGGTGGACTTTATCATTTACAAGGATTCTTAGCCAACTACTGCATAACAAATGGATTTTTAATGACAGTAATGTACAGGCATGGTATCACGATAGCTAATAACAAAATATCGCGATATCGATATTTTCAAAATATCGCGATATATCGCTAAAACGGTAGTATTGCTCATCCCTAATTGGCAGATCAACCAAGGTATAGTTTTAGCCCTGCAGTCA
Source organism: Dysidea avara (assembly GCF_963678975.1). Classification (NCBI taxonomy): domain Eukaryota; kingdom Metazoa; phylum Porifera; class Demospongiae; order Dictyoceratida; family Dysideidae; genus Dysidea; species Dysidea avara. Next base: position 25,888,709 of record NC_089279.1, on the reverse strand, counting down.
CTTGTGAATAGGTGTATGAAGGCGGTGTTACTGAAAAAACGGCTACGGTTTTGTTTACATCTACCGCATTGTTAACAAATGTACGTGACACGCAAACCATCGGGGCTACAGATATGAAACAAAGATTTTCAATCTCCCCATGAGTAGGCAAATAAGATGGTGTATAAGACTTTCTTTCCTGAGTAATGGCTCAATTAAAACTTGCATAATTATTTTTGTAATATGCGTAAATTCACCTTTTTTAAATATTTTTTTTCTTTCTCAAAACGCATGCTTGTGCGAATAGACAGGTTTTCGCTGAGACAGTCACATATATACAACTGATACTGTGCACACTAAAACACTCTAAGTAGGTTAAGGGCCACTGTCACTATTGCTGAATAGATAGTATGTATAATACTTGAGTGCTTGCACCCAAGGAAACCCTTCACTTCAAAATTACATACGTACATGTAACACGAGATGGAATGGGATATCACTCTGAACAACTACATACATTGATGTACCATACCTGATGCTACTAACTCAACAATCAACACATGTAGTTCTCCTTTGTGTTCCGAGTAGAAATATGCACACTGTGAAATATACAACCAATGACCACAAGGCCTACACATTTACAAAACACACACATACCGCATAGTAAAAAACTTTAGTGGTAAAAAGGTTTGGCGAAAACCCACTACTGCAAACTTGACGAAAAAAACTTTGGCAAATGAGGTCCACGTGAATTTTTTTTAGCTACTACGTACTGTACCACCCGAATACAACATTGCTACACGCAAGTACAAGCAATTACACAACTTTCCAATTAAGGGGCGTAGCAGCCATTTCAACTGCGAGTCTTTATCCCTCGCATTGAGGGATGACGACTCATGATGAAAACAGCTACTATACCCCTTAATTAGCAAGCCTTTTAATTGCTTGCATTTTCGCGTAGCAATGTTGGCATTTGAGTGGTAGCTACCATACAAGTGTAAGCATTGTTCGCTGGTTCTTGTAATGTCGAGAGCAATGATTGGATTTTCATGGACTCTTGGGGGACAATGGACCTTGCGACAATTGAAGGGAAGGCTTGGAAATACCTGTCATGATACTTCAATACCCATCCTTTCAACATAGCTAATCTGCTCATGTGATTGCTAAAAATAATTGGCACATAAACTTTGGCGATTGTAATGCTATTCGCCAAAGTTTTTACTATACAGTATAGCATACAAATTCTACAAAGCATCATCACAATTTTTATTATACCAGCCCTTAAATCAAAGTGCGTGGCTACAAATTGTAGCTTTAAACTAGGATTTGTACCTATATGTTTAAACAAGTTCGCAGGCTTGCTGTGCGACAACAGTAATGTAACACAGGTACACACCTCTCTGATGCTACACTGCACTACTCCAGCCTGTAGACTAGCCACTAGAGGGATCGGTGCAGTGGGTGCCATCCTGCCCACAAACTGCTTACTAGCCACATTAACAATACAACACTGTAGGTAGTAGGATGATGTGGGGGCTGCATCCTAGAGGAGAATGGAGTATGCTATTTGTTTAACGCGTGTAAACAATGCTGTGCTTTATATAGAAAAACTACCTTAACCAAGTATAAAAATACCTGTAGTTTTCTTGTTAGCAAGTTTTTATAACCCTCGAGGTTTTCGTACGTTAGTTTGAAGTATTTCGTAGAGGACATAATTAGCGCCTTGCCACTCTGGTACCCTCACTGTTACCATGGATACTAGGCGATAGTGGTTTCCAAGAGTTGACGTACTGAGCAGATTGTGTCGAGGATTGTGTAAAGGAGATAAGGTTTGTAGTTTGCGTAAGAATGAGTACTTCACGAAGTCCAGCGAAGTTTAAGACTCCACCGAAAAGAAACTACTTTGACGTATTTCTGGAGATTCCTTTTGACGGCGCTAAGATTCAGCTACCTGGTATTTTCCACAAGTTAAAAGTGCACGAGCTGAAATGCAGGATAGAACACGAGGTGGGGTTATTGCCAGAGATGTACTACCTCACATACCTGGATGATGCAGCCCTTGATGACATGACTTCAATGGCGGACAATGATGTTGTAGCTAACGCTACTTTAACAGTCAAACCTTGGAGGCTGTGGGCTGCTTTACTTAAAGAAACTTATAAAGGAAACATTTTAAAATGTTTACATGTGGTGCAGGCCTTCGAGGGAGAATTCTATGACAAGAGACACTTTGCATGGGTCGCTCTGTACATTGCATCCCATAGAGGTCACTTTAGGCTGGTAGCTGAATTGATAAAGAAATGTCCTCTTGGGATCAATGCAAGAAGTCCTACTGGCTGGACTGTATTACATGCCGCAGCACGTAAGGGCCACTGGGCAGTATTGTGTATCTTACTAGATCAAGGGTGTGATATTCAAATCAAGGATCAAAATGGACGAACACCTTTTGACATTGCTCGATTGTATGGCAAAAAGAAATGTGAACAGAGCTTAAACTTTTGTGAATGGAACTACCAAAAGTATAAGATTGATACAGAAAGGAAAACTGAATATGATGCCCACAAAGCTAGGGACGTAGCATGTAGGAGGACTCACATGTCATTTGACTCTTCTCTAAGGACATGGATGCATGGTCCCCAGTCACAGCTGTACATGGCACAGTTACCCAATAGCATCAACGTAACTGAGGTACGTAGATTTGACAAAGACAAACAGAGAGCATTGTTAGAAAAACTTGCTAGGAAGACCCCAGAGGATCATTCTTTGACAGCATCTATTGCATCCTCATCTCCACAATTCATGCCACGTCGTGGTGCTGTAGAATATTATTCTAGTGACTCAGACAGTGATGATAGTGATGATCGTATATATTTTGATTATGGTTGGTTTGATCCTATCAGAGCTCAGGAGTTTATTCCACCTACTCATGATATCTTGAGATATTCTAATCCATCATCATCTCGTCTGAGGCCTAGATCAGTTGCTAATCCGACTGGATATGCGGAAAAGTTGCACTTCCCTTCTCCAACTCCTATTGCTACTGTTAAATCTGTGGATGGGTGAGTGTCCTTCATTGTACTACTAGTGTAGTGTATGAATATTTACATATACATGGACATGGTAGCACTAAAAGTACTGCATGAGAATTGTATGTTAGTGCAGTAGTGTGTACAGGTTAGACTTATTGTCATCTGTGCCTGGTAAATCTCTACCAAACAATTCACTTATTTGAATACTGTATCATTACTTGAGTTCATGGAAACTCTAGTCTACTGTATTGATGTCAGTATTCTGATTCCCTGTACTTAGAGACTTCAGCCCTCTCAAGAGTCCCTGTGTAATATAGTTAGACACTTGTAATACGTGTCTTTGAGGATTAAAAAACCATAGGTGACAACAAGAGTTCATAATATCAAACAGTACGGTAGCACTGTTTAAGTAGGGTTTGCATCAAAAGTGACGCGTGCCACCAAAAATACTGCCTTTAAAAACCAGCTTAGAAACTTCTTACGTGACAAAAATCACCTTTACGGAATAATATTAGTCCATCTAACATCAAATGTAGCGTTAAAAAGAAGAAAACACTTACTGGCAGCCGGATATAGAATTTTAAAAAATTGTCAAAACTCGAAATTTCGTCTCACTCACTGACCACAGTCGCAAGCCTAGAGCTCAAACGAAGCAGTGCACAGTCACCATTTTACACCACAACAACAAACTCACCAGTGGGATGTGCCTTTTGGGTTTCCGACGAGTGTACGCCCTGTGCGCCTTGTCTTTTCTTTTATCTTCAGTCAGGCTGCTTGTCTTCTTCTTCATCCAACAAAACCATACCAAGGCATTAATTTTCCATATCAACACTTTCTTTAAGCAGCATAATAGACACCACAAAATTATTTAAGGCACTTAGACTACGCTACTGTACGGTCACCGACTTTACGGAGGTATCAGTACTCCACAATAGGTAACAAAGTCACGCCCATTCTTTATTCTACGTATTATCGATCTATCGATTGAGACCACGATGATCACGCCCCTTTTACGCTAGCTGTATTTGTGACCACACACCCTCAAGTTGGTAGGCTGATTCGAGATACTCTAGTCTAATAATCGATCAAAACCACAATGACCACACCCCTTTTGGGGGCAAGCACATCTTTGCAGGCTGACTAGAGATACTCTAGTACGGCAGTCACCCTAATAAAACAGTCACGTGTTTATAGCTAGCTGTATGCTTTAACAAAAAAACCAAACAAACTAGTATATTAAAAATTATAAATTTAAAAATGAAGTAGGGTTTCAAGCTATAAAAAGTAGTGAAACAAGAGATGAACAATGGTAGCTATTACAGCATAGCTCAGTGTTAAATCCCTACTTTGGCATGGTATAACAATTATTTTGTGTTCAATTCCAAAGTAGGGATTTCCCACTGAGCTATGCTGTAATAGCTACCATTGTTCATCTCTTGTTTCACTACTTTTTATATCTTAAAACCTACTTCATTTTTAAATTTATAATTTTTAATATACTAGTATGTATATACTCATCTCGTATACTCCTGTAGAAGGGTGTATCGTGAAGTTATGACATAACGCTTCCAAATTCTTCCATTTCTCTTTGTATAATTATTGATGTCATTAATTGAACATAATATCGATTGAACGCATGCCTAACAACGTTGCTAGCAACTGAACTAACTCTAGCTTTCAGCATTTCTCACCAAAACTACAAGCGTGTCTCCATGGGTTTAGATTAGACAATTGCGTAGGCATTTCTTGCCAGGCCATTCACGAATAAGTCTATCCTGAGCGTTGCGAGTGTGGAATGGCACTAACGATTCTAGCACTTTTATGGCTGCTCGTGCATCACAAACCACAACATCTTGTCGTTACATCATAACTTCATGATACACCCTTCTACTGGGGTACATGAGAGTAGGACACTCTCCTCAGTGAATATATTATGAACTCTTGGTGACAGTAATTACCTCAGCTGCACCTTGGTATTTATTGATATCACCTCAGGTTATTTTAATTCTCCATATTACAAGTGTCTATGTGTTTAGACAATGGCATGCAAGCAGTGAGTTAGTATAGCATAAGAGTTCCTATCAAACAAAAAGGATATTTCAGTGAAGTGAGTGAGCCCTTTCCTGAAAAGGTTTGAGAGGTAACGACAAACCATAGAGTGTGATACACAGTTTGTAAATTTGATGAATTTGGATTTGAGGCTTCAGAGTATGTGAGAATGGCAGCGATTATCTATAGTAACAAAGGAGCAGACAGCCAAAGTTTCAGCTTTTTGTGATGAATAGCCTTGGAGTTATAGCGATAGACAGTTGGAACAGGAATAAATTTGATTTGTACAGCAACAAAATTACCAGCACTTATATAATTGATCATAGCTCACGACTGAAACAAGCTATGAAGATAGCGTTAGACTCAGCATGTTCACCATGAACTGGCAAATAGATCAACATGTAGTGTTTTCCTTGTATGTCTCTGTGCAGACAAAGAAGGCCATTCCAATATTGAAATGATGACGGTAGACTTTATTTCTACCACATTGTAAATAAGCACCCATAACTTACGTGCCAGATTTTCTTATTTCCCATGAAAAGGAGAATCTGATGTATATAGGTTTTATTGATTTGAGCTTCAATGCTATTAAAACATGCATAATTTTTTTATGTAGCATGCACCCTTATTTTTACCCACTATATTTCAATGCATTTTTATTGAAATAAATTTTTGCTATACCAGCCAGTTTTCGCTCAGCGGGTCACATACTTATTGTGCAGTAGAGCTTACATATATTGACACTTAAAAGTGGATATGTGTATAATCCAGACATTGGTAGTCTTTTAGTATTCAGTACACCTTAATTATCAGTGGTACTGAAAACTGAATTCCAACTAGCCTCCATTGTATACATTGATGTAGTACAACATAATGTTGACATGGTCTAGTTTGGGTGATCTACAATATAACTAAATGTGATCTGATTTGTGTAGTGGAGTGAAGAAAACTGTGAGTTTTCAGGAGTGGCTGGAGGTGAAACTAAAACAAGAGGAGAAGCTTACGAAGGAGAAAAAGACATCACAGTTGTTGTTACAAGCTCAGCAACTTGAGGCTGCAGTGAAGAAGAAGGAAAGATCAGGACAAGCTTATGATAAATGGTTAAGGACAAAAAACATACCTCACACTGTGTCATTTTAAATAGCTATATAGTATACATAATTTCCAGTATGTGTTATTAAGCACCTCATAAATTACTGTATACAGTAGGACCTTGATTATCCGAACTTCGGTCATCCGAACCCTCGATTATCCAAACAGCAGTGGTGATTGTTCTATTAGGATATTTTGTCAACAGATGTATGTTCTATTAGAGTAGTTCATCAGAGCTCTGTATATAAATCAATGGGCTTCATTTATCTGAACACTTTTGTGATTCAGCTGGCACACAGGTATTCGGATAATGGAGGTCCTACCATATACGTTTTTCTAAATTTTTGTGAATGCTCACATCCCATCATTTCCCATTTTCACGAATGGCACACTACCTACAGTTATTGAATGTCCTGGTTTATTATGTTTTCAACCTTTTTAAGAACTATCATACTCATGAAATTAGTGAAAATTATGTCCCTTAAAAAAAAACCTTGTATACAGTATCATCTTGGGAGTGATCTGGTGATACCGCTAAAGGGTGTGGTGGATCATCGAGAGGTGGCAAGGTGTGCTGGTAAAAAATTCATGAACACTACTGCATTAGTGAACCACACAGATGGCACTTTTTCCCTTGGACACAGTCCTCACCAATAGCCATGTTAGTGTTATTTTTCCTTCCATGTTATGTATTTTGTTTTTATTCATAAGGTCAATACAGGAGATGACAAGGCCTATAGGGGTAACACCTACACAGATAACAGCACAGTACACAAGTAATAATTATTAAGAAAAATTCTATTATATTCATTTTACAAAGACAAATTATAAAATACACTGCGGCATAGATTGATCTAGCTACATACAAAATACTAAACTTGAACAGAGAAAACTATAGCTAGCTATATTAGTCACCTAAAAGAGATAGGACTGTTCGAGAGATATGATAGTGAGTGAGAGATCTAGCTGGAGCAGTGGAGAAGGTAAATATTTGCTAAAAGGTTGGGATACAGTATGATGCTGATGGAGTACGGTTGGTATTTCTGTCAGGATGGCTAGAGCACCTCTTCACAACAATCCTCAAAGGATTTGGACCATTTGAAGGAAGAGAGCAAATCTGTTACCACTGGTCACCACTATTTTGTATTTTCTCCAATACAAGTGTTTTTCAGAGCATGGGGATTCCATGCATACATAATCATATTACAAGTACCCTGTGTTTTGAGGGAGAATGGCAGGTGTACATACCTTAGTCATGTTAGCAGAAGCATGTGGTATATGATTGTACCATGATAGCTTAGTGTTTGCAGCACCGCCTAAGTATGTGATAAATGCATGGTTATTGAAGATGGCTTACTTGTGAATATTCACCATGTGGAGCACCAAGTAACGATCTAAGTCATGTTGAAAGATAGTAGATGTGTGCCTTTGGTCTGTGGATACCCCATACAGTAATGACACACCCATTTAATTTGTTTTGTATTGTGGTTTTTCAATGTAAACTTCAGAGTCGTAGAACTACTACACAAGACCAGTCACCGCATACACATGTTTATATTGCATAATGTGTAAGAATTATATTATTGATGTCAGATTGGTACCATTATCACCCTATCTATGTATAGGCCTGAATCAAATATGCTCAAAAGTTTGCCCTAAATGCTTTCAGGAATTTTCCAAAATTTTCAGCTACTATGTTCTTCAGTGTTCCCATTATGCTTGTATTGTGCTCCTAGGTGAGCAACATTGGTTACAATTATCTTGAAACATTTTTTGATTAGTGAATGCTCTATTAGAGTATTTCACTACAGAGTTACTGTTCTATTAGAGAGTATCTACAGAGTTCTCTACTGCAGTTTCAGCTTCCACTGACTGCTCTATTAGGGAGTGTAAGCAGTGGAAACAAGGCATACTATCTTGAAACATTGAAGGGGTGGGGGTTCACGGATTGGCTGCTATCTGTACTTCAAAATTTACAGCTCGACTGAAATGACATTGTTTGAATAAAAGATCCTGAAAAGTGAAATTTCCTTCTTCTTGAAATTTTGGATGGTGGCAATCCATGAAAATTTTACCCTTGAAATCAATCCTCAAGACAGTAAGTTACAGGTTTTTGCAATTCAATTCGTCGCTGTTGCAATTGAATCCGTCGCTTTTGCAGTTAAATTCGTCCGTAACAAGAATGGCAGCTGGAGCAAACACGAAAACATGATGTAGCAGCTGCTACAAGAACTTGTTCAAGTACAACGGTAGTAAACAACTCTTTATAAGGCAATAATTCTTCCTCTACAGCCTATCCAGCAACATTCCAAACTCTACTATGCCATTCGCGATGGGTGTGGTCACTCGCGAGCAAGTTAATTAACTTGTCAGACAGCTATCAACTTCGCGTACTACCAGCTCCAATTACCTTCTAGTGTCTCAAGTGTAACTCTCCAAGGCATAAATAGTTCATCTCTTAATGAACGGGTTGGTTTCTTGAAGCCGTTTTGTTTATGACGAATTGTAATGCAAACGCGACGAATTCTATTGCAAAACCGACTAATTCAACTGCAAAACCGACGAATTCAATTGCAAAACCGACGAATTCAATTGCAAACGGGACGAATTCAATTGCAATACCGACGAATTCAATTGCAAACAGGACGAATTCAATTGCAAACAGGACGAATTCAATTGCAAACAGGACGAATTCAATCGCAAAGGCGACGAATTCAATTGCAAAAACCTGTAACAACATTAGGCTTATAAGGGTATTCCTTATTTTGTGTCATTCTCATTTGTGCATCCCCATATCATCAAGGGGGATTCACTTTACAATCACTATTCCAACTCACAAAGTTAAAATGAGGAAGTAGTCATTAAGCCATGGCATGAGTTCTGTGTAAGAATTTTGACTGCAGTTGTTTTCTATTGGAAATGCAGTACTGTTAAGTATATGTATAGGAACTGAATGCTACAATCAGCTGCATAAATAGAAAAAGCCAGCGCCATAATTTGCTATATTTTCGTATTAAAAATTTTGTACAAGTATTTGCATACAAAAATTATTTTACAGCGAAAAAGAAAGCAAATTATGGTAGTATAGATTTTGTAGATCATTGTGACTGGTTTTAGTTGGTTATAGGGAAGATTTTTAGCATTTTTGCAAAGTACAGAGTACACTAGGTGGGAGGAGGTAAATTCACCTGTATGCTTTTTAAAAATGATGGTTGTAGCAGCACCATGTAAAGAAATAATTCAGTACTATAGTGTTTGGTTAAAACATTAACTGTGTGGGAAGCTGGTCATAGGTTGCAGTAGAAGTCTGAATGAGTGTGTAGGCAATTACAATTGCAAGTATAGTGTACAGAAGGCTCCAAGTAATCAACATTCCTGTATCCATTGTGACAAAGTATTGTGGAGACTGGGTAATCACAGCCGGCGAGTTTTGTATCTTGTAAGTGCAGATAGCAAAAGGGATAACATTCCAATATGTCTGGTGCTCCAGCAATCTTCATCCTTGGTCAAAATAAGCCTTGATTAATGACTAAAAATCGAATTTACCAATTCTAGCATATTGCTGTAAATTTCCTCTGACTTTGTTATTCTACAAGTATCAATGGTGGTATACACTGAAGTGTGCATGTTCTTTGACCAGTTATATTTCTAGCTTGAGTTTTGACTTTTACTTTGGCTGAGGATGATGATCGGAGGAGACATTAGGAATACAGGGTATATTGGAGTGCCACCCAGGGCACTTGGAGCTCTGTGTCTATTTGTCCGACAGCTGGACACATCTTTTTTCACAATTTGTCTAGCACTTTCTGTTTAGCATGTGTGTTGGTGTATTGTGTACCTGCCATCCCCTGCACTCTGTCAGTTATCTTCACTGTCTGAGGTGAGGTCTGAGTCACTGTTAAAATGTCACCAAGTTGTCTGTTGGAGACTCACTGATTGTACTAAAAGATTGTATTCTGGATGTTCAGCATGCTATGTTGCTGGTTGGCAGTGAAAATTCTAGACCTGACCTACAGGGCAGGCCAAGTAGAGAACAGCATGACTATTGTTGTATGGCTGTAATATACAGTAGAATTTTAGGTGGTCTGGGGGTGCAACCCCCAGGTACGTATTTTTGCAATATGAAGGCTTGAAAACAACCTAAAATGTATGCTAAAAACATGAAAAATAACAATACCAATCTATACTGCAACTATTCCCCAAGATTTGAAGTTATTCTTCAGCACATGCCCCCTCCCCCCCCCCCCCCCCCCCCCTTAGAATCGCCTATGCAGGTTTGCCAACAACTGCTAAGACTAAGATAGTGGATAGCTAAATTGTAAGGTATGATTCTTGATCATTGCACCTATCAATGTATTGCCCCCCCCCATAAGACTTAAGTGGGGCTTTACTGGGAGCAATGATCCTCCAGAGTGGAGCTCATTTAATGCTCAATTTTTCCTACCATATGCATGACTTATATACATCGAATCTTGTTCTGCAACTGCATGACGCTCAGTTATGTAGGGGATTTGACACACTAAAATTAATCACCCTATTATGGGGTATTTGATGTCAAATCCTCACCATAGCCCCAGAAGGTATGGGATAGTGGAGCATTCAAAGGAGACCATGTCAGCAAACCAGTTCTATAACTCGCTATCAAGTCTGGGAAAAATTATGGATACATGCACACCTACAGCTGGCCATTAGTTCTCTTATCACAGTAAACTTTGGCTGTCTAGTACTGACTCGGCTTCTATGCTAAGTACAATAAAGCATTCACTTCAGTTGTTGAAGTTCAACAGTCATGTAGATTTTTTAGCCAATGAACCTTTTCAAATTTAACATGCATGTTACCATAACCATACGATATGACTATATAATTATTCTATTGTATATCATGAGTAGCAACTCTGTATCTCGAATCTCACACATAATTTAACATACATACAGTACAAAATAGTAATAAAAAGTGCCATGACTGCAGAGAATACTTCATACTCTTTTGTAGTGATAGCCATATACCCAAATAATACAGCAGAGATACAACTCTGTTAACCTTCAGTTTACAGCATACATGCATATGTTTTCATCTAATTGAAGAGGACGCCACTCTCTCTGATAGTTGGTGTTCTTCAATTAGCCCTTTCCTGGATAACACTATTTCAGCTACCACAACCACCAAAGTAGCAAAACTAGATAGCTATGGTATGGAAATATAAAGTATAACACACAATCAGTATGTATAAGGCATACCTCTTCCTTTCTCAATGACTAGGAATACCAGTTGGTTTGTTCTTCTTTTTATAGGATAGCATATGGTCAACTAATGATGGTCCCTTCCTTCTACCTACGCCCTTTCTTCTTATAGGTAGCAGTTTTACTATAATATAGACAAATAGTAAAAAATTGCTAATAGATACACTGCGTGATTTATTTTCTGATAAGGGAACTCCAACTTAATTAGTTGTTTCACGAGCAAAAATCTCAAGAGGTATATACGTAGGTCGGCATATAAATAAAAAGACTAACAGATAAGAGGTACAAAACACATAGGGGTGTGGTATTGATGAAGCAGCTATTAATTTTCAGCCATAGCATGTTTCTGAGCTAAGTTTCTTGTGCAAGTAAACAGTAGATAAAAGCATACAAGGCTTGTGATCAGAATTTCTAATAGTATTCTGGCTTTATTTGCTAGTTATAAAAAATTATTTAATTTTCAATCTATGTGGGCCCGTCGGGCCTGTGAAGCAACTAATCAAGTTGACGTTGCCTAATACAAAATGATAGTGATGTTATAATTTACTATATTCCAAACACATCTATGCAGGATTTCTATCCATAGATTAAAAATACATGTATGGGTCCACTACATATATGCTAGGTACTTCATTCCAAGCATGCTTGGGTCCATTAAAATGAGTGCTGTGGTGCTAAAAGCTAAACTTAGATGTGTGTTTTCTCTTATGTTGCAAGTGAAGATTTGATTAATACAAGTGTGCACATCACTGGGATTAAATATAACTACACAGCCTATTTAAATGTTAAGTCATAGATCAAGTCACAAGATAGTGTGTCGTGTTGCCAAGTAAAGCCAGTGCGGGTAACAAATAAGTGTGCATTTAACAGGAGCCAAGAACAGGCTTTAACCATACATAGCTCGATAGTACCTGACTGGAAATTAACCATTTTTGTTGTGGCAACTCCTTCGGGGTGCAGCACCTCCCGTTTTAAATTTGAGCTGAATCCTCCAAGCCATTACTGAGATATGTGTCTTCAAGTTAGTTTCTTTGTCTTTTTCTTTTTGCAACACTTAGAAAAATTACAATAACTAGTGCATGCTTTAGTCGATTTTTCTTCAAATTTGGAGGGCAGTAAGAATGTAGCGCAGCACGTTTACAGTCCAACTTCCATACACATCGGATAAAGAACAAGGGAGTTATACGCAATTTTTGAAAAAAAATAATGCAATAATGACTTTTTGTCATGGCCATAGGGTAAACCGCTTGACAGAATGACTTGAAAATCAGTCAAGTACTTCTCGTAGTGCAAACCTTTTGTGGTTCGAAGGAAATTGCACTAACAGTCATGGAGTTATAACAAAAACTCCAAATATGTATAAAAAGTGCACAATCGAGTTTTGTTAATAAAAGAGTACTGTACTACTTGTCATGCCTACCAGGTAAACTAGTTAATGTAGAGGTAGATTAATTATTTTAGAATGATCTTTCAGTGGTTTGCAAGAAATCACCGCTAAGTTACACTACGAAAGTCAACTAGGTGTAACAAGTGCGCGATCGAGATATACTCTAATAGTGCAGTCACTCTAATAGAACATTCAGTTATGTAATACGTCTCTCTACTAAAACGTTCAGCTACGTACAACAAGTCACTCTGTAGAAAGTTCAACTACAAGCTAATCACCCTATAGAGAATTCACTACACTGAATTCGTAACAAAATGCTTTGCTAGGTCAACCCAGAGTTTATCACATATGCATTCAAAGTCAAACGTAGCTATGTATCCTCTCTTTGTACATGAAAGCAAACAATTGATATAATTGATGAGTTTAATCAGCAGGATGGAGTTCAAGTATTGTATAAAATAAAGTATAAGAAAAATTAGGAATTTTAAATTAGAGTAGGGACAGTGTATAGTGCTGCAATAAAAGGTACTGAAACAAGCTGGATCGGAGTAGTATGTAATGTCCAAATACTGTAAAACAATGAGAAGTGAATATCCCTACTGTATACACTGTCCCTACTCTAATTTAAAATTCTTAATTTTTTCTTATACTTGTTTGTGAAGCTTTTTTTTGCAAGCTCATGATCACTAAATAGCCTGCTTTTCACAAAACCAGTCACAATATTTTAAGAGTTAATCACAGCACTATTATACTAGATTACGACTCATACAATAACAATTGATCAGTGGGCGTGGCTCTACATAAGCCTGCAGACAGTGGATTTGTGAATACCTACAGACTGATGAATGGGCATGGCTACCATATGTCTACAGATAGTAATTTACTTATGTGGGAGTGGCTCACGAAAGAAACAGGGCTACGCTATGATGTGTAGTAACACGTTCACATTTAATTTAGCATGTGGGGTCAGACCCGAATAATCTGTAAAGCGGGACCTGGATGACCTGACTCGGTTTAACATTGTTACTAAATAAACTATATTTATTAACTTACACATTGCTATATAGTTCGCCGCGAGTTGCTCTCACTGATCGATATCAACAGCAAGTCACGTACATGTGTGTTCAAATAGTTTGGTGTAGTGTTGTTTCAGTTAACTGTAACTAAAACTAAAAGTACTTTTAGTAAGGTGAATATATTTAAGTTAACTAAAACTAAAACTATAACTATAACTAATAAAAACGTATATAATCACTGAAACTATAACTACTATAACTAAAATCAAATCTATATTATTACTAAAACTAAAACTGCTTACAATATAGCAAGTTGATCTTATTACTAAAACTGTAACTGCTTGTTAAATGTATTTGATACTACTTCTAAAACTATATGCTATATCATATAGTTACGTACATACTATTAAATCTATTACTAATAAAAACTGTTTGACCAACATTCACGAACTCAGTAATGTAGGTACTAGGTAGTGATGTAGGTGGTAGGTAGTAGTAGTATTTTCTACAAGTGGGGAATCGACATCTGGCAAATGCAACAGACTTACTGATAGTAACTTGGAAAGGGAAGTTCTACTAAGAAAGAATAAGGAATACCTGTGACAGAGATTGCGTCAAATGCACTGTATTAAGTGTTGTATTAATCTCTAGTAACTAAAACATTTTCATGTACATAACTAAAACTGTAACTAAAACTAAAAGGTTTTCATGTTTTTAACTATATCTAGAACTAGAACTAAAAGATTTTGATGTACATAACTAAAACTGTAACTAAAACTAAAAGGTTTCATGCTTTTAACTGTAACTGTAACTATAACTAAAACTAAAACTAAAACTCCATACTAAAACAACACTAGTTTGGTGCAACCGGCGACCACGTGTATTCGAATAGTTTGATACAATATACACTGGTAGGTGGAAGCTGCACTGTAGTCTATTAACACTCAGCGGTAGAACCTTGACTGATGGCCATGGTAAAGAAGGATAAAAGGTAAGACAATACCACAAGCATTGTATGTTTATCAATATACCAAAGGTGTTTTCTTAAGTGAACTAAAAACGTATCTATGAAAGAATTAGGACTGTAGCTGCAGCCAGTTTTCCGCTACGCTTGACTGAAGGCGTCAGGCAGGCAGGCAGGCAGGCAGGCAGTAGAAATTCAGTTGACTAAAATTTAAAAAAAAAATTCTTTAGCAACTTGACGGAAATGCTTTGGGTCGATCTGAAGACACTTTTTGGGCTTGGTATTACCCAACCAATACTGTCATGTCATTGTGAGAAATCTGCAGCAGGTTTTTTGGGTTATATTATATCACGGATCGCCCCCACACCTTCGATGTCCCTACTATACAGTACTATCGTACTGTATGATATTCTACATTTTACGTATAGATACAAATGTGTTATGCATGCATAAAAATAAATAAGTATATCATCCCTCCTGGCTGATACTTCCCCAAGACGATCACATCAGAATGATAACCAATGCTAGTAGAAAGGCTACCATGCTCTATGGTGAGGAGATTTGGACAGTTGACACTCCACAACAAGAACTCTTTTGGTCATGTCTGGAGCAGCGATCAACTGGTTAAGTAGACAGTAGCCAGTGATTGCTTTGTCAACAAGTACATTACTTTCTGTGCAGCTACTCAAGAAGCTATATATATGGCTCAGAAGATTACTGACAGACATCAAAGCATCACCAGATAGACCAACTACTATCAGAGATGGTAACCAGAGTGCTATTGCCATTGCCAAAAATCCCATCTCACATGTGGAACTAACGTAAAATTTCATTTTATAAGAGAAGCTCTGATGTATTGAACTAACTTATTGTCCAACAGAAGAAACAGTGGCAGATGTTTTAACAAAGACTCTCACCCGTGATCAATTTGAAACTCTTTGACTAGAAATGGGATTCAAACCAATAGCAAATTTAAGTGGGAGTGTTGAAGGAATGAATTGACTTTGACATTTATTTAACCAATTACAGTAATTACAGTGTGTAATTATTAAGTACTGATTTACTAGGATTGACTATTGCACTTATTCTGGAACTATCTAGTCTATTCTAATAGTTGGTAAACATGTCAAAAAAGGTCTCCAAACTGGCCTTGATAGTGGCCTCTACAAAGGTGATTCCACCTGTATGAATCATGAACAGAAATGTATGAATTATTCTGTTGCAGGCAGAGGAGAACTGGGAAGAAGACTAGGAGAAGAAATTGTGGCTGGTGCTAAAGATGGTGAGTCAGTTGGCATGATAGGTTCACTAATACTGTTCAGGAATTCAGTGACTCTTTGATTTCATGCAGAAACTGTGACACAGCCAGCGTATCCAACACTCCATTCATTTGGCAAACACGAGGAGCTGCTATATAAGCTTTGTCTTTAGTAATAAATATACTTTACAGAACTGATGATGGGACTACTGATGATAGGTGTGGGGATTGGACTTGGTATTGCGATACATGGCATTGCCAATGCAATCAGCCAAACTTGGGCAAGTCAGCAGCCACAGTCTCGCCATGTAAGGATTAACTGTACTACTTATGCAGAATCGTGTTCTATTATCTACATACTTTGCTAGAGATGCTATTATGAAAAGGTGTTAATGACCTTTCAGGAAACATAATTATGTCTCAAGATCTCAACAATTCAAACAGATTCCATCAGATGTGCACGTAGTAAACAAGACATTGCTGTGAACACTTTAGGTTCATACCGAGTTGGGGTTGTGGCTAATATAAACTTATCAGCAGACCTTGTAGATACTGATTCACCGCTTGAGAAGCTCTTCCATTCCCGGCTCAAAACTCTTTATGACAGAGGCCAGAAGCAAACAAGGGAACCCAATACGGATGAGACAGAAAAACTAAGTAAGACCCTTCACTGTCTCAGAAAAATAGAGGGCTGCATGTAACAGCTGTGATGTGCTGGCCTGCTGGCCATCACTAGAGAGTGTCACATGGCTGTTGGTTGTAACCAAAATTAGCATCAACACCTGTGCACAGATGAAACAATGATCAAAGACATAATCATTGAGTTCTAATGGCAATCTGGTGGGAGAACGTCTACCAATAGCAGTCTGGTGGGACAATGTCTCTTCATAGTGCTCTGAGGTACACTATACTGCAGTAAAGCAAATACTTCACTACCTCAAGGGCACTATCAAACTTGGTTTGATGTACAAGAGATCATCAGATGGCAGTTTGATTGGGCTGGAGATATGGACAGTTGACACTCCACAACGGGAAATCTTTTGGTCAGTGATCAGCTGGTTAAGTAGAAAGCAACCAGTGATTGCTTTGTCAACAACTGAAGCAGAGTACATTACTCTCTGTGCAGCCACACAAGAAACTATATATATATGGTTCAGAAGATTACTGACAGACATCAAAGCACCACCACATAGACCAACTACTATCAGAGAGGATAACCAGATTGCTATTGCCATTGCCAAAAATCCCATCTCACATGCTAGAACTAAGCATATCGACGTTAAATTTCATTTTGTAAATGAAGCTCTGATGTACTGAATTAATTCAATATCCAATAGCAGAAATGGTGGCAGATGTTTTAAGAAAGACTCTTACTCGTGATCAATTTGAAAATCTTCAACTAGAAATGGGACTCAAACCAATAGTAAATTTAAGTGGGGTGTTAAGGAATAAATTAACTTTGACATTTATTTAACCAATTACAGCAATTACACGTGTAATTTTTAAGTACTAATTTATTAGAACCATCTCCAGCCTTATGGATTATTGTACATGTGTTGTATAATTTTTTAGTCTGCTTCAAATCAGTCCTTAAAGTTGCTTATACAACAGCTTCTGCTGTGACCCCCACCCACCCACTGCTGTCAGAGATTCTATCACCCTCTCATCAACTACGTACCTCCTCCGCCACTAGCTTGATTAATATAACTACCACAAAACTTTACCATACTGTAATTTGGTTGCCTACTGTAAAAGTGCATAAGATATGCAAAGAGTAGAGTTAAATGTTTGGTTACTTATCTTGCACTCAGTCACGTGATTGTCAAGGCACTGTTCTTCCCTTCGTGTTTCTCAGCATACCTATGTCTCAACAGACTATAGCTATGTTTATAAGCACATTTTGTTAACAGTATACATAGGCGGATCTAGAGGAATCGAGGGCAAGTATCAGGAGTGTAGCTAGAATTTGGTGATGCTACGTACATAACAGTAGAGCTATGTAATAGGAAAGAGACACCTCAGTGTGCAAAAACTAGGGGGGTCAGGGGGCATGCCCCCACAAGAAAATTTTGAACATTTAGCTGTCTGAGATAGAATATGAGGGTGATTTCAGCACAGTTAATCACAGTATTGTTTGACTGTTGTATTATGGTGACTACTCCTTAAATGTAACGCTAATTTCAACAGTATTTACCTGACTGCTGTATTAGAACAACTGCTCTAATGTTAGGAGTATGTAGATATAGTGCAATTTTTGACGTTGTGACCTGGGGTCTAGCTACACCACTGGCAAGCATGTCTAGACTATTTGTATGCATATCTACAGCATGTGCACTCATTAGACTACAGGCAAAATTAGAATATACATACAAGTATATTGTGAGGCATATCAAATTCATGATTTTGACTAAAGATAACACGTGTTATAAAACAGTTGGAGTTTACGGTTTGGTCTCTTCATAGCAAATTATGTATACCTGGAATTATATCTTTTCAATTTCTAGAAGTGCTAAGTCTCTCCTGACCCGTAGTACTACATAAGTAAGAAGTGGCAGAATGGTCTGGATTCCTCTATCCTCAGCAAAAATTGTTCGTCTTCTACAAAAGTATTTTATAACTTGTGTAATCTCCTTGTTCTGGAATTGTGACAACAGCTTCTTTCCTTTCTATTTCTTTTACCAAGTTACCAAAAACCCTTAAGTCTGCCTTAAGATTGTCTTGGTCTAATTCAGTCTTCAAAGATTGCTTGTAAAACACCTCTACTATCACTGCAGTAGTTCTGAGTAGGAAAATTTGTTGGCTTTTTTCGTGTAGTCCAAAGGGATGGTGCATCATTATACCAACTTGTATAGGACGTCTCATAAAAATTTAAACTTAGTATTGATCTTATTGTCGCTCACTGAATGGAGCTGCAAACATGAGAGGTATTTACGAAGGAGTTGCAGCAAGAATTAAAAAGGATAATTCAAAGGCAATATATACATACACTGTTACGGACATATTCTTAATTTAGTTCTGGTAGATGCAGAAAATCAGTTACTACAGCTAGGAATACATTTGGCACTATAGCTGAGTTGCATAATTTTATTGAGGCTACTACAAAAAGACATGCTGTATTTGAAGACATGCAAAAAGAATCAGTATCTAATATGTATACCTTAAAGAGTTTGTCAAATACATGTTGGGTGTGCAGGGATGAAGCATTAAACATAATTGTAAAACAACTGGATGAGTTGGTAATGGCTTTTTGCAAAAAATAGCTGATGAAGACCCATCATGTGGAGCACAACCACAGTCTTTGTTAAACTCAATCTGTACACTTGATTTTATATTTATTTTATAATAGCTGCAATAAAAAGTGCTGGTGCATTTGCATTGAATCCTTAGATTTTCCAGGGCTACTAGATTATCCGTCAGATTTTCTCTATGCTAACAACTCCTCTTGTATACTATGACAAGTATACATTACACCAAGAGTTCATAATATTGTAGGGGGGGGGACAGAGAGTATCCTAATATTGTAGGGGGGGACAGAGAGTATCCTACTTCAGTATAGCCTGTACAAAAGCGTAGAGCGAAATTCATGATGCAATACCCAAGTATTTCAGTATAATTGCGTTTTATATCGCATACCACATTAGCACATTATGTGACAAACACGTGCGAGACATCTTAACAACATATCGTTTACAAGAAGTGTTATCTTCAAGTATGGATAGTACGCCTAAGAGGCTTACTAATAACAAAAATACTCCTGAAGAGTTTACCATCATGTGTCTTCTTCCAGTAAAACGAATTCGAACTTGCCCATTACCTGTGCCATCTGTGGAAGAAACACCTACGAAGTTGCTTGAGAATTTGTCTTCTAACAATACCCAGCCAATCGTCAGTGATTCGGATAGTGACATGACCCAAGACGAAGCTACACCCAGCTATCCATTGTCAAAACACCATTACTACCTGTGCTATCCAGGAAAAGGACCCCTACAAGGTTGCTTGGGAACTCATCTCGTAGCATCAATACCCAGCCACCGGTTTGTACCAGCAGTGTTTTCGATAGTGACATAGCACAAGACTGGCAAGACGAAGTTATGACTAAGCTATCCATTGTCGAAGTACCTGTAATGCAGTGTGGATTAATTCCTAAGGACGTCAATGTCGAAAGTATTACTATTAACAATGCTGCAGTAGCCCTACCACTGGTGCTACTATTCCACTGAATGTTCCTCCTCTTTCGCAAATAATCTTGCATAAGTTTCCTGAATTGATAAGTGGTTTTATATAGATCTCCATGGAAATGATGTTTTAGAAATTACTCACAAAACAGTATACAGCCACTCACCAGCTGGGTATGTTCATCAGGCTAGAATTATTTGTTATGCAAGTAAATAACGGTGGTGATGGATACCAGTTTGATTTTCAAGTTTTATTCATATCTATAAAAATTGGAGTGGTTACAAATGATTAGGAGTTTCCGAGCTTTGTGATGGGTTGTTGTGCTTGAACGGGTTTGTTTTTTGCCCTGGTATTGGCTATAATGACTACCTTAACAACTATTTTTCAGTTATTCATTTTCACAGTAGTGAAGTGAGCATGACTTAGTCTCCATAGCATGTGGCTGCTAAGGGCTGTTTGGGTTGGCACAAACTGCCGAAGAATGCTACTCTAGCAGAGCAGGCATCTGATAAAGTGCTTTGCTCAGCGTACAAACGTCTTCGTAGAAACCTTAAGCATCAAAGAATAGGTCTTCTGGTATTAGCCCACAAAGAAGAATCAAACGTCAGTCTGCCAGCTCCAATTATCCTACTAAATTCTTGTCACCAGCTAGTGTAAAGGAGTTGAAGAACACACAAGCAGAGAGGTCCAAAGTTGGCAAAATAAGCAAAATTTGATGTTACACTAGATGATTCTCAGCACGATGAAATGTGCAAGATTGCAGCTGAACTGGACAACAACCACAGGAATCAACTTGAGGTTGTATATAAGGAAGCTGGTGGCGCTGAAGGTGCCCTTTGCAATATTTGGGAGCAGACAAACAGCGGGCTGAGTTTTACAAAGATCAAGGGAAAATGGTATGCATTATTTTGTCATGAATAGTTATTATCTTCATCTTTTGTTATGCACCATGGAAAGCTGGGGAACAGATGGAGCCTAGTTACCATTCACATTGGTGAGTCATATATTAAAATTCTTTTGATGCATTCACTCCTGCGCGCAGTATTTGTTAGAAGTCCTGCAGCCTATGAGGCATTAAAGAGTTTTAATGTCCTGTGTTTGCCCACATGGAGTACTCTGCAGGCATACAATGACTGTTTCCTCCACGAAGGGGGTGCATCATGGAAAAGCATTGCCAAACAGGTTGAACAAATTCAGCAATTCAAGGTGTCACAAAAGGCACAAGGTAAACTGGAACCTCTGGCTGATGGTGTACTGATTTTTTACGAGGTCAAAGTTATTTCAAGGTGTGGAACTCTATGAGTCAGACTATTATAGGATTGGCAATGAATGCAGATGACCAAGCTTCACTTTATGATGTATATGAATTGTTTCACAAGGATAGTGGTGTTGAGCAAACAGGCTATATCATGCAATTTTTATGGAGGGATTCGACATCTTCATACGATATAGTTGGACCCTCCTATATCAGTTCGGAAACTTTAATGCCAAAGTTATTCATTCGTGTGTGTTTGAGGCCACTGAACTTTTCCAGGTAAATATTATAAAGGTTTATGTAAAGTAGACATATTTTCTTTTAGATACATGATGGATTTACTACCAGCTTGTTGGTGTGTGATGGTGCTGCACCTAATTTTACTGTAGTAAAGTCAACACATGGCTATTCTGGTGCATACAATGTTAATAGCAAGCTCCGTGACCAGTACAAAGTGAAAAATCTTTTTTTGTTTGTTAACCCATTTAATCCACCACATTTGATTCACTGGTTGATATGTCCCAGTCATAAGGTAAATTCAGCCTTAAGATCAGTATTCTTCAAATTCTTATGTATACCATTTATGTAGCTCAAGAACATGACCAACGCACTCCACTCATCTCGACCGGGTGGGACCAAGAAGTTCATGTTGGATGGTGAACAGTTTGGATGACGGGCTATTATAGAAATGTTTGAAAGGGAACGTGTGAAGAATGGAAATGCTCAAATGATCCCCAAACTGCGAGAAACATATATCATCAGGGATTTGTGGATTAAGCTTAATGTGGTACCAGCTAAGATTATGCAGGTAAGGATGTGACTGTATGTTAAATCATGCATTTTATGGAGACCACCTACAGCAAGAACAAGTTCTTGGGGAGCTATTCCACTATGTGAAACAACACCTGCAGATGCTGGTCAGGTGGAGAGAACAATGAAACACTATGAGGCATGCAGCAAGATTTTTGAAAATGGTCTCTTACGCTATGATCGTGTTTTGGATAGCAACTCAAATATTCTAAAAAAACATCAGGGATGGATATACATTTTTTCGTAATTGGCACTGCTCACTTTCTGAAGCAGCCACTGCAGGTAAGAACGCTTGCTGACAGTAGCTTCCTTTATTATCACACTGTTTATCCATCAGCTGGACCAAATCATTCTGTGCAGCCTAACACGTTTCTAGCATGGCAAAGTGAGTATTTTACTGTATATAGCATTCATTGTACAATTAAAGTCAATGGAGCAGTGTTTGTTGAAACTTTGAGCCTAAGACCTTGTCATAATTATGATAACAAGAAAAAAATAGTTTCCCCAATGCTTGACAAAGAGGATCTGCTTTTTTAATGTTAATCTGGATTTTTTAGCATAATTAATTTAACCAAACTCTGATATTTAGCACAAAAAAATGAACAGCTTTACTTAGCCTGATAACCAGTGATTACATAAATGTTATGTAGCCGAGCACTGGTGATAATCCACCGGATTTACTCAGGATTTTTACACAAGAGCAACCACAAAGCCATTATATACTTCGAAGTGCAAAAATTGGCCTAAGTGAAACCAAACATAAAATCTCACTACTTTATAGGCTAGGACTATTTATAATAACACAATAAACACCGCTAACCTGTTTACAGTTGAAGCGATGACCACTAAGTCTGGTTTTCCAGCATTTGAGCAAGTGCGCATGCACATACAGACATGATGTCACTGTTTCGAGGCATAAAAAAAGTAGCAACACACCACTCCAACCTATATAATCCTTCTCCTTACTGTTTATCTTCATTAGTAGTGCCATTAGTAGTCATTCTGTACATACTTCCTACCGATACCTGATTTGTAAACACGACACCCGAGGGCCGCAGGATCGATCTGTCCACTACGCGTCTCTGGCAGTGCTGTGGAATCTCTGTTTAGCCAGTACAAGAGATCACCTGGTGGAAAACTGGATGCCATTAACTATCCTATATCAAGAGCAGCAACAACAACTCGATAATCAAATTCCTTGTTCTATAGCGGGTAAATTGGTATATAGTTTTATAGGATCATATGGTATGGTGTGTAAGTTATAGCAGTTTAGAAGCAGTAGATTGGAGGCCTCTACAAATTTGGCGGTGAGGGGGTTAAATGAGTCTAAAAATTCCTGTACACATGCGTGGCTTCAGAGACAAATGAAGTCTTCAGCATGCAGTAGCTTCAAGATGCTTGGA
Organism: Dysidea avara; assembly: GCF_963678975.1. Taxonomy (NCBI): domain Eukaryota; kingdom Metazoa; phylum Porifera; class Demospongiae; order Dictyoceratida; family Dysideidae; genus Dysidea; species Dysidea avara. The sequence continues at coordinate 25,865,050 of NC_089279.1, read as the reverse complement.
TAGTACAGCAGAAAATGTTTCCTTGACTGTGCTTTACTGTTTCCTGTACAAGTGACTTGCCATGTTTACGAGATCCTACTTCATTACAGTGAGTCTTTATAGACACATCAACTCCTTGTAAAAATGGTAGGAGCTCTTCACAAGGAAAATACATGTATTCCTTGTATCTGTACTGGAGATACTTCGGAACCTTCTCTTTATCTTTCGTATTAAGAGCCTGTAGGATATGTATCTCTTGAGACACCATTTCCTTATCTTTAGTCTGTACAAGTTTCATAGCCTTATATCGGCTATGCAGCATACTCGCTAGTGTTGCTCTTCCAAATCTGTAGTAAACATCTACAGGATCTACAGTTACAGTGGTAGAACAAATTCTTTAGGCTGCTTGCAACAAAAAAAAACACTTCATTTGGCTCAAATGCCAAAGCAAACTCTACCACTGATTGGTTGACATGTTCTGTAAGCTTGAATCTAGTTTTGTCTAAGTAACTACTCGCTATCTCAGGCAATGAATGGGCATAGACTACTTTAACAAGATGCTCCCCCTCCTTTTTGGCTGCTACCTTTTGTCGACATGTTTTCTTGGCAGGAGGTTCACCAGGCAACTCGTCTAAATCTGGAGAAGTCTCTACCACGCATTCCTCAAGGCCTATTTCGAACTCTTCTCCTTGTTCTTCCATTTAAATAGCACCTTCGACAACAACAGTTTTACCGTTTCTTTGTTATCAAACAAAACAAAACACATTGTTAACACTTGGACTGTATTCTAGCAAATCGTTGTGAATACCATTGGAGACAAAAAAAAGTCGGCCACTAGAATCAAGAGGATAGTGCTATCTTGATTGATAGGTACCATATTCTTCATAAAACCAAGTAGCTGCACCTTCAGTGCCCTTAGCAGGATCTCGTATTTCACCTAGTTTGCTGGTAACAGTAGCACTATCACATAGTACGGATCATGCAGAACTGGGCTTTTCCAGCCAAAAACATCACCCTAAAACTAACCTTCATGACAACTTGGCAGTATTAGTTAGGCACAGCCAAGCCCCAAAATGTCTTCAGATCTATCCCAAACACTTTTTAAAAGTTTCTATGGAATTTTAAAATTTTTCTATCTAACAGAATTTTATGGTGACTAACCAATGCCTTCAGCCAAACATAACTCAACAATGGATATAGGTACAGGCTTGATTTCTTTACTGTTTGATGTTGCTTCGACCTGAGATGTGAACCGCAGTATGTACAATACATGCACCATGGACTTACCATTGTGTTCTGTTTTTTTTTTCACTGACAATGCTGGCAATGTGCTGATTCGCGATAGCGTGACGTGGCTTCTCTGTACATGGCTGGTATCTCGTACATATTTAACAACTGGAATGATTGTAGAGACGCTTCTCATACTGTTCTTTGTTTGCAACGCTGTGTAACAGACTGAAATAAGTGAAAGCGAAGCATAACGGTCACCATTCAACCTCGAGAAGTTGGGGCTTGCAAACTGTCTATATTTTTCGTGGTGATTGGATTGATTGCAAAGGTATATTTTTACTGTTCTCTGTTTATGGCGCTGTATAATGGGGTGAACATAGCTGATAGCAAAGCGTATAATGGTTACTTCACTTTTGAGTCAGTAATTGATACCTGGGGCATGTACGTGTTCAGATGAAAACATTAACTCTGGCACCAGCCTTTTTTTTTTGATGTGGTATGCGTGGGTTCATGATCACTAGTCATAATAATGTTACAAAAAGTAAACAAACAAGTATAAAGATTAGGAATTTTAAGTTCAAATAGGGATCATAGAAATAAAAAAGTTGGGAAACAAGGAAGGTCACCTATACCTGCAGATATACTATTGGACATGTAATCCCTAATTTTCAGTCATGGTTATAGGCTGACGTAGGGATTAACAATGTCCACTAGTGTATCTCCAAGTGTAAGCGACCTCCATTGCTTTCCTACTTTTTATTTAATTACGTAAACGGCTTACTCTGTTGTCAGAACTGCTGTCATTACGCTACTAGAGGTGCCAGAAGTGGCGTCAGGGTTACTAGTTTCTTCAGCTTCACGATATTAATCCTCGGAACACAATCACCTGTAGCAGTTTCATTACTGCTTGCACATGCACGAAGAACACTACTCTCACTTTCTGTTCGCTTCTGCTTCCTTTTAAAATTGATACCACGTTTTGCAATGCCGCCTATGCGTTTGTGCATTATTTAGAACAACTGTAAAGAATCGATTGTGGGTTTTATTACCAATCACTACAACTACTTGGAGGCAGTGCCACAATGGTAAGGGTTTATGTATGGGTATTATATATATTGCGCCACCTAGCCTTAGTACTATGCTATTGCTACTTAACAAGTACCAGAAACTTCAGAGGGGAGGGGCAAAAAAAACTTAGGGGGTGCCAAGCCCCCCTCAGCACCTATGCTGGTAATGATTAATAATTCCAATTTTTAAAGCTGAAAGTTCAAACATGTGTTAGGGATTGATTGATATGTAGGTTTGCTTGTTTCTGTCGGTTGGTACTGTATGATTTGATTTGACAGCCTAAATATATGCTGTGAAGAATTCCTGTATTCACGGTGGACCTGTTGTTTAAGTTGGAACCAACATTTGGTACTAGCTAGCACAACAAATGATACGTGTTTTGTGTATTGAGACAGGTACCAAGTATGATAATTAAGGGCCAAACCCAAAACAGTAAAGTAAACATTGTGATAAATGACAAATCTAGCTAGCCTGCTATAAGCTATTTTGCTATGTAATAATCACATTGACCATGCATTTGAATTTTATTGCAGGATACAATGTGATTTAACTTTGAAGCTTCTCAATACTGTCAGGAGATCATCTTCTAGTTTATGGTGGAACAATTAAAGTTGTGAGTTCATCCATTCCAGGCTCCAATTCTCTTATTGTGCTTGAACAATTTAAATTGGCCAGGTAGCTCTTGACCGACTCAACTATATATGCCAACATTGTACCACATGTATATACCTTTGTACATTATATTACGTAGCTAAACATCCCATGTATCATACATCCTCTTTGTAACATGATTTTATGGAGATGGAGCAAAGCCTTTCGGCACTGCTATGAAGCATCCGTAGCTGCTGTGGAGTACAGTATAGTTACAGGCACAGTAATAGCCACACAATTTTGCTTGGGTGTAAAGTCAGCTAGCATTGACTAACACACCAAAGCCAATTTTTATTCCTCAGCCAAAGTGTTCAAATCAAAAGTGATTGTTTACTTGCAGGTAATAAATTCAAGATAACTGTTTGTGCTTGTACATCTGTAGAATTGTCTGGTGAGACTATATCCAGTAACAAATACAAGTAACAGTTACAACATAACTGTGAAGTTTAAACAAGTAACCAAGGGCTGCAAGCCCTAAGGAAGCTAGGTAGTAATAAAAGTGTGCATGCATTTGTGGATCAAAAGTGGTCACTACAAAGCACTGGCTTTATCATGATAGTACAATGCAAGCCTTTAAACAATGATGGTAAAACTCAGTCAATTATCTGTGTTAGTATTACTCCAGTGAAGGTATCAATGTCACCTTATTTATTTTGTGTTCCCCTTATAGAGGATTATGTCCATGCAAACAATCATAGAATTTAAGAATCCTTGCATGAATCTGCATGGATTGTACTTTGTACATTTGCTCTGTTGATATCTAGTACATTCTGTTATGTATATTGTCTCCTCAAACATTGGTTACTTGTTACTTTCATGATAGTGGATGTGCATGTGTTTTCACAGATAAATATTATTTAGTATCATATATGGATGGCATTAATAACCGGCTTTGCGTGTGCTTCCATAGATGCACCAGTGCCACTATAACATGTTTTAGAAGCAAAATCTAATACCTTACTATCTTGGTCCGGCAACCTGTCAAGCTTGAAACCTGTGTTATACAATCTTGACTAAATCTCAAAGCTGAGCAAACATTATTAATAATTAATTAATCAACCTATTAATTGCCCAAGAGTTAAAACTGAAAACTTTCTACATATTTGGTAGCCTCAAAGTATTCTGGCACCAAAGTGTGAAGTACATGGAAAAGACACAAGTGTTACAATTGAACTTCGTGAAAATGTACTGTTTATGTACGTAGTTGCCTCAAATATCCTCTTTCAGTTGACTTTGAACATAAATGATTGTACAGTAGGGATGGAGTAATGCCTGAACTGTTTGGTGCTCAATACTGACTGAGAATTTAACCAAGTGGTTGAGAATATTGCACCCCAAGCAGTAATGACTTTATATAGTCTCAATATAGTTTTTGCATTACAAAATTTTTCAAATGATTTGGCTGCTTTACTAGCACTGACCCCCACCCTATATTAATATTAGGACACCACAATGCATCCACCACCTAACTGTATATCACAAAACAATTGCAAGATTACTTCTTTAACAGATCACTTTACCCAATGCACAGATGCAGTTAGATGCTATTATAGCAGTGGTATATGGTACCAGTCAACTCTTCATGTGACTGTAAGGGTCTGGAAAACATAGCATACATGACTTAGTTGTAAAATCCTTCAACATTATGATAGAAACTTTTCGGCATAACCTCCTTAGCCTTTGAAAAGCAATTTATTCTCAATATGAATATGCTAAGTTCTGAGTCTAAGTCTACTGACCACTGTAAAGCTAAAGAATTTTCATTTGGTTGTAGCTACAGCCCAAAATTTGCTTCCAAATAACATCTCAAAATGTTCAATATTCCTGGGGGGGAGAGACATCCCCTCCCCCCAGCCTCATAGCCTTACCACTTTCATGGCACCCCTGTGCAAGTGGAAGCATTTCAACCCACACATCAAGTTTGTAGCTACAACTGAAAATTAATTAGCTATCAACTAGCTATACACATCAAGCCAGTCAAAAGAAAAGATTCACCTCTCAAAAAGAGTTGATGTTTTGTGATATATATAGTTTGAGCAAGTAGTATGTCGGGATGTTTGTGAGATAGCAGTGCACATAGGCCTAGGTTCAACTTCACTGAGCTCACACATGCACTGGTATTTGTTCCTTATAGCTTAGAAGAGTTTTAACGATGAATGTTCTATTAGCTACTTAGGTAATTGATTGCCAGTGTTGGGAGTAACGCGTTACATAATATTATTACTTTTGTGGTAACTAAGTAATATGTGACCGGATTTGCGAAAAGGGGTCTTCCACACACATCCAATTTATGAACTTTGACATAACGTAAGATTGGAAAAAGCTGTTGACTGGAAATTTGGTCAGTAGTCAGCAACATAGGTTAATGGATGGAGGAAATTTCAGTTGTTTATCTTTACTGAACACTAATGCACTTGTCAATTTCATGCCCCACCCCCCACCTGGGGAGGGTGGGGGAATACAGGGAATTTGACAAATTGTGGTGTCAAATTCCGGCCCCACTACTGGGGCAAAATCGGCTGTCAAATCCCCACTATGCCCCCACCCCCATAGTAGGGGATTATGACAACACCTCAAGGATGACTAAGCACATATTTCATGCATGCGACTAGTAATAAACCTGCCCTGTAGCTAGTAAAATTATAGCCAGTGTGATTTTATTGTTTAGAAATGCAACTACCAAAAATCGCTCAGTGAATTGGACAACTGTCAATTGCCCCAGGGGTGGGGACAAGAAGCAATGTCAAATCCCCACCTGGGGTGTGGGGACGCCCGGGGTGGGCGGTGGGGCATAAAATTGACAAGTGCATAAGATATGGTCTTCCAAGTTCGTAGAATTGGATGTGTGTGGAAGACCCTTTTTCGCAAATCCGGTCACATATAACGAAATATGCTAGAAAAACAGGTAATATAACTCAAGTTACTTCACATACAAATGTATTGCGTTACTTAAGTAATATAGTTACTGTAACTAATCTAATATTACGTAATATTATTACTACAAGTAACGAAGTTACTAATCTCGTTAATAATCCACTGAGTAACGCCTACCCACCACGATGTAATGAAGCCTACTGAATGAAGCTTATTCACCAGCTTCTTGCTTCAACCAAGATTCGCACATTGTCCAATAACGCCATTATGTCACGTGATAAGGTGGTAGTTTCACACGTGACAGCTTACGGCTGCGGACACAAAGTAATATAATATAACTTTTTTCTGTGGGTAATATGTAACTATAACTAAATAGTTCAGTTGCAAGTAATGTAACTAGTTACTTTTACAAAGTAATTATATAACTTGCCCAACACAGCTGATTGCTCTATTAGAGTATTTCGTTTTTATATACCACTTCAAATAATTTTAACTCCCTCTTGTTAATTCCATCTCCTCCCCTTTTCATCTTTTCATTACCCCTTTATGCTTTAGGTGTAATTTTATCAGCTTTTTAGCTTGCACATAGTGAAATTTTGGAGAAGAGGTACCCAAGTGGAGCACTTAATCAAGGCCTGGAAAGTTAAATAGCATGTAAAAATGATACAGGATAAGGGATAAGTCTGGATGCAAGCGACTACGGTATGCTGATATTCTGCAAGCGCGCATAATGCATAATTAAGATTAGAATTTAAGCGCCCATAAAAAGTATTGCGATCACGTGCTGGTATTTAAGGAGAGAACAGTACGTGCCGTAAGATGAGTGTGACGGTTGCTGCGTTTGATGTGTCATTGTTTAAAAATGACAGTAATCAGTGGAAGGATATTGGTGGCGAACAGGCGCCATGCAAGACGCTGCTCAGACGAAACGACGCCGATCGTCTCGTGTTGATCTTCAAACAAACAGGTCCGGAATCGAAGGTACGTACGTTTGTGTTTGACACGACACTGAACTTGAAAGAATTTTCATGGCAATATATGTACATGTACAGTGACTATACAAGTAAAAGTATTGCTACAGTTTTTTTTTTCCATTCGCAAAAAAAACTATCAGACTATATTAAATATTGTGTGCTGTTTCCCTTGTAGATGCTGTATCAAGCCACGATCACTAAAGATACAACTATTAAAAAGACACGTGATGATTTTATTCAGGCACAGATCTCTGATGGTGTCCTGTTTGGTATGAAGTTCAAAGAACCAACAGATCCTGACAAGTTCATGGCTTACTTGAGAGACAGTGACGCACATGTGGAAGACAAGGGTTAGTAATTCTATGTATATATTTTGCTGCATTGACAAACCCATTAGTTTGTAGAAGAGAGTGCCTTGCATACACATTGAAAGGTCTGCTGTCCATCATCTATACATAGCAAAGGGTTGGTGCTCCAGTATATTTTGTATTCCAATCTTCATTGTCAGCCAAAGTAAAAGTCAAGCTGGAAATTTGCAATGGACAAGTAAAGCGTATACCACAATCAACATTTTTAGGTTAACAGGGCGAGGGCATGATTTTACACAAATATACTAGAATTTGGTCAAGTTAATTTTTCAGTCTTTTTAGTTTGAGGATCATACAGTATGTATTGGAGTTCCGTTCCCTTGTATACTAGGCTTAGTTCATGTTCTCCTGAGTTGTTGTTTCTCGTTCATAACTCTTGTGATTTAGTAGTGCTATGAAGCCTGTTAAATGCCAGAACTGGTGGAGTGGACAAGAACAAGTGAGTTATGAGGCTTTACCCATTCAGGCTCGTGCCAACATGCAAGTTTTCAAATGCTTGTTTTCAGTACAAAAACCACTGGTACATGCATGTTCACCTCTTTTCTGAAACAATGTTGGCAATACCCTTATAAGGGGATTCCTTATTTCGTCAGTCATTGTTGTTACATATTCTTAGCTCATGGGGATTCACAAATACACATTACCACTCATCCAGTCAATGAGGAAGTGGTCATAAAGCCAATTCCCTTATACTAATATCTCTACCATAGGGTACTGGTTCTCAATGTACTGTTAAGTAATACACTAGTGGTTAAGTAAACAAAACGAACCATTTTTTGTTGAGTAATGTGGTTGGTTTTGCTTTGGTGCAAGACAATAGTATTATGTAGTGGCAGCAGTACGTAGTACGTTAACAACTTATTAGGTGCTAAGTTTCACAGTTTTAATATTACGTGTGTATGTCGTAATATCCTTTTCTTGGATTTTCCTTTAGCTGTTGGATACAGTGTGGATCCTAATGCAGCACGTCCAGCTGCCACTGCTGCTGCTACTGCTGCTGCTAGACAACAAGAGTTTGCCACAGTTCAGCCCAGAAGAGGTATCCAAGACAACCCAGATTTTCACCAACGGCAACATCAGCAACTCAACATGCCTCAACAAATGGGACGACCTGCACCAGGACCTGATTTCAGACAACAGCATGAATGGCCACAACAGCAACATCAACAACAATACACAGGAGGTGGGAATCACTCAGGCAACCAACCCTACCAACTAGGTACTATCACACGACATGACAGTGGTAGTAGTGGGAGTGGGCATCATGGATACAATAAACAGCAGAGCCGAAGTGGGAGCAGTTCTCACTGGTCAGGGTCACAGACAATATCTCCAGGCACCACGCCACCTTACAAAGGCACCATGCCACCATGGCCTGAGAATGACCGGCATGTACCTGAAGAACAAGCACCAGTTCCTAAACAACCTAAAATAGTTCTGAAAACTAGAGAGGAATTAGGTTAGATGACTATATAGTTGGTGTATTTTATGTAATGATTATGTTTCTCTTTTGTAGAGCGCTATGCTCAACATTTGGAGGCAGCTCTAATTGAAGGTGATGTGGATTATGCCAAAACTGTAGTAAAGCTTCTGGTGGAGGCAAGAAATCAACAGCACAACTTTAGTATCAAATTTGCTGATAGCAGTCAGAGTCCAGCAAAGAACTATTTCAGGTTTGCTAATTACTCTTCTGATTTATAAATTAATTTCTGTTCTGTACGTAGACTGAAATTGACTATTGAACGTGAGATTACTCTCAATGAGCCTGGAATCTTGTTCTTTCTTCATGTCACTGAAGATTACACAATTGGCCATCTTCAGGAAGTGGTATGTAGTGTTGTGCATTAATTAGAAATTCTCCTCTGATGTGTTGTTCACAGATTGAGCTGAGATTTTCTATCAATCCTGAGCAACAACACTGGATAATTGGGAGCCAATTTGCCACGGACAAGGATAAAACATTAAAAGACTATGGCTTGAAAGGAAGAGGTGCTGAGGCACATCTTTTTATCAGTAAAGGGGATCTCCCTCCCAATAATGACCAAGTGACGGAAAATGGCAGCTACCAACAGCATCAGCCAAGAAATCATCAGGCAAGGGATTGCTACCCACAGTCTGACAGACATCAACATAATCAGTACTATGGTCAGCCACCACCACAGCAGTCAAGTCAATGGCAGAATCAAGACTATGATCAATATAGAGGCCATGATCAAGGCATGAATCAACCAATGATGAGGCATGCACCTACAAATATGGGGTACAATAGGAATATCCCCGAGCAGTACGAACACAATGGCAGGGGTGGTGGTATGCCTCCTTATAGAGGGGGCCAGCCCATGTCCTTTACTAATGAAGCTGTTAGGGTAGAGCCCCCACCACCTCCTCGCCCTCGACCCCCCACTCCTCCACCCCCAGGCTGGAAGTGTACATTTTGTGGTGCACAAAATGTGCCATATCGTCCGGGGTGTTCTCTGTGTTCAAGTGCTCGTCCTGAGGACTACAAGCCACCGCCTGACTACAAGCCAACTAAGGAGGAAGAGAAATGGCTACAGGATGATGAGAAGGGAATACTGGGATTAGAAGAGGTGTGTGTGTGTGTGCGTGTGTGTGGTATGTTATCCAGCTAAAGAAAGCATACAATTTAAGCTGCTTAATTTGGACACCTTGGGACCAATATTAATCGAACTAATGATTTTCATATTATAGTGTTAAAAATATTTGGATTGTGGTTATAGGTATATATTAGTGTCCACTTACTGTAATCACACATCAACAGGCTTCACTTTTCTTCCCTCCAGCGATACACACACCACATACAGGTATGCATACGGTACACATATATACTATATTTACTTGATTTGTGCCGCACCCTTGAATAGTGCCACAGTGCGGTGCTATTTGAAGGGTTTGCTCTTGTTTCTAAATAGGCATTACTATAGTGCTGTCATACCTATAGTATTCATCTCCATCTCGATTTATGTAAGGCGTTGTCCTGGTAAGCTGTCACCATAGATATTAGAGCCTACAGAAACATTTCCATAGGCTCTAATACCTGTATCGATGTCACATAATTGAAATTTGAAATATTAGGTAGTAAATTGACAATGTAACACAAGATGATGTTATAGAATAGTATAATAGTAGTGCACCCTTGAATAATAGTGCAGTGCGAAGGGCTTTATTTTTATTTTTGGGCAAATCAATAATAGTACCCCTACAGCACAAATCAAGTGAATATGGTATATATAAATTTCTATTTATTTCCCACCATGGTGGTGTTTAGTACCTTTCATTGCCTACATATAATTAGTACAATTGTGATGTTATTATTGGACTGCTTTGATGTTTTGTGTTTCAGTAATGAGAGTGTACCACAAGAAGCTGACTGGAACTTTGTATACTTGCACAATTTCTACAGATTTTCTGTATATTATTTGTATTGATATTTAACGAATCTAAGTTATATCCTAACCTTGTGTAAATACCCTTGGAATTAACCTTGTGTCATTTGTGCAGTATGCAACTCTGCGATAGAATTTTAGGAACTATGAAAATGTGGCTGTTTGTACTTTGTAGGCTTACGTATATGTAGAGCATTTTATTTTAAAATTCATACCTGGGGTCTCTGCTCAACACCCATCATTCACGGTAGTACACTTTGTGTCTAGTTTGAAAGAAGTCAGAAGGAAGAACAAGTGAGACAAGCTCAAGAAAACTATGCTGCGATGATGGCTATGGCTGAAAAGAATCTCGTTCCTAATGAAGAACAATTTGAATGTCCGATTTGTTACATACCAATTGATGCTGGACAAGGAGTTAAATTGAGGGAATGTTTGCACCATTGCTGCAAGTATGAATTTGTGTTATAGTTGTGTTCCTATAGCCCAGTTGTTAACATGTACATCTGTACAGCTTACTGCTGTGAATGGAGGATGTATCTGTTACATGCTATGTCAAATATATATATTGTCCTCTCACTGGGTTATTATTATAACAGTTACTTGTACACAATGTGGTGTAGTGGTAGTATTGTATGGTATATGTATGGTACACTATAGGGATTGTCTACATGATCACATTATGGCATCCAATGATGCTGATGTGCAGTGTCCTTGTAATGAAGAGTTTGCCTGTGGAGGATCAATAACTGAATTGGAAATGAGAGCGGTATGTGTAGTGTGTGTGTCTGTGTGTGTCTTTGTTTATACTATTAGCAATTACCAAGAGCTCATAAACGCCGCAAGGTGCCTTGTGGTTCTTATGAAGTCCTGATATTACTCATGCCAATTTACCACATCATTATCCACAGTTACTCACTGATGAAGAATTGGAGAAGGTACACTCAAGAGGACTAAACTTAGCTGAGGGACAGTCAAGAAGTTACCACTGCAAAACACCAGACTGTAAAGGATGGTGTATCTATGAGGATGATGTGAGTATGAACTGTGTACCACTTTACTGTGTTTGGTGATGGTTTGTGTACTAGGTGAATGAGTTCAATTGTATGGTATGCGATAAAAAGAACTGCCTCCTCTGTAAGGCCATCCACACTCCGATGACTTGTAAGGAATATCAAGAAGACTTAAAGATTAAAGCAGCTAATGACAAGGCTGCACAAGAGACCAAAAAAATGATTGAGGTATGCTGTGTACATGTTTATAGTTATTAGATAACACTATAAATTTGTGGTTATTTCGTTTGCCAATTGTTTGAAAGTTGTGTATGCATCCATTGGGTGCTATGTAAAACTTCCTTTTGCCAGGCTCCATACCTGTTTTACTTGTAAAGATGAAAATTGCTACTTGGAACCTGCCCAGTGAAGGGACACCTGTATATGCTAAGAGTCAGTGTAAGCAAATCCTCCTGGGGTAGGACTAGTAACCCACAGGAGGCTGTACCATGTAAGATATGGGCACATGAAATCCCACCAGGACCTCTACCCACTGTATTAGACATGGACAGTTTTAGCATAATTTGTTTAAAATGGCCCTTCTTGTGAAGGGAACAAATCTGAAAGAATAAAACACATGTACATGCAACTACACTCACACAACACGCTACAGTAATAGTGCAGTCTGGTATAATGTTTGTATTATACAGGACATGGTGACGAATGGAGAGGCAATGTACTGTCCCAACCAGAACTGTGGTCTTATCATTCAGAAGAAGAATGGTTGTGACTGGATCAGGTGTAGTTGTAAGACTGAGATTTGTTGGGTGACAAAGGGAGCTCGCTGGGGACCTAAGGTAAGAGAGCACAAGAGGCATTACTGTAAAACGTGTGCGAATAAGTTTGTATGCAGTGTGTGTGAGTACGTGTGTACAAGTGCGTGTGTGTGATCTACTGGTATGCATGCATTTCTATTTGTTGTTGTTTTTTTAACAGGGTAAAGGAGACACTTCCGGAGGATGCAGGTGTAGGGTGAATGGTAAGAAGTGTCACCCTAACTGTGGAAACTGTCACTGATCCAGTCCTTAAACTTTGTTGTTGTTTATGTTCCTCTTGGCATTTGGTTTGCTGTGCTATACCAGTAGGTAACTATTGTATCATAATAATAATATAGACTAGTTTTTTGATCTTTTATATAGTGTAGAATTGTTTTAGTGTTTTTTATTGTGTGTAATCCATGATTAATTTATACGTTTGATGGTTTCAGACAAGTGTACAGGAAACAATAAGGCGCCTAGATGCAGGGGTACCAAGAAGCTTTGAAGCAGTTGGAGCCCTGGCATGGCAAACACACACATGCACATACACGCGTGTGCGCCCGCGCACACACACAAACTGACCAGATCTGGCAGTTCTGAGGAGCAAGCATTGAAGTTTTGCAGGATATTGCAATTCTGACAGCTTGCAATTGATCAAACAATGCAGGGATGGTGGAACTAGATAGGCAAATGCCTACCCAACTTTTAGTAGTAGCTATTGAGCCATGTTCCAAGTCCATAGAAAACAGTCTGGTTGCTCTGGTTTTTCAGGATCACTTTTGACTCGAGATACAGCGATACCCTAATAGAGTAGTCGGTGACTATTTATTCTGTAAGGGTATATCATAATATGATGTGAAATTGTCTCCAGATTCAATCTCAGAAAGCAATTTTTTTGAAAATTTTCTGGGGCTAACTCAAGCATGCTGCATGGTGGTGGTCATAGAAGTATGATCTCACAGTTGCCTACCCAACTTGTAGATGCTTCCTCTGCCCCTGCAATGGGTTAATAGCTCTGGATGGTAACTTGCATGCATGAATGTTGGTCAGCAATGTCACAGGTGTAAAGTGCCCTAAACAACCAATCTCGACTGTAACTAGTTGGGCATACAGGCCAGTACATTGAAGGTCCAATAATAATGAGCTAGCTTTCTGCTGCTAGCAGCTGACAGATGGTGCTTAGTATTGGTCTTGCATGCATTTAACGTGTTATAGTCTGGTGTTTTATTTTTATTGAAATGAAGGCGTGCATATTAAGTAGATTGCAAAGAGTTTGCACTTTGTACAAATCTGATTGGCTTTCTGCATTAATTGTGTTAATGTTAGCTATGCCCCGCCCTAGCTATATATAGTCATAGATTATATAGGGGACCTCTCTCGATAATCTATGATATATATAGTAAAATTAATCATTAATTTTTGATTCAGCGACCGTGCATGGTCTGGCGTGGAGGCCGCGCCAGACTGGGTAGGGGGTTCACAGCCTGTAACGCGCCCTAATAAATTAATTTAACCCGGTATGTTGTGGGCGAGTTTTGACAAAAGGTCACGTGAGAAGTCGGTAAACAATGACCGCTCCAGGTAGGATTAGCGCTAGTTTCGACGCCTCATTGTTTGCCAGTCAGAAAGGCGGGTGGGTACACTTCACTGATGGAGACACTCGCAATTGTGATGTACAACTGGTTGAAAATGACAGAGGCGGTACAAGTAGTCACATGCAGTTGTACTGCAGGAGGGACGGAAAGGTACAATATATTATGCTGACCACGGAGCTGTTAACTGTCACTCGTTAGGTTATTTATCAAGCTAACGCTGTATCGATATTAGTGAAGCAAACGGATGAGGGATTCTTACAAGTTACCAATTATGGAATTGACAGGATCACTTTGGGGATAAAGTTCAGAAATGATATGGACGCTAAACATTTTATGAGATTATTACAGCAATCTGCTACATCAGGTACACTAAATGTAGTTGTGATGTTGCTTCCACCTTGTCCAAATGATTGCCTTGGGTGCACAAGAGGTTGCCAGTCTCTTTTCAGGGCAAAACCACACTGACCTTTTTTTTTTGTTTTATGCCTTTTTTGTACAATGAATATCATATCAGTATGGACTATATGAACTAAGTTGGTTGATACTGATGTTGTGTCGAGAAGAAAAACTAAGTTTGGAAATGACCCAAAAATGGTTGACTTGATTGTTGATGGTGGTTCAATTGGCAGCAATTTTATGTTGGCAGGTGAACAGGTGTCTCGTTGAGCATTGGAGTTACCATGATGTTTTCTCTGTTAGGATCATAACTTTCAATGGAGCAAGCCATGTTTTTTTGTTGCCATTCCGTTACTGTAATTGGCACCTTTAAAATTGTGTTATACAGAACCACACACGACATTGTACATGGTGTCCTGTGATTATTTGTTTCTATTACATGACGTGTAGGAATTTTAGTAACTAACTGCTGACTATAGAGTACAAAGAATTTGTTGCATGATTTTTAAAGGTGAAGAAGGGCTAGCATTATTCATTATTCAGTGGTTATGGTTTCTATAATTCCATGTGTGGCTGTATGCACGTTGCTATGTAAAGTGATATACTTCTCCACATTAAGTGTTTTTTTTAGATTCAGAGTGTGTGCATGCTTAACTGGTAATGATGAAAGCAGGCATAATATAGGCATGCAGTGTAGCTTTTATGTCTTGAACACATGTTCTGTTGTGAAGAAAGTTTGTGTACGTATTATCTTGTTCTCTCAGGACCAACTAGTATGCCTACTGGTAGACCTACCGCATCCTCCCATCATTCTGAGTTCACAACATTTGCTGGAGGGAACTACAGGGGATCACCTAATGGACCCAACTCCTACCCACAAGAACAATTTGGTAGAAGACAGGATCAGTATATACCATCAAGTATTGGAGTTAGAGATGACTTACAACGTGACTGTGGTCCACAACCAGTTAGGGGTGTGGTTTGGCGGACAGCCCCACCCACTATTAGAGGTGGAATACAAGAGGTGCCAAGATCAAGTGTAATGGGCCTATGGCCAAAGAGACCACTAATCAAATCACAGCAGGAGCTGGGTAAGCCAGTAAAAATAAAGTGTGATAGTGTAAGGCAAGTTTAAGTACACTGTGTACTGTAAGAGGAGTGGGTGATATGGGCTGTGAGAACAAGGAATGTCACACATGTGTGAAACTAGTTAAATGCTAAGTACCAGATTAATTTCTTTAATATGTTGTTGTTTTTGTAAAATTCTAGTATGTGTTAATTGATTAAGTATTGTACTGCTGTATTGTGATATCATGTGGTGTTGTGTGGTTATAGAGAGTTATGGTCAACACTTGGAGGCAGCTCTGTTTGAAGGTGATGTTGATTATGCTAAGGTGGTAGTGAAGGAACTAGTTGAGGCTAAGAGAAATCAGAGAGACTTTTCTGTTGTCTTTTTACCAGTTGGTGGACGGAGTTTTTTTAAGTAAGTATGCAACGTTGAAGAAATGAGTATCACTACATTGTGCTCTCAATATCTTTAGCAGATCTTATCTATGTAGTTTTTCCCTGTCAATTAGCAATGTACCTTTACAATGACAAGGTGTTAGACTATAATACACACACTTGAAAATTGTGTATTAAAAATGTTTGTTTCCATTTTTATCCGGTCACAGCGATTGGACAACTGTTGTCTCTCCGACTGCTCTATTAGAGTTTCAGGGTTATATGTATGTGCTATAAGCAAAAAATGACAACAAAATGTCTAACACTTGGTATTGTAATGGACTTTGTGTCATTTTCACCTGTAGGTTACGTGTTGCAATAGAACGAGAGATGTTCCCAGATAATGGTCCCATTCCAATCTACTTGTTTGTTACTGAACACGACACCATCAAGTATCTACAAGAAATGGTAAAAGAGTTGATTTTTCTTTATTATAATTGTGAAGCTAAATGCTGTGCTATAGTTATATTTGGTATTCTTTGTGTATGCAACTTTTATACTGGTCAGTGAGAATTATGTTCCTCAGATTCCCTTGTATTTTTGCATATCAAAAGTAGAGTAAATGTTTTATCAGAGCAGGTTTTTAATAGTATTTTCATATTTTAAATGATCATACTAATTGTATAATTTACTTCTCACTGATTAGTAACCTACAGCTGAGCTATGTATATTCAATACCGAATATCTATTTTTGTTACACACTCGTACTGAACAGTTAGTAGATTATTTACATGTGATCTTTTTGTATTGTCTTTGCACTGTGTTGCCTTATGTGATCTTTATGCATTGCATTGAATGGTAGCACTGGGTTTGTTACATTATGCGTACGCTTGTTGGTACCAGAGGGCAATATCCACATCATGTTATCCTGTGCTTCTTAAGATGAACGGCAAATTTTATTGGGTCATTCCATGTCAAATCAACAAGGAATTTAGGGTCACCTCTCGGATTTTGACGAAATTTGGTGTGTTTGTAGTACCTGTGGTGCTTATCACTCATGCAATTTGTTACCTCCATACATTCCATAGTTTCTGATTTATGACCACAAATATTTTGAATATTTCATGAAAATTTGGTCCATCTCTAGTTATAAAGTTGAATGCAACTTTGTTCTGTGTAAACACAAATTTTCACTGATGGAAGACTGTTGATTGACCTTTCCAGTGATCCCTAAATTATGGGATATCTACTTAATTATGGTTCAAAAGTACTTCATTGAAAACTTTAATCCTTTATATTTTGAAAAATGCTGCTTGAAATTTTTCACATTCTTTTGTGAATAATGATTGGGTCATAGTCTATGTTTGATAAAATGTTTGTGGTGGGACCACAATGGGCTCAAGAGATATAATGAATTATGTTGTGGTATGTGGAGGAATTTGCAGGCTATTATTGCTGTATTGGAGTGTACACCTCCAATAACCACTCACAACAAGGCCATGCCAAGTTTGTCTTACAGAGTGAAGGTGTCTAGGTACATTGAAACTTGTATTAATGACCACCTGTATTGAAAGACCATCTATAAGCTGCAGCTAACTTATAATTTAATTGGATCTTAATGTATAACACCAAAGCATCAATCTTTTCTAGCAAATCCAAAAATGGTCCTTATTAGACAGGTTGAATATAAATGAGATCATCAGGTGTCCATAAACACATTAATGTTGTACCATCTCTTCAGTTATACCTTATTTATTAAGTAAAATCTTGCCGTAGTGCGCTTACATACATATCCCCACTCTACACTATTCAAGTTACGTACATGGCTGCATAGGTACAACAGACCTCCTCAAAAAGGATATCTGGGTACCTTGATAGCCTCATGATCTCACTTTATAATTGTGCGTACATTTTGGACCCAAGACAAGTCTGTGGTTTCTCAAAAATGAACACTTTATCAATGGTCCAGGGAATAGAAGAGTTACACTGTATATAGTAGATGCATTACTTGTACCAAGAGTTTTTATATTATTAACACTTGCTTGCACCTCAATGCGTGATTTATAGTACTGTAATTACTAAAATTAATGGTTTTTCAAAGTATTTTGTGTTCACGTTTTTGAAGATCAGTACAGGTAAATGGTAAATATGTGGTCAACATGTTTACTTCCTACGTGAGTATGTGTATGAATTTATGACTTGATCTTCAAAGTGGTTGTGAATGTAAAGTAATGTAGTAATTAATTTCACACATTGAGGTACAATCAATGCATGTACGTATATGGTAAAACCCCTCCATTGTTAGGACCATAATAAAGTGCTCACATTACAGAAGCTACAGAAGTATCTTGGTCCAAATGTATGTGCACCGCTAGAGTGGGAGTACAGTGTATAAACAGGTGTCCTGATTATCAAGGTATCCAGGTATCCCTTCTGAGGAGTCCTGTTGTATGTATCTATGCAGCCACATATGGAACTTAAATATGGCTAAATCCACTACAGTGGGATTCAACTTAATAAAGAAGGTACTTGTGAAGAGATGGTACAACATTTACATGATGTTTAGGGACACATGGTGGTCAGATTTATAATTTATAGTCAACCTGTCTAATAAGGACCATTTTTGGATTTGCTAGAAAGGGTTGATGCTTTGGTGCTATACATTAAAGAAGTATAATTTAACTGCAGCATATAGGTGGCCTTTCAATACAGGTGGTCACTAATACAGGTTGCAATGTACCTAGACACCTTCACTCTGTAAGACAAACTTGGCATAGCCTTGTTGTGAGTGGTTATTGGAGGTGTACACTCCAATACAGCAATAATAGCCTGCAAATTCCACCGCATACCACATCATAATTCATTATATCTCTTGAGCCCATTGTGGTCCCACCACAAAAATTTTATCGAACATAGACTATGACCAAATCATTATTCACAAAAGAATGTGAAAAATTTCAAGCAGCATTTTTCAAAATATAAAGGATTAAAGTTTTCAATGAAGTACTTTTGAACTATAATTAAGTAGATATCCCATAATTTAGGGATCACTGGAAAGGTCAATCAACAGTCTTCCATCAGTGAAAATTGTGTTTAAAAATATTTACACAGAACAAAGTTGCATTCAATTTTATAACTAGAGATGGACCAAATTTTCATGAAATATTCAAAATATTTGTGGTCATAAATCAGAAACTATGGAATGTATGGAGGTAAAAATTTGCATGAGTGATAAGCACCACAGGTACTACAAACACACCAAGTTTCGTCAAAATCCGAGAGGTGATCCTAAATTCCTTGTTGATTTGACATGGAATGACCCTATTGCAAGGCGAGTGTGTGAGTTTCTAATTCTCTGTTTGATTCTCCAAGCTAGCTGTGTTCGCTTTTCTTTTTCACAACTAATGAAACTTATGACTTGTTAGCTGCTACAAGATTTTTCAGCTGCGTGTGTGGATTAATTATTAGAAATAAATGTAATCCCCGCGGTCTATATGGATGTACACAGTAATACTGTACTTTTAAAAACACTCCAGCTAATCACTCTTCTAAGCAGTTTGTAGGCTATTTCTTTGTGCCAGGTGCTGTATATTAAGCATTTGCTGGTTAATGTGTACACATATGTTTGTAGTTGATACTACTTCAATACTTTCACAGGTTGAGTTGAAGTATTGTATTGACAGTGGCCAGCAACACTGGATCATCAACCATAAAGCCGTTGCCGACAAGAAGGCCACTCTGAAGAGCTTTGGCATCACTAGCAATGGTGCTGAGGTGTACGTTTTCATCAGTAAGGGAGATGTGAGGAAGGATGCTTCACCTGGTAATATCAACATGCCATATCAACAGTCAGTACAGAATCAAGATCAAAGATTCAATCAACCTCAACAGCAAAAATACAGTCAAAATCATTCATCTCATAATCCACCAGATTATCAGCCATACCCTTATCAATCACATACACAGTATCGTCAATATGAACAGCCAGATTATCATCATCAACATTTCACACAACCTCCAAATCAATATCAACGACCAACCACTGCACCTATACATCAACAGCATTATGGTCAAGGCAATCGACATCAAAGTTGGCACAATCAACAACAAAATTGGTCTGATCAGCAAAGTCAACAGTCCTATCAACAGCATCAGTTTAGACCTCACTACAATAACACAACTAATCCAAGCTACCCACCAATTCGCTACCACAATTACCCTCCACCTGGAACAACCCAACAATATTACCATACACCACATTATACTGGAGGTCGGCCATTAGACTATAACCAACCATTGAGTTATGGTAGCCAACCATTGTCAATCATGCCAGAGGGTATGAATACACAACTACCTGAACCAGTCCGTCCTCCCACTCCTCCTCCAATTGGTTGGACATGTCCACAGTGTACAGTGATCAATGTACCATATCGTCCTGGTTGTGAAGTGTGTGGGACTGACCGACCTGTTGACTACAAGCCTCCACCTGGCTATAAAGCTACCGAGGAGGAACTGAAGTGGCAACAAGATGAGCAGAAAGGGAAGAGAGATTTAGAAGTAGTAAGTTTGTGTTATGTTGCAGTGAATTATTTGTTAAGATTGTTTCTTTACACTGATTATATATATCATACAATATGATAGTACTGTATATTAGGGATCATGAAGGTTTGGGCTTTTCTGGCCAAAATTGTCACCCAAAAACCAGCCTCACAATACCTTCATGGCACCTTGGCAGTATTGGTGAGGTATAAGCAAGCCCAAAAGTGTTGACCTGAATTCCAAAACGTTACTACAAATTGAAATTTTTAAGAATTTTCTACTGGCTGACTATGCCTTCAGACAAGCATAGCTTGATAACAGCTAAGGCTACAGACTTGATTTTTTCAATGTTCGACGTTGCTTCAGCCAGACTGGTGCCTTTTGGCATACCACAGTATGTACAATGCATGTTTCATAGGTGTACCTGTTCCCTCATTTGTGTTCCATTTATCTATGCTGACAGTGCAAGGTGTTCATTTGTGGTATAGCGCCACATGATGGCTTCCCTACGTTTGATGAAATTTGTCTGCATTTTTTTTTTTTTTTTTTTTTGTAACTGGCTTGATTGCAGAGGTGTTCTTTGTTTGTAACTCTGTGTAATGGGCTAAACATAGCTGAAAATGAAGCATAATGGCCCTTACACTAATTCAGTGATTGATAGTTGGGGCGTGCACTCAGATGAAGCAATAAGCCTGGCACAA
Organism: Dysidea avara; assembly: GCF_963678975.1. Taxonomy (NCBI): domain Eukaryota; kingdom Metazoa; phylum Porifera; class Demospongiae; order Dictyoceratida; family Dysideidae; genus Dysidea; species Dysidea avara. The sequence goes on along the minus strand of NC_089279.1, from coordinate 25,844,021 downwards.
TTCTTTCCGGTATGCTTGGGTTCACCAGTCATAATAATGTTACAAAAAAAAGTAAACAAACAAGTACAAGTAAAAATTAAGTATTTTACATTCAACTAGGGATCATAGAAATAAAAAGTAGTTAAACAAGGGAGGTCACCTACATCTGAAGATATACTAGTGGACATTTAATACCTACTTCAGTTGTGGGTATAGGGATTTAATGTCCACTAGTATATCTTCAGGTGTAGGTAGCCTTCCTTGTTTCATCACTTGTTATTTCTATGATCCCTAAGGTTTAATTGTATCAGAAGTTTTAATGAAAAGGTTTACTAGAAAGTTGTGAAAAGTATCAAAATTTTTCTTGTTATAATAGCTGATGACCACTTTTATAGTGGCTATGCCAAGCAGGTGAATAAGCGTAACCTTGGTCGCCTTTCATTGTAATCATTAAACTTACTGCAGAGATCAATATACTGTAATATAGCAGCCACCCTAATACAGCAGTCAGGTAAAAGTTTTAATTGAATGATCACGCATGTTTATTGATTGTTTCTATGAACATTTCAAAAAAATTGTTGTATAAAATAGACTAAGTACAATTGATACTAACTCTTATATCATGATAATGATAGTATCACAATATTACTACCAGTTATCAATGGCACTCAATCTCACATGTACAACACACAAATAGTTGAACACCACGTATCTGCATTTCTAACACTCCTCATTGGTAAGAAATGTTATCTGTAATGTAGTAGTCATCTTTGTTGTCCGTGCTCGGTCACAGTTTCCTCAACTTCAACATCATGTTCATTTCTCTGTTTTTTTACCACTGTCACTCAGCTTTAGATATATGAGAGAGTATTAGTGTAGAAATCTGTTCAAACTTTAATAGAACATACATCTACTGTAAAATAACATACATTAGCAGCGAAATACTCTTGATTGAACAGTCATTTGATGTGTTTGGGTAATTGAGTTGTTCAGATAACACTGTATGCATTCTCTTACCTTGTTGGTTAATGTTTTTGTAATTCGTACATGCGTACCATAATATATAGAATATTGTTATGATTTCAATTTATGTCTACAGTATGAGAAAGAACAGAAGCAGCTACAAGAGAAAGAAGCTAAGAAGAACTACGAGGCACTGCTTGCTGCAGCCAACCAAAACCTAGTCCCCAATGATGAAGAATTTGACTGTCCTATCTGCTTTGTCCCTATTGAAGTTGGAGAAGGAGTTAAACTTAGAGAGTGTCTCCATCACTGCTGCAAGTATGTGCAGTAATATCTTGTTTGGCTCTATTGTTCTAGTGTATTTAAGGGATTGTCTTCGGGAGCACATCTTGAGGTGTACTGATGCTGATGTGAAGTGTCCTTGTAATGTCAATGATGATGTCACCTGTAAAGGATCAATAACAGAACTGGAAATGAAAGCTGTATGTGTAATGTGGATTGTACTTCTGCATGCATGGCTTACATTCTTTTATAACAAAGAATTAGCTGCAGATATTGGGAATACCCCTGTATCTTAGCTGCAATTCTGATTTAAGATGTGCTACTTTCCCTTACCATTTAGTTATTAACTGAAGAAGAGATGGCTAAAGTTCACAACCGAGGACTCATACTAGCTGAAGGACAGTCAAAAAGTTACCATTGTAAAACACCTGACTGTAGAGGATGGTGTATCTATGAGGATAATGTATGTGTCCCGGCTGTATGTATCTGTGTGTTGTAATGGAGTGTTTGTAGGTGAATGATTTTGACTGTCCAGTGTGCAACAAGAGGAATTGCTTATTGTGTAAAGCCATCCATTATCCTGAGATGAACTGTAAGGAATACCAGGAAGACTTGAGGATTAAGGCAGCTAATGACGTGGCTGCACAAGAGACTCAGAGAATGCTTGAGGTAAATATTTACAATACTAGTACCCACACAATTCAAATATCCTTTGTAGAATATGATCAAAAATGGAGAGGCCATGTACTGTCCCAATGATAACTGCAGGTTGATAATTCAAAAGAAAGATGGATGTGACTGGATACAGTGTAGTTGTGGAACTGAGATTTGTTGGGTGACCAAAGGACCTCGTTGGGGACCTAAGGTATATTCTGTGTGAGGTGGTTGTCTACTGTATTGTCTCAAATGATGGCCCAAGTGTTTAAATCTTTCGAGCAACTTTTTACCCAGGCTACTATGTGGATTTTAAAGCCTTTTCACACAGGATGCAAACTGAATGCGAATTGACACCTATTTGCATGTAATGCGCTTTGCTCAATTTCATACAGCAATATTTGAAAGCGCATCTGTTTGTGGCGAAGATGTCGTGTGCCAGAAGAATTATGTAAAGTGCATGTGGCTTCCTTGGTACAGAGTATCGTGTTTGTCTCTCTATCGCTAGTCTTTCTTTGGCGAATCATTCAACTTCGGAGAAGATACTTGTTTAACAGACGGAAAAGGCATTCCATACTACTGAAGAAGTTGACCGACCAATGACAACGTGGCATGGAATGACATTGATATAGATAAGCAATACAAGTTTTGTAAATTGCCCTACAGCTATTCTACTGCTATTCAATAAATGCTTTAGCAGCGATTCTATTTTAATGTTACACTTGCTTGCATTACTTTATTGTTGTACTGCTATATGTATAAATATTCTTAATTAATTAAGGTATTTGCCTAGGCTGTGCTTAATTACTACTCTATAGATACAAAGTGAACTGTAGCATTTGGATTTTATACAATTGTGTACTGAGCTTCAACCTCATCTAAAGAAAGCTGTCACTATGGATGTCTAAGTAGCACTTACAACCTGGAGGCTAGCCAATATCGTATAATAGCTGCATTGTTTGGATTAGGCGTTCCCACCATTTGTAAAGTGGTATATAGGATGTATAACTCAGAACCTTTTACCTCAGTATGTAAAGCAACTACCCCCAGAACAATGTCTAAGAGAAGTAGTGGATGAGTTTGAGACACTTTAGGGATTTCCCCAAGTAGTCGGTGCAACTCACATTCCCATCCTGAAACCAACAGAATACCCTTCAGATTACTACAACTGAAAGGGATATTATTCCATAATAGTACAAGGCATCGTTGATTCTCCATTAAACCAGTTGATGTAGGCAGGTACTGTTAGGAAGTGTCATTAGGAAAAGACCCAAAGGTCTGGTTACCATACATCTGTGAACGATTTGGAGGTGGTGGAAGTTTGCTACTGGAATATGGGAAGAAAATATGGTATTGTGAATATGCAGTCTCAGCTGGTGGATGTAGCATTGATGTCATCTGAGACATAAACAATTAAAAGCAAGAAATCATGGGTTGCTCATGTTCCTGTTCCCTTTGCTTCATGCTCTTCTTCCTGCTCAAGCCATTTTCTGGTGTGCTCTTCTGTCCTCTTTTCAGCTTCCTGGTCCATTTTCATGATTTTCTCCACACGGTCCGAGTTGTCCTTCCTTTTATGCTTTAATCCTGTAGAACAGTAGATAACAACATGCTTACTTTTCCACCAGTAGCACTTTCTGTATTAGTGGTAGAAGTAGTAGCAACAGTAGAAATAGCAATACTGTCTTCTGTAGTGGTAGTAGAAGTGCTTTGGCCAGAACTAGTAGCAGTTGCACACCACTTACAGCTCCTTTGATAGCACCTAGTGTAAGAAGCACAAACACAATGATTCTCACCTATCTGATTGTTATCAGCTGGGTGTTCATGGTCGGTGACTGTCCCATGATCATTGTGAAAGCTCTAAGACACAACAGTTGAAGCACCCTCCCGAGAAGGTGATGATGCCACTGACGGTGACAATTACTATTCAGATTTATTTTATAATAAGCAATGCCAAAACTAGAGCTAAATGGTACCATTCTGATTGAATAATTGTGGAGATGCTACAACATTTCCTATATTCTCAAGAATCATGACTGGTTGAGAGGTAGCGCTAGTACTAAGGATAGCATCAATTTCTTCATAGAAAAGACAGCTACGCCTTTTGTTTCCAGTCTTTTGATTTTCATCTTTGACCTAGAAAGACATACAGCAACAGTGCAAATTAACCATTTAACTCGATAAGTAATTGGAACAAGTTATCACATGATGCACAACGTTTTCTATAGCTACACAACATTCATTTAACAGAAAAGTATTACCTTACGATAGCCCTATGCAAGGTTTTTCACTTTAGTCCACTGTTACCATGAATAGTCATATCCTTGGGCACACATCTTCTCCGCGATTTCTTCATAAATGACTTTATTCCTAGTCCAACTTTTCTTGTACATTACTTTCACCCCATATTGCTATTAAAGCTTTTATAGCTTCATTGCTCCAGCCTTTCACTGCTGTTGTAATTGCACAAGCTATCATGTGCAGTAAGGGCATGCCCTACTCAATGTGCATTGGGTCCGCACAAACCACCTCGGGAAGCGGTTTCATTTGACTGCACATACAAAGTAAAGTGAATTTGTATTAAGGCATTTCCTATGTGAAATCGTTCAATGCGCATTCGACCCTGTGTGAAAATGCTCATCCTTTACCATAGGTGGTTTTTCATAAAGTGTGAATTAGAGCTATGATAAATAGGAGGGTGAAATTTCCCTGTGATAACAGTTTTGTGAAGAAAAAAAACTACACTATTCTTTTCTGTTTTTTTTATTTGTTTATTTTTTACACAGGGTAATGGTGACACATCTGGAGGTTGCAAGTGTAACTTTTTTGCTGGAAGACCTTGTCATCCTAACTGTGGATGTTGTCATTAATATTTTATATTTTTTGTATATATTTGTGTTCATGTATGTATATGTGTACCGACACTATCTTTGTATTTGCTGCTGGTCCAGAATGAACTTTTTTTTATACTACTGTATGATTATGTGGAGAATGCTTTGATAGCAAAAATTTCAGGGTCTAATAGGTCTATTTGAAGACACCTGTTTACGATATAAATGACTAGCAAATGAACACATGAATTGCATATTTTTGTTATGAATATATTCACAGACTCCAGTCATATGGGCAGCCAATGTGGTAATGCAGATGGAGCCAAAATAATTTTCAATATTGCATCATTTCCTTTCATCAGACTTTGAACCATGTCTATATCAGGTCACACGTGCAAAATAAAGTTTACGAGAAGCCGTCTTATTGTGTAGAATAAGTAGAGGGGAGAAAGTGGGACCATTAGTATCTGTGTTGCAGGGTATGTTGATGGGCATGCGCGAAGAACCCTAGTTTTCGCGCAAACGTATAACTTCTGGGAATTCCCTCTTCAAATTCCGAGAAAAAAGGTGCGAAGTTGCACCTACCAAGCTTGCATAAGTGATGAACAGTTCTGGAAGAATTAGGGCTAGTTTCGACGCGTTATTGTTCGTCAGTCGACAAGGCAGGTGGGTCATCAACGGAGACAATCGCAGCTGTGAAATACAACTGATAGAAAATGAAAGAGGCCATGTTTTGTACTGCAAGCAAGACGGACAGGTACTACACCATCTTATCCTGATAGTATTACGATATCACTCGTTAGGTTATTTACCAAACTAACACTGTATCGATATCAGTGAAGCAAACGGATGAGGGATTCTTACAAGTGACAAATAATGGAATGGACAGGATCACTTTAGGGATGAAATTCCGAAACGATATGGAAGCAAGAAGCTTCATGGGATTATTACAACAGTGCGCTGCTCCAGGTATGAATGGCCAAAATTCTAATTCATCTTAGACTATGATATAGCTCATTTAGAGGGTTACTAAATCACTTAGTCACCTGACATGCTCATTTAGTCACCTACACATGTTCATTTAGTAACCCGCCCTCAGGCAATTTTGTACGTGAAAAATAATTATAACACGACAGGTACACTGGAGTACTTGATAATACTGTAATACAATTCTTCTCCTTGTTCTGTGAATAATTCTGGAGAATAGTAGACTAAACGGCGTATCTACTGTAGCTCTAGCCGTTACTCTGGTTACCAGTCGAATAATTATTTTTGTGGGCGCTGTAAGGACTTCAGAAAGAAACCGTTCTGCTGTTCTGCATTGCTCTTTCACACCACCCAATGCTCTGGCTATAAAGGTATGTACTTTAAACCATAGTCTAAATAAGTTAGACACCGCGACCAACGGGAACTAAGCGATTTAGTAACCCCTCTGGCCCTTAGTAGCGCCCTCGCTGCGCTTGGGACGCTACAGCCTCGGGCCATTGGGGTTACTAAATCGCTTAGTTCCCTTGGTCTTGGTGTCTAACTATTATATGTACCGACATAGATACGTAGCTATCACTATCTATGGTGCCAGCTATTTGAATATAAAGCTAGACTTATTACAGATCATAAACTCCTGCTTTTGACCCTTTAGAAATTCTTTGTAAATACACTAACAATCCAAGTGGGAGAGCATGTGATTGCTTATGTCAGCATGTTAACATCTCTACATTATTATCACCTCACATTCCATAAGGCTAACACTTTCAGCATAACATGTTACTAGACAGATGCTACCAGCATCAAGGGGCGAGTATTTTGTGTGTGCAGGGTACAACATATTATGATTAAGGACGTTGCAGTATGATAGCAGCTTGGATTTACAACTAAGAAGAGCTTCTGAAAAGTATTGTGTAATATAACCTGCAAGTGTATAGCTATACCTAGTAATTGTGTTTAATTCATTTATTAACGTAGGGAATGATTTAGCTACTACAATACGATTTCCTTCCACCACACACAGAATTTTGTAATAAGTTATAATAATTATTTTATGATGACACTTAAATATGAATTACTCATGATTGCTACATATATGTAACATACAAATAATTTTATTGTTGCTGTAATTATGTCTGTGTGTTCACTATGAAATTGTTGTTCGCTCAAAAAATCATTCTCTTCATCTAATTCTTCCTCTTCGCTAACTAATTCTTCATCTTCACCATTTAATCGTTCCTTTTCACTGTCTAAGTTATCCCGTTCACCATCTAATTCTTCCTCACTATTACATTGGTCTTGTTCAAAATCGTAGCTATGTTGGTCACGGTGCTCTTGTTCTGTGATGTTAGCTATCATCAGGATGTTCGTACAATCCGAAAGAATGAATGGTGCGTGATCTGTATGTTGGCGCTGTTCACTTGCATTGTTTGCTCTTCTCCTTTGCGTGTACTCTCGGTTTATTGTCTTTGTTCATCAGAACTAATGTTTGCTCGTCTTCTTCGCATGTATTCACGGTGTCTACGTCTCCTTTCTTCTGTCTCTGTAGGTGTTTCTGCAGTTCTCTGCTCTTCTCCTAGCATTTCTACGCTCGTTGTCAGCCATGATTGGTGTCTTCCATTATGAAAACTGGTAGCAACACGTGGTACAACTTGACTGTGACATTGACGATGACAAGTACAAATAAGGAAGTCCATTAATCTATACCGTTAATTTTCCTGTGGCATTGACGATGACAAGTACAAATAAGGAAGTCCAGTAATCTATGCCGTTAATTTCCTCTGTGACATTGACGACAGACACTTCTTGTTATACTATCGCATTCTTGTGTGACACTAGACAACTTGTAGGGTTTGTTTTTCGTATTTAATCGTGGAGTTGCCGTATACTGACAGTTTTTCGTACTTAATCGTATATTGCCGTGTAATAGACGATGACTGACAGCTCTCTCGCTAGTGTGGGGCTCGCTTAGGCTCACCCCAATAAAAGCTGAAACTATATGAAGTGGCTGCCAATATATTAGTCTTATATGCTGATAGTAGTATCAGATCTGATTTTAACTTGCAATACACACTACAAAAACTGTATAGCTTTCCATTGGCTTTTTGAAGGATGGAAAGATGATGGAAATGTCATATTTCCATGTATAAATCTAGCTTTCCTAGAGTAAGGGAATATGGTATTTACAGAACTTTCCTGTTAAAGATTCAGCTGTTTTTCCTTGGCTTTACTTTGTGGAAGCACAAGGAAAGATAATGAAATGTAAGGAACATAATGGAAATTCCATCGTATATGTATACTTCCAATACTCCCCTAATTATGTAAAATAATTTATATGTAAATATATTGATTGTTTATACCATACAAGGCAATATTATATAACTACATGCATGTAAAGTGCAATGTTCAGTGTCAGTCTCTTTATCTTGCTCCAGGAGTCCATAGAGAGAGATTTTTACTAAGAGCAGACCAGGAGTCTTTTACCAGGAGCCCAGGAGTCTTTCACCGGAGCCCATAGAGAAGTCCAGCAGGAGCTTGTGGAGGAGGGAGTCTTTTACCAGGAGACCCTTTTGTCTTTCACCAGGTGCCTTGCAGCCAATATGGATCTCATTCAAAAACGTGCTGAAATAAATTACATAAACTGAGTATAAATACATAAGCATAGAACTGCATACAGTAGTACTATACAAAAGCAGTTGCCTTTTTAATATTGGACCACAGTAGCACTATGTTTTTGTGTAGGCCAGTGGCGATAGGGGTACTTTTATCTGATGTGTAGTAAACAATGATGTGTATGAAAGCTCAGATTTTGAAGCCACCTTTCGACTTTTTGTTGGATTATAATATAGATAGCTGATTTTTCACATCATTGTACCTAAAAATAATTGAACCGAATGTTACAGCATGGTGAATACTACTACTACTACTACTACAAAAAAAAAAAACTACTACAAAAAAAAACAACTATACATTAGCATCAGAAATGTCAAAAAACTGAGTATGCTGTGTCCTAAACTTCTAATACTGCCAAGGTCAAGCAGAATAATTTCACTATATTTCTATTTAAAAAAAACATTCTGGCTGGTGGTAAATGCCTCACACAAGCTCTACCTTCTGTGTTTGCCCTCCAGTGCCTAACTAGTAAAGTTGATAATACACTTGAGCCATGGGTATGTGTTAGAGGAGACACACTTATTGACATACATTCCATGCTAACAACCAGTAATCACATTAATAAAAACCACTAACCTGAAACTTTAAAAGTTCTCATGTGGTAGTCCATTCTTGACTTGTGTCTCATCCCTAAAAAATCAATGCAAAGGAGTACGTGCAGTATCTCATACATAAAACTTACCTCAAGCATAACCCTCAGTCATTCACTAAAACTGCGGTCTGAAACTCCTAGACTAGTTCATAAATCTCGCGATCCGTGTTGCTACACTAAAACCAACTATAACAAACAAACACAGGCAAATTAATGCTTGCCTCTATTGTACTTGAGTGTCCAAAACTGAAAGTCGGGAAACAGACTCGGTACAAGGTGATGGCGCCACAATAGTCTGAAGGCCACGGCAGGATTTCGGGTCAACAAGCTGCAATCTTTCTCCCCCAACCATGCGTGCCACCATCACACTATACTTCAGCGTTAAACCTGATCATTAACTGTTCTACTTGTATCACACACGATCACCGTCAGCCTCGCCAACAGCAGCTTCTTTGTTACAACTTCCGTAAACTATAATAAACTAACATTTCCTAGAAGAATTAACGCAATGACGCGCTGCTGCAAGTTTTGTGGTGAGGATAAGTTACTCTGCAATGGCGATAACGACTTCAACTAGACTTCCTGGTGATAATAGCCATATAGGTAGACTAGATCTAAATCAGAGTGGCCATGCGGAGCGCCCAGTTCTAGCAATCGCTGGCATGGCTGCTTGACGTCAGCAGTCTATAGCTCGCGCTTTGTAGCTATAGCTAGTCAGTCTCATTCAGTTCACCAGTATTAAATTCTCAGCTAAAATAACTTGAACTTCCATTGTATACATTTACAAACTTAACAATTGTACATATGTTTACTGTGCAATGTAACTATATGGAAAGTTAGAGGGCTTGAAAGATCGTCTTTCCATGAGTTTCCTGAAACAAGGGAATATACGTAAATCCGATCCGTTTTTGTAGTGACATGTCTGTAATGATACATTAAAGTGGAAAGTCCTATATATTATTTAAGTGGTCAGTTGCTTTTACCATACACTTGAAATTTTATTAGAACAATGTTAAAACAGGTGTATACTATTGGGTGGTTGTGTAACTAGTTCAGATCAAAGTACAAAAGTATTTGTATTTTGTATTTCATACTTTCAGAGTATTTGTATTTAAATACTTATCAAAGTATTTGACCCCAAGCCTGGCTATGAGCAACTGAGGCCTTCACATGGACATGTCTGGTATACACACATAAAAATGCAAACTCAAAAGGTTTAACGTAATATAAAAATGAATGTCAGATTGCTAAGCAGGGGTGGTGGGAGAGGCCAAAGAGTGAAGGGACCAATGTTGGCAACACAGTTTGAAACATAAAGATATTATTCTGGTGGAATGTCCCCAGGGAAGTTGTTAGATTTTAGAAACCCCAAGATAATATTTTGGACTATGTTTTACTCTGCTATTATAGATAAATTAAGTAGCCACGTACAGATTTTAAGTGATATAAATGTGACTGTTTTATTAGAGTAGTTGGCTGTTCTATTAGATAATTGTCTTATTTCCACAGGACCTACTAGTATGCCTGCTGGTAGACCTACCCCATCCTCCCATCATTCTGAGTTCACAACATTTGCTGGAGGGAACTACAGGGGATCACCTAATGGACCCAACTCCTACCCGAAAGAGCAATATGGTAGAAGACAGGATCAGTATATACCATCAGGTCCAGGTGTTAGGGATGATTATCCACCTAACTATGCAGTGAGGGGTGGGGCTCAGCAACCAGCCCCACCCACCAGCAATGGTGGCACACAAGATGTGTCAAGATCAGCTGCTGTAGTAGATCAAGTACCAAAACCAGCCATCAAGTCTAAGGAAGAACTAGGTAAGTTGAGACTGTGTTATTGGATATAGCCTAGTGGTATTACCATGTAGAGAGTTATGCTCAACATTTGGAGGCAGCTCTTTATGAGGGAGATGTTGATTATGTTAAAGTGGTTGTGGAAAAACTGATTGAGGCTAAAAGGAATCAAGGAAACTTTGGCATTGTATTCCCTCGTGGTAACGGAAAACAATTTTTCAAGTAAGTGTTGCTTTGCGGAGCCTCCTAGGTTATGTCATATTAGCAAATTAGCGATTTATTTATTTTATAGGGTTTCTTGATGATGATACAAATAGTTATTTATAGTTGCCTATAGAGCATATTTTAGTGAATTTGAAAAGTATTATACTGAATGAGAATTGCTGTTTCAAATGGTAACTAGTAAACATGGCTCTATATATACCATAGCATAGCACAGTGTAGTGTAGTGTAGTTATATTACATGGATTGATGCAGGTTACGTGTGACAATCGAGCGTGAGATGTTTTTGGAAGAGGGCCCAATTCCTTGTTACTTGTTTGTCACTGAAGATGACACCATCAAGAAACTACAGGAAATGGTAAGGGGAAAACTGATGAATGTTCAGATTCTTATATATATAATTTTAAGATTGAGCTGAAGTACTCCATCAGTGGTGATCAACAACATTGGATTGTTGGTCAAAGCTTTGTCACTGACAAGGAGGCTACATTAAAAAGTTTTGGTATCAAGAGCAAGGGGGCTGAGATATACCTGTTTATCAGTAAAGGAGATATGGGGAAGGATGCTCCATCTGTTGATGATACTTCCACACAATATCAACAATCAAGACAGTATCAAGGTCAACAGTATAGTCAACCTTCTCCAGTGCAGCAATATCAACAGCATCAAGGTCAAAGATACGATCAACAGTCAGCGCATCAGTACAATCCAGGACAGAGTCAATACAATCGATCAAACCCTGCTCCAGTACATCGTCAACAGAGTCATTATGGCCAATCAAATCAGCAACCGTATCAACAACAGCAATTTAATCCTCAACAGAATCAACCTAACTATCAAGGTTATTCTCGAAGTCATCCATCACAGAATCAGGGATATAATCAGTCACTTCCACCACCAGAGCCAACACCACAGCGTCGCGGTGATTCTGGTCCTAGAGTATTACCTGAATCAGTTGGTACTAGAGGACAACAACTAAATCCACAAAACCAGTCATTGCCAATCATGTCAGAAGCTGTGGTACAGCAGCCACCACCAGAACCAGTCCGTCCTCCCACTCCTCCTCCGATTGGCTGGACATGTTCAGTGTGTACAGTGATCAATTTACCATATCGTCCTGGTTGTGAGGTGTGTGGGACTGTCCGACCTGATGACTACAAGCCTCCACCTGACTATAAAGCTACCGAGGAGGAACTGAAGTGGCAACAAGATGAGCAGAAAGGGAAACAAGATTTTGAAGAAGTATGAATTGAATTCCCATTGTGCATATTGTTAATATCTTTTATTTTTTATGGTAGTATTAAAAAGAGCAGAAAGAGTTACAGGCAAAGCAAGCTAAAGAGAATTATGATGCTATGATGGCTGTAGCTAATCAGAACCTAGTACCAAATGATGTTGAATTTGAATGTCCTATTTGCATGGTCCCAATTGAGGTTGGAGAAGGAGTGAAACTGAGGGAATGTCTTCACCATTGTTGCAAGTGTGTAAGATATTATGGTATTGTTACACACAAATGCTATGTACAACAACAGCACTGAGTGATTTATACTTGTTCTTTTATAGGGATTGTCTACGTGATCACATTTTAGCTTTTCGTGATGCTGATGTGTTGTGTCCATGTAATGAAGAGTTTGACTGTAAAGGAACTGTCACTGAATTAGAAATGAGAGCAGTATGTGTACCTGCCATAGTTTGAATTGTATAATGCATGAAAACAAATTGCCAAAGGTTATTAATTATGCCAAATAATAATCATTGTATTGCCACAATACTAAGTTTCTCTATTTTGTTACATGTACGTAGGAGGTGGTATTGTATGTATAACAATATATGAAGTATATTATACTTACCCTATAGTTGCTAACTGGTGAGGAATTGGCTAAAGTTCATAATCGAGGACTTGATTTAGTTGAAAGACAAGAAAGAAGCTTCCATTGTAAAACACCAGACTGCCATGGATGGTGTATCTATGAGGATGAGGTATGTATATAATTTTTTAGCCAGCTGATGGTCACGTGTTTACATACTATTGTTTGTAGGTGAATGAATTTGACTGTCCAGTGTGCAACAAGAGGAATTGCTTATTGTGTAAAGCCATCCATTATCCTGAGATGAACTGTAAGGAATATCAGGAAGACTTGAAGATTAAGGCAGCTAATGACGAGGCTGCACAAGAGACTCAGAAGATGCTTGAGGTAATTATAAACTAATATAGTTCCTGCATAATCCATTTGTTTATTCAGGATATGATAAAGAATGGAGAGGCCATGTTTTGTCCTAATCAAAATTGTGGATTAATTGTACAGAAGAAAGATGGCTGTGACTGGATACAATGTAGTTGTAAGACAGAAATTTGTTGGGTGACTAAGAAGCCAAGGAGGGGTCCCAATGTGAGTTTCATATAGCTTTCATGATATTTCAATGCACGTAGCAGAAGAGTATGGACTTAATGGAAATAACCATAACTAAATGTGCAAGTCAGATTTGCTAACCATGCATGCACTGACTGAATTTTCAAAGCTAATTTTCAACATAGTGTGTCTGTTACAGAAGGCTATGTTATTTGAGGTATTTTAATTCTATCTTAAGGAGCTCATAAGCACCACAAGGCGTAAAGGAGCGTAACACTCAGGATATAGCTGTGTTCTATCTTTTGTTAATGAAACATGTCCTTATAAAGAGAGCAGTAATTTCCTGGGCTGTGCTTGGTTATGTTAACAGTGCTAACAGTTAATATGCAGCCATAGAGTGTCAGTAATACTGGTAGGGTAATTAAAAGACAGCTCTGTTTCTGGTCCTCTACAGCACAGAGAGCTTACAAAAGATATGGTTACTTAGTTCACTGCTTTGAGTTGTTCAGGCTCTTTTATTTTACAAATAGCACACGAGTTGTTAGACTCATCTTCGGTTCCTTTGAAAAGAAACAGCTTGAAGGTGATGATGTAATAAACCACTGAATAGCAGTGAATATAGGATGAATGCCCTACATGGACTTGAGGTTTAAGTAATTAGTCAAATGTTGGAAATGTTGAACATTTAGTCATCCACTGATTATCACTTCACTGTAATATTTTTTGATACATGTAGGGCTGCGGATGTAACTACTGGAAAGGGCCAAAGTGTCACCCTAATTGTAGGAACTGTCACTAGATCGAGTGATTCTGTTATGTGCTGTGACATATCATTGCCTTAGCATTTATAGTACTTGAACAATATCATTGTGCTTTACTACATGATGGTATGACTCACAGACTGCAAGTAATTACATTCATATGTGTATTGTGTAAATACTACTGACTTGCTAATCTTTTAACTGCAAAAACTAATGATAGTGTTGATGATGCCTGGAAAGTACCTATGTCATAAAAATCTATAGTACTGTTGTTGTGAATTTAGGGTTGGGCGATATTGAATTTGTGGCATGCAATTATTGCATGAGTGCATTTAATTTGATCATTGCAATATTGCATGTGAAAATTGAAACGCAACCACCAAAGTCCATATATGACTGCTTGTTTTCACTGAGAATTTCTTTATTAATAAGTTAACCAATTGACATAGTTAGCAATAATATGCATGAGCTGTATCAAATATGAGATTATCAACGCGATAATTGTTGCAAAATGCAATTGCCTATGCAAAATACATGTGATAATGCCATGGTATTTTTGTGAGCACTTGCTTTAGGGGTGATTCCATGTCAAATCACCGAGAAATTGTAGGGTCACCTCTCGAATTTTGATGAAACTTGGTGTGTTTGTAGTACCTATGGTGCTCATCATCCATACCAATTTTTAGCCTCATGCACCACATAGTTTCTGATTTATGACCACAAATATTTTGAATATTTCATGAAAAATTGGTTAGTCTCGAGTTACAAAATCAACTGTAGCTCACCACTGTGTTAATATTTTAAAATAAAAGTTTCAGTGATTAAAGACTGTTAATTGATCTTTCAAGTAATCCATAAACTATGGCATATCAATTTAATTAAGGTTCAAAAAGGTTCCATTATAAACGTTAATCTTTAATATTTCAAAAAGTGCTGCTTCAAATTCTTTGAATTTTTAGTAAATAATAATTAGTTTATGGTCTACTGTTGGAAATTTTTTTGTGGTGGGCCACAATGGGTTCAAGGGATATAATTAAATATGTTGTGGTATGTAGTGGAATTTTGTAGTCTATTATTGCTATATGGGAGTGTACACCTCTAATAACCACTGCTGATAAGGCCATGCCAACTTTGCTTCTCACAATGTCAGACCTCACTTGGAGTATTGCATCCAGGTCTGGAGCCCTTACTTGGCGAAAGATATTGATCTAGAGAAAGTACAGAGACGTGCCACCAAGAGTTTATTTGATTTACCATACGAAACTCGTCTAGAGAGACTTGGTTTATATTCACTGTATTGTAGACGTCAAAGGGGAGATCTAATTGAGACCTACAAGATATTGAATGGTTACTATGACATCAACTCTACCTCATTTTTCACTTTGAGTAATACGGATACCACCAGAGGTCATCACCGTAAACTCTTTAAATTTCGATCTCGGCTGCTAGTGAGGCATAATTTTTTCACCAACAGAGTAGTTAATTTGTGGAATTCTCTTCCAGCAGATGTTATTTCTGCACCAACCGTGGCATTGTTTAAGAAGAATCTTGATGATTTATGGAGAACAACAAGATATGGGCACTCTCAAAGGCCTGTGGCCTAGCTTGACAGTCTTGTACTGCCAAGCAATTTTTGTCCATTAATAATAATAATAATAATTTAAATCACCATATGTCAGCCATAATTCTTCCCTGGTTTGTATAGATGCTAACTGTCACAGGTCCTCATAGTCAGCCGGTGTCCTGGTAAGATTCTTATCCTGTGACAATATTACAGCTACTGCTGTGTCTGTTAATTTGTGGTCTAAATGATTTTCCAGTTTATACATCAAATCATAAATATTATCTATGTGTCAGTACAATACTGAAAGTGCGTGCACACATATATTTGACCGGATTTGTGAAAAGGGGTCTTTCACACACATCCAATTTACCAACTTTGAAGACTCATAACTTCACATTGGAAAAGCTATTGATGGTCAGTAGTTAGCACCAACATAGCTTGGTTGATGAAGCAATTTTCAGGGTAATATTTCTGAATTACAGTCTTTTGAGTTCATAAAAATTGGCTGTGTGTGGAACACCCCTTTTTGCAAATTTGGTCACATAATGTATAACATACTGTAGAATTATTTTACATCAGATTCAAACTAGTTTAAATACTTGGCTTTTCTTGTTGATTTGGATGTTTCACTGTTGAGGTCTTGAAGATTCCATGTTGTCTTCTTGACAGTAGCTCAGTAGATACTCATAATTGGTCTGTATCTGTGGTTTCTGAGTCATCATTTCTATAGTATGGCCTGTGCTGAATTTTAAAAGTTTTTTGAATAGGCTTCTATTGTGTTTTAGATAATTACTAGTGTAGACGTATAGCCAGAAAATTTTAGAAGGTAATGTTAACCTCACACTGTTCTATTAGCCGGAATATCAATCGTTTGCAGTAAAGCTCTCTTCATTCAACCACACCATAAGTGTTTTGGCACTTTATGAAAATCTCATGAAATATTTATTAGAATAAATTCATTTACTTTTCATCATGTTATAGTTCAAAACACTGGACATGAAAATGTCATGAAAATGTGTACTCAAAAAATCATTACATTTTCAGTATATCAATTTCATATGAAAATGATGTGAAAATATTACCAGTGATTGTGTAGTCGCAATTCATTGCATTTTCATTACTTTATCATTCAACAGTATAGTTCATGAAAATGCAGTGATAATGATATTTCACAATTTTTTGAGATTTCAATACTAATTCATTACTTTTTAATTACTAATACTGTCCCAAAATCCATATGTGAAAAGGTTGTGAAATAGGAATTCACAACATTTTAATGTGTTTGAAGACAATTTCATTGCTTTTTAATATACTTTTAAGCAGTTTAGAACCCAGTAGTGTTGTGTATATATACATAGTTATGATTGATTGCCACATCATCGTAATTATTGTTGACTGTCGCATCAGTATTATTATAGCTATTGTCTACTGTCACATATATAGTTATTGTCTACCATATTGCATCAATATTGTCCACAGTTTTTTTTAATGATGAAGTAACTGCTAGTGAACTGACAAAGGGCACAATAAACAATATTACCAAAACAATTTAAATGATTTCAAAGTGTACAAAAATAAAGATCATAACAGTTATTACATTATTATAGCACTGAGTCTGGTCTCTACATGGATCAGGCTGGATGAGATCAATACTGCTCTGGAAAAGTAACAAACGCTGCCCTTGGAGAGTCTGGATCCCATTAAACATCTAACTGCTGACCTTAAGTAAAAAAAGCAAGCAGCACTGTACTCATTCTATTACAGTTGTGTAATTTGAGTCCCACTTATCAGATAGTAGGGAGGCAAAATGCTTGTAAGGCTGTTGATTCATTAGTCATTCTCCTATGGATGGTCATTGCATGGATATTGTCACTGAGATTGTTGCTTAGTTAATGGTACATTTCGTGACCTTTAGGGCCACTGTAAAGTGTTAAATAAACCACTGTCATTGACTGATCTTTGCAGTGGCAGTTGTTTTGCACTGTTTTGCGATTGATTTACTGGCTTCCAGAAGTGTGTATATAGGGTAGGTTTCCAAGGCCCTATGAAATTTAGTCTGCGCATTATGAACATTACAAATCAAACACATCATTAAGTTTGGCAGTACAAGAGTAGTGTATATGTAACACCATGCAGTAAAGTGATGTCACAGGGATAGCTAGTTATGATGTCACAGGGATAGCTAGCTATCTGTTTCTGTGGTATTTTGATGATTCACTCTTGTAGAATTCTTCGGTGTGACTAAGTGTTCTGCAATTAATGCACATTGCTATTTTGTGAAATATATAGCCTTTTAGGAATAAGTTACTCATCTCTGTAATACTATGTTATATAAATTCAAGAAAGATTTTACAATTTGCTATAGCTACTTACTAGGTGATATGTGACCCAGTCTGGGAAAACAGGTCTTATCACCCATGTCAGCAGATTTGATTTTTCACCAAGAACACAGAGCTACATGAATAAACTATCTGCTTTTCCCAAGCCCAGTGGCGATCCACATACATGCAGTGTGGGGCACTAATGGAGCTCTGGTTAGCCTGAGGGTGGCTGTATATGGATGTACAGCTCCGTGGTGTTCAATAAAGACCTATGCTGTAAATTTCCTTTCATTTAAGCCAGTTTTGAGACCTGAACGGCCCATAACTTGGCCTAATTCATCCCTATGCCTTCCTTTTCAATTTTTAAAACAACCTCTTGTCCTTCTTCCGGGCCCCCTCCTCCCTCCCCTTTTGGAGCTCACCAGATACAGCCAACCTCAGTTTAAAAACTATCTAAAATGGTGGGAAACTTAGCTGCTGGCTACTTGAACAGTGGATTGGTATAAAAAATTCGAAAACTTGATACATGTAGCTTCAACCATTACAACACACTAAACACTTAAAACTGGCACATCTCGATACTTTTAAAAAGGCGATAAGGCCCCTTTTCCCAGACTGGGTCACACATGCATATGCATGGATGCTATATTTGAAAATAAAGTGGATTGTCATGTGCTCATTTCCACAGGTGCATATGCATGGATGTTATATTTGAAAATAAAGTGGATTGCCATGTGCTCATTTCCACAGGTGAATTGATCATGGTGGAATGGGATGCATGATTATGATTGTGATGTGTGGGCATTTTAAAAAGATTGTTGGGGTTATTGCATGTCAGTGAGAAATTAATGAACTGACCCATGTTACTATACAGTGCATTGTGAATACTAGATTCAATAATTTCATTTACTGAACTATCAGAAGACTTGTTAATAGCTATAGCCCATAACCTGATACAGTACACAGTATTAAATCTTTTCTTACCTCTCCTGCATTGCAGCATTCTAAAATTACTAATGTGCATAAGTTTACTGGTTCTATTCCCAGGGAAGTAACTTGTGAAATAAGGTAGCAAGGTGATGTTCAGGTAGTATATGGTCAGGTATAAAGCTGGTTAATTTAGTACTCAATTCTCAAAGAGGAAAAAGTGCTGCAACATACATAGTTAGCAACATTTTGCAATCAGAAGTCCACAATCAATTCAAACAATATTTGCAAGGTTATAAATACAAATCTGTAGGTATTGTATAGTAAGTGTCCAGGGCCCCAAAGATGCATCATATTGGATTATATAGCAACCATTGCTGCATTACATCATCCACCTAAATGCACAACATCTTGCAAGGTGTACTTCCATTGCAGACAAACATATCTACTATATATTATAAATGAATAATACGCAAAGTTTAAAACTGCAAAATTATTCATGCGTGTGTGTATTTTTTTTTGTAGTTTAAGGTGCTCTTATGGGCTTGATGTGCTCTATACCCAGTGAATTCTTTCACAAATTAATCAATAGCTGAATGTTGTTTTTGAAAATGATGTTATATAGTTAATGTGGAAAAGGTCAGTGATGCTATTCCATGCAATGTGTGAATTATAGTGGTTCCACACCATGCCAGAGTGTACTGGACTGGAGTGTTAGTTTCTTCTAGCTTAAAACTTGCGAGTCCAAAACATCAGTCAGAACTTAGCAGCATTTAGAAGACTTTGGTGACCTATTTAGAGGGTTGCCAAAGTATATACGTAGCCAGGTTTAAGCATACCTGCATTATCACACAGCAATATCAAAGGTTATGGCCAAGAAATGGCTGCAATTATGATAATGTCAGTATAACAGCTTCATCATGTCACATTATAATTTGATTTGTTGTAGCCATATTTTGGTTGCACCCAGAGCCGACCTTACCATTAGGCTCAGTAGCTAGGCAATCTGTGTATATTGAAAACAAACATTATGGCATTGCTGTTTCTTCAAAATAAGAAGTTGTAAATCAGGGTTGGTCTTGGTGGGCTAGGCAAAACTAAGTTTAAGGTCCCCCTCAATTGGCAGAAGACATAAGTGTTGGATGGAAATTATTTGTGGTGTGGTTTGCAAATACCTAGAAGTGCTTACTATTTATTTATTTATTTATTGTTACTGGGCAGACGGCAATTGCCAATGCACCCAGGGGGCGATCAACACCCCAAAGAAATCACACATGTAACATACAGTACAGCTGTAGAGGGAAGTGTGAATGCAATTCACTGCATGAATTTTTAGCATGCAATGTGAAGGTCTGAGGGCCATTTTACTTGAAGCCCTGAGACCCCTGTGAACAAATATATACTAGTGCTCGTATTTCACAATTTAAAAAAATAGTACACATGCACATTGGCTTGTCTTGCAATGGCGAACATTTTTGCCTAGATTTTCATTGGTATGTACCTTCCTTCATTAATCAAAACCTTAGTTGAAAACCACAAGCATTTCAATTCCATGTAAACACTTCTTTGTAATTTAGCCATACACATATACAGCATTTGGTAGCAATAAAATTTTGTATTAGTTTTAAGAACCAGCTTCCAAAATCATATCGAGTTTTCATAGATCTATAGCTATGTATCAACCTTGTTATCTACTTCATTAAAGTATTGTTAGATTCAATTATCATACCACATAATTAATATAGCATACTCAACAATACTGACAACACAAACAGACACAGTCTGCAAAATAAGAGCTGGTACTTTTCTCCATATTGTTGCATCGCTGGACAAGTACATCCCACACATTGAGACTATAAGGATATAGCCAACTACTACAGTGGAAATGAAGATAATTGCAGTAATAGTTCTTCTATTGTGAGATGCGCTGCTGCCACCAAAGCGGTGAGAAATAGGATAGTCTGGGTAAGTGGGTGCTGCCTAGAAAGGAGGTCGCATAATAGGTGCAAGACTAGGCACATTCAGTGAGCCTGCCTTCACACAATAGTTGATCTCACAGGATTTTTCTATGCCAGCTAAGTGTGGTGTGTAACCACCAGGACATCTGTGAGGCCAATCACTTGGCTCAAATTTGAGAAAATCTAATCCTTTGAAACCAGAAGACATCGCCAATGGATTTCCTGCATGACAGCTTTCAAATCCACCAAATGGAGTAGACAAAGCAAGGCCTAGTTCATAATCTCTACTCACGCAAATTTTTGTATCTTGTCCAAATTTTAGGGGGTAAAATTGATTGGGACATGACTTGGAATGAGTAAGTGGATTCATCATTATAGAATTATACATACCTCCAAATAGGTAGCCAGATTGATCAAGAACTTTTGCAGTAGCCACACACCAGAATAGTTTGTAGAAAACTATAGCAGCACCAATGCTCTTTTTTCCACTATACAGCAAGATAGGCTCATAGTTGGGTGGGCAGGTATGGTCACCAGTTATCGGATTTGTCTGTGTAAGGTGCCATTGTTGACATAATTTCACAGCATTCTTGTTTTGTTGATTCATACAAGTTTGATAGATACCTCCAAATCTAAAATTGGCTGCTGGGGCCTGGCACGATCCATCATCAACAGTAGCACCAAAATAAAACCCCTCAAAACTAGGATTTGTGCAGCCATATTGTGTGTTGTACTTGTAATACCTGGTAACAGCCTTTTCAACATACGACCCTAATTCTTGTGTCTGTGTGGGTGAGAGCTCATGTAGTGATTCTGGGGTGATGGCAAAATGAAGTAACTCTCCTTCCCTGTCAATTGCTGCTAAATTATCATCCAAATCATTGTCCCAATTGCTTATACTGAAATTGTCTCCATATGGAGGTCCACCATATGTTCTTATATGAGAAGACATAAGCTGTGATAGGTATGACTGTGTAGAATTTGAATCAGTAGTATGGCTGGTCTCTGTACTAAATCCAATTTTGCTCATAAAATTAGTGCTAACAGAGGCTGTTAATGTTTGTTTTGTTTCCTCAATATCCTCTATAAATGTGCTTTTAATATAATCTTCTTGTGCTAGTATGGCTCCAACATGAACTACTGATGTGTAATGTGTGCCATAGTCACGAACCAGCAGTTCCGACAGATACTGAACAATTTCAGTTTCATTCTGTGCCATATAATCAGCAATGTCCAATAATCGTGATTTGAAAGTAGGGTGTAGTGCTGTGCCAGTAATTAAACGTATAGTATAAAGTTTGCGTCTTACTTGAGTTCGAGCAACAAATGATTTGTCATTGTACATGCTCGCCTTCATCTTAATGTAGTCATATGAGAACTTGCCAGCAATCCTTGAGTATGTACTTTCTTCTGTATTAATGGAGGCTGATGTTAAACTAGTGTAATTGTCCCAATGGGTAAACAGCTCAGATATTGTTTCAACATCACTTTGCTGGATGGGGATGGCAAAATATCCATCAGGGAGTAGAAATTTCCTATCACTAGTTAACTGACAGTTAGTATAGTCATATTCAAATACCAAACTCATGTCCATATTGCGCAGATTGTCCCAACCAACTCCAGGCAGCACTTTCATTCTGCTCAAAGATAATTCTTCACTGCTATCAACTTCACACTGAGACATGTGTGTACTGCACTTTGCTGTGTGTGATGCAGCTAATAATAGGAGAAGGGCTACCTTAGTATCCATGATAAAAGTTATTTGTAATTTCTTACCACTATAACTAGATTTGCTGACCCTTACTAATAAACGTATAATCCCTGCTATATATAGCACATTGCTGATTGTTTATTTTTGGTCAATATGTCATGTGGTGTACATGTAGTTAATAGGGAATTTTCTGCTAAGAGCCCATACGGTATGCTATGTGAACTATTAGTAGCCATGAGGTTTTGACTCCTCAGCTTGGATTTATGCAATCCTTTAATTTTGATATTACACATGCAGTCACATAATATTTAAATATATACATGGTGATTCTTTTGTTGTTATTGAAATCAGCCCATTTTGGCTTCACAGTATAATTATTGGAATCTGTGCACAAAACATTTTCAATAGACATCAAAAGTGTGCAAAAAATGTATATGTACGTGTGTATGGATAATGTGCATGCATGCATTTATATCACATATACTGCACTTACATATACTATGCTGATATGCATGCAAAATTGTAATTAACTTAGAATGCCAGATCTTTTGTTCATTGTACTAAACAGATTGATTAAATTTGTTCTGATTTTGAGTAAAAGATTCAACTTTTAGTCCAAACTTTGGGAGTGAATAATATGTTTTACATGTCTATATGGCACATTGTCATTGTGTATAATTTCTTGGAATTATATCAAAGCAGTACATTGTTGTTGTGGTTTACATCATAACTTTACAATAATTCCGTATAGCTTCTGAAATAATACCCCTATCATACATGCATTGCACTAATTGTTATTATTATTATTTGTCACCACAAAGGTTATTTTTCCACAATGACATGACAATAAAAATTGCTGACCATGCAGTCATGTGATGATGGTTATTTGTGGTATGGTAGATGTCCCTGCAGTGTACATAGTCTACTAATGTATATCTGTATGAGCTCAGAGTTAGCCTAGTACCCGGAACATACTTTTCTTTCAGGTCTACAATGAACACCAACTACTATATTGATCAGTTTGAAATCCCAAGCTAGACAGCCACCATAACCTTTGGAATCATCATTCCTAATAATCTCTCATTACATTTACATCTCATCCAAAGCATATAGAACCTTAGGTCTCGTCCATTGTATTTTTAGATCATCCCATGCATTAGAAATCAAAAACAAGCTCTACTTATCATTAATTTGTACCTTACTATTTTCCCTTATCTTATTACTGATATCAACACTCCTAAGAGAATTCACATGCAACCAAATATATTCTGAATGACTTTACCAATGATTATATCGACAGTGACTAATCAAACTCAAATATTTACCACTTATGTATCAACTGATATGAGATGACATGATATTATTCATCAAATCCTTGAAAAATCCAACTGTCAGTTTCAACATTAACAATTAATTTAGCTACATTATCTTTTTCTCTGCATGGAAATACTCAACTTTTAAAACTAGGACTGAACTGAAACACATGCTATCTTTGAACAATGTCACAAGACATTCTTGTTTCTGTCATTACAATCTATGGAATGCCCTACCAATTACCAATCTCAATTGGACACCATCAAAAGACAGCTGAAATCATTCATGCTCAATCATTTTCTCATCTACTTTGATCCTAATAATTCATGCAGTCTACATTTCTGTGCCCATGTTCAAGGTGCCATTCCCATCCCCTCACAACTTTGATAACATAAGCAGAAACTTTTAAGTTATGTATAAGTATATGTATAGTTGTAATTAATTTTTAATTGTGTGTGTAACTATAAATCTATAAATACTGTAGTTGCGGAGAGGATCCTGGATCCCAGGCTGTCGGTGTGGCTCCTCAGGCACTTACATGCCTGGACTGCAAGCTGTCTACATGTGGATCAAGTCACCACCTGGTCTGGGAGCTTTTTCTGCATTCAGCATAGTATTCAGGTTCAGGCGGTTGATTCCCTGTGCCACAGGCTAACTTGTTGCCTCCTTGCAGGTCCCTAGATGGATAGTTAAACAATATAGTTGTAATTACTGTATGCGTACCCAGACTTGCTGAATTAAAAAGCCTTTAAAATAAAATATACAGTATACGTATAGCTAAGTATAACACGTGACCATAGCATGCATCTTATCGTGCATGCATCATGACATGCATGCATAATAATATACATCATATGATATAGACAATTAACAACGACGCATCTCTCTTGGCTTTTGGGCCCAGCGGCGGAGGAAGTAGTTGATATGAGGGGGGGCTCCGCTGGGCTGACCCAGACTTATTTCTATAGTTTGGTAAGGTGAGACCAAAAAAAAAAAAAAAAAAAAAAAAAAAGGTCACAACCAACTGACAAGAGTTTTCCACCTCACCAGCTACCATTTCTAGCTGATAAACTACATAAAAATCCTTACATAGCTCGCTACACACTGACTACTTTATTAGAGTGACTGCTCTATTAGAGTATCTCGATCTTTATCACGGTCTTCAAGAAAGATAATTTCGGTGTGATATCATTCTGAGGGGGGGCTAAGCCCCCCCTCAGCACGAAGGGGGGCTTTAGCCCCCTAGCCCCCCCCTTTCCGCCGCCTATGCTTTTGGCTATAACTATATAGTCACTGTTTGCATTTTACAGTATACGTAGCTATACCCAACACTTTCGCTTCGCATCAGTGGAAGTGCTCAGACTGGATAAGATCTACTTCATAAGTATTATTTTTCTTGGTCATTGCGTGACGGTCATTGTAAGCCAGGACGATGCTCACATAAACACGAGCATTAATCAACTATCAATCGAAAAGGTGAGGAAGTATCATCTATAGCTAGTTATAGTTAGCATCGATACAGAAAACGCTGCCGGAAGTGTAGTCGGCTAGTCGTCAACACTGTACCAATGCCACATGCCATATAACTATAACGTGCACATTTAAAGTAGGGTGGCCTAACTTGGACTGGTCTACTACAGTCGTGCATGAGATAGCTATTTTTAGCTTGATTTTTATATTAAAGGTATGTCTAGCTAGTCTATGTAGCTATATCGTTGCATGCCGGCATACCGCTACGTAGCCGCTATATTTGATTCAGGACACAAAATGCAAGTTCTTCAGTATAACTGGTTCTTTATAGTGTTTAATACATGATATGTAGCACTTACACAATGACTGCTCCCCATAGGCCGGATGGCATGTTATTGACGAGGTCATTGATTCCTTGGTGCGGGATCATTGATTCCTTGGTGGCGGGGCTTACCCCCTGCTCTGGACTTTACCTGTTCAGACACCCTTGCCCCATCTATACTGTATACTAAGCTAGTAGGGGCAAATTTTTTGAGGTTAAGCAATGTTATTGCTACACCTAAGTTAAACTTTTCGCAGATTTGCAAACACTCCCAAGATGTATTAGACTGTATGGAGGTCTAAATATTTCAAGCATATAAAATTTTCGCTGGTAGCTAGCTAGCTAACCCCCAAAACCGCGAAAACAGCAAAAATTTCCCCCCCGAAATATTTAGCTAGGCTATATACGGTAATGTTTTTTCTACACTTCCGCTGGATTCCTACTTCATTTTTAAATTAATATTTTTTTCAATGTACTAGTTCTTCTTTAACTTTCATTTATTTATTTATTTAATATTGCCAGATGCGAGATCACAGAATAAAAATAGCTTTGCACTAAAACAGTGTGGTGGTGTTGAGGTTCAGATGGCAACATGTGCGAACTGCCAACTCCACCTTTTTTACTTCTCCCTTCTGTGTGTTGAGACCATGGGTGCTTGGAGATTTTGTGCATGCACGTTCACTGGTGCGGCGGACAAGTTCCTGAGTCATGGAACAGTCTGGAGTACGTGGATGTCCTTAAGCGGCACTGTGACCCACTCCTTTGATAACATTAACATGATTGTAACTATATACATGTTTTGTGTGTGTGTGTGTGTGTGTGTGTGTGTGTGTGTGTGTGTGTGTGTGTGTGTGTGTGTGTGTGTGTGTGTGTGTGTGTGTTGTAAGTTGTTTACCTTGGTTGTCTTTGTATTGGTTATACCTTGCTTTGTTTAGTTTTGTGTGTATTATTTATGTATTGTAATGTGTCCCTCCGGGCAAGGAAGAATGGCTGTAGCCGATTGCTCAGAGGTTAAATATATAAATCAATCAATCAATCAATCAATAGGGACACACATTTCTTGATTCAGAAGGTTACTAGCTATTGGTGTTCAACATGGTAATGCTGCATCGGAAATGGTGACAATTTCATCGTCACAGGATTGGGCAGAGTTTGCTTCTCTACCCACAGTTTGAACAAGGCAAAGACATTCTTCTTTTTCTCTTTTATTTATTGCCGGAAATGCTGTAAAATAGATGGTGATTGCATTAAATTTTATTACACTATAAAAACCTTGAAAATTGTAAATAGCAGCATTTAATAAAACTGCCACTACAAATATATTATCTCATCCACTGCTTGTGTCATGCCTCACCAATGCAATCATAGCTAGCACTATACCATATAGTCTATAAGAGCCATTAAGTCATTACCTTGTTAGAGTTACCTAATCTGTGACTCCATGCATTTATCGGTTTTTCAGTGTCTTTTCATAATTTAGTGTATATTTGAGTATATTATGCTGGATGAATAGAGAAAAGCATCAGCATACAATTCAATAAGTCAGGCATAGCTAATGCTATAACATAGCATAAATAAGCACACTGTAAACCATTGCATTCCATGCGACATCATGTATGTGTGCCCATATAATATATTTTACACTTGAGTATATCACATATCTTGGCCTGCATGCATGCACTGAGTGTTAAATGATACAGTATATATATAGTTTAAGCAAAGTATCTCCCCAATTTTTGACATGAGTCTGAGGTAAACACAGGAACAAGTGTCAATAACTACAATATTCTACGAATATAACTATGTGATAAAACTGCATGACTTATATTCTGCCAAGAATTTAGACTTGTGCAAATTAAATGGTTTTTTATAATATTTGTTCGTTATCAATTATAGGCAATAGCTATACCATGCGGTTTCTGTAGACACTTAATATGGGTATAATGCTTCTTAGTTAAATTTTTCTGTACGTGTTGTAATGTCATGTTGTAATGTTATAAAACTCTGTGATCAACAATCTGCTATACCCATAGAAAAATGAAGAAAATGAAGATGTTCTGATACAGAGCTTTGGATTTGTCCATGCATTTGTGGCTTCCTTATCAGTCATAATTGTAACAGAGCTGGGTGATAAGACCTTCTTCATTGCTGTAATTCTTGCCATGCAGCATTCACGATGTTTAGTATTCTCAGGTGCACTCTCTGCACTAGGATTTATGACAGTTTTATCAGTGTTCTTGGGATTTGCTACTGTGATCATGCCAAATACTTTAACGCATTATGCTGGTACAATTTTATTAGCAATACTTGGTATTAAAATGCTTTATGATGGCTATAACACTGTTAATAATAAAGAGTAACCACCACTCTGAAGAGTTCCCAGTGTAGGGAGG
Source organism: Dysidea avara (assembly GCF_963678975.1). Taxonomy (NCBI): domain Eukaryota; kingdom Metazoa; phylum Porifera; class Demospongiae; order Dictyoceratida; family Dysideidae; genus Dysidea; species Dysidea avara. The sequence continues at coordinate 25,815,949 of NC_089279.1, read as the reverse complement.
ATTTAACACCCCATGGAGAGTAACCAACACTCTGAAGAGAATAACAATTACTCTGAAGAGTAAGTGACACCACCTTCAGAGCATGCATTACTCCCCAGTTACTCCTTTAGAGTAATGGTTACTCTCCAGGGGTGTTAAATCCTCCCTACACTGGGAACTCCTTGAGAGTTGTGGTTACTCTTCATTTTAACAGTGAAGATGAGTCCTGATGAAGGAAAAGAGGAAATGGAAGCTGCTCATGAAGAGATAAACAAGGCAAATGAGGTACAAACAATAAGCTAATTGTATACATGCATGTTTATTAGCTATATATGACTATATAATATTTGATTTATTATTAGCTATTGCACAGAAATCATTGAGATTAGGCCGCATGAACTTATTACTTCTAATATTCAAAATAACAATGTGGGAAGATGGATTCATTATGGCTGAATTTTAGTAGTTCACATGACTCAGAATGCATGTAGTCTGCTAGTTAGCTACATACTAGCTCAGAAAGTTGCTTAATGGCTGCATTCCATATCATTGATGTAGTGACGTGGGTGAGGATAAGAAACTAAAAGGCTATATAATGCATGCATATGCTTGATTATGACTGAAATGAGTTGGGAAGCTAGAAACATTGTTAAGAATCTGTAGTTTGAGGTGTGGGTGTTGTCACACATACATAAATAGAGCACAGTTTTAGACTACTCACTCATGTACATGTACGAGTAAAGTCACACTAGACCGATATTGGAAATCCAATATTTCTATACGTACAACAGGGGTAACATGACTCAACTTACATACATAAATCTGGTGAATTTCATTTCTCAGACCCCTATTCCAATAACGTGCAAGAAAACTGGAAACAGGCCATTAATAATGCCATAACTAAAAAACAATGTCTAGACCTGCCAAAGAATTACCATGGGTAACTCATTAATAATAATATCAAGAAACAGATGAAACAGTATACTTAAACTATGTATAAGAAACTGATATGTCAAAATCATTTGTAAATATACTCACAGAATAGCACCACTCAAAGTAGAATGTGTACCATTCTGAAGACTGGGCTGAGATCTTCAACAAACAACTTCAATCTGTTTTTACTTAAGAAAATCTATTTAATGCTCCTGAAAGGTCTGGACTTCCCATAATACCTTTACTCAATGTTCCAACCTCAGTTGATTGAGTTAGACTCATCCAAATCATGCGGTCCTGATAACATACCAGCTCTTATTCTCAAGTATTGTTGGATGAAATAGCTTCAATTTTTAAAAATAATATTTACTCAATCTTTTAACTTAGGAAAAGACTGGCTAACATCCAATGTCACACCAACATTCAAAAAAGGGGATACAGTCAAACCTCTCTAATCCAACACCTACATAATCCAGAATCCTCTCTAATCTGACCAAAATGTCATTTACCAACACTTTTGTCTAGAAAACAACCTCAACCTCTGTACTACATAATCCAACACAAAATATTGATTCCCTAGACTTGGAAATGCAATATGTTTGACCTTTGTAATCTGACAAAGAATAATAGCAGCATTAATAACAATCGCAGAAAATATTTTTTAAGCAACCAAAGCATTTTATTGGTTTACAATAACAGAAAAAAAGCTGCAATTAATACTTGCAATTTCTAAACTTAATTCTAAACTTAATTCATGATGTTGTAAATATTATTGTTAGAACACATCCTTTATCACTGCAAATAATGGGACAGTTATTAGTGACAAACAGGGGTGTCAGAGTAAAAGTGAAAGTGGTAAGGCTCAGTCTGGGGTCATACCCCCAGGAAGTTATTAAAATTGCACATTATTAGAGATGTCATTTGAAGGCACTCTTTGGGCTGTAGTACTGTGTGCAAAGTGCTAGTTACCTACACTGTAGATGAGCAAGCTAGCTACCTGACAGGTGTTCAATGACAAAACTGGAGACTGGACAAAAAGTACCTCCATAATACTGTTTAACTCCTAACCTGAGTGAGTCTATTAATGTGAGTCTATTAATAAACTGTAAGGAATGTTCCAAAGCAGTTACACAGAGAAACAAAGCCATAGCTAGTATAATGCTAAGAGAGAAGACCATCATGATTATGATGAATGTGTACAACAAAAAAGAGACGAGTATGTGAATCCTCGGACTAACATGCGACCACAGATCTGATCTACACAGTAGTCAGTTGTGGGCATGGCAAGGAAAGAAAAAGTGTAACTACATGCATGAAGCGCTTAATACAGACTAAGTCGACATGAAGCTGTTCTGAGTGAAATACTGGTTAGATAAGTGTTGTTTCTGTCTATTGTTGTCATTAAATTAAGCGCATGTCAACTACTTTTAGTTTCAGCTTCATCAAGTTTAATTTTTTTATTTCAGTGAGCCAAAAAGTGGTGAGGCTCCAGCCTCACTGGTTGGAGCCTCACCACTTGACGCCCTTGGTGACAAACAATGCAGTTTTAGATCCAACCATTCATGCGAGACCCAGTTACTTAATGTTGAAATTCCACAAACACTGGGTTGTCATGCATGCGCCTTTCAGTTGACCTGTACTGACTTTCACAAAGTATTTGATACCATACCATACCAGAACTCGCTGAAGAAACTATGGAATTCAAGGTAATGCCTACAATTGGAGATTCACCCGGGTTACCAAGAGATTACAACCAGTTGTCATCAAGGGTCACTAATGTTTTTATTATTATATATACACCAACTACAATACTACTAATATTTCTGCATTATTAGAAGACAACTGTGTACTATACAGCATCATTCATAAACAGGATCATCATCATTTACAGCAGCATTTAAATCACATTATTCAATTGACTAAACAATGGTCGATGAGCCTAAACATCAACAAATGTGTCATACTTATCTACTTGCTCAAGATCTATCTCACCACCTGAGTTCCAGTGTTATATTGACAATGAAATACTTCAGTGTACTCATACAGTGATAAAAATCAACATCTACAGCTATATTTTAATTGGAGTCCTATATATTCCATTCATAAATGTCATTCTCTCCATACATTAATAACATTGCTATATGTATATAGTGCAATAAAGTTGCTAAACTTTATGCAATATAATCTAAACAAATCAAATGTGATGAATTGGTAAAATCTGCTGCTTGGTGGTCAGCATTACATATTCGGAGACATATCTCTAGGCTTACAATATATTACATAATTTAATCTCATTGGAAATACTGTACCAACAGCTAGAATCAATCATTATCATAACAGCCACTGTTATTACGATTACCTTATCATTACTTTTCATGATTGGAACTCATTACCTATTTGTACTATCAAAGCTAATACTCTTTAATAACTTTTCAAGTCAAATATATGTAGCTTACTGCAGGTTTGTTTATATGTGCAAGATAAGTACCGTGTAGCAAATACCGTTGATTTTATACCCTATAGGCAAGAAAGGATCATGCAAAATTATACCCTACCTTGTCACATGGTTGTGCTTAATAGAAACCCAAAGATGACTTAAGATTAGGTACTGGGCAATCAGCTCAGCTGGTTTTCTCAAGGGTAAAATCCCAAATGGTACAATCATATATGCATACAATTTCTAGCTATATAATTACTATAATTATGGTTATAAGTAAGTTTCTTGAACAGCCTATGAAAATTCCAATGATGGTATATCATGAAATGTCATGTAGTTTTCATGGACACTGCCTACAGCTACCTATGAAAATTTAACGATTTGTGGGCATGTTATCTTATACCATGAATGCATTAAATAAATTTCATGGCACATTATTTCATTTCATGAATGAGCTATAGCTCTATATATTGTAGGTATTTCATGAGATAGCACATACGTGGACTATAGTTATGTATAAACTTTAAGAAAAAATATCCACAACACAGGTAATTTTTACTGCCACAAATGCCTTATTATTTCCTAAATTTGTTTGTGTAACATTGCCCACCTGTATTTTGGAGAAATCATTTGCTTACCAGTGGAGCTATAGCTATGTGCAGGTTTCCTGGAATCATTTATACATCGACCACAGAAATTTTGGGAAAATTTTGCATTTATTTATTTATTATTATTACTGGGCAGGCAGCGTTTATCATTTGTAAATAGTTAAATGTACATTATGTTTTCCCCTTGTAAATTCCCCCCTCCTCCTTGTAATTTTCTTCCCCCTGGGCATAATATAGTTAGCTACAAATGTTTTAAAATTTCTTATCAGTCATTTCAATTAATGAGGTTGATAATGAGTTCCAATCAATGATAGTTCTTGGGAAGTAGCTGTTTTGATATGCTGTGGTGTTTTTGCTTGGGTGGATAAAATGAAGTGGATGGTGGTGGTGAGTGTACCTAGTTGTCCAAAAAAATTTTGTGGTATATTTACTACACTAGCAATATCATGAAAGACAAACAATCTAGCAATTTTATGGCGTTCTCTTAGAGCGGCCATAGTAGTTACACTACATGTACTATAGTTGTTACATACCTGTCTTGCACTTCTCTGTATTTTCCAATGATGGCAATGAGTTGATATGAGATGCGTATTCTAAAATAGGACAAACAAATGTAAAATATGTTCTTTGACTTTTTGAGAACAAAAAAAATTTAGTGTCCAGGAAGCTTTAGTAACAATGCTATTTATATGGAAGCCCATGACATACTGTTGTGTATAAGATGATCCATAGGTAAGTGTGTTCAGCTTTTATGTCTAATACATGCCCATTAAGTAAATAGTTAAAAGAAACGATAGATGGTGACTTGATGACCACATATTTATTAACATTGAACGACATTTTCCAGATTTCAGCCCATCAAGATAAACAGTCTAGATCTGATTGTAGTTGTTGTGCATCAGTTTCTGTGCTAAATACTCTGTATAGTAGACAGTCGTCAGCAAAGAGACATAATGGAGATGATGTTTGTTCTGAAATGTCATTAATATAAAAAGGAAACATCAATGGTCCTAAAACAGTTCCCTGTGGGACACCCAACAAGACAGAAGCAGATAGAGAATACTCACCATCCATCTGGCAGTTTTATGTCTGACATGGGCATACATGAGCAGAAAGTTCTGACCCTTTTCAGATGATAGCTATAGCCTAGTGACACTACATGAAGCTCGATGTGATAGCTATAGTGTGTATACACTGCACCAGAGTAATTAACTGATTTGTGCACGCAGTGATGCAATACTGGGAGCATCCAGACAAACTGTAATTAGCTTGCCAGTGCAGAGGCATTCTACATTCTCCATCTCAGCCTGAGGGTTACAGTGCCGGTGCAGTGTGACCTGTCCTGACAGCATAACTATTAAGATTGAGCCAGTAGCTAGCCAAAGGGTATAGCTAGTCAATATCAAGTCTTAATTGTAGAACCATTTGGTGACCAGGATCTTATTATTTATGATGATGATGACAATGATGATGACATCATAATTTGACAATTACATGCACAATATAATTATAAGGGGTCAGGAGTCCAAAAAGTAATAATAACTGGAGCCCTGGCAAGACAAAAAGAAAAATTAAATTGTAGTTACTTATAAAACTAAATAATTATATCACTTAGCTGAACTCTCTACAGGGAAGGTTGTTCATAACTGACCTCTCTATAGGGAGACTTTTGTAAAGTATGTAGTTGAACTCTCTACTGGGTGACTTGTTGTAATGTAGCTGAACTCTCTGCTGAGTGACTTGTAATGTAGGTAAACTCTCCTACAGGATGAGTTGTACTCTCTATACAGGGTGACCTATTTATACCTAAACTCTCTACAGGGTGACTTGCATAATTTGATTGTAGCTGAACTCTCTTCTGAGTAGTTTAAAATGTATATGTATAGTTGAAATCTTTATAGGGTGACTTGATATGTAGCTGAACTTGGTATGTTTGTAGCTGAACTCTCTAGAGGGTGACTTGTTTGTAACTGAACTCTCTGCACGATGATTTGCTATGCAGCTGAACGCTATACATTGTGACACCTCTAATTGAATTTGTAGATGACTGTGACTGCACTATTGTGGAGTGTTTTGATCACACACTTGCTACAGGTAGTTGGTTTTCGCATTATAACTAAACCCAGATTGTCTATTCCACTGAAAGGCCTTCCTATGATGAGTAATCTACTTACATTTAATTTTCAGCTCATCCCCTTCAGCAGTCTATTTACAAACTAGGTAGCATGCCTAATACACATGTGCACAGTTGGCATTTTTGCTATATCTCAATAGCCTTTATGTCAATTCTTCTCAAACCACCAAAAGGCACTCCTACGATGGTTAATCTATCTACAAACCACTTTTTCAGTGCTGGTCACTGTAAAGTGCTATAACTGTGCTCCTTGAAGCAGTTTACCCTGTAGCCATGCCAAATAATCTATTACATAACTTAGCTACAAAAGTATAACTACGTAGTTACCCCAACTCCATAATGTATAGAAGTATAATGGTAGGTTGTGATACAAAAATATAGTTCATGTAGCAGTCACTATAGAACATTTTGCACTACTTTTATTGAACAATCAATGTAGTGGTAAATTTTATAGGACGATGTAGAGAAGGGTGTAGTGAACTCTACTCCACCAATCAGGAGAAGAATATGGCTCCTCCGACTACTACCTGCAGTTGTTCTACAAGCTTTCACTTTGACATTCCTGGCTGAGTGGGGAGATCGGTCTCAATTTGCCACTATCATACTAGCAGCTCGTGAAGTATGTTATTTTAACTTATTTGATCATATGTAGGGGGGTTATCAACACATATAATATGTTAGAACACAACATGCAATGCACCATTTTTACTAGTGATATTAATGTGATATACAGCATATTAAAAATCATGCAGCAATACAAGTCTGCAGGGGTACATCTGCTAAATACTTTTCACTAGTATATATCCATCCAAGAAAAAAGTAGTAGTGATCTAGTAGTCATGCTGTTAAAACTATATAGTAGCACCTAGAGGTGCTACCATATCTTAAAGTAAGAGGTCTGGAGGACTGCGCCCTCAGATGCTGTAGCCTTGTTAACTAAAATGATGTTAAATTTTATTAGAATGTGCACTGCATAAACTGAATGAAAGTAATGTGCACTGAAAGTACTGATGCTGTATTGCATAAAATAACTATATTTTAAATTTCTTCTCCTGTATACACTGCGGAACAGTACCTTCAGCACAAGGTTACTTTTAGCAAGAAGAAAGTCATTGTATAAATGTTACTACTTTGCAGTTGGTTGTTGCAACTAAACCAAAACAGCTATTCCTTTAACCCTTTTGTGTGACATTAGTTTAGCTTCAGGGGGAAATATTTAGCCTATCAGATCACTTGCTTTTGCTAGTCCCACCTTTCTAAAATTCTGCATGGTTCCCCTGAGCACTGTGAGCAGTGTATATAACCTCATGTATCTTATACTCTTACATTTTATACCTTTATAGGATCCTTATGGAGTTACAATCGGTGGTACAATTGGACATGCTCTGTGTACGGCATTAGCAGTAATTGGTGGACAGCTGATTGCTCAGAAGATATCAGTAAAGAATGTCACTTTATTAGGAGGACTAGTGTTCTTATTGTTTTCATTCACAGCACTATTGCATAGTCCTGATAGTGAATAGTGTAGCTATTCAGGATAAATTTTTGTAATACACAAATTAAAATTGTTCCTTTGCAGACTCATACTTGTACATATGATGTGTATTCTGTGCATAAACAACTTGATCTTTATAAAGGGCATGCTAGTCAATAATACAGAAGTAACTGCATGATCTAAAACTGTAAGCCTGTGACCAAAACCTTCCAAGAGTGCATGGTAGTAGAGTGCATGGTATAGCATAAAATTGAGTATTTTATGCACTTTGTGATACAACTACGAAAATTTCCACACTCCTTATGGCATTTTTTTGACATAGTGCCACTGCAGATTTGACCTTTGGTGAAACTACTTTTTGTTTAAAGCAAAAAGCAAATTTCATTTTATCTGCCCTGATTATACCAATAGGCTAATAACTTTATAGAATTTCATGGCTTGGAGTAAAATCCTGTATAAAATTAATTCATTCAGAAACCATGCATGTTTAAAGATGCCTCAGCAGGAATAAAAAGACAAAAATGACGAATTTTCAATGTAGAATGGTTATAGAGTTCACCAAAGGTCAAATCTGCAATGACATTATAAATGACATAGGAGTGCAATTTGCATGGAAAGTTTCGTATTGTATCACAAATATAAACTGTTCGCACTACACTGCTCTACTATGTGTTACATACTTGCCTGCATATACATACATAGCACACACCACTTGCAAGAGTAAATAGTTGAAGTGTTAATATCTAGTTTCATTGTTAATTCTTGTGCAAATATGCATGGAATAACTACTAGCTAACGCTTAATATTGAAGTAAATACCCATGCCCTGAAACAAGAGACACAGTAGTATTACAGGAAAATCATTACATTGGCATACCTTTTATCTCTTGGACAAATGGGTGAGCACCCAATATTTAGCCACTATAGAGTCTTAATATCATCGTTTTGGAAGAGGCTGGATTATGTCTAGTAATGATATAGCTATATAATATAAATAACCATGTCACAGGTGATCACATCAAGCTCTTGGAGATATATAGAATTTCTCCTTGTCCCACTCATCTTACCAAACTCTGGGAGATACTGCATGATATGATAGAACATGAATGACAATTACTAAGGAATGTTAACATTGACCATATTTGTGCACATTAATAATGAATGCTACATATAGATTTTATTGATTCAAATTAAAACCGTTCATCCATGCAGAAGCATACACACACAAGTACATGCAATGTACATACATACAGACACAATTCGATACATACAATATCGCAACAAATTAAAACAATAAATACAAAAATACACTAAATGAAATATATAGCTATTACATAAAATAATATACGTATACCACCTTAACATAGGTGCTCAAAGGCACCTCTTGGGGGTTTTTACTCACATATTTCCGAGGCAATATATATCATGGGAACATGGTTTACTCATGGCCTTAATGCCCAGTTATGATGCACTTTGACTTGTTATATTGAGTGACACAAAGCATTAAATTGTGGGTTTGAGTTTACAGGTTAGGCTAGGCTCAGTGTAGTTGCTAAGTTTCAACTAGTTGATAGTTACAAAATTATATAATGATCAGTAAAACAATTGTTTGGATAATGTGTGGATACATACTTCTACCCACCACATGTCATGATCAGTCATTGAGCAGACCATGGAACAGCGCAAAGAGGACAACTAGCTAGCTACATACTGTCTCAATTAGCTAAGTTCAGATAGCTTTTTTAGTTTTGCCATTTTGTGCTACATTAAGCCTACTACGTAATAGTTTTGCCATTTTGTGCTACATTAAGCCTACTACGTAGTACGTAGTAGGCTTAATGTAGCACAAAATGGCAAAACTAAAAAAGCTATAGTGTGAGACATTAGAAGTGACCAAAAAAAGAAAAAAAGTCATGATTTTCAGAAATCTGTCTTACCAGATTTCACATACCTTGTGATATGATTCTGTACCTAATACCATACCTGTTTCACTGCCCGTACAAAAGTCTCAATAGTATTAGTAGCAGTGAAATTTATCCCGTATTTCACTGACAGCAGTGAAAAAGTTGTAATTGCAATTTCATTGGCTAGAATTTATGTTAACAATGTAGCGCCAATTAGTGTCGACGCGTGTTTAGTACAGTGACAGATTGCCGGTTTCACTTTTTTTTTTTTTGCTTGAAATGTGGTAAGGGGTAACCATTGGTACTACCAATGGTGTATGTGGTCATGTGAGATAAGCAGTTGATAGAATTTACCTCACCAATATTCCATTCTAGGCTATCCATGTAACAATCATTCGCCTGTATCATCATGCCGGTTTCACTTTTTTTTTTTTTTTTTTTTGCTTGAAATGTGGTAAGGGGTAACCATTGGTACTACCAATGGTGTATGTGGTCATGTGAGATAAGCAGTTGATAGAATTGACCTCACCAATATTCCTTTCTAGGCTATCCATGTAACAATCATTCGCCTGTATCATCATGCCGGTTTCACTTTTTTTTTTTTTTTGCTTGAAATGTGGTAAGGGGTAACCATTGGTACTACCAATGGTGTATGTGGTCATGTGAGATAAGCAGTTGATAGAATTTACCTCACCAATATTCCATTCTAGGCTATCCATGTAACAATCATTCGCCTGTATCATCATGCCGGTTTCACTTTTTTTTTTTTTTTTTTTTGCTTGAAATGTGGTAAGGGGTAACCATTGGTACTACCAATGGTGTATGTGGTCATGTGAGATAAGCAGTTGATAGAATTGACCTCACCAATATTCCTTTCTAGGCTATCCATGTAACAATCATTCGCCTGTATCATCATGCCGGTTTCACTTTTTTTTTTTTTTTTGCTTGAAATGTGGTAAGGGGTAACCATTGGTACTACCAATGGTGTATGTGGTCATGTGAGATAAGCAGTTGATAGAATTGACCTCACCAATATTCCTTTCTAGGCTATCCATGTAACAATCATTCGCCTGTATCATCATGTTTCACTTTTTTTTTTTTTTTTGCTTGAAATGTGGTAAGGGGTAACCATTGGTACTACCAATGGTGTATGTGTTCATGTGAGATAAGCAGTTGATAGAATTGACCTCACCAATATTCCATTCTAGGCTATCCATGTAACAATCATTCGCCTGTATCATCATGCCGGTTTCACTTTTTTTTTTTTTTTTTTTTGCTTGAAATGTGGTAAGGGGTAACCATTGGTACTACCAATGGTGTATGTGGTCATGTGAGATAAGCAGTTGATAGAATTGACCTCACCAATATTCCTTTCTAGGCTATCCATGTAACAATCATTCGCCTGTATCATCATGGCATACATAGCAAAGCTAATGCAGCATATGCAGCGAGTATGGTATTAACTGGGAATAGCATGGGTAGCAGTGAAATTTGGGATAAATACCACTCTTGTTGTATTGGAAATGGTAAATTTCACTCGGCTTCGCCTCGTGAAATTTATTCCCATTTCCAATACAACACTCGTGATATTTATCCCAAATTTCACTGCTACCCATGCTATTACTAGTACAAAATGTGAGACATTATTCTGCATGGCTAATGACACTCTGTACTTTTGTAAAGAATGAAATTAAAATTTAGAAATCTGTCTTACAAAAATGTAGGTCTTAAGAAAAGGAACCTTTACTTAAACCAGTAAGTAAACCCAGGGGCATATATATTTAGGGGGGTTTCCTGGGGTTCCAGAAACCCCCTTCGAAATTTGAACTTGTGAGCTTGCAGCAAGAAGAACAAAGTGAAACTATCATAGTTTGGCTGCACAATTATACAGAAAGATGGAAATAGAGCAGAGTTACAGTGCATGTAACAGAGTTTTAGGGAGATATGAATTTAATTACATATACAAGGAATAATATCAAGATATTCTAATAGAACAGCAAAAAGTACTCTAATAGAACATTCATAACGGATTATAGGTATAGTTTTATTTAAAAATCTGTCAAGGCTGTGCCCCAGACCCATGCAATAAGTTCACTACCAAATCTGGAAACCCCTTTGGAAAAATCCTGGATACGCCCCTGTAAAACCAAATTTTTAAAAAAGTGTTAAAACATAATACTTTAATAAAGCATACATTATGCTCCCCCAAACTTAGGGGAGTTAGAATTTTTGATTTTAAAAGTTGTTGATCTTACAACTGGTGAAAATTTGGTGGTATTTTTACAAACCACAACTGGAGTTATTCTTAACTGTTTGTGTGTGTGTGTGTGTGTGTGTGGGAGGGGGGGGGGGGGGGGGGGTATTTCAGTCATTTCTAACATCTCGCACCATAGATTCCACAGTCGCAATTTTCTGGCATTGTGTGTAGAACGAGCATAATGACGTATGAAAATGAAAAATGTTCTGAGGGCTATTAGCCCATGCTATTAAAACCACTATCAATCATCAATACTGATGTACAAAAGAAATACCTAGAGTGATATATATCACTTATACGACAACAATGTCGGATTTTGCTGGTACATACATTCAGGCCTGTGGCTAGGCCTAAGCCTATTATGCTTTTGAAATTGCCTCTTATGCTTTTGAGCAATGCTCCAATATTTCTCCTATTATATGTTCCAATTATGCCCAGTTTGCTCCAAATATGCTCATATAAAATTGTGTCTTAACTGCTCTATTAGAGTATTTAATGCAACTGTAAACGTTCTATTAGGACATTTCAACATGCGGTGCCTGTTCTATTAGAGTATATCGATCTTTAGCTAATCTTTTCTTCACAACGTAGCTGTAAATCTGATTTTTACTGTATTTGCACACCATTCCAATCAGCATCATGCTAAATAGGCAGAGTTTCAGCTTCTCTGATAACCACTGCACAAAAATTGTACCTATTATGCTGGCATTAAGCTCATTGCTTTTGGCTACCTATTATGCCCCAATTATGCTGGCATAATCAGCGCAGGCCTACCTGTGGTTTTCGGGATTTTGGGTGTATTATATCAACAAAATCTCTGCAGCCATGGTATAACTATTACATAAAACACCACAGAAGGTGGAAGAAGTAGCAATGTAATTTGGCAAGTCATTCCACCCAGTTTACATACGATCCCACCACTAACAAATGCATCTCTCCAGATTATTGTGCCAATATTCCCTGTGAACAGCTGTGTCAGTGGTACCACCTCTTTATTTTTATTAAATGCTATCCCACTAGGGACCTGTGAGAAGGCTAAAGCCTGTGAATACAGGGAGTCTGAAACATGTAACTAAAACGTTGAAGAATTCAGAAAAAAAATCCCAGACCCAGTGGTGACTTGATCCCCCACAACATGCAGTCTAGGCACACACTGGAGGAGCCACAACAGCCAGGATCTGTGATCTTCTCTACATTCAACCTCTACTTAATCATTGACTTCTTGCCATCAAGGGGGTTTTATTAAATGCTATCTTATCAATGTTATTGTTAACCAGGTACAACTTATCGTATCATCTAATGGTAATAGCTGCTTTGATGTTGATGAGTGTCAGTGAAGTAATGGGAATTGTAGTCAAGTGTGTATCAACCAGCCAGGATCCTATAGATGTTCTTGTAACTCCAGTTATGCTCTTGATAGAAATGATCACACCTGTAATCGTGTACAGTTGTCATTGTCATCAGATGAGTCAACTGCTACTATAGCAGTTTCTGTTATTGTTGTTCTGCTAATAATTTTGGGAATAGCATTTACATGGTACTACTTTACTTCAATAAGGAAGACTCAAGTACTACATAGTAAAAGTCCAGAGCAACATGTAACTCCATCTCAAGATCAAAAGTTTCACAATATTGTGAGGAGTAATTCATACACAATTACACTTAGCTAAACACAAAAAGAAGATGCAGTTTGATATGAGTTGTGAAGTGACATATAGCTTTTAGTGTAGTAGGCATACATATTGTGGTGTAAAATGTTGTAGTTTTCCTTTATACATCACATTTATTGTTATTTTATAATGCTATACATGTTCGCCTTTTAAATGTTTAGTCAAGACTGCTAGTAAGGCCACATAATCTTAATCTCATTCACCAATTGCATCCCACCCACCCCACCATCACTCTTGTGTTAGAGATAGGATGTGGTCATGAGAACAGTTCATGATTATACCAGTAGCTAGTTACATACCACGGACTCCAGCGAGTTAAACACTTTACTCAAGTTTCTAAATAAGGAATTAAATTTCCTTTAATATATTTGCAGGTGTAGGCGACCTCCCTTGTTTCCCTACTTTCTATTTTTATGATCCCTAATGGAACTTAAAATCATAATTTTTTGATTGTTTACTCACATTTACCACATCAAAAGAAAGAATGGTGTAAGGTTTTGCATCTGAGTGTGTGCCTCGACCATCAATTACTGAGAAGTTAAGTGGCCATTACACATCGTTTTCACTGGTCTGTACTTCTATTGGTAGATCTATGAAATTACAAATGTTTATATGCAAGCAGCATTTACACTGGCATAACTGTAGGTGTATCTAGTAAGGCCTATATCCAAATAAAAAACCCAGTGCCATACCACTACCAGAGGTTTGCATGCCACAAAAAGTGGAATGTGTATCTAGTTTGGTAAGGCACAGAGCTCTGTCAGGCAGCCAGGAACATCTTTATAGATTTTTGAATACTAAGCCTGTCTTAACCCCCAACTATCTCTATTAGAAAATTTAGTTTCTATATAACTACACACTGCATTAGGTGATGCAATATACACATGTGTAGCCAGTGGAGCAACTACCATTGAGATAACCGAGGCTTGAATGAAGAGAATTTAGTACTGCAAAAGATTGATATACTCTAATAGAGCAGTTACTTTTGCTCAACTCTAATAGAACATTCAGGTTTGCAATTTACTTGCTATATGCCCTTGGTAGCCAAAGACTTGAGATACATGTAACCTCAATGTGTGGAAAGATTATGATGATAAGAATCATATTGTCACTTATATACATCAGCAGCTAGCAAAATTATTAGGATCACAAACAAAACTATTGTCTAAAACTTTTCTCAATTGATCTAGAACCACTAACATGAAATATTGACCAAAATCATATCTTTATGACACCTTGGCAGTGATAGCCAACCTTCAGTGCAATCCAAATTGCCTCCAATATAGTTATAATTATATATTCTTAATTTAGTGAGTGACTGACTTATTGACTGACTGATGCAACCACTAATGCTACGGGCTTAAGTTTTCACTGTTAGATGTCACTTCAGCCAACAGTATGTACAATGTATGCATTATGGACTTACCTTCTGTGTTCTATTTCTTTTCACTGGCAGGCAAGGTATTGATCCATGGCAGTTTGAAATAACTTCCCTGTAGCTGACTATCATACTTATTTTACCATTTTAAAGTGACTGGATTGAATTGCAGTGGCGCTTCTCATTCTTTCCTTTTGTAATCTGCTAGAATTTTCATTTATAAAGCAGAAATTAAGTGAGGTGATCAGCTAGTGAGTGAGCGAGTGAGAGAGTGAGTGAGTGAGTGAGTGAGTGAGTGAGTGAGTGAGTGAGTGAGTGAGTGAGTGAGTGAGTGAGTGAGTGAGTGAGTGAGTGAGTGAGTGAGTGAGTGAGTGAGTGAGTGAGTGAGTGAGTGAGTGAGTGAGTGAGTGAGTGAGTGAGTGAGTGAGTGAGTGAGTGACCATTTGATGCCTTTATATCTAATACACTGTAAATTTGAAAGTACTTCTCTATTGGTCAATGCTAGTAGCAAAAGATTGAGATACTCAAATAGAGCAGACAACCACTCTAATAGAACAGTTGAATTTTACATCTTTGGTGGCTACTTAAGTAACCAAGGGTGATCGTAGTCAAAATTTTTCCTGGGGGCTTGCTTCCAGACCCCACAAAATGGTATAGCTGTTGTATGCTTCAAAGTTGGCCCCCTCACTCTTTAGCTTTCTCCACCACTCCTGTGAAGGGGAAGTGTTGTCTCTGGGGTATCTAATTTGGAAGTGCACAGGGTTACTACTAGGTAACAAGAGCAAGTACGTAGGATCTGGGCCATTCCACAGGTTTATGAATGAATACAAGGAGAAATAATACATAAACTGCACACTGCTATATATTGATGTGTAAAGACTTGACTCGAATTCTATCAATAAAATCATATTGTCACTCAGCAGATAGCAAAATTATTAGCCAAACTGTATAATTACATGTGTTTATACATACTAGTGTTTGTAGGTAAATGATTTTGACTGTCCAGTGTGCACCAAGAGAAATTACTTATTGTGTAAAGCCATCCATTATCCTGAGATGAACTATAATGTCAGGAAGACTTGAGGTTTAAGGCAGCTAATGACAAGGCAGTACAAGAGATTTAGAAAATGCTTGAGGTACATAAAAAAGACTGTGCTATATTTCAATGCACCAGCAGCGTATGCCAGACAAAAGCATGAATCTTGCACTATTAAATTAAAAAAATTCAAACTTGGTGAAGCCAAAACTAATATAAAGCATTCATTTTATAGCAACAATTGATACCAAAGTCTTATTTTTAGCCGAGGCTATTTGCTTCTTTGTAACACGTTGAATCCTTCTGCCAAAATGATCGAAACTAGAGCAGTCACCTACATTACAAATACTCTAATAGAGCAGTCCAGGATGTTTTGTTAACTATCCCACCAGAGACCCACATTGATAGCCTGTGAATTGATGGACTATAGCTGTCATAGATTATAATTAGGTATAATTAAGTTATCAATACCAAGGGATCGATACTGAAAGCTAACAACTCCCTTGAAATCATAAACATCTTAGTATATAAACAGATTAAGAGGTTCACAAAGTATTCTGATTAGCTAACTGACAGTGCCTATTGTAGGCTTTGGAAACTGCACCTGCTACTTTCAGACTCCAAGAGGACTCGTATGCATGACTGACTGTTCATATTGTCCCGCTGGGTCTCCTTGTTGGAGCCACATCAGCTTGACTCATACACATGCCACCATGTGATTTTCATCCTGAGACTACAAGTACAACTTTCTTGTATTCTTATACATAGGCACTGTCAGTTGATTAGAATACTTTGTAAATCTCTTCATGTTTAATAGTTGAATCTTTTGAAATCAGAGGTAACTAACTTTCAATGTTGATAACTTGCTATAGTCTGTTTACTTAAGCTATAGTCCATCAATTCACAACAGGTCCCTGGTGGGATAGGTAACAAAACATTCTTGACTGCTCTATTAGAGTATTATAATGCAAATGACTGCTCTATTAGAGTGTTTTGATTGTTTTAGCAGAGAGATCCAACAATGCTGCAAAGAAGCATTGTGCTGCAAAATCTAACCTGTACATTGACATGATGATCGCATTTTCCATTGATCGTTCTCGTTCCCGCTTTCTGTTCCCATTTTCCTAGAGTTCCACTTTTTACCACTGCCGAAACCCTACTTCATTTTAAATTAATAATTTACTAGTACTCCTAATTATGTAAATATAAGTAGAATCACCATGTTATCTAATACATGTAGGAATGTGCAGGTAACTACTGGAAAGGGCCAAAGTGTCATCCTAATTGTAGGAACTGTCACTAGAGTAATACTGCTACTATGTGCTATGAAGTGTTCATTGCCTTAGCATTTATAGTATTAGAACAATATCATTGTGCTTTTCTACATGATGATATGACTCATAGACTTTAAATAATTACATGTATATGTGTATTGTTTAAATGCATTTAACTGCAAACCTAATGTACATAGGGATAATGATAGCATTTACCCAAGGAAAGTACCCATGCCATGAATCTATACTGCTATAACTGTCTTTGTATATTGCTGCTATTGATGCTGTTGCTTGAGTTTTAGTGTAAAGCAAGCAGCAACAACAAACAACAGCAGCAAAAACTGAGCTGCATGCACAAGAGAAATATATAGTGATTATACCCTAGGAAACATATATGAAAATGACCTACGTGGACACTATCATCATCTATCACTGCTTGTAGCTGCAGCCATTGTTGAAGACTTTATCCCTAGCTGCAGAATCTCCACATCATAAGTCTGGGATACAGTAATTCAGCCAACCATAGCATAGACTTAGCAATCTTGATATTGTTACTGCTTTTGTCAATAGATCCTGGCCAATTTAAGGAATCCTATAATAACAAAGAGTGTGGACCGCTCACTCATGAGGAACTATACAATGCTAAGGATGCATTGGGTAAAAGCTTGTTGATTGGAAGTCTGTTAGAAGAAAATGGCTAATCTTACCTCACAATCATCAACTAACTGATTACCACTAGTGTGACAATTTAGGCTTTTCCTAGACAAGGATGGCTTCATCCGCTGTGGGGGTAGAATCCCTAATGCTCCACTTGATCAGTTGGCCAAACTCCCCAATCTACTTATTCCCAAGCATCCCTTCACATCTTTGATTCTATACAGTGCTCATGATAAAATTTCATGCTGGAGTGAACAGCACCCTAACAGCAATTAGTGGATACCAACAGCCAGGCAGTACATCAGAATACTTCTACGGCACTGCGCCACCTGTAGACGGCACATTGGTAAACCTTACCCAGCCAGCAGCATGTACAGGCACCATTAATTTTACTGTGACTGATAGGTGTTGAGATCATGGGAGCTCTATAATGCACAACAGAATCACAGTGAGCAGAAGGTGTATTCGCTTATTCACTTGTGCCACTACCAGGGATTCATTTGGAAGTTATCACAGATCGCTACACCTACACATTACTTCTATAGCATTTTGTAAGCCGCAAGTCTCTACCGCAAGTAGTAATCTCCGATAATGGTTCTACATATCTTTCAGCAACTGAGGAGTTGTCAGCAATTGCTGGCATCTCAAGCATTGAAGAAAGCCCGGTAGACAAGGTATGCTGTGGAAATGTATCCCAAAATGTGTTCTGTGGTACGGAGGTATTTGGGAGAGGTTGATTACAAAGGTGTCATTAAAGATAGTATTAAGCAGGGCTCACATATCACTACACATGCTTCGAACACCAGTTGTCGAGATTGAAGCAACACTGAATAATCAATCACTTACTCATGTTTCATGTGATGTAGTAGATAATGAACCAATCACTTCAGCTCACCTCAAAGAATCACTTCTGTTCCTTATAAGTGGATGAAGCTGTAGATCCAACATTTGGGAGGACACAAGCATTGAGAAAAGGGTTAAGCAGCTAGCCTTTACACTGCAGCTTTTCTGCTCCGGTGCAAACATGAGTACCTTACTTTGTTATGCGAGTTCCACAAGACTACAGGAAACAACAGACAGAGAAGAGGCATACTTTTGGTTCATGGTGGCTGTAAAAGGATCTATTAGAAACTGACCAATATTGATAATTTTATTTACGGAAGCAACAATTTTACACTATGTTTTTCAACTTGTATTAAAAGCAAAACAAAAACAATGTGAATATGTTTGTTCATTCACAAACCTGTTTGTTAATTTTGTAGAAAAGAAATAAGACCGGTAAAATCAAGGCAAATAAGCAAACATAGCCAACTGGAAGATGGCTGTTAACCTGCAAACCTACCTTGTCCAAATGATTGCCTTGGGTGCACAAGAGGTTGCATGGCCATGTAGTCTCTTTTCAGGACAAAACCACATTGACCTTTTCTTGTTTTATGGACCCAGTAGGCTAACCTTTTTGTAAAAATAAAATACATTAAATATCATATCAGTATGGACTAAGTTGGTTGATACTGATGTTGTGTCAAGAAAAACTAATTTAAGTTTGGAAATGACCCAAAAATGATTGACTTGATTGTTGATGGTGGTTCAATTGGCAGCAATTTTATGTTGGCAGGTGAACAGGTGTCTCGTTGAGCATTGGAGTTACCATGATGTTTTCTCTGTTAGGATCATAACTTTCAATGGAGCACTCAATGTTTTTTTGTTGCCATTCCGTTACTGTAATTGGCACCTTTAAAATTGTGTTATACAGAACCATACACGACATTGTACATGGTATCCTGTGATTATTTGTTTCTATTACATGACGTGTAGGAATTTTAGTAACTAACTGCAGAATTTGCTGACCATCGAGTGCAAAGTATTTATTGCATGATTTTTAAAGGTGAAGAAGGGTTAGCATTATGTATTATTCAGTGGTTATGGTTTCTATAATTCCATGTGTGGCTGTATGCAAGTTGCTATGTAAAGTGATATACTTCTCCACATTAAGTGTTTTTTTTTATTCAGAGTGTGTGCATGCTGAACTGGTAATGATGAAAGCAGGCATAATATAGACATGCAGCAAAGCTTTTATGTCTTAAACACATGTTCTGTTGTGAAGAAAGATTGTGTACGTATTATCTTGTTCTTTCAGGACCTACTAGTATGCTTACTGGTAGACCTACCCCATCCTCCCATCATTCTGAGTTCACAACATTTGCTGGAGGGAACCACAGGGGATCACCTAATGGACCCAACTCCTACCCACAAGAACAATATGTTAGAAGACAGGATCAGTATATACCACCAAGTGGAGTTAGAGATGACTTGCAATGTGACTGTGGTCCACAGCCAGTTAGGGGTGTGGCTTGGCAGCCAGCCCCGCCCACCATTAGAGGTGGAATATAAGAGGTGCCAAGATCAAGTGTAATGGGACTAGGACCCTAAGAGACCATTAATCAAATCACAGCAGGAGCTGGGTAAGTCAGTAAAAATAAAGTGTGGTAGTGTAAGGCAAGTTTAAGTACACTGTGTACTGTAATAGCTAGGAGTGGGTGATAGGCTGTGAGAACAAGGAATGTCACACATGTGTGAAACTAGTTAAATGCTAAGTACCAGATTAATTTCTTTAATATGTTTTTTTTTTGTAAAATTCTAGTATGTGTTGATTGATTAAGTATTGTACTGCTGTATTGTGATATCATGTGGTGTTGTGTGGTTATAGAGAGTTATGGTCAACACTTGGAGGCAGCTCTAGATCAGTTTGAAGGTGATGTTGATTATGCTAAGGTGGTAGTGAAGGAACTAGTTGAGGCTAAGAGGAATCAGAGAGACTTTTCTGTGTCTTTTTACCAGTTGGTGGATGGAGTTTTTTAAAGTAAGTATGCATCACCAAAGAAATGATTATTGCTTCCAATATCTTTAGCAGATCTTATCTATGTAGTTTTTCCCTGTCAATTAACAATGTACCTTTACAATGACAAGGTGTTAGACTGCAATACACACACTTGAAAATTGTGTATTAAAAACATTTGCTTCCATTCTTATCCAGTCACAGTGATTGGACAACTGTTATCTCCCTGACTGCTCTATTAGAGAGTTTCGGGGTTATATATGTGCTATAAGCAAAACATGACAACAAAATGTCTAACACTTGGTAATGTAGTAGTACATAATGGACTTTGTGTCTTTTTTCACTTGTAGGTTATGTGTTGCAATAGAATGAGAGATGTTCCCAGATGATGGTCCCATTCCAATCTACTTGTTTGTTACTGAACACGACACCATCAAGTATCTGCAAGAAATGGTAAAGGAGTTGACTTTTCTTTATTATAATTGTGAAGCTAAATGCTGTGCTATAGTTATATTTGGTATTCTTTGTGTATGCAACTTTTATACTGGTCAGTGAGAATTATGTTCCTCAGATTCCCTTGTATTTTTTGCATATCAAAAGTAGAGTAAATGTTTTATCAGAGCAGGTTTTTAATAGTATTTTCGTATTTTAAATGACCATATTAATTGTAAAATTTACTTCTCACTGATTAGTAACCTACAGCCAAGCTATGTATATTCAACACCAAATGTGACTGGATCTACGAAAACCGTTCTTATCGCCCAAGACAGGAAGTTTGATTTTTTTCACATAAACACAAAGCTTAATGAATGCACTATCAAGTTTCACTGCCACAGTCGACCAGAGTAAAGTGGTCTGCTTTTGCTGGCTGCTTTTTTAGAGCACAGTGGCGAGCCGTACGAATGGTCTGGGGTCTTGATGGAGCCCTGGCCAACCAGGAGATGGCTGTGTGTGGCTGTACAGCTCCGTGGTGTTGGACAATGACCTGTGCTGTAAATTTCCTTACATTTTAGCCAGTTCTGAGCCATGAATGGCCTATAACTAGGCCTAATTCATCCCAGCGCGTTTCTTTTCAATTTTTGAACACCATCTTGCCCGCCTTCTAGGGTCCCTGCCTCCCACCTTCTGGAGCTCGCCTGATACAGACAACCTCGGTTTAAAAACTATCTAAAATGGCGGGAAACTTAGCTGTTGACTACTTCTTCAGTGGATGATCAGGAAGGTAAGAAATTGTTGTGAGACGTGTAAAAATTTGGTATGCGTAGCTACCACCATTGGCCAGCTACAACACACAGAATATTTAAAACCGATACTTTTAAATGGGCGATAAGACCGGTTTTCCCAGAGACAGTCACATACAACTATAGATTTATAGCTAGGTACACCAGAACAGCCAGCTTACCATTTTCAGCCATGAAACACAACAAGAAGCACTGATAGCCACTTAAAACAGCAAGAGGAGAGAGTTCACAACTTTGTAATATTAGTGTGATCACGTGATCGCACGTGACACATTTGTAATTATGTAGCTAATACTGTATAGTATGTAGCCAATACTGTATAGTACTTATCAGCATTATTACACTAACAACTAGTATAACCCTAACACTCTATGGGGTGGTACTAAAAGACTTGTAGCTACATGTAATTATCAAACACTGAACCAGACATAACATGTAACTGAGCCAGCATTTTGCATTCTGTTCTAATATTATAGCTAATCAGTTGTTTCAAGCAGTTTTTAGCACATTGATGTATACATGGTTGTAATACATACATCTTTTATGAAGTTATATACTACATTAAGTGCTTTTGTCAGCAGATAAATTCTGGTCTTATAAGAACATAAAATCTCATTGGCAAAAGCTGTATGGTTATGACCAATTCCAGTTCCAGTATTAGTTCCAGTACTAGATAAAATTTCTTTATAGTTCTAGTTCTAGTTCCAGTCTTGAAGAAAGTAAAATTATAGCTCTAGTTCCAGTTCCAGTCTTAAGAAAAGCAAAATTATTGTTCCAGTTCCAGTTCTAGTTCTAGAACTGGAACTGGAATAAAAAGGGTAGAAATTGGAATTATTTTAGTTCCAGTACTGAGAACTGGAACAACATTAGTATGTATATGTGTACCGACACTATCTTTGTATTTGCTGCAGGTCCAGAATGAACTTTTTTAATACTATGATTGTGTGGAGAATGCTTTGATAGCAGGTTCTAGTATTTGAAGACACCTGTTTATGATATAGCTAAATGGCTAGCTACATTTCCAGAAGTGAATACATGAATTGCATATTTTGTTGTGGTTAGACTAAATGTATTATCACAGACTCTAGTCGTATGGGCAGCCAATGTGGTAATGAAGGTGGAGCCAAAATCAATATTGCGTCATTTCCTCCATCAGACTTTGAACCATGTCTATATCAGGTCATACGTGTAAAATAAAGTTTACGAGCCGCCTTATTGTGTAGAATAACTAGACAACAAGATCGTAGAGGGGAGAAAGTGTTACCATTAATGTCTGTTACAGGGTATGTTCGGATGGACATGCTCGAAGAACCCTAGTTTTCGCGCAAACGACGTATAACAGCTGGGAATTCCCTCTTCAAATTCCTAGAAAAAAAGTGCGAAGTTACACCTTCTAAGCGTGCATAAGCGATGAACACTTCTGGAAGAATTAGGGCTAGTTTCGACGCATTATTGTTCGTTAGTCAACAAGGCGGCTGGGTAAATTTCATCAACGGTGACAGTCGCAGGTGTGAAATACAACTGATAGAAAATGAAAGAGGCCATGTGTTATACTGCAAGCAAGACGGACAGGTACTATACACCATCTTATCCTGATAGTATTACGATATCACTCGTTAGGTTATTTACCAAACTAACACTGTATCGATATCAGTGAAGCAAACGGATGAGGGATTCTTACAAGTGACAAATAATGGAATGGACAGGATCAATTTAGGGATGAGATTCCGAAACGATATGGAAGCAAGAAGCTTCATGGGATTATTGCAGCAGTGTGCTGCTCCAGGTATGGGTGGCCAAAACTCTAATTCGTCATGTACCAGCATAGATACGTAGCTATCATTATCTATGGTGCCAGCTATTTGAATATAAAGCTAGACTTGTTGGTGCAAGGTTGCCAGGGTTACTGATAAACTCTGCTTGTGACCCTTTAGGAATGCTCTGTAAATACACTAACAATTCAAGTGGGAGAGCATGTAATTGCTTATGTCTGCAGGTTAACATCTCTGCATTATTGCTGGTTACCTCATATTCCATAGCGTAAGCGATCGATTGTCGACCACTATTCAATTATACTCCACGAAGCTAATATCATTCAACCTATGGCAAAGCTTATTAGTTTAACATCACTGCAAGTGTAAGTAGAATCTGCGCCTATACTTAACTAACCGGCAAAAAGTAGTCAAGACAGTTTTGGTTTCATTCCCTCTATATCAAAAGTCGACCACGCGTATTTTAACTTGACCATAATAGATTATTCAATATCTTTAAGTCGACCACCCTCGGTTTTTTCCTTTGCCATAGTAACTGCATTTACGGAGTAGATTACTAATGGATACTATCGGACTCCACAATTCTCAAGATCATTATCCATATATGGTATTGTCTGTAACAACCATGTGGTAACGAAGTAGTGAAATGAAACACGAAAAAGACCTTATCTAGTGTTGTAACACAACGTTGAAACCGGGTCACTACTGCTGACCCGGATGACCCACTGACCCGGATAGCAATCCAGGTCAAACCTGGATTTGACCCGGATTGACCAGGGTGTGACCCGGATTAATTAAAGCCGAGACGTGTTTCGGCTAGTCTCGAGCGAGCGAACGAGTCTACATTTTGAGCGTTCGACTCGTGTTGAGTAAATATTGCAACTTCAGCCTAGCTGTAGGTTGAAGACCAAAAAAAAAAGGTCTTCACCTACTGACAATAGCTACCCCTCACCATAGATACCCTCAGTTTCGTGCTACATACTGCACTTACTAACAAATGGGCGTGACTGAGCATATGTTGGTAATGTGATAAGTGGGCGTGGCTCACGAAAGAGCTACGCGATAGCGTTTATAAGTTCCATGTCGTCAAACGAACAATTTCGTTTCTCACGTGATCCAATCCGGGTCTGACCCGGATAAATTGTAAACCGGGTCAGACCCGGATGACCCAACCCGGTTTCAACACTGTTGTAACATGGCTCAAACGGACGACAGTGCCATTACTGGCTACAATTTCATTGTTTATGCATCCAGAGTGTGATTTCAGGTTCGTTCCATAATGTTATAGCATCTCGATTGCCATTTTCCTTATTTGGAATCCAGGATATGATAGAGTTCTCGTGTATTCCTTGGGGGCCTGTTTCACTTCTTAGGATTCTTTCTAGAGCTCTTGTCTCCAACTATCCTTACCGTAGTGAATATTCAGGCAGCTCCTCATAATTTCAGTATTCGACTTTAAATACACCTGTGATCGACATAAGATACCAGTCGACATTCGATCGCTTACGCTAAGGCTGACACTTTCAGCACAGAAGCTGAAACTATATAAAGTGACTGCCAATATATTAGTCTCATATGCTGATAGTAGCATGAGATCTGATTTTAACTTGCAATACATGTCTAAAGATACATTCAGCTTGATAATATGAAGTGGAAAGTCCTATTGATTACCAATAGGCTTCAGAAGTGGTGTCAATGTTGTTGAAAAGAAAAGCTTCAGGAGGGTGTCAAAATACACATTCTACATTATCCAAGACTTCCCAATCCAACAATATAATTCCTTGTCTTCCCAATGGACACTATGCTTAGTGTGCTATGAGCAAGTGAAACCTTCACATGTATGTGTCTCAGGGGTGGATCCAGAAGCATGAGCTTTCTAGAGGTGGGTCTGGGGGCATTCTCCCTCCCCACCTCCAAAGGAAATTTTGAAAAATTGAGGTTCTGAGATTGAATTTGGTGACAATTTTGACTGAAATTTGTTCAAACACTGGAAGATATTGAGAACTAGTTTTAAACTGCCTCCTAATGAAATTTGAAAACTGGACATTGTGAGATAAGTTTGACTAAAATTTGTAAATGCTTATGAAAATTCAATACAAGGTCTATAAGGAAATTTTAAAAACTTGACTTTGAAAATGATTTTGGTACTAATTTTGGCTAAAATTGAGTTTAAATTTTTAGAATTAGCATAAGGTCCCCTGCACAAGCATCACAAAAAGCATATAGATAGTCCTGGCATTTGGTGTCCAGCTGCATCTCCAGAGAATTTCTATAGTCACTAGGGTGTGGATAGAGTCATTAACACAGGTGTTTTAGTTGTTTAAAATGACAAACAGTGTTTTATAATTATGTTACTCTTGACTGTTTTATTAAAGTAAATTACTGTTGTATTAGAGTATCTCGATTCCTAAATGTAGAGGGTGCTCATCCCACCTAGTTCCCCTTGTGCTGTGTCAATATGGGTAAGAATTTGTTATAGACACATTTATTATATTACACATAGTCCTAAACTGCCTAAAAAATGTTCTAATTATGTCTAAGGTGCCTAGCTATGTTCAGTGAGCAACACTACAAAAATTCTGAAGGGGGGAGGTGCCCTCCCCCCACCCCCCTGGATCCGTCTGGTGTACACACACAGAAATGCTAACTCAAAAGATGTGACTGTTTATTAAAGTAGTTGGCTGTTCTATTAGAATATCTTTTGTAATTGTCTTATTTCCTCAGGACCTACTAGTATGCCTATTGGTAGACCTACCCCATCCTCCCATCATTCTGAGTTCACAACATTTGCTGGGAACTACAGAGGATCACTTAATGGATCCAACTCCTACCTGAAAGAGCAATATGGTAGAAGACAGGATCAGTATATACCATCAGGTCCAGGTGTTAGGGATGGCCATCCTCCTAACTATGCAGTGAGGGGTGGGGCTCAACAACCAGCCCCACCAACCAGCAATGGTGGAACACAAGATGTGCCAAGATCAACTGCTGTAGTAGATCAAGTACCAAAACCAGCCATCAAGACTAAGGAAGAACTAGGTAAGTTGAAACTGTGTAATTGGATACAGCCTAGTGGTATTACCATGTAGAGAGTTATGCTCAACATTTGGAGGCAGCTCTTTATGAGGGGGACATTGATTATGTTAAAGTAGTTGTGGAAAAACTGATTGAGGCTAAAAAGAATCAAGGAAACTTTGGCATTGTATTCCCTCGTGGTAACAGAAAACAATTTTTCAAGTAAGTGTTGCTTTGCGGGGCCTCCTGGGTTATGTCATAATAGCAAATTAGTGCTTAATGATAATACAAAATATAGTTACATATTTTGTATAGTTGCCTACAGAGCATATGTAGTGAATTTGAAAAGTATTATACTGAATGAGAATTGTTGTTTCATATGGTAACTAGTTAACTATATTTACCATAGCATAGCATAGATAGTGTAGTTATATTACATGGATTGATGCAGGTTACGCGTAACAATAGAGCGTGAGATGTTTTTGGAAGAGGGCCCAATTCCTTGTTACTTGTTTGTCACTGAAGATGACACCATCAAGAAGCTACAGGAAATGGTAAGGGAAAAATTGATGAATGTTCACTTTAACAGATTCTTATATAATCTTAAGATTGAGCTGAAGTACTCCATCAGTAGTGATCAACAGCATTGGATTGTTGGTCAAAGCTTTGTCACTGACAAGGAGGCTACATTAAAAAGTTTTGGTATCAAGAGCAAAGGGGCTGAGATATACCTGTTTATCAGTAAAGGAGATATGGGGAAGGATGCTCCATCTGTTGATGATACTTCCACACAATATCAACAATCAAGACAGTATCAAGGTCAACAGTATAGTCAACCTTCTCCAGTGCAGCAATATCAACAGCATCAAGGTCAAAGATACGATCAACAGTCAGGGCAACAGTACAATCTAAAAGAACAGAGTCAATACAATCGATCAAACCCTGCTCCAGTGCATCGTCAACAGAGCCATTATGGCCAATCAAATCAGCAACCATATAAACAACAGCAATTTAATTCTCAACAGAATCAACCTAACTATCAAGGTTATTCTCCAAGTCATCCATCACAGAATCAGGGATATAATCAGTCACTTCCACCACCAGAGCCAACACCACAGCGTCGTGGTGATTCTGGTCCTAGAGTACTACCTAAATCAGTTGGTACTAGGGGACTACAACTAAATCCACAAAACCAGTCATTGCCCATCATGCCAGAAGCTGTGGTACAGCAGCCACCACCAGAACTGGTTCGTCCTCCCACTCCTCCTCCGATTGGCTGGACATGTCCAGTGTGTACAGTGATCAATTTACCATATCGTCCTGGTTGTGAGGTGTGTGGGACTGTCCGACCTGATGACTACAAGCCTCCACCTGACTATAAAGCTACCGAGGAGGAACTGAAGTGGCAACAAGATGAGCAGAAAGGGAAACAAGATTTAGAGGAAGTATGATATGAATTCCCATTGTGCATATTGTTAATATCTTTTATTTTTATGGTAGTATGAAAAAGAGCAGAAAGAGTTACAGGCAAAGCAAGCTAAAGAGAATTATGATGCTATGATGGCTGTAGCTAATCAGAATCTAGTACCAAATGATGTTGAGTTTGACTGTCCTATTTGTATGGTCCCAATTGAGGTTGGGGAAGGAGTGAAACTGAGAGAATGTCTTCACCATTGTTGCAAGTATGTAAGATACTGGGTTCAGGGGCGGATCCAGGGGGGGGGGGGGGGGGGGGCTTTGGGGGCTGAAGCCCCCCCCCCCCCCTTCATATTTAGGCTTTACTTGATCAATATGCTGAGTATTATAATGAAATTTTGTCTTAGCATAATTATATGATCACTAATAATACAAATACTCATAAAACCACCTTATAAACATCTTTCCAAGGTATTATCAGTGGATTTATGCTAAAGTTTATGCAACAAGGACCCGGATCAGCATTGGAGGTGTACAAGATCGAGATACTCTAATAGAGCAGTCAGCTAACTACTCTAATAGAACATTCACTGGAAACATGTAGTTGGTTCTGTTATGGAATTTTTCCAAATCTGCCTACACTTATACATACAATGAAGTGCATTGGTCTGTTTAAAGGGCTTCATTCATGCATCTATACTTGTGTAGTTAATATGTATGGCAATACTTAATTCAGGTACACAATTTCCATAGAAAATGCTTTCAGATTCAATCTTGTATAGTTCAAATTTCAAAATTTTCCACTTTCAACATCTTATTCTAACATGCACCTATTCAGTGTTGTGCAATTGTACATCATGTACTTGGTTGTCTGTACCTACCCAAACTTTTCCATTAGCAAAATGCTTCAGAGAACCCATACCTACAATCTAAAGGCAGTATATAAAATATCTACAGGTATGAATTTTATGTGGAAATGTCTCTAAATTGCAGTATTTTAGCATCTATTTTTCAAACTTTTCCTGGGCCCCAGACCCCCCTAGTTCCAGCATGCTTTGCATGCTGGGAAGTGTGCTTTGTACACCTCTACCCAAGAGATTAGTACCTTGAGTTAGCCCCCCCCCTTTTATAAATCCTAGATCCGCCCCTGGGGTTATTGATACTTCAAATGTTATGTACAACATCACTGAATAATGCTACTGGTTTTTACTTGGTTTTTGATAGGGAGTGTCTACGTGATCATGTTTTAGCTTTTCGTGATGCTGATGTGTTGTGTCCATGTAATGAAGAGTTCGACTGTAAAGGAACTGTCACTGAATTGGAAATGCGAGCAGTATGTGTACCTTAGTTTGAATTGTATAGTTATTGTTTGAAAATAGAATGTCACATAGGTGTGGCTAATAGTAGCAAGTATTTGTGAGTACTCAAATCATTTATTCTAGGGAGTTCTTGAATCCTAACTGAAATAATTCTATTGCTTGCTTGACTATGGCTAATAAAGTTATAGCTAAATGTGTGCCTATTAACTATGTTGAATGTGCAGGTAAACTATTTTATGGATTAGTCTCTCTGTTTTCAGATGGTGTGTTTTATGATCATGTTTACTCTATAGCTACTGACTGATGAGGAATTGGCTAAAGTTCATAATCGAGGACTTGATTTAGTTGAAAGGCAAGAAAGGAGCTTCCACTGTAAAACTCCTGACTGCCATGGATGGTGTATCTATGAGGATGAAGTATGTTTTCACTTGATCGTTACGAGGTTATATATTATTTTATGTAGGTGAATGATTTTGACTGTCCAGTGTGCAACAAGAGGAACTGTTTATTGTGTAAAGCCATCCATTATCCTGAGATGAACTGTAAGGAATATCAGGAAGACTTGAAGATTAAGGCAGTTAATGACTTGGCTGCGCAACAGACTCAGAAGATGCTTGAAGTACATTAAAGTGCTATATAGTCCCTGAATATTCCATGTGTTTATTCAGGATATGATAAAGAATGGAGAGGCCATGTATTGTCCTAATCAAAATTGTGGATTAATTGTACAGAAGAAAGATGGCTGTAGCTGGATCATGTGTAGTTGTAAGACAGAAATTTGTTGGGTGACTAAGAAACCAAGGAGGGGACCCAATGTGAGTAGATGATATTCATGCAAAGAGTTTGTATGTCAGTACTTTATCTAAGCCTATACAGATGTCTTCAGAGTGACCCCAAACTCATATTTCTATAAAAATTATTAAACTTAAGTTACTGCTAACTGACTGACTGACTGACTGACTGACTAACCGACTGATGCTTTCACGTACATGTACAGTATAAGGCTACAGGGTTGATTTCTCAACTGTTTGACGTCACTCCTGAGTCATGCCTTTTCACCAGCTGCAATACAAGAATCATATACTTACCTTTGTCCTCCTTTGTGTCCCATTATTTCTCCAATTCTGCGTATGTGTTGATTGGCAGTAATGTGTAATGGCAACTTCATTGTTTTAATTTGATTGCAGAGGTACTTCTCATTTTGTTCTTCATTTGTGACACTGTATAATTGATGGAGCACAGCTGAAAAACTGAAGCAGAATGGCCACTTCACGTTTCAGTAGTTGATAACATGTACTATAGTTGTAATTTCTGTTGTGACTGGATTTACTGTTCTTCGTTTCTAACACTGTACAGTGTTGGGTCATTACTTTTACAAAGTAATACTTATTACTCATTACTACAGTGCAAAGTAATGCGCATACCGTAGACTTTAGTTGTTAAGTGCATGCGTTTATAATTTTCAGAAGAATTATATTTGAGAAATGCACTACACTTGTTAAATGCATGTTCTTAATAAACAATTGTAACGGGTGTCTGCTAGGAAACTATTACTCATGTCCACCACGTTTTCTAGTGATTTAGTTACCGGTGATCAGTCAAATAGCGTACTTCAGCCGAGGAAACAACAGTCCTGAAGTCAGGTGCAGCTATCGTTAATGCTTGCGTTAATACAGGTGGTGGTATCTGCTAGACACGTGCCTGGTGAAGTATCGACTGTACTGTGGCGCTTCTGGCTAGTTCTATTGGTATTTTACTACCATTCCACATAGTACTAGCTTGCAGGTGCAATTTCATATATGCGCTTAACAGGAAGTGTTCAGCGCAAGTATTCCATATGCCCTTAACAAGCAATATGCACTTAATAGCCGTATGTACCTAATAACTGGAGTTTATGGTATTAAAAGTAACTAGTAATATCATATGGTGGGTTCAAAATAGGGATCGTCCATGTTTTTATTTTGCAAAAATCCTAATAGAACGCATGCCTAAAAACTACCTTGGAAAGCATCCTGGTCAGCTCAAAACAATTTTCTGATCCTCAGCAGATCCGTATACTAAAGAAGCCACTTAACAATAAAACTATGGGATTTCGACTCAGGAACTATGTTGTCAGAAATATTGTTTATTGTATATAGTGTAATCACATAATGCAATCCCACAGTGGCTCAACCTGTATAACCCATATAAAATGTCGCATTGTAAGAGTACGGGCACTCATGGATCTTCTGGGCATAAAACTCTAGGCTTGCCTTGTGGTTAAAATCCTCACTCTAGCTTTCTAACCTATACACCTATGTATATGAATTTCCTAACACTACATGTATGTATATGTTCATCTCATATTTTTGAATATCTTTATTACTTAATTGTAGGGTTGTGGCTGTAACTACTGGGGAGGAAAGAAGTGTCATCCTGAATGCATGAACTGTCACTAGTACATTATTCTGTATGTTATCTTCAAGTGTGCATCGTCCTATGGTACTTGAATGCTACATGGTGTTTTCTTATGACTGCAAACAATTAAATACTTTTATGTCATGTGAATTTAGTACAGTATACTGGAGCTTTTATTGTACAAATCTGATTTGGTATCAAAAAATTATATAGATTGCCAATATGGTTAATGTGGTTAAGTTCTTTAAGCAAACAGTGTCATTCTGGATCAGGTGTCACTATGTATGTACACCTTATTTTGCTATTTGCATTGTGTATGGCTTAATTGCTATGTAAATTAATTGCAAGTTGACTCAACCATGACTATAAACTGTAATGGAGATGCATGATATTGTATGCAGGTAAAGTATAAGTATGAATTCACAGTACTGCTGAATCGTATTGGTTTTGAAAGAGCAGAGGCAGCTGCAGTTGTAAAAATAGTGCAATAGTATCCAGAGTCTCACAACATTATTTACAATGTAGGCCATTGCAGCTAGTTTACATGAAGTGTAGTTACAAAAGTAGCATTATTAAAATATTTCAACGTGTACATGTATATGTGACGATGTTGGGACTAAGACAATATTGGGATTCATAGGTACTGGCCACTGATTTTATCTTCAGTACTGCAAGCACAGATTTTTTTTTACCCAAATAGTG
The DNA here is from genome assembly GCF_963678975.1 of Dysidea avara. Lineage (NCBI taxonomy): Eukaryota > Metazoa > Porifera > Demospongiae > Dictyoceratida > Dysideidae > Dysidea > Dysidea avara. Next base: position 25,783,490 of record NC_089279.1, on the reverse strand, counting down.
AAACTTCCTATATGATAATTCCAAGTTTTGATAGCTGCTGCTTTTATCCCAATCTTACCGTAGTCTGCCGTTGGCAACTCCAGCCAGTGCTCTGATTCATCCTCATTTATACCTATCATGTGACACAAATTGTGTACAAATGCATAAATGTAATAAGTATTCGTTGGATGTTTAAGCTTCACTGCTTGTAGGCGTCAGATTCAATACCATGATTCTCACAATTTAAAGTGCAATCTCATCTTACCTCTCCATGGTCGGGTAATCAGAATTCATACTGGTTTAATTGCATACTAATACATCACTTATGTGCAAAGACTATAGTCATATTATAGGTTAAGCAAATTGAATAGCTTTTCTTGTACTATTTCACTACTATAATGATGCTATCAACCTATTTTCCAAATTTCATACAACTAACTAGTGTTAAGTAATCAAGCCTTTTGGGCCTACAGTAGGTCAACTTGAAAAAAACCCTTAGTCACTAAGCTAGCTAAGAAACCTTTGGAATATTGATGGTTATACAATATTGTCTTACTTTTATCCTTCCTTACCATAGCGGTCATCAGTCAAGGACAGTATAACTTCCATCTCTGGGCACACACATTAATTAACGTTACACCATGCAATTGCAACATATATATATATATATATATTGGAAGATGCATATGCATGTTCTCGAGGTTCTGTAAGATGCTCTCTGTTGCATGTTGCCTGCCACCACCAGCTACTTATAGAATGGTATGCTATATATATGTACGAAGCGGATGCTGCAAGTGCACATGTGCAGTAGTTAACTGTTGTTAGGAATGATCATACTGTAGTTCCATAAAATTGCAGTTGGCCATGGTCGAAGAGAAGTGGCTGGGCCTATGAAAGCTGCACCTTGACACAACAGGTCATATCTCTGAGTCAGTACTGGTGTTCATTTTGTAATTTGCATGATAATTGTTTAATTATAAAGGTTGAAAATTAGCTACATGGCCAATTAATGTTCATTTAACTGGGTTTGTGAAAGTAAGGTGTGTAAGCACATAATTTACCTACTTTTAAAACTTTTGCCATCATGCTTTTCATGCATGAGTACATTGAATAGGATCTTATCTCAACGTATGTACATAGATCCATATAGCAAATGAGCCTACATCTACTGTTAATGATATCAGATAACATAATTTTGTTGAATGTATTGGTTATTGGGAGTACAAATTAAAGTGGATTTTAGAGCATTATTGTGACACTTGTTTTTCATTTTCACACTGCTACAGATAGACTATCTGTGTGTCCATTCAATCCACTCATCCATCAATGTTTAATTCTCAAATCACCATGTGATAGAAGATATTTATCCCACTTTTTATTAGCACAAGCAGTTGAGGAGTTTATACCACTGAAGCCTAAGGAGGAACAACACAATACTACAGTATCCTATGTTTCAACAGAAAGGATTATAATTTTACAACATAATAATTATGATTAAATTTAACATTGTTATAGCAGGATGCTTGCAGAAGCACTCAGTTCTATATCTGGTTTGATATAACTTTGTGTCTAGAACGTGGAGATTGTTTCCTAGCAGGTATTTTGAGCCATCCCCATAATCCACTTGTCAATGAGCTCCTCTCCATGGCCTGCTTCTTTGAAGGAATACATGCAATAATTACATATGTGACTGGATTTGAAAATGGTGAAAGTTGACGTGCGTAGAGGTATCACAATGTTTGGCTTAGTCAAATTGCTTCCACAATGACTTGTTAATATATGTACTTGGTTAGACCAAGCTTATCTATTTTACTAAATTTTTTTAGCTGAGTGAACTTTCCCTCAAGATGTTCTTAATGAAATCACCGATCTACCTGCATACACTGTGTTGGTCATGCACTATTTGTACATACACTATTAGTAGGTTGTCTCATTGGTGGTTGTACTTGGCTGTATGTGCCTCGGGCCTAGTAATATTAATAATAATATTGGGAGGTGTATGCTCCCATACAATATAGACTACAAATTTCACTACACAACATAATTCATTAAATCTCTTGAACCCATTGTGGTCCCAGCCATCACAAAAATTTTATCAAACAGACCATGATCCAATTATTATTCACAAAAATATTCCAAGAATTTTAAACAACTTTTTTTGAAATATTAAAAAAGTTAAGTTTTAAACTAAGCACTTTTGAAACTTAATAAAAGTGATATTTCATAATTTACGGATCACTTAAAAGGACAATCAACAGTCTTCAATTCAACCAGAATTTTAGGAGTCACTTACAAAACTTAGTGCGATTGTAGTACCTGTGATGCTCATCACCTCTACATTTTTTGCCTCTTAAACCATAACATATTCCAAACTAAATAAGAAACCAAAACTTTAAGTTGTGGCAAGTTTATCTCAAAAACAGCAAATTTTCTGTGATGTACCAAAATTTACCCTTGTGTAAGAAGCATGGTTCCTACATGTGTAGGGCAACATTAAGAAATTTTGTAGGAAATATTCCTGCACTGTTGAGTTTTGTAAGAAAGATTCCTACACATGACATAATGTTTAGGAATAATTCATACAAGTGTAGGAATTATAGGAACAATTCCTACACTTGTAGGAATGATTCCTACACTTATTCCTACACTTGTAGGAATGATTCCTACACTTATTCCTACACTTGTAGGAATGATTCCTACACTTATTCCTACACTTGTAGGAATGATTCCTACACTTATTCCTACACTTGTAGGAATGATTCCTACACTTATTCCTACACTTGTAGGAATGATTCCTACACTTATTCCTACACTTGTAAGAATGATTCCTACACTTATTCCTACACTTGTAAGAATGATTCCTACACTTGTAAGAATGATTCCTACACTTATTCCTACACTTGTAGGAATGATTCCTACACTTATTCCTACACTTGTAGGAATGATTCCTACACTTATTCCTACACTTGTAGGAATGATTCCTACACTTATTCCTACACTTGTAGGAATGATTCCTACACTTGTAGGAATGATTCCTACACTTATTCCTACACTTGTAGGAATGATTCCTACACTGCAAGAAGATGTCTTACACTTTGTGCCAAGTGTAGGAATCTTTCTTACAAAATTCAACAGTGTGGGAATATTTCCTACAAAATTCTGGCAAAATTCTCAATAAAGCACTACACATGTAGGAACCATGCTTCCTACACAAGTGTAAAATTCCTTCCAGCACTTTACCTCAAAATTATGATTTCTTAGACTCTATTTAGACTGTTTTGGGTGGGTAATAAATCTCATATACTCCACCTTGTTTTCTAATATACTCCACGCCTTTAAGCACAATATAACATATGCTCAAAATCGGATTTGTCCAATCGCTATGCGTTGTTCACGTGCAGTGATTTAACGAGCGCGATTATTTAGTCACGTGAGGACGCATAGTTGCCATGGCGCTAGTATTATCGTAAGAAAACCAGCCGCTTTTGCCGAGCCTACAGCAGAAACAGCCATGGATGAGGTAAGTGATCTGAGTGTAATGTGAAATAGAGTCTAAAGCAGTTATACGGGCACAATGTGGAGTCTATGAAATTTATAAACCCTCAGGCCCTTAGTAGCGCCCTCGCTTCGCTCGTGCGCTACAGCCCGGGCCTTCAGGTTTATAAATTTCATAGACTCCACATTGTGCCCGTATAACTATTATTTATTTATGTAGTTTGGAATATGTTCCACAGAGTTTCTGATTTATGACCACAAATACAGTAATTTGAATATTTCATGAGAAATTGGTCCATTGTAAGTTACAAAATTGACTGCAACTTTGTAGCTGCAGTAATAATATTTTAAATTTCCACTGATTGACATGGATCCAAAGTAATGTTGTACTATCGTATTGACAAGTATCAATATTGGCCATTTTCATAAGATTATGATTATGATAATTGGAAAGGCAGTGCAGCGCAATACTGATTACACCCATGTAAGTGGTTAAAGTGTGTGCATTAATTACAAATAGCAAAAGTGGGGTAGTTTGTTCTATTCTTTAACAGTTCTGTAAAAATAGCTCTTTTGGTTATTGGCTGTTTTTATTAAATGCTATCCCACTAGGGACCTGTGAGAAGGCTAAAGCCTGTGAATACAGGGAGTCAGAAACATGTAACTGAAACTGTGAAGAATGCAGAAAAAAATCCCAGACCCAGTGGTGACTTAATCCCCCACAACATGCAGTTGGCAGTATAAATCTGAGTGGGGGGAGATCATGTCATTCTGATACCCATCACTTATTCCATAGTTTCCAAAATAGGCTACTTTTATGATCAACTTGAACTAAAATGTGGTACTCAATAGTTACCAAATCTGATAACAAACATATTTCCTCTTTTATAAAAGACAAAATGTACTTACCAGTGTAAAATAGTAGTAATAAAATGTATAACATGAGATATTCAAATAGGATAATAAGGGATACTGCATGCATGTAATCAAATAGTATTAGTGACTGAAATGTTAACAAATTCAGCCATTTTAGCATTATTGTATTTTCAAATATTTTCCTCAGGAGCATGCGTAATGCATAGAGCAGGAGAGAAGGCATATAGCTGGAGGCAGGTGTCCTTATCTTTCAAAACTTTCGTGCAAGGTTGAGATACTATAAGGTACTGTTTGAGACAGTTCGTGGTAGCTATTATTTTCTGACTAAGAGATATGAGAGAGTAGTTGTTAATGGTAGCTTCTCTAAATGGTTGCCCGTCAGAGCCTCAAGGCAGTTTTATCTTGTTTTTATTTGCTTATCCTGCAGCTGTCATTTTATTATGTTTTTAAAAGCTGTTGCAATGTGTCACTGCACTTTATGAGTACACCTTAGCCATATTTTGGTTGGACCTACTCGATATGGTCTTATTAAGAAGTAGTCTTATCAAGAAGTGAAGCTTTGACCAATTTTAGTTTTTCAGTTTCAGTTTCAGCTGTTTCCAATGTCCCAATAAATTATTCGGCCATAGCTAACTCCTAGCTGTTATTGCGTTGTACCATTGATAAATTAAATAAATAAATTATGCGCCTATCAAAGTTTTGCCCCACCTACCCCCATGCGGGCAAACGAGGAGCATAACGAGGGGATTTGATAAAAATTTTGGCCCCGGATGTGGGGGTTTAGACGATGCTTGCAACAAAGTATTGGAATGGTATAATGGAGAAGGAGGAGGATTTAGACCTACGATTTTGCTCCAGGGTAGGGGAATTAGACTTAGAGTTTGGTCACTCTTTGCCTGCATGGGGGTAGGTGGGGCAAAACTTTGCGGGTGCATTACGCGCATTCCAGGAAATTAAGGGTGTGGTTCCCAGGGAGGATAAACGTCTTAATGATTAAGACAAAATATACATTACAAGCATACAGGGGCCTAGACACAGGGGTACCATGTGCTGATGGATCAGTACAGGAGCCCTGGCAAGACTTACATTAACTAAAGGTAAATTAAATTACAATACACAAAAAAAACTACATCTCACAGTACATATATGTAATACTTAAAGTTTACCTAAGGTGGTCTAAAAGATCCCAGCCCGGGGAGGCTCTAGAATTAAAAATTCTGTAAGAACAGGACACAGCAATGCGAGCTTCCTGCTCAAACAAGGATCTTACGGTTTTCTTTGGCGCTTCACAAGCAGTAGCCATTTGAGCAATTGTTTCTGACAAAAAGTGGCCTAAACAACCAATTTCAATTAGCGCAAGCGAGCGCAACATGGCATCTCCTCAAGGATCACTGGGCAAGATCACAAATAAAGGCAGTTTTGAAGTGTCAGTGTTTGTCAGGGAATAAGATCAGTGGATACCCTTTAAAGGAACTACCCGATCGCGAGTGCAAATAGTATCAGGAGAAAAGGGTGACATGGTTTTGAAACTGCATGTGTAAACAAGACGGAGAGGTTAGCCGCGCATTGTAATGGCTCGTTATACTTTATAGCTATGTGAACATTCCTCAGGTTGTTTACGAGGCTAACACTACATCAATATCGTTGATAGATCCTATAAAATCTGACCATAGCACTAGCGGTAGCGGACGTAGCCTTCGTACAAGTTGAAGATACGGATGATGGGAAAATTTTTGGGATGAAGTTTAAAACTGATACAGAGGCTAAATGGTTTGAAAACTCATTAAGGCAGTGTACTTCTCCTTCAGGTAATATTATCAAGGGACAGGGCGGATCTAGGTTTTTTCATAGGAGCGGATCTAAGCTGGGGGTTAAAAGAACATAGCTATTAGGCCACTCCAAGAAAATTCATTGTTTCCCATTTCCCGTCCACATGCAGATTCTCTTCCCTCATGGTCATTCATTATTGCTGTCAACTGAACATTTTATTCATTACTTATCCTGTGATTGCATGGCAGTAACTAGTTTAGCATTCAGAAAGCCAATTTAGCTAGCTTTTCACTGTTCAGGTTCATAGTTTAAATATTTCTACTGTATTCTTACCTATATGAATAACATTTCAAAAATTAGTGGAAATATCTATAATGGAAAATGAACCACCCACCCGCATATATTTTTGAGGTCAATGAAATGGGAAACAAGGAATTTTCTTGGAGTGGCCTTATAGGTATAATGGTTAGCCAAACATTTTGTGGTGTCCAGGGGGTGTTACAAGTACAGATGTCATGTGATAAGATTCATCTAGTGTCTACAGTAATATGGCTGAATCCAGTTAATTAATCTGTAACTACTTGTTTTATTTTTTGTATAACCACACCCTTGCCATGCCCACACAGGCCTATACTTGTGGTCGCATGTGTTCGAGGACTCACCCACATTTGCTATTAATTTTATATCAGTACAATGTTTCATTATTCCATTAATGATGGTTTCTCTCTTTTATGCAGTGGCCAAGACTAGCATGCAAAGCAGCCAATCTAGGAGGGCAGGAAAATTTTAATACTCTATTATTGAATTTAAGAACATTTTCAGCTGTTTTTCAGGGAAATCATTTCACTTTTTGCTTCTAATGTGAGCACCACAATCTTTTCATCTGTAGCTAGGCTTGCACCAATTACGCCAGCATAATTTCAAGCATACTAGGCTAGCAAAAGCATCAAGTATTATGCCAGCATAATAGGACGATTTTCAAGATTTTTAATTAAAACATGTAATGTGTGCACCAAAAATACTGCACAACATGAACACACTGTACATTATTACTGCATTTCATATCAAAAACCTTGCAGTGTTATTATTTTTACTATTTCTTGACTGGCTATCAGTGTTGGGCAAGTTACTTTGTAAAAGTAACTAGTTACATATTGCATATTACTTGCAACAGAACTATTTAGTTACAGTTACATATTACCCATAAAATAAAGTAACTATAGTAACTATAATTGAGCCTATATAATTTATTTGAGGTACAAGGCACCAGGCAGGCAGTAACTTCAGTTAAATTATACTTTTTGAAAATTCTGTAGCAAATAGAAGAGTGTTTGGCTACTCCAAACTCACTTTTGGGTTTGGTTATATGTTTATAACCAATCTTCCAAGGCACCATGGAAAATGTATTGTGAGGCTGATTTCTGGTCGATTTATTGTGAGAAAGTGCAACCTCATAATATGTGCAGTATGACTGATTATGTATTAGCTTCTTCAATCATTTATAGGAAATTGCAGTAGGATCGAATTTGGTTAATGCTAGTAATAAATGACATTGTAAGTGGCTCTACTCATAAGGCTGGTACCAATGCTAGTAATAAATTATATACAGGGGCGGATCCAGGAGCTGGCTAGGGGAGGGGCACAAACAGGGTAAGTTGTAGGTGGTTGCATGCATGGGGAGAACCATATTCTCTATAGTTCAGTGCTGCTTTTTTAAAGCAGCAAATAATCACCTCTTAGTGGTGTCTCACTGTTGATATTTGCCATTTTGGCCTTTTCAGATGGTTGTGAAGTCTTAAAACTGTTTAAAAGGCCCTGAATGTCTTAAATAACAGCAACACGATAATTATTTTAGAGGCGCTTAGTACGCACGAAGGTGCTGGGTGACTATTTTACAGTTTACAGTTAGTTTGACTTCGGTTCGCTTTGTTCTCAGGTGAATTTGTAATAAATGCTAGTAAAATGTGCATATTTTTGTAAGTTTTAAACTGATCTTGGTTGGCCTGACATAAAATTTACTAGCTGTTTTAATCAGAAGCATGGCTGGCTCCTCCACAAGGTGGAGAGGGGGGGGGGGGGGGGGGGGGGGCATTTGCCCCAAATGCCCCATCCTGGATCCGCCATTGATATAGGTAATTGTGGAAGTACATGAACAGTATAATGATTTATATTATCTCTCCATTCTCTTATTCGTTATGCAGTAAATAAAATTTCATATTAAATAGAAAGTAAAAAAAAAATATAGCTTATGATGTATATGTGACTCTTTTGTGTTCCCACAGGCTCCCTTAGTTTTCCTATTACAAGTTCTCGAAATGCAGCCTCAGAAAATTCGTTAGGTCATTTAAGTCCACTTGACAAAAGTAGCAACAAGATTGAGCAGGGTTGGAAAGAGCAATCTGACAGAGAACAAAACCAGAGAAGCAGGGAAGTTACTCAATTTGACTACACTGTGATGGAAGAGACTCAGCAAATAGTCCCGCTGATTGACAATGGTGAAATACAACACCAGCCGATAGCAGTTTTTGTACAAAATGAAGAGACAAATTCAGCTGCAGAAATTGACTCTCAAGCAACATTAGGTTAGTATGCTTATATGTGACCCAGTCTGAGAAAACCGGTCTTATCGCCCATGTCAGCAGATTCGATTTTTCACCCAGGACACACAGCTACATGAATAAACTATCTAATTCCACACTTAAAATCAGCTAGACTTGAGTGGTCTGGTTTTGCTGGCTACTTTTCCCGAGCCCAGTGGCGATCCGTACGTGTGGTGTGGGGCCTTAATGGAGTTCTGGTCAGCTTGGGAATGACTGTATGTGGCTGTACAGCTCTGTGGTGTTGAATAAGTACCTCTACTGTAAATTTCCTTTCATTGTAGCCAGTTTTGAGACTTCAATGGCTCAAAACTTGGCCTAATTCATCCCTTGGCCTTCCTTTTCAATCTTTGAACACCATCTTGCCCACCTTCCAGGGCCCCTGCCTCCCACCAAATTTGCAGCTTGCCTGATACAGTCAACCTCGGTTCAAAAACTATCTAAAATGGCGGGAAACTTAGTTGTTGGCTACTTGTACAGTGGATGCTCTGGAAGGTAAGGAATTGGTGTAAAACATGTGAAAATTTGGTACACATAGCTTCAACCATTGGCGAGCTACAACACACTAAATACTTAAAACCGGCATTTCCCGATACTTTTAAATAGGCGATAAGCCCGGTTTTGTCAGACTGGGCCACATATGTTGTTCAAGCTTGTGCTTGATATGGCCTTATGGCAAAGCCAAGCTAAGTATTAGTTAGGTATAATCAAATCCAAAAGTGCCCTCAATGTGATGCGAAACGCTTCCAATAAGTTGCTTATGAAACATTAAATTTTTGTCTGTGGAATTTCCTGCTAACTGACTGATTCACTGATCATGACTGACTGATTGACTGACATAAAGTTAGGGTTAAGGTCAACTAGCTATATAGTGCAGTGTAGTGGTAGGGAGTGTTCAATCCTCCATGGTGTAACATGTTATACTTTTTTCCATTTGGAACCCTTTTATGTCTCAAGTTTTATTTTTGATTTCATGTCTGCTATATGAATAGCAATAGCCTTTCAATAAATTCTTGGTGCCCTTTAACATAGTTATGGGTGGCCATGAGATATAAGTATCAACATTAGTGGAAATCAAGAGTAAACTTCAAAGATGTAGCTTCTGAAGGGTTATTTCTTATTTCTGAGTTCCTTCAGTTATACTACTTTTATGTTTTAAAGATGTGACTGTTCTATTAGACTAAGCCATCCTATTAAATTACTGACAGTTCTATGAAAGTTTGATTTTTAATAGAGTTTATGTTGTGATTTTGTGTACCATTAATCCATTCTGAGAAATCAATGTAAGTTTCCTGATATACTATACTCAGTATACTGTTCTTGTCTTTTATGTGTATACCTTTGTGCTGCCAATCATTGATTATTTGGTGTTCATGATACAAATGCTACAAACCTACGAGGTCAAAATTAATTTCAAGGAGAGATTCTGGAATCCCTGAAAACCCCATTCTCTATTTAAAAAAACAAACTATCTGTCACTGCAATAATATTTGAATCACAAAATGACTTGTGCATTCTATGTACTTAATTAACTTTTAAAGCCATGGCCAGTTCAACTACAAACTATTATATAGTCACCCTGTATACAGAGTGTTTAGCTAGGTTACAAGTCTTCCTGTAGTGAGTTCAGCTATATACAAATAAGTCATCCTGAAGAATTTTCAGCTGCAAACAAGTTTCTCTGTAGTTTAGCTACAAACACATCACCCGATAGATAGTTTAGATATAGTCATTCTCTAGAGAGTTCAGCTACAAACAAATTACTCTGTAGATAGTTTAGCAACTATTAAAAGGTCACCCTGTAGAGAAACAAGTCTCTCTCAAGCTCCCTGCATGTAAAGAGTTCAACTACAAAAATGTCATCCAGTTACAAACAAATCATCTTGTACAGATATATTACATGTACATTATAAATCTTATGTAGTGAGTTCAGCTAAATGTTAAAGTCCCTTGTTTAGCCATGTAACAAGTCACCGTGGAACATTTAGTTAGTTACCAAGCCACACTGTAGTGCATTCAATTACATTAGTAACTATTAAAACATTATCTTTAAAATGTAATTTTTTAAAAGATATGACGTATAATTATAGAGAATCATTGAAAAGTAAAGAAACAAACAATGCTTGTCCATTGATTTTCACATCTAATTCCCAAACCCACTGAGTACTATTGTCAGCTATTCAGTTCACTTAACTTCTGCCTTACAAATAAAAAGTACTAGTTTAATTCTTAATAGCAAAAGCTTATAATTTCATACATTTATAAATAAAAAGTTCTAGAGAACATTCTGTGTGTTGCACTAGCAGTCTTCCTAAACTGAAATGCACATGCACTCCATCACTGGAGTATTACAAAAATGTTAACTGAATTAATAGTCAAATAAAATATGTGACCTAATTTTAGAAAACTGTTGATATACGCACAATATAGTACTTTAAAACACATTCAAAAACAATGGGTAAAAAATGCAAGATTCAGAAAAAAATTATGCAAGTTTTTATCGCCTTGCTGGTTGCTGAATCGACACTCCAGTAGATAAATCATGGGCATCATCGTGTTCTCCTATTCATAGGGAGTTCAAAAATCCTGTTTCATCTTCATACACAGGTAGGTTTCTGAGTTACAGATGTTTGTTTATCTTTTTGGTGACAAAAGAATTCACGATAAATTTTCTTCAATGAATTTGCCTTCCTTCCGGATCACAGAAGAATATCTTTGGCAAAAACTATGCTTCACAGGTTCATGGCAAATACAATGAGCAAAGATTCAATTCTGTACACCATTGTATCAGTAAGTTATAGCTAGTGGTTTATGTAAGCGCCTGTAGATTATTTTCTCGGTGTCTTCTGTACATATTGATTTATTCGCTCGTCCGGGTGTCTACTGCTGTATTTCCGGAACTGCTTATCTTATGAAGCTGAAACTTAGCCTATCCATTCCTCTGTCCCTGTAGACAACAAAGAACCAATAAAACAAATTTTGATAAATGTGCGTATATTGGTGGTTTTCTAAAATTAGGTCACATATGCAATACAATACAATCACAACTTCTGCTTTCATTATAGCATGTGGATAAGAAATGTGGGTATAACACAAGCCCCATGTAAATCCAGACAAGCTGTAAAGAGGGTATGTAAATCCTTTAAATGCATGCTAAGTTTAAAAGTTGTGAATTGGCTGTATAGTGGCTACATCCTCTTCACAACTTTTTAAATGCAAGCTTTTGAATGCTGCATGTTCTTATTACAGTTTGGTTGCATGTTTTACATGTATATACATAGACATCATTTATAGTCCTAGACATATTTTTATTCTAAAGGTTCCTACATCGTGGATGCTATGCAAGAACTGCAAGACCATTACACAATTACATCACAATATGGTGATATTGGAAGCAATCTGAACCATGAGCAAAACTCTTGTGATAATAGTAGTAACAATAATTCTAACATACAATATCAAATGGGAGAACAAGTTGACTATACGCAACCATCACATGAACATGTCCAGCAACACAGAAGAGATCTGACTCAAACTTCACCAAGAAATTCATCCCCTCAGCCTCACTATTCAGAAGATGCGTCACCATTAGAATGTGGCCATGGCAGTACACCTCAACCTCAGAGTTGGACATGTAATTGTGGTGCACGCAACAACCCACAGTCTCCTAACTGTTACATGTGTGGTGCTGCTTGTCCTCTTTACTACAACCCTCCACCTGACTACAATCCAACCAGGGAGAAAATGGACTGGATATAATGTTATATGATGTGACAATATGAAAATTGCCACATTAATTATATGTTAGCTACATGTACTGTTGTAATTTAGTGTGACAAAGTGATAGAGATAAACTAATATCATTGATTAAATGACTTAAACCACACACTAATTTAAGCACAATACCCTTGCATTCAGATTCTTAGAGATGAGATTACTACAGTATATACTAACTTAGAGCAGACATAAACCATCATGCAGTTTTGCATCTATCTTGTATAATTGTATGCCTTCTAAATTTCTTCCATCAATGATTATATACATTGTTACAGAAGACAATTTTGGTGTGTTAATCTCAAAAGGGGACCATACCACCGTTTGGACAATTGTGCTGTAGCATACATTTACAGTAGCTTTAAATGTTGTGCATCTTTGGACTAGGCACCAGCCTATTATGCTTTTAATTTTGTCTATTATGCTATGCTGCAGTGCTCAAAATGTTTGCCTATTATGTTCATAAGTATGCTTATGCTCAAAATTTTTGCCATGCACAGTTTCCATGTTTTGTTCCTTTCTAATGGATAATGATAAACTTTGGCTTATGAACAACTGGTTAAATGTAAAAAGTACTCGTTGTGCATTAAGAATTTGGCTGCATTGTAAACTATAATAACAGTAAGTAGGTAGAAAATTCCACTAAACAAAAAATTGTAGCAATATTTTGGTTACGTTGTACTGAAAGTACTTTGGTTTGTAAGGATAGTTTTTAGTGTAAAATTTTTGGCCAGAAAAATTCAAACCTTCATGATCCCTATAACATACAGTACTATTGTACGGTATGATACAAGGTTCAATTTTTTTTGTTTTTGGTCAACATATAATTATATGAATGCATATTTCCATTTAATCAATATTCTAATCCATTGTATAATATTACTGTTGAAGTCCACATAATCATATATCTATGCATATTATAACTAGTGTGAAAATAGTGAAAGTGGCAATAGTTACTAAGTATGTGCACAGCTCACTAAAGTGTTCAAGTTTAAGGGTTTAATACATGTCTCCATCATCACCATACATTATTCCTTCCTGATTGACATAGACATACAAATAACCATCTTTAACAAATCTTCGTACTAAAGCAGGTAGATCCTTCAATGTACACCTTGCCAAGTCTTTTTTACCATAAACCCATTCATTTAGTTCTGCTGTGCAATTGGTAACTTCTGGGAGATTGTGTATATCATCTACAATAAAAAAATGTTTTATTTCTTGTATGCTGCTAAATTACATGTAGCTATAATTATTGCACAAGTTCACATCAAAACACATAGTAATGTGTTGTGTGGCCAAGGTAGCCAGCGTGCCACACCAGTGTGTTATCAAGACACACGATAGTGTGTCGTGCGGCCCAAGAAGCCGGCGCACCACACCGTGAGTATATTAACAGGAAGAAAGAAAACGCAATTTTCACACCTATGTAGCTCTGTGATCCCTTACCTGATTGGAACCAAATTTGCCACAGACGTGTCGGCCAGTTATGGGAGTTTACATACCAAATTTGAAGAAAATCGCTCCAGCCATTTCCGAGGTATGAGCGAACAAAATTTCATTTTAATTTCTTCGTTTTTTTCTTCTACTTCATTTCACACACTTCGCAAAATCCGCCATAAAACACGAATGCGTGTTCCACTCGGACTGAAAGTTGGCACACTTGAAGGGCTCATTAAGGCGGATCTCAGTACCAACATTGGTAGGAATCCAATGAACATTCACGGAATTATGATCGATTATTCGCATAAAATAAGGTCAAAGGTCTGTCATGCCCACAGGGTAAACCCCTTGAAGGAATGAGTTGAAAATTGCAATGTAGTTGGAGTAACCATCGTAGGAGTGCCTTTGTGTGGTTTGAAAAGAATCGAGATAAAGACCATGGAGATATGACACAAAACCCAACCTGTGTCACAATTATGCAATCGATTTTTATGAATAATAAACTATTAGTTTTCACGCCTACCAGGCAAACCGCTTTGAGCAATGAGCTGAAAATCAGTGTGTAGCTGGAATAATCATCATAGAAAGTCCTTGCAGTAGAACAGAAGAATCCGATTACAAACCACTGAGTTATGATTCGAAAGCCAACTACGTGTTGCAAATGCGAGATCGAGATACTCTAATAGAACAGTCACCCTAATAGAGCATTCAGCTACGATTATAACTTACTCCATTAAAGAATTATATTACATTGCAAGTTATTTTGTAGGAAGTTCAGCTACAAACAGTTAATCTTATAGACAAATCAGCTTGAAACAAGTCACCCTGTAGAGAGATCAGCTAGAAAAAAGAATTTACCTTGTAGAGAGTTCAGCTACAAATGTAGAGAGTTCAGCTGCAGACAAATCACCCTGTAGAGAGTTCAGCTACAAAAAGATCACCCTGTAGAGAGTTCAGCTAGAAGAAGTCATCTTATAGAGGGTTCAGCTACAAAGAAACCACCATGCAGAAAGTTCAGCTGCATGCAAACAAATAATTCTGTAGAGAGTTCAGCTACAAACAAATCACCCTGTAGAGAGATCAGCTTGAAACAAGTCACTCTGTATACAGATCAGCTAGAAGAAGTTACCTTGTAGAGAATCCAGCTACAAAGAAACCATCATGTAGAGAGTTCAGCTGCAAACAAATCACCCTGTAGAGAGTTCAGCTACGAACAGATCACCCTGTAGAGAGTTCGGTTAGAAACAAGTCACCCTGTACAGAGATCAGCTGGAAGAAGTCACCTTGTAGGAATTCAGCTACAAAATAACCACCATGTGCCGAGTGCAGCTGCAAACAAATCACCTTGTAGAGAGTTCAGCTACAAAGAAACCACCATGTAGAAAGTTCAGCTGCAAGCACATCACCCTGTAGAAAGTTCATCTAGAAACAAATAACCCATCAGCTAGAAACAAGTCACCCTGTAAAAAGATCTGCTAGATGAAGTTACCTTGTAGAGAGTTCAGCTACAAAGAAACCATCATGTAGAGAGTTCAGCTGCAAATAAATCGTTCTTTAGAGAGTTCAGCTAGAAACACGTCATCCTGTAGAGAGATCAGCTAGAAGGATCACCTTGTAGAGAGTTCAGCTACAAAGAATCACCCTGCAGATAGTTCAGCTACAAACAAGTCATCCTGTAGAGAGATCAGCTAGAAGAAGTTACCTTGTAGAGAATTCAGTTACAAAGAAACCATCATGTAGAGAGATCAGCTAGAAGAAGATACTGTACCTTGTAGAAAGTTCAGCCACAAACAGATTACTCTGTAGAGAGTTCAGCTATGAATAGATCACCCTATAGAGAGTTCCGCTACAAGCAATTCACCCTGTAGAGAGTTCAGCTACAAAGAAACCATCATGTAGAGAGTTCAGCTGCAAATATATCACTCTGTAGAGAGTTCAGCTAATAAAAGATCACCCTGTAGAGAGTTCAGCTAGAAGAAGTCACCTTTTAGAGAGTTCAGCTGCAAAGAAACCACCATGTAGAGAGTTCAGCTGCAAACAAATCACCCCAGCTACAAACAAATCGCCTTGTAGAGAGACCAGCTAGAAACAAGTCACCCTCTAGACATATCAGCTAGAAGAAGTCACCTTTTAGAGAGTTCAGCTACTAAGAAACCACCATTTAGAGAGTTCAGCTGCAAACAAATCACCCTGTAGAGAATTCAGCTACAAACCAATCACCCTGTAGAGAGACCGGCTAGAAACAAGTCACCCTGTAGACAGATCAGCTAGAAGAAGTTACCTTGTAGAGAGTTCAGCTGCAAACAAATCACCCTGTAGAGAGTTCAACTACAAACAGATAACCCTGCAGAGAGTTCAGCTAGAGTCAAGTCACCCTGCAGAAAGAATCCTGTAAACAGCTCATCTACGTACAAGCAAATCACCCTGTAGAGAGTTCAGCTACATTTCAAGTCACCCAGTAGAGAGATCAACTGCAAATTATCCTGTGGGGATTAATTGACATGTAACAAATATATGCATTATACATATAATTTGTACATTTACTGATAAAATCAGAATGAGTTAAAGTATTATAAAATCTGCTTCATCTTTTTCTTTTACCTGTTGTAGAGAAAAAATATAGGTTAAAAACCCCAAAGCTGGCAATAGGCTGGCTTTGGGATGTACAAATACAAAAAGAAGTGAAATCTAATCAAAAACAGCCAAGCTGTAAAAAAAGGAGTGCGGCCCTTGAAAAGGCTATGGTGAAAAAAGATGTGAAATCCAAGGTGGCGGCCAAGAAATGGCTGTGATGGTAGGTTAATGGTAAAAATTTTAACAACGACAATTCAGGTGAATTTTGTGCCAAGACCAAGCGGCACCAAATTCACCTGAACTGTTGTTATTAAAATTTTTACCATTAACCTACCATCACAGCCATTTCTAGGCCGCCACCTTGGATTTCACATCTTTTTCACCATAGCCTTTTCAAGGGCCGCACTCCTTTTTTTACAGCTTGGCTGTTTTTTGATTAGATTTTTATTAACACAAACAACAATGACACGATTTTCATACACAGCTCCACACTTACTTATCCAAATGAGATTTGGCAATTACTTGCCAGATGGAGTAGCAAATCGCCCCAGATATACTAGGCTTTTTCTTATTTATAAACAACAAATTATACTCTGAGTACCCTGAACACATAAAGGGGGTAGAAAGTTAATTATAATATAAGCTTTGTGTAATCCGATCAATATTCACAGATTTGACAATTACTTGCCAAACATTTATAATAAGCACATGTACAATCGAGATATGTATACACTAATAACTAGGCAAGCAATGAATTTTAAAGTTGTGAAGTGCTATCTACTGTTTACTTGTTTGGTTTCTTGTTACAGGGCAAACAACCACATGCGCCAATACAACACCCGTCAATCAAAGACACACAAGAAGTCATCACCATTTTTGAACACGGTCAAGGGCCACAATATGGTTTTCTGTATGATAAACTAAGTAACTCAGAAATGAGTTGACATTTTGCAGTTATTGTACAGTAGTACTAGTGCTGGGCAGTATTGAAAAATAGCAAACGGTATACCTTCCATAAAAAAGTATCATGGTATTACTAAATATCATGGTATTAATGTACAAGCCATTGGTGTAAAAGTAACTGTCATTTACCTCAACAAAAGCACCAAATACCCGTGGTAGTGCAGTAAGCCTCAGGTACAAATTACCACAAACAAACTTGTTTACATAGTTTGGTTAGCTGGCTACATCACCACCTGCCTACAAACATTGTCACATGTCTGGTTACCTTCTAAATATGGGATGAAACAAGCCCACAGGGAGGCCATAATGTCCAGATGGTATGGTGATATTAAAAAAACAGGTAGTTTCAAAACCAGAGGTAAGTAGAATTCTAGGAAAATGGGAACAGAAAGTGGAAACGGGAACAACCATGCGGTAGAAATGCCTGATAAAGGTCAATCATGCCATATAAATGGAACATGGTTGAAGACAAAGTGTAATTGTCACTGCACTTTTTAGTGATTGATTGTTGTAGCACACCTTCAGACACAAACGTAATTTTATGGTAGGTTAGATTTTACAGCACAATGCTTCTTTGCAGGATTGTTGGATTATTCCACTAAAATGATCGAAATACTCTAATAGAGCAGTCACCTGTAGTAAAATCTCTAATAAAGCAGTCAAAAATGTTTTGTACCTATCCCACCAGAACCCACATTGATGGCCTGTGAATTGATGGACTATAGCTGTCACAGATTATGTATGTAGGCTAGCTAATAGTGCTGGGCGATATAAATTTTTTAAATGTCATATGTCACGGCAATATATTCATGATATGAATGTATGTCACTATATAAAGCCTAATGCTTAAATTGTACATTTTTTTTCAGATGAGATTTGTAAATTTGATCAATAACTACATTGTACACACATCACAACACAATTACACATGGTTACAATGTATACATTCTTTAAATAATAGTGTACAACCACATTATGAAGAAGTTTTTACATGGAACGGACATAATTTGCCTTAATCACAGAACACTAATTTTCGTAAACTAACCTGCAGAACTAATTACAGTGCTTTTGTTTCATTGTAACACTAATGTAGTGAGGGTTAATGGCTGTCAAGACATCAAAATACCTCGTAGCGTTCCCTTCCAAATATCCTCCATTCAATTTGCCATAGAAAAAGTTAGTGATTTTCAACCTTAAAATGACACACTTAAATTTCCTCTGATTTCCTTCTGCTATAGCTCATCTTAATCGCTATCTAATCAAAAACAGCCAAGCCTTTAAAAAAAGGTGCGGCCCCCAAAAAGGCCATGGTGAAAAAAGATGTGAAATCCAAGGTGGCGGCCAAGAAATGACTGTGATGGTAGGTTAATGGTTACATTTTAATAACAACAATTCAGGTGAATTTGGTGCCAAGACCAAGTGGCACAAAATTCACCTGAATTGTCGTTATTAAAATGTAACCATTAACCTACCATCACAGCCATTTCTTGTCCGCCACCTTGGATTTCACATCTTTTTTCACCATGGCCTTTTTGGGGGCCGCACCTTTTTTTACAGCTTGGCTGTTTTTTGATTAGATATCACTTCTTTTTGTATTTGTATACTGCAAAGCCGGCCTATGGCTGGCTTTGGGGCTTTTTTAACCCATGTGTTTTTTTCTTTACTACAGGAAGAAGAAAATAACTTAAAGAAGAATTTTAGTACTTCAATTATTTTTGATTTTATTAGTAATTATACAAATTATATACATATATTTATTACAGGCCCATTATGCCCCACAGGATATTTTTTTGCAGCTGATCTCTCTACTGGGTGACTTGAAATGTAGCTGAACTATATACAGGATGGTTTCTTTGCAGCTGAACTCTCTACAAGGTAACCTCTTCTAGCTGGTCTCTCTACAGGGTATTTTGTTTCTAGCTGAACTCTCTACAGGTGATTTGTTTGCAGCTAAACTCTCTACATGGTGGTGTCTTTGTAGCCGAACTCTCTACATGATGGTTTCTTTGTAGCTGAACTCTCTATAAGGTGACTTCGTCTAGCTGAACTCTCTACAAGGTGATTTTTTTGTAGCTGAACTCTCTGCAGGGTGATTTGTTTGCAGCTGAACTGTCTACATGATGATTTCTTTGTAGCTGAACTCTCTATAAGGTGACTTCGTCCAGCTGATCTCTCTACGGGGTGATTTGTTTCTGGCTGAACTCTCTACAGGTGATTTGTTTGCAGCTAAACTCTCTACATGGTGGTTTCTTTGTAGCTGAACTCCATACATGATGGTTTCTCTGTAGCTGAACTCTCTACAAGGTAACTTCTTCTCTACAGGGTGATTTGTTGTAGTTGAATTCTCTACAAGGTGGTTTGTATGAGGCTGAACTCTCTACATGGCGGTTTCTTTGTAGCTGAACTCTCTACAGAGTGATTTGTTTGCAGCTGTACACTCTACATGATGGTTTCTTTGTAACTGAACACTCTACAAGGTGACTTCTTCTAGCTGATCTTTCTACAGGGTGAATTGTTGTAGCTGAACTATCTACAAGGTAACTTCTTCTAGCTGATCTCTATAGAGGGTGATTTGTTTGTAGTTGAATTCTGTACAGGTGGTTTCTTTGTAGCTGAACTCTGTAGATGATGGTTTCTTTGTAGCTGAACTCTTTACAAGGTGACTTCTTCTAGCTGAACTCTCTACGGGGTAATTTCTTTGTAGCTGAACTCTCTATATGATGGTTTCTTTGTAACTGAACTCTCTACAAGGTAACTTCTTCTAGCTGATCTCTCTACAAGGTAATTTGTTTGTAGCTGGACGCTCTATAAGGTGATTTGTTTGTAGCTGATCTCTTTTCAGGTTGATTTGTTTTAGCTGAACTCTCTACAGGGTGATTTGTTTGTAGCTGAACTCCTTACATTGTGTGTAGTTTCTAGCTGATCTCCCTACAGGGTGATTTGTTTGTAGCTAATCTCTCTACAAGTTGATTTGTGTGTAGCTGATCTCTCCGCAGGTTGATTTGTTTGTAGCCGATCTCTCTACAGGTAATCTGTTTGTAGCTGAACTCTCTATAAGGTGATTTGTTTGTAGCTGATCTCTCTGCAGGTTGATTTGTTTTAGCTGAACTCTCTACAGGGTGATTGCTTGTAGCTGAACTCCTTACATTGTGTCTAGTTTCTAGCTGATGTCTCTACAGGGTGATTTTTTGTAGCTGAACTCTCTACAGGGTGATTTGTTTCTAGCTGATCTCTCTACAGGTAGATTTGTGTTGATTTGTTCATTGCTGATCACTCTAAAGGTTGATTTGTTGCAGCTGAACACCCTGCAAAGTGTTTTGTTTGTAGCTGATCACTCTAAAGGGTAATTTGTTTGTAGCTGAACTCTCTCCACAGTGATTTGTGTGTAGCTGAATTCTGTGTAACTGAATTCTCTAGAGAGTGACTTAATTGTAGCTGAATTCTCTACACAATGCATAACTTGTTTATAGCTGAACTTTCTTCAGTGTGACTTGTAATGTTCTGAATCTCTATAGTGATATATTTGCTTAACTCTCCACATGGTGACTGTCTTCTTGCTGAACTGTCTATAAGATTAACTGTTTGCAGCTGAACTCCCTACAGAATAACTTGTGATGTAATAAAATTCTATAATGGAATAAATAAATTAGCCGAATGCTCTATTAGGGTGACTGTTCTATTAGAGTATCTCGATCTCGCATTTGCTACAGGGAGTTGGCTTTCGAATCATAACTCAGTGGTTTGTAATCCGATTCTTCTGTACTACTGCAAGGACTTTCTATGAAGATGATTCCAGCTATACACCGATTTTCAGCTCATTACTCTAAGCGGTTTGTCTAGTAGGCGTGAAAAATAATACTTTTTTATTCATAAAAATCGATCGCGTAATTGTGACAAAGGTTGGGTTTTGTGTCATATCTCCGTGGTCTTTATCTCGATTCCTTTCAAACCACCTAAAGGCACTCTTACGATGGTTACTCCATCTACATAGCAATTTTCAACTCATTCCATGAAGCGGTTTGCCCTGTAGGCGTGACAACAAATCGATCTTGTTTTACGTGAATAATCGGTCATAACTCCTGAACCATTCATCGGATTTGTACTAAATTTGATGCTAGGATTTGCCATTGGACTCCCTTTCTGTGTGCCAAATTTCAAGGCGATCGAAGTATGCGTTTGCTTGTTATAGCAATTTTTGCAAGTGTGCGAAAAGACGAAGAAAAAAAAAAACGAAGAAAAAAAAACGAAACTTTGGCAGCTCGTATCTCGGAAATGGCTGGAGCGATTTCCTTCAAATTTGGAATGTAGACTCCCTTGGTTGGCGGGCAACTGTGTAGCAAATTTGGTTCCAATCAGATTAGTGATCACCGAGATACAAAGGTGTGAAAATGACGTTTTCGTTCTTCCTGTCAATATACTCACGGGTGTGGCGCGCCGGCTTCTTGGGCCGCACGACACACTACCGTGTGTCTTGATTCACAGCTCTTTCCAAATCTGGTTCAGAATCTGAGGTATCTATCACTTGTCGCGGGTTATTACACCTTTTATTGTATGCCCCCCAAATGCCCAATACAAAATGTACGTGGAAATTTGCTACACCCGATCAGTTTGGGCTATTGTGACGTGCTTAAATTTCCGTGAATTGGACTTCTTTTGGTATCATTGTACCCGCAAAAAGTTTCTCTACATGTATCAAATTTGGAAAGTTGCTAAACAGACTCGAGGTAGGCGGTACACTATAATTAATTTAATTTTTAATGGTTTTTCAATCAAAATGTATTGGACATGTCTGTTCCAGCTAGTATTTTTGCCATGAACAAAAGTATAGCAAATGTCCACAAATTTCTTGATATGTTTATACAGTTAAAGGATTTAAACAATAATTATTTGCTTATAAGTTTATGCAATGAATAGCTGGTATTTGTACCATCACACGTCAATCTTCTGCTTCACCAATAACTTCATCTTCGCTACCTTCATCTTCTTCATTTAATAACAGTGGTTCTTCATTTAAATTTTCAAAGAGAAAAAGCATTCTGTCAACATTCTCTGGTAGCAAGCAATTTCGTTTTTCTGTTACTGAATTTCTAGCTGCATTGGACAATCTCTCTGATGAACAGCTGGTAGCTGTACTGCAATACAACCTTCTGACAAGCTGTGAAAGGTAAGAAAATGTCACTCTTCACTGCTTCCACTATTCAAGAGGGTTATTGTTCTGTTCTTCTGCAGTATACCGTTGAACCTCTACTCGAGATTTTTCTTCTGCAGTCCTGGTTGAAGTCACCTCATTGCAGCTATTGAAGAGTTCATCAAGCAGGGCTGAAACATGGCCTTTCTTCTTGGTTAGTGGAGGGTCTTCATCTAGGTTAACAACTAAATCTACAGTTGGACGGTCAGATGCGGTCATACATTCTTCAGTCAAATCCAAGTTCTTCTTGAGTATTTAAGATGACTGCAGTCTTCTTACTTTCTGTCAAGTAGGGCTGCTCCTTAAATCTTGGGTCTAATAACAATGTCATCTTAAGCAAACTTTTAAGTGCATGTTCTTGGTATCGAGTTGATAGATCCTGAGCTATACTCTCTTTAATGCCTTTTAAAGCTGGGGAATCCTCTTCCTTTGTTTTGAGGGAATTGAGCAACAGCTGCTGTAGCACTGGACACATGCAGGAAACTGTGGCGTATTTACTGTCACTCAATAACTCAGTAGCTTTTTAAATAGGATTCAAAACACTGGCTAGTTCTTCTAAAACGGTGAATTCATTTGCTGTAAGTATCAGAGTACAATCATTTATATTTTCAATAAATACAGCACAAACCACTAGTCTTTGTTCCAATATCCTCTCAATCATGGACAATGTGCTACCCCACCTCGTTACACAGTCTTGTATTAATTTGTGTTGCTTAATTTTTAACTGCTGCTGTTTTTCTCTTAATTCATATGTCATTTTGTAAGATTGATGAAAAAAGCCAACTAATTTACGGCAATGGGCCAATGCTGTTGATACTCTCCTAACATCAAAACATTTTAAACTCCCAGCTGTAATGTGTGTCCAATACAAGGAATGGGTAGTATTTCCAAGTGGTCCACACAAGCATTCTTTATAATTTTTATTGCCTCCATTATCAGTGGTAGCAAACAATACCCTCTCCCCAATCTGCCATCTATCAAACCCTTCCTGTATCACTGTTGCTAATGATTCTGCATCATGGCCACCTGGAACTTCTATACAGTCTCTAAGCATTTCGAATTGAATTTAAAGTCCCTACTGACAAAATGACAGGTGAGTGATAGGTAGGGATGATTCTGATGTGACATTGACCAAATATCTGTTGTGATGCTAAAACTGGTTGGGTTCAATAACTGAGACTTCAGACATTTTACTTCTTGGTTATACCTGTGGGGGATTTCTGTCCTTGATAGGTGATTTCTACTAGGTACTTGAAATTGTGGCTCTAAAGTATGTAATAGTTTGTGAAACCCAATTCCCTCTACAACACTTACTGGCTGCATATCTAGAAACACAAATTCTGTGAGAGTGCAAACTGATTCCTTGTGGAGCTTACTGTTTTGAGGAAGTGGATTTGAAGTTTTTGCGTAAACTGCAAAATCGTCTTTTTCCTTGACTCGTAGAGATTTGAACTATTGCTCTCAGTATTCTGCTCACTAATCCACTGCTTCTCCTTGATTGCAGTAAATGACCCTAGATGGCGCTTTTCCAAATGATATGTTAAATTAGAAGCGTTTCCCAACTGTACTACCATACTCACAACAAATAACCTTTTTTCAATCTGCTATTGATCCATCTTCCGTTGATTTGAAACCGAAATAGGTCCATATGGTGCTTTGTCCTCGTGGGTGAGGCATGAGGCCTGGCAACACTATCTTGTAGAAAACTCACGTGTAGTGGGTGGATCACGTGCGCTTTGTTGTGATAGTAATTTCTAGCTATTGTATCATGACACAAATATTTATATCTTGATATGTCATATATCAGCTATATCACCCAGCACTAGCTAAGTAATCAACACTGAAAGTTAGCTACTCCCTTAAAACCATAAATTTAAACCATTATAGCATATAATTATAAGTTTACAAAATGATTGCAATTAAATGACAGTGCCTGTATATAGATGCGAGAAGTTGTACCTGCAACTTCAGGTACAACTTCAGGAAAAAGTCACAGGATGGGCATGTGGCAGCATGTGTAGGTGCATGGCTCCAATGAGGAGACTAAGGACTATATGAGCAGTTATGGGGACTCTTCTTGGAGCCATTTTAGCTTGACAAGCATACCAGTGCTGCATGCATTCTCCCATCATACGACTTCTTACCTGGTATATAGCAGTATAGGTGCAGTTTTCAAAGCCTATATAATAGGCACTGTCAGTAAACTAGAGTACATTTATCAGTATTAATTTAATTGAATAGCTATTCTAAAAGAATTCATGGTTTCAAAAGGGTAGCTAACTTTCAATGTTGATAAGTTAGCTAGTCTATGTACCTAATCTATGACAGCTATAGCCCATCAATTCACAGGCCATCAATGTGGGTCCCTGGTGGGATAGTTAGCAAAACATTTTTGACTGCTCTATTAATGCAGGTGTCTGCTCCATTAGAACGTTTCAAATGTTTTAAAAAAATTCAAACATTTTCACACAATGCCACAAAGAAACATTGTGCTGTAAAATTTGACCTGTCCAACCTGTATAATTGCATGATGACTTTTATCAGGTGTTTTCCGTGAGTTGCTCCCTTTCCCATTTTCCATTCCTGTTCCCCTTGAATTCTACTTACCCCAAAACCGGTATGACTTAAATATCACAGATTACTAACAATACCGGTATATCGTCCAGCTCTAGTAGGTGACATTGTAGTACAAAGTGTACAGCAGTACAAAATGTACAGCATATGTGGCATGCTCCAGCTATGGGGGTTAGAGATTTAGACATATCTTGATATTTCCTTTTAAACTTATCTACATAATTGAAACAATTACACATTATAGTTAACTGCCAATAATGTAACCAGTAAAGCGGTCAAATTACAATTGCATGGAAGAGTATAAAGAAGTGTTTTAGCATTGTTCCCAAGTAGTGGGAGGTGTCTACACCATCAGATATTCTTTGGATATACAAGTAATTTATGAAAGCTTACTGATATCGTCTCTTCAGTAATAATGATACTTGTAGGAACAGTTGCAGTGCTACTAGAAAGTAAATGATCAGATGGAGCTTGCATGAAAAGTAATCATTAAATTTCTGAGTTAGTGTTAGCAAATATGTAGAATTGTGATGCAGTGTAGATGGTATCATACAGTATGATAGTTACTGTATAGTAGGGACCACAAAAAGTGGGCGTGGCCCACGAAATATCATCACCCAAAAACCAGCCTCAATTTTCCCAGACGACAATGAGGCAGTATTCGTTAGGTAAAACTAAGCCCAAACAAACTTTCAGAACGACTCGAAATGCTTTCAACAAGTTGATACGGAATTTTAAAAATAATTTATTTAATGGAATTTCCTACTGACTGATGATCGATGTGTTCAGACAAGCGTAACTTGATAACGGCTAAAGCTATGGACTTGATTTTTTCACTGTTCGATGTCGCTTCATCCTGAGAGGTGCCTTTTGGCATACCGCAGTACGTACAATGCTTTCTTCATGGACTTACCAGTGTCCTCCTTTGTGTCCCATTCTTCTTTGCTGACAGCAAAATGTGTCGATTTGGTGATAGCACTTGATGGCTTCCATTTGAAATGGAAATTGTCCGTATTTTTCATAGTGGCTATTTTGATTGCAGAGGTGCTTTTTGAACAGTCCTTGATTCGTACTGCTGTGTAATGGGTTGAACATAGCTGACAGTGAAGCGTAACGGATACTTCACTTATCAGACAATAATTAATATGATTGGGGCACATGGCACGATTTCTTTCTTTTGGTACGCGTGGATTGTGAAGGTGCTTTACGAACAGTTCTTGATTTGATATGCTGTGCAATGGGTCAGGGCCAGAGCCTACGGTTCGGTCAATCACTTTTCAGCTACTTGATTTTAGTGAAAAGATCAAGATACTCTAATGGACCTTATCTGCAATGACACCAAAGCACGAAATGGTGGCCGATAGTGTGGGAACTTTTGTGTAGAGGATATTGAGAGAGATGGCGGTTCGCTATGTTAACGTTTACATATTGCAGCAAAAGGCAAGGTGAGGCATACATACTTAATTGCAAGACAAATGCATGTGGTTTTGTGTTGATACCAAAACTTAAGTCTGGTTTTGTCTGGTAGGACTATTTCGCATCGCCACATTACGCTAACTTACCTTTATTATCCAATAGTTCCATGTCGTGAAATTTGCAAACAAAGCTCATTTCAGTGATAACATACAACGTTCCCACACTAAACACGGCTATTTTGTCAATTATGATGTCATTGCGGATAAGGTCCATAGAGCAGTCATCAAAATATGTGACCGAATTTTGGAAAATTACCCATATGGGTGCATTTGGCACCTAAAATATTTAATGATCAAAACACAAACTTTATAGTGCAAATCTACTTGTTAATTATTTTAAGCTGTTCTCAATTCCTTACATTACAAGAAAATTCTTGAAATATTTTCAAAACTGTGTCCTGCTCTTATTACCAACCCACTAAACATGAAAATTTTAATTATTTCGTGCACGCCCATATGGGTGATTGTCACAACGAGCTCGAAAATGAACAACTTTAATAACGATTTACTGACTGAACTAATAAATTTACACATATGCACTATATTAATACTAATAGAGAAGCCCTACTAGAACAAATTCCTACAAGTACATGATACTCCTGGAGGTTGATTACCCCACAGGTAATCAAAAGAAAACCTAACCTACTACAGTAAAATTTAAAAATGAAAAAATCCTACAAAAAATGTCAAAGTTTAAATCAGTTGTGGGCTTCTTGTTACACCTCCAACGGTATCAATAGTTGAATTGGTTGACGTAATGTAACTGGCTTCTTGTCTGAGCTTAATACCCATATTTCAGCAGCTCGAACATGACCATCTCTTCCTGGTAATAGCTCTACAACTCTTGCTAGCTTCCAAAAGCACCTGGATGTATGCTCATCCTTCAGGATTACAATATCTCCAACACTTACTACTTGGTTGTCATGTGTATGTCTTGCCCTCACAGTAGCCATCTCTCTAATACTAAGTAAATAGTCTCTTTTCTACTGATGCATAAATTCAGATAACAACCTAAGCTGATACTTTGCTTTCCGGGTCAAGGACTTGCTTGTGCTTGTAACTTCAAAGTGTCTCTCACTTGGTACATTAGAGGATCGGTATCCATATATCAAATCAGATGGAGTAAGACAATGGGAAATGCCTTCAATATCATCATATATGTAAGTCAGTGGTCTCTTATTGAGGGTGGCTTCTATCTTGACTGTAACTGTCCGTAATTTCTCAAAGGTTAGGGTAGTGCGACCGATTGTTTTCCTCAAGCACCTCTTCACACTTTGCACTAACCTTTCCCAATAACCTCCCCACCATGGAGCTTTCTCTACAATAAATTCCCACTGAATCTGTTGGTTGGCTAATTGTTGGTGTACTGTCTTGGACTGTTGAATCTTTCTCACTTCAGCTGAGGCACTCTTAAACGTTTTAGCATTATCAGACATAATGGTGGAGGGCAATCCTCGTCGACTTACAAAGCGTCTAAATGTTTGTAAAAATGCTTGAGCTGACAAAGTCTCCGTTAATTCTAAATGAATTGCCCTAGTGGATGCACATGATGATGTAAATAAGCAGATGTAGCTTCTAACATGGTCTGTTTGCTCTGAATCAGTACTAAGTGATTTCACATACAGTGGCCCTGCAAATCAATCCCAGTGTTTGCAAATGGAGGTCCCTCACTAACTCTTTCTTCTGGTAAATCAGGTGGTAATGGGGCAGGATATGGCTTCTCTTCAAATTTTCTACACACAACACAATTTCGTAGAACCCTTTTGACTGCTTCTCTACCCCTCAAAATCCAATGAGTTTCTCTTACAGCTGCTAGGGTTTTGCGGATTCCATTATGGTGAACTAATTGGTGACGATTTTGTATTAGCAATGTAGTAAAGAGGTGTTTGGCTGGTAATAGAATGGGATTCTTTGACGAAACTGGCAGTGTGGATTAATCAATTCTTTCCTCACACCTAATGATCTTATCTCTGTCCATAAACAACACTAAGTGCTTGATAATGACCTTGTCTTCTCCATTATGTAACCTTTGCCACTCTGTTGAAAATGAATTAGATTGAATTGTCTGGGTCCACTTGTGATCCGCTAAACTGATGTCCGCTACAGTAATGACTGATTTCTGTACATTGAGATCTTTCTTAAGGAGAGCTATGAACTTCAGGATAATGCTTGTAACATGCAACAACTTGATTCTGGATCTAAAATTCTCAACATTCATAAATTTCTCTAAGTTTACAACTTCACTTGTATCACGCCTGGTTTGAGATGCCAATGAATGAACAATGATAGAGGAGTTTTGACAAGCTCCTTGTTGGTATCTTCTGTGTCAAAAGTGGTTGGTAAATCTGGCCAAGAACTTAGTTCATCCTTCAAAAATGCTGGTCCATGCCACCATAGTTGATTATTAACAAGATCACCCGAATTCACTGATTGAGACGGGAGGTCGGCTGGGTTACTTGTACCTGGACAGTGTCTCCAGAAATTTCTGTCGGAAATGCACCTTATTTCAACTCGATGTTGTACATACTGTTTCCAGTGTCGTTCATTCTTTATCCAGCACAATGTTGTAAAGGAATCTACCCAGTAGTATGACTGAGATATGGTGATTGCTGATTTTAAGAAAGCTTGCACAGAACTGAGTAACCTAGCCAATATTGTGGCTCCCAGGAGCTCTAAACGAGGTATCAACTGTTTCTTAATTGGAGCAACTCGAGTCTTAGGAGCAATGAGTTGTGTATTCACAGTACTCCCATCACGATAAACAGTTCTCAAGTACACTGCTGCAGCATAGGCCTTCTCTGAGGCATCACTAAAACCATATAATTCATGCCTTAAGACCTCTTAGGTAGGGTTGAAATAACATCTTGGAACCTTCACATGGCTAAGCTCTTCAAATTTATGAGTAAGACACTTCCACTTACGAAGAGCCTCCCCTTCTATGGTCTCATCCCAATCCTTCTTAAAAGAACAAAGCTTCTGAAATAAGATCTTAGCACGAATTGAAAATGGATTAAGAAGCCCTAGGGGGTCAAACACCTTAGCTGAAACCTTAAGCAATGATCTCTTAGTTGGGGGCAAGGTAGACACATACTTAATCAACTCAGAGAACTTGAAAAAGAAACAATCATTTTGTTTATCCCAATTGATCCCCAGAACCTTCACAATACTATCCTGGGTGCTGGTTGTCCCAGATGAAATTCTCTGATCTAAAGCATCATTATTGGTTGACCACTTCCTTAAGTTGAAGCCTCCAGCTTTCATAATTTCTGTAGCACCCTGATAAACATTGAAACCCTCTTCCATGTTTTGAGCCCCTCCCAAAATATCAACAATGTACAATGATTCTGACAACAATTTTGCTACGTTAGGACTCACCATCTGCTGAGAAGCTAAGTGGTGCTGCAGAACTCCATTCAAGATTGCTGGACTTGGTGTCAGCCCAAACACAAGACGACAAAATCTATATTGTGTGATTTGGGGCTTGTCACTTAGAATATCATCCCACCAGAGAAACCAAAGCATGTCTCTGTCCTCTAAAGTGATGAGTATTTGGTGAAAAGCCTTCTCAATGTCTGAAGTTATCCCAATAGGGTAACTTCTGATTTTCACAAGCACAGAAAATCAAGTTAGGCCCCTTTTCCAAACAATCATTTAACGAGTACTTGAACTGCTCAGATTTTGCTGATTCATCAAAAACTATTCGTAGTTTAGTTGTGTCCTTGTCTGCTCTGAATACACCATGATGAGGTAGGAAGTGAGCTTCTTTCTTGTCCAGGTCGCCAACGGTACTCTCTCAATGATCTGAGTTTCAACCTGTGTCTTAAATGTTTCATCATACTGGTGGAGTAACACTGGATTGTGCTTCATGCGTGATTTCAGGTGCTGTAGTCGAGACACACACAGGTTATAATTCGAAAATACCGGCTTACATGTTTTCCAAGGTAGCCCAACCTTGTACCTCTTCTGTACCCAGTCAAACTTGATATCAGGTGGGAATGGACCTTTCGCTGATGGGCCTGCAATCTCTTCATTGACTATTCCAATTGATTCTGTCTCCCAGAATTGCTTCAGACTGTTTGTCAAAAGGTCATCACTATCAAGACTTGTGACATCAGCACTTGAACCTTCAATTATTAAATCAGTGATGACATCATTGCTTCCTGTGCCCTTAAGGTTACGGGTTAGGCACTTAATAATAGGTTATTATTTTTTAATGTGCGATAGTGATGGATGATGCAATATTGGCACGAAACTTGAGCAGGTGTTAGTGAGAAGGTTGTTAATTTCAAAGTGCTGTATAGCCACTTGATAATAGCGGAAGAATCATACAAAGTGAGTGTTAATAATTTACTGCGAAAGGTAAAATTAAATCTCCCGCAAACCAGTATTTAGCGTTACTGCTTGATGTGGTTATTATTCATCAAAAATAGCAGCTGACAGCCAATTAATACTAATTCTTTGTGGCAGTGTCAATGGGTGGTTATATTATCTATGTCCTGTCGTGGAGACTGCATGAAAACTGACAAGAAGCTGGTTATTTATCGTATCTGTCAAGGATAATGGCAATTAGTACTGCTAAGGAATTTATTATTGTGTTGTAATTGTTAACAATAACAATATCAAAAACCAGTTTTTGTAAGGGATAAAATTTATTGTTAACAATAACAAAACTATAACTAAAAGATTTTTTATAGACAGCAACAATTAATAACAATAACAATATTGGTCACAGAGTTTTTGTAACATTAAGGATTTGCTTTGACAATTAGCTGGTTAAAGTCACTTCCCCTGGTAGTATTTATGATTATAGGATATATCTATGAAAAGCATGCAATTAACTAACCAGGTGCATGGAGTTAGCTACCATGCATTCTGTGAAGGTGTAAACAACACAACAAGCAGATGTACTATGGGATGGGTCAGCCAAGGCATAAATAACTTGCTACCAACCACCTATTATTAAGCTCTAAAACTAGTTGACTTAATTTGAATGATAGCAATGAGTGATCTAGCAGTAACTGGAAGACCTAAAACAAGTCCAGTGTGGGATTATTTCAGCTATGATGAAAGTGCTAAAAAGAGCAAATGTGAGGTTATAACAAATGTAGTAACTAAGACTAAGTGTGGGAAAACCTTCTCAGGAAAATTTAGCACAAACCTAAAGTTGCATTTGAAGTCATCACATAGAGAAGCCTATGATGAAGTAATTAAGAAGGAAAAGCAAAACAAAGAGAAAGAAAATGAAAAGAAGTCATGTACTAGAGCTAATGCTGCCTGTAATTTTTCAATGGAAAGTAATCAACCACAAATCACTACTTTTCTTAAGAGGCCCAAGCTGTATAACAATGAAGATCCTAAATGCAAGGCTATCACAAAAAAGTTATCTATATTTCTAGCAGCATCTAGTGCCCATATTAGCTTGGTTGAGGATCCAACTTTCTCTTCACTAATCACAGAATTAGACAGTAGGTACTCTTTTCCATCTAGGTATATGATGTCAAAGAAGATAGACGAAGTGCTTATAGATTTAAAAGGCAATATTTTGTCCCACATGTTGCAAGCTAGAAAAGTAAATTTTTGTACTGACATATGGAGCAAGAAGGGACTGACTGCTTCTTTTATTGGTGTCACTGCTCATTTCTTTGCCAGTCACAAGCGTCACAATGTCACTTTAGCAGTGAAACGCATGCCAAGCTCTCATACAGGAGAGGAAGTATTAAAGATTGTTTTGCAAATCTTCAAAGATTGGAACATTCCTGATCACAAGATTGGAAGCATAATAACTGATAATGGGAGCAACATGGTGAAGGCTTTCAAAATTCTACAGCTACAACAAAAAGAAAATATGCAAAATGAAGGTGATGATGAGGAAGATTTTGAATTGTGTGATACAGATAACATAGATGTATTGGACACTGGCAGCTTAGATGATTCTTTACCTGATCAGGAAAAAACCATCGAAGAATCACATCAACAAGACATGTATGAACAAGAAAGAGAGTTCGATGAAAATGAATTTGAACATGAAATAGCATTTGTTGGATATAGGAGGCTTAGTTGTTTTGCCCATTCATTACAACTGGTTGTCAGTAAATTTGATGAGTGTAGTGTATTTAGACACACCATTAAAAAAGCCAAGAATATAGTAAGCAAATTTAACAAATCAACAAAAGCAACTGAAAAACTGATTGCAAATGCTGGCTTAAAACTACTAGGAGATTGCCCAACTAGGTGGAGCTCTACATATCTACTGATTAATCGATTTTTAACAGTCAATGCTTCTGTTATACAAGTTCTTGATGAGCACAGCTGGGATGGTTTGCAGAACAGCGAATGGAGAGTTCTAGAAAATATTCAAGAATTGCTGCAACCCTTTGCAGAATACACAACTCTGTGTAGTGGGGAAGAATATACCACTATATCATCAGTTGTACCTATTGTACTAGAATTACAGTATCACTTGGAAGAGATGTCTACAAAGCCTGGAATGGCTACCATATCAAAAAGGTTGAACAATGAGCTGAAAAGCCGTTTTAATAAATATGTGAATCCTTCTGCAGCTGGATTTGATGTGTATTACTTAGTTGCAACATTTCTGGATCCAAAATACACACTAATTTTGAATGATCAACAGACCACAGTGGTAAAGGAACATCTTATAGTTGCATTGAAAACTGAAATATCAGAATTTACTGACACCACCCTTGAGTCAGGAAGCACAGAAACTGTGTCTGTGGTAGCAAATAGTGATGAACAACCTCCTCTAAAGAAATTTCGTCACTTATCCAGTATCATAAGCCAAAGATTACGAGAAGCACACCAGGTTGACAAAGGTATAGCTGCAACTACTGCTGAAAGTGAAATTGAGAGATTTTATGAATTGCGGTTCAACATACCAACGCCCAGTAAAAAAGGTGCTCTTACATTTTGGTTAGAGTTGGAAACTACATTACCAAATCTTTTTTGCTCAGCAGTAAACTTAATGGTAGTACCTGCATCTAGTGCTCCAATAGAACGCACCTTTTCTATAGCAGGGTACTGCTGTATTGGTAGACGCAATCGTTTAACCAACACTAATTTAGAGAGAGAAGTCCTGATCAAGGCTAATGATCAGTACATTTAATACATGTATACGTATAGAATATGTAATTTACCTTTGAATATAACAATAACAAATATTAACAATAACTAAATTGTACCCGCTGGCTTCACTGTTAACAATTAATAACTAAAACTAAAAGTATTTTGTGAAGCTCTACAATAACAACAACAATAACAAAATTTAGAACACATTACTATTACAACACTATACGGAAATACCGCGAGTCCACTACCGTGCTGTTACAATTGGACAACAGCTCAATTCGTTCGTGAGGACCTAGAAATCACTACGTTATAGCTTATTAGTGCTAAATATCACGGTGTGGCTTTCCATGAAACCTGGTTTTTGATGAATAGTAACTCAGCAGTTTCACTGCTTAGTACCTGCATTTCTGTACAAACACTTCCCTTGTTGAGTGTATTGCCGCTTATGGTATTACTTGTACATTGATATACCATTTTATTTTAGTGTGTTCTTCTGTGCAAAACAGTTAAAACAGAACTATAAGCAAAGCGCCTACAAAATTATTTACTGGGTAATCCGTAACCTTAACTGGTCCAGAAATCAACCAGCCAAATTTACTGTTAACAGCAACTAACCTGTAACCTTAACTGGTCCAGAGATCAACCAGCCAAATTTACTGTTAACAGCAACTGGACCCTTTTCTCCATGAATAATCTCATTTGTTACAAATTCCCAATAGTAATCAGAACCGTCAACAGTGTCTCCACTGTGGTCATGGTTGCTTTCAGAAGCGATCAAACAATCTGCTAGCTCTAACCCTTGAAGGTGGGTGTAACGATCAATGTCAACACGGACCGACATTGGGGAACAAATTGTAGGGAAAACTAGTGTTGTAACGGATATACTGTCTCCAAATGTGTTAAGGTTCAAGGTTTCTTGCTTGATAGGCTTCAACCCAAGTTTGGCCTTCAACTGATGACTTATGTAAGATCTCTGACTCCCATTGTCAAAGAGTATTCTTACTGGCAATAATTCTGAGCCTGATGAATATGCAAATGTTCTTGCAGTCTGCAATAGAACTCTTCCTTGTGTTATTGCTGTTGAAGACTGTGTGGTTTCTATATCTGTAGGAGGAGGGACAGGCTCTTCTTTAAGAGTTGGTGGAGAACAGATAGACTGGTGGTGACGTCGATTACATTTACGGCATCGTCTGACACTTGAGCATTGTCTAACACGATGACCTGTTCCCAGGCACAAGAAACATC
Source organism: Dysidea avara (assembly GCF_963678975.1). Lineage (NCBI taxonomy): Eukaryota > Metazoa > Porifera > Demospongiae > Dictyoceratida > Dysideidae > Dysidea > Dysidea avara. The sequence goes on along the minus strand of NC_089279.1, from coordinate 25,748,451 downwards.
GACCTTCCCTCATCAAGATTTCTCTACGAGCTTCAGGTGTAGAAAACTTCACACAAGGTGCAGAATAGTGTTCCTCTTTGCAGTATGCACATCGGATTCGCCTTGAAGTATGATCTCCTGCCATTAGTGCTGCAGCAGTGGGAGGGAAAGCTTTCTTGCCTGAGTTTGTTGTCTTCTCATTCACCCTTACAGTGTCGCTGAGTTCTCTAACTACAACCTCTTGCTTTATTACTCTTAAAAGTTCCTCAACCTCCCAAACATCTCCAGTTGTGACACTGGTTATCTGAAGACAAACCTCTAGAGGCAATTTGGACATTATAACTGGGATTAGAAAGCTTCCATACTGTTCTGACTTTATCCCAAGTGATTCCAAACCACGAATGTTGACACTGATTCTATCATATATTAATCTAAGTTGGGAAGCCATATCACCATTGCACTCAGGAAGCTTTATAAATTCATCCATGTGGGCAGCAATGATCTGATGTGGTTTCCCAAACCTGTCTTGTAAGATATCTATGGCAGCTGGATAATTGGCTTCTGATAATGCCAAGCCCTGAATAGATCGTGCAGCTGGACCTTCTAACAGTGTATGCAGGTAATTGAATTTGTCCACTGCAGACAAGGAAGGGCTCTTATTAATAGCACTGTCAAAACTGTCCCAGAATGATCTAAACCTTTTCACATCACCATTAAACTTAGGTATGACCAACTTGGGTTTGGGCTGACTGATTGGAGGTGAACTAGTTACAGTAGTCACTGAGTCTGTTGTCATGGTTTCTGTAGTGGTGGGGGTTGTAGTCACAGTGTCTAATCGACCATCTGTTTCTTGCTGTTGACCTGGTAATGATTCAGGTTTGTCACCTTCTGGTAGTGATGGAAGTGAAGCTACCACAGGATTGGTAACGTTTGCCTTATTACAAAATTCTGTTATTTCTTTTCTGGCCTCACCAATTTTATCACTGAGTTCAGCAGCACAAACTATCTCATCCTCTATCTCTCCAACTGGGCAAGCATCCACTATTGTGTCATCTAGTTCTTGCAGTATGGCCATTTTGCCTGCTAGGTGTTCATGAAGTGTTTTAAGCCGTGACAGTCCTTTAGCAGAAACTTCCTGCTCCATCAGAGAAGATGCCTCATTGAGAAATCTGCTAACCACACTTCGTTGGCCTCCTCTTCGAGCTTTCAGTTTGTCTACTGCAGACATGGGGCCAAGTACATGAGTACTTATACTTAAGTACACTTAAGTACAGATTTGAAAGTACTTGTACTTTACTTAAATACTTTCTTAAATTCCCCAATGTACTTGTACTTATACTCAAGTACATACAAGTACTTTGCTAAGTACTTGTATGTACTTGAGTACTTAAAGTACTTGTAAGTACTGCAAACATTGTACATAGTTTGTACACAGTGGGTGTACAATGAGAATATCAAAATTGTATGAAGGTGCAGTTTACAACTTCTTGCGATTCTTCTACTGCCTTCCCCAACCTTAATGTGCATAATGTTGCCACGATTAATGATGTCGCCAATGCTGTTGTTCAAGTCAGTGCGTTTAAAGAGTTTAAGAGAGAGAATAGTTGACAAAAACCAACCCCCCTAGGCACACTTACATACTACAATACACTGAATACAGCATATATTTTACTACAGTATAATGTACTTGTACTTTACTTAAGTACTTCCAGCATGTACTTGTACTTTACTTAAGTACTCTCTTGATTGCTGCTGGAGTACTTGTACTTGTACTTGGAAAATTCAAAAGTACTTGTACTTTACTTAAGTACTTTTAAATGTACTTGGCCCCATGTCTGTTGTCTAGTGACTCACTGTCTGACATTATGTTCAATATTTCAACGAATTTACAAACTACACTATATAGTCCAAAATGATTTGCCAGAAGTCTATGTATCTAGATATAAAATGAAAATAACTGAGAAAAACAGTTCTTATGCAATACAAATTCTTCACCTTTACAGGTGCCTATTTACACCCGGCACCAAGGAATTCAGGCCAGTCTTCAGGCTCAGGCTGTGAGCCCCACGTTGGGTGCCATGTCATGAACGAGCTCGAAAATGAACAACTTTAATAATGATTTACTGACTGAACTAATAAATTTACACGTATGCACTATATTAATACTAATAGAGAAGCCCTACAAGAATGAATTCCTACAAGTACATGACAGTAATTTCCCAAAATTCAGTTACATATACTCTAATAGAACAGTCATCGTGATACTCTAATAAAGCTTTCAGTATAGAATATAGCTTATAGTCTAAGCCATTAAATCTGTGTTAACTGTCTTAAATTACCCAGTAAGGAATCTGCATGGCACACTACACTGAGCTAATTGATCATGCATGTCATGCATTAGCATGTACAATACAATACAATACAATAATACAATGTAGTTACAATCTAAAACTAAACTTTCACATTGAGAAATTTTTGTATACATCATGAAAATAAAATTAGCTACTAGCTATAATAGTCAGATATAAAACTCAATTAATTGGTAACATAGCACAAAATTACCATTGATGTTAACAAAAAGAATAGACTTAGCATGTAAAATAGCCTCCAGATTCCATTTCAGAGCACCTATTTTCAAATGTTTCTCTGGGGGGAGCATGCCCCCTGACCCCTCTAGCTTAGCATGCTGTGTGTGCTTATAGCACATGCAGTTAAGTAACACACCAAAGCAGATAATCTCTGATTTACAGATCATATTAGATCAATAAAAACTGAGTAGTGTGCATAACTATGACTTTCACTGCAGTCCATGTCTGACTGGACCACTCAAAATTTCTGGGCCCAGGCCCTGCAATGGGTTGAACATAGCTGACAATGAAGCATAATGGATATAGTTCACTTTTCAGATGATAAGGGGCTGGGGTGCGCTACGCCATTTCAGATGCGGTATGCGTGGGTTCACCAGTCATAATAAAATTATTTACAAAAAAAGTTAACAAACAAGCGCACGAAAAAATCGGAATTTTCAACTAGATTAGGGATCATAGCACATTGATAAAAAGTACTGAAACAAGTTGGAGTAGTCTATGATATTAAATCACAGTAAAACAATAAGAAATGTTATGTCCCAGCTGTGCATTTCCGTTTTGGTATTTGAGCACAGTAGGGATATAACACTTAATTTCTTATTGTTCTACTGTGATTTAGTTGTACTTTTTATCGATGTGTTATGGTCCCTACTCTAGTTGAAAATTCCAAAATTTTTTGTGTACTTGTTATGAAGTTGGATTTCACATCTTTTTTCACCATGACTTTTTGGGGCTGCACTCTTTTTTACAGCTTGGCTGTTTTGGAGTAGACATCACTATTTGTTGTATTTGTATACTCCACAGACCAACAGAATGTAAATATCCAATTTTGTACAGTTAATCCGTGTTACAAATTACTATGTAACTAGTTATATTACTATAGTACTGCATAACTTGACAGAAGTAGCCGAACTCTCTACTCTATCACTTGTTTGTAGCGGAATTCTTTGCTAGGTGACTAGCTTATAGTTGAACTTTCTACAGGCTGTGTGTACAGGGACTTGTTTGTAGCTGAACTCTCAATTGGGTGACCTGTTTGTAGCTGAACCCTCTACTGGGTAACCTGTTTGTTGCTGAACTCTCTACAGGAGACTTGTTTGTAGCTGAATTCTCTACTGAATGACTAGCTCATAGGTGGATTCTCTGAAGGGTGAGTTGTTTGTAGCTGAACTCTCTACCGGGTGACCTATTCATAGCTGAACTATCTACAGGTGACTTGTTTGTAGCTGAACTCTTTACAGGTGCCTTTTTGTAGCTGACTTTTCTACTGAAAGACTTGTTTGTAGCTGAACCCTCTACAGGTAACTTGTTTGTAGCTGAACTCTCTAGAGGGGGGTTTGTTTGTAGCTGAACCCCCTACAGGGTGACTTATTTGTAGCTGAACTCTCTACTGTATGACTTGTTTGTAGCTCAGGTAACTTGTTTGTAGCTGAGCTCTCCACATGTATCTTGTTTGTAGCTCAGGTAACTTGTTTGTGGCTGAACTCTCTACAAGTAACTTGTTTATAGCTGAATTCGCTACTGAATGACTAGTTTGTAGCTGAACTCTCTGCAGGGTGACCTGTTTGTAGCTGAACTCTCTACTGGGTTACCTGAACTCTTTACTATGTAACTTTATTGTAGCTGAACTATCTACAGGTGAATTGTTTGTAGCTGAACTTTTTAAAGGTGATTTATTTTTAGCTGAACACTCTACAGCATGAATTGTTGTAGCAGAACTCTTTACTGTATGACTTGTTTGTAGCTGAACCCTCTCCAGGTAACTTGTTTGTAGATGAATTCTCTATTGAGTGATTTGCTTGTAGCTGAACTCTCTACAGGATGGCCTGTTTGCAGCTGAGCTTGTGATTAATTTGTAGCTGAATGCTCTACAGGCAACTTCTTTGTATAGCTGAATTCTCTACTGGGTGATTGGTTGTAGCTGAACTCTCTACAGGGTGAATGTTTATAGCTGAGCTCTCTACAAGGTGATTTGTTTGTATATAGCTGAACTATCCACAGGGCGATTTGCTTGTAGTTGAATTCTCTACAGGTGATTTGTTTGCACGTATGTGAACTCTCTACTGGGTGACCTGTTGATAGGTGAACTCTCTATTGGACGACCTGAACTAACTACAGCTGACTTGTTTTTAGCTGAATTCTCTACCAGGTGACTTCTTTGTAGCTGAATTCTCAGCCAAGTGACTAGCTTGTAGCTGAACTCACTACTGGGTGAACTGCTGGTAGGTAAACTCTATAGTTGACTTCTTTCTGGCTGATCTCTCTACAGGGTGGTTTGTTTTTAGCTGATCTCTCTATAGCGTGACTTTTGTAGCTGAAATCTGATTTGCCTGTAGCTGATTTCTTTACAGGGTAGCTTTTTGGAGCTGAATACTCCACAGGGTGATTTGTTTGTAACTCCATGAACTTTCTACAGGGTGACTTATTTTTGTAGCTGAACTCAATACTGGCTGACTTGGTTGTAGCCAATCTATCCACAGGATGATTTGTTTGTAGCTGAATTCTCTATCAAGTCTAGCTTGTAGCTGAACTCTCTGCAGAACTGCTTGTTTGTAGCTGAACTCTCCACAGGGGGATGGTATATTTAGCGGAATGGCGGAAACAGCAGAATCGTAGCTTACAGATTATGGACAGCCTTAGAACACCCATCACCACTTAGCTGCTCACTGTTACATATATCAAGACACGCGGTAGTGTGTCGTGCGGCCCAAGAAGCCGGCATGCCACACCGTGAGTATATTAACAGGAAGAAAGTAAACGCGATTTTCACACCTTTGTAGCTCTGTGATTTCTTATCCGATTGAAACCAAAGTTGCTACAGATACGCCGGCTAGCTAGGGGAGTCCACATTCCAAAGTTGAAGAAAATTGCTTTAGGCATTTCCAACATACGAGTGGCCAAACTTTGGGTTTTTTTCTTCGTTTTTTTTTTCTTCTTCTACTTCTTTTCGCACACTTTGCAAAATCCACCATAAAACACGAATTTGTGCTCCAATCGGGCTGGAATTTGGACCACTTAAAGGGCTCATTAAGGCGAATCTCAGTACTAAGTGTGGTAGGAATCTGATGAACATTCACGAAGTTATGACCGATTATTTGTGTAAAATAAGGTTGAAGGTCTGTCACGCCCACAGGGTAAACCGCTTGACGGAATGAGCTGAAAATTGCTATGTAGATGGAGTAACTATCGTAAGAGTGCCTTTTTGTGGTTTGAAAGGAATCCAGTTAAAGGCTATCGAGATATGACACAAAACCCAACCTGTGTCACAATTATGCAATCGATTTTTATGAATAAAAAATACTATTAGTTTTCATGCATACCAGGCAAACCGCTTAGAGCAATGAGCGGAAAATTGGTGTGTAGCTGGAATAATTATCATAGAAAGTCCCTGCAGTAGTACAGAAGAATCAGAGTACAAACCACTGAGTTATGATTCCAAAACCAACTACATGTAGCACATGGGAGATCGAGATACTCTAATAGAACAGTCACCCTAATAGAGCATTCAGTTACGTTTACAACTTACTCGATTATAGAATTATATTACATTGCAAGTTATTCTGTATGGAGTTCAGCTACAAAAAGTTAATCTTATAGACAATTCAACTACAAGCAAGTCAACCTGTACAGAGTTCAGCTACAACAAGTCACTCTGTAGAGAATTCAGCTACAAACAAGTCACTGCGTAGAAGGTTCAGCTACAAAAAAGCTATCCAGTAGAGAGTTCATCTAGATCAACTACACACAAGTTACTTTATACAATGTTCAGCTACAAGTAAGTCACTCTGTAGAGAGTTCAGCTGCAAACAAGCCACTCTGTAGTGCAAGCAAGTCACCATGTAGCTGGAGAGTTCAGCAATCAATCAAAAAAGCCACTCTGTAAAGAGTTCAGCTATACAAACATGTTATAACTCTATAGAGAAAGTTATAACTCTATAGAGAGATCAGCTAGAAACAAGTCATCCAGTAGAGAGATCAGCTAAAAGACATCACCTTATAGACAAGTCAGTACAAAAAAACTATCATGTAGAGATTTCAGCTGCAAACAAATCACCCTGTAGAGAGTTCCAGTCATCCTGTAGAGAGATCAGCTAGAAGGATCACCTTGTAGGGAGTTTAACTACAAACAAATCACCCTGCAGATAGTTCAGCTATGAACAGATCATGCTGTAGAGAGATCAGCTAGAAGAAATCACCTTGTAGAGAGTTCAGCTACAAAGAAGCCACCATGTAGAGAGTTCAGCTGCAAACAAATCACCTGTAGAGAGTTCAGCCAGAAACAAGTTCACCCTGTAGATCAGCTAGGAACAAGTCACCCCGTAGAGAGATCAGCTAGAAGAAATCACCTTGTAGAGAGTTCAGCTACAAAGAAACCACCATGTAGAGAGTTCAGCTACAAACAAATCATCTGTAGAGAGTTCAGCCAGAAACAAGTTCACCCTGTAGAGAGATCAGCTAGAAACAAGTCACCCCGCAGAGAGATCAGCTACAAAGAAACCATCCTGTAGAGAGTTCAATTACAAACAGAAAACCCTAGAGATTTCATCTACAAGCAAGTCACTGTGTAGAGAGATCAGCTAGAAACAAGTCACCCTGTAGAGAGATCAACTACAAACAGAAAACTCTATAGAGAGTTCAGCTAGAAACAAGTCATGATCACTGTGTAGAGAGATCAGCTAGAAAAAAGTCATTCAGAGATCAGCTAGAAACAAGTCACCCTGTAGAGAGATCAGCTACAAAGAAACCATCCTGTAGAGAGTTCAGCTACAATCAAGTTACACTATAGAGAGATCAGCTAGAAACAAATCATCTTGTAGAGAGTTCAGTTGCAAACAAATCACCCTGTAGAGAGTTCAGCTAGAACAAGTCACCTTGTAGAGAGTTCTGTCAGCTACAAAGAAACCACCATGTAGAGTTCAGCTGCAAACAAATCACCCTGTAGAGAGTTCAGCTAGAAACAAATCATCCTGTAGAGAGTTCAGCTAGAAGCAAATCACCCTGAAAAGAGTTCAGCTACAAACAATGAGAATTTCAGCTACAGTTCAGTTATGTAAGAAGTCACCTTATTAACTACAGTATGTGATAATCATCATTCAATGTTAAATATACAAATATTTCATCAGACAAAAGCTATGCACACAATTACTTCCTTTGTTCCACAATTCCTGCAGTAAAGAAAAAAAAACAAGTTAAAAGGAAGCATCAAAGCCATATGGCCAGCTTTGTGGCTTGCAATACAAAAAAGAAGTGATATCTAAACCAAAACAGCCAAGCTGTAAAAAAAGAGTGCGCCCCCCCATACAGGCCAAGGTGAAAAAAAAAGTGAAATCCAAGGTGGTGGCCAAGAAATGGCTGTGATGGTACGCTAATGGCAAAAATTTTAATTACGACAATCCAGGTGAATTTGCGTTGCCTCCTCCACTAGGATTTGGCACCAAATTCACCTTAATTGTCGTAATTAAAATTTTTGCCATTAACCTACCATCACAGCCATTTCTTGGCCGCCACCTTGGATTTCAAATCTTTTTTCACCTTGGCCTGTTTGGGGGCCGCACTCTTTTTTTACATCTTGGCTGTTTTGGTTTAGATAAAAACAGCTGCATAGAACTCACCATGATTACAGCATATGGTCTATGCATTGCTGATCTTGCAGCTTAACATCAGCTGTAGCAATCAATTCTTAGAGTGTAGTCATATCTCAACCATCACACCCTATATAATATTTTGAAGCACATGTTACTACAAGCGCCTTCAAGGGGGATGCTTATAATTGAAAATCTGTAAAAGCCACCTCAAGAAAATAGAGTATGGCCACCTAAAACTAAGCCTGACCATTCAACACCAGTTAAAGAACATTCTAGAATGCTCTTATCATGTGTTCGGTAACTAGCTATAAGGCACTTCTAGTAGCATGCACTTTAAAATATGGGGTGTTAATTGGAAGGTGATGATCAGTAAATTATTAAATTAACTGATGAGGTTCGGATATGACTAAAGTCTAAGAATTAATTGTCACAAATGATAGAAGACAGAAAATCAACACTACAAACACCATGCACTTAAATTGTGGTGAGTTCTATTTAGCTGTTCTATACGTAACAGTAAGGAACTAACTGGTAGTGGATGTTCTAAGATTGTCAATAATCTGTAGATGATGATTGTGCTGTTTCTGCCAATTCCGCCATTCCGCTAAATATACCATCACAGGGTGGTTTGTTTGTAGCTGGGCTCTCTAGTGTGTGACTTGTTTTGTAACTGAACTTTCTACTGGGGGACCTGCTTGTAGCTGACAGGTGAATTGTTTCTAGCTGATCTCTCCATAGGGTGGCATTTTGTGGCTGAATACTCCACAGGGTGATTTGCTTGTAGCTGAGCTCTAACTTTTTTTGGTAGCTGACTCTCTACTGGGTAACTTGTTTTGCTGAACTCTCTACTGGGTGACTTGTTGCGTCTACACAGTGACTTGTTGTGCAGCTGAATGCTCTAATAGAGTAACTTACTAACAATGCTGTACGCTCTAATAGGGTGACTGTACTATGTACTATTAGAGTACACTTGCTTGGATTTGTATTGTAACTCAGTGATTTTACTCCGATTCTTCTATACTACTCCATGAACTTTCTATGATGATTTCTCTATCTTCATACTGGTTTTCGGCTCACTGTTCTAAGCGGTTTACCTGGTATAGTAGAGCGGCTTAGCTAAATATTTGTGCACTTTGTGCAGAAAGTATGAAACTTTGCACATAGTATCTACCTACCATGAAGTGTATTATTTTTAAGATTTGTAGCCATTGAAGATTTGACCTTTGGCGTCCTCTACATTTCGTTTTAGGCTCAAAAATAGTGACCTTTGTCTATATATCACCCATACAACACTCAATTTGTTCAAACGTGGTACCAAATTGAAGATATTTATCCAGAAACAAGTTGATAATTGTTGCAAGTTCATAGCTTATTCCATTTCAAAGTTGTGGTAATGTTTACCAGCAGCAAATTCATATAAAGTCAACCACCCATGCAATTACACCCTTAATTTACATTCTTTGTTTGCCATTCAATTATTTATTTTTATCTAACCATGAGCACTGCAGGTTATATACGTATACAACCAAAACATGGAGAGATATCCAGGAGTGAGGCATCTAGGGGTTATGTACAACACTCATGTGAGATAAATCAACTAACGTCATAATTTATGTAGTTTTGTTATCAGATTAAACTCAAATTTGAGGTTGTTTATGGGTATAAGTTTCCTTCTGTATAACATTTTAATGCATAAAACTCTAATCAGTCATGTTTACTGAAAAACCTTATACTTATACGTATCTAACATACTGTATTGGTAGCTAATTTTGTGAACTGACTATAAAGATTATGATCCTTATATCCCCTTAAATATATATTTGCCTTTACAGACACATACACACACTCAAGATATGGTGGAGTCTGAGGGCATAACCAACTAGACAATTTGTGTTTCACAATTTGGTTCTATATGGCAAACCTTGTTTGCAAGTATAGCTAAAAAGCTAACAATTTCAAAAAAGTATTTTTCAAAGTTTTACAGCAATAAAAATTTAGTATACAGGTTTTAGAAGCAGTACTATCAGTCAGACCTTCATTTAGGAAATGACTAAAGGGGAGTCAAAATTAGAGTAATGGGGGATGATAGTATAAAGATCTTTGTGTTCATAGCTAGTTTACACACATGGTATCTAAAGGGGCATGCACCCAGGATACTTTAGACTCCCACAGGTGCATTTTCAGGTACAACCTCTAAAGTACCTGAGAATGACCTACGTACCTGTGAATGATAAGAAGTAATCTCATGTTTGTATTCTCAGGTATACAGTTCTGGGCTATTGTACCAGGCAAAATACATACGTCATGTATTTCATTCAAATATTACAGTTGTTGTTGACGTATTCACTAAGATTTTGATTTATAGATTAAGGAGTAAAAGGGGGTAAAAAAAGTACACCCCCCCGCCCAAAGAACTACTACAAAACCCCCATTATAGTTAAAATGGTTGATAGAGCAACTTACATACAATTATGAACTCTTTTATTTAACTACCACAAGAGAGGAGGGTACATGCCCCACCCCTGGATATCTCCCTCCACTTTTTGGTTGCATATGCAACCTGCTGTGCTCATGGTGAGCTAAAAAATATACAAAAATTGAGTGGCAAACAAGAATGTAGATGAAGAGTGTAATAGTGTGGGTGGTTGGATTCATATGAATTTGCTGCTGGTAAAAATTATCATAACTTTGAAATGGAATATGCTATGAGCTTGCAACAAGTATCAACTAGTTTCTTGGATAAAGATCTTCAATTTGGCACCTAGTTTGAACAAATTGAGTGTTGTATGGGTGATATAAAGAAAAAGGTCACTATTTTTGAGCATAAAAATGAACTGTAGAGGTCAAATCTGTGATGGCTCCACATCTCAATATACACTTCATGGTAGGTAGGTACTATGTGCAAAGTTTCGTACTTTCTGCACAAAGTGCACAATTTGCTCATTTTTGCTAGCTAAGCTGCTCTACTAGTAAGCGTGAAAAGTAATAGTTTTTTATTCACGAAACTAGATCATGTGATTGGATTTTGTGTCATATCTCCATGGTCTTTATCTCAATTCCTTTCAAACCACAAAAAGGCACTCTTACGATGGTTAGTTTATCTACATAGCAGTTTTCAACTCATTCCTCCAAGGGGTTTACCCTGTAGGCGTGACCTTATTTTATGTGAATAATCAGTCATAACTCCGCGAATGTTTATCAGATTCTTACCAAACTTGGTGTTGTGATCTGCTTTAATGAGCCCTTTATATGTCAGTGCCAAATTTCAGCCCAATTGGAGCACACGTTGGTGTTTTATGACAGATTTTGCAAAGTGTGCAAAATGAAGAAGAAAAAAACAAAACAAAGAAATTAAGCAAACTTTTGATCGCTCGTATCTATGCGTACCGAAATGACTGAGGCAATTTTCTTCAAACTTGGTATGTAGACTCCCCTTCCTGGCTGGCACTTCTGTAGCAAATTTGGTTTCAATCAGATAAGGGATCACAGAGAGCTACATAAGTGAAAATCGTTCCTGTTAATATACTCATGGTGTGGTGCGCTGGCTTCTTGGGCCGCATGACACACTACTGTATGTCTTGATATTATACATCTATGGCTTCATATACCACGACCCTCTGAGCCAGGCATGTTGAGATGCCACCTTTGGCAAATTTTAGTACGCCTATTTGATACCAGTTTTGGAAAGACCAATTTTTGAAAACACTAAATTGGCTAAGTTTGGAAATTGTAATCAGAAAACCTGCCAATTTTGGAAAATATTTTTGCCAGATTTGGAAACACATAAAGCAAATGTGGCATCCTCAAAGCCTTGCCACAATCGGCAAATTACTTACTTTGCTTTTATAGCATAGCATGGTAGACTTAATTGTAGGTATTGATTTCCAGTTTTGGATTTAGTTTATATAAATGAGTTAGGAATCTACTGTAGTGGTGTGTTAGTAGGTTTAGGAAAATTCGCTGGTAGAATCGTTAGGGCACTCGCTAGTAGAATTAGGACACTCGCTAGTAGAATTAGGACACTCGCTAGTAGAAATAGGACATTTGCTAGTAGAATTAGGACACTTGCTAGTAGAATTAGGACATTTGCTAGTAGAATTAGGACATTCGCTGGAAATTCACTAGCAGGGTTAGTTAGGTTAGGGGTAGGGTTTGGGTTAGGGGTAGGGTTTGGGTTAGATATAAGGTTTGGGTTAGATATGAAATCAGATAAAGCTAATAAAAGCATTTTGATATAAATTATCGCCAATAATGGAAACTTAAACCCATAATCGAAAGTTCTATGGCACGCTATATAAGTGTACACTTAATATTCCTAAAACTGGCAAGGTTTGAAGGATGCCACATTTGGCTACTAATGAGGGAGTTAGCAACAATTGAAGTAGCCAGTGGGAATCCTCAGGTTGCCAAATTGGTACAACTTCTAATGGTTGGCACCAATTCTGGCTATAACCTAGAACTTGCCAATTATGGAATCACTTGATTCCATAAATTGCCACAAATGGCAACTTTTAGGCATATTAAAAGTTGTCAATGGTGGCTCTGAAACATACCTCTTTGAGCTTCTTAACGTGGTAAGCTAATGACCTGGATGGACACCTCAGCTTTTGGATATGACAATCCCTTGCTTGTCTATCAGATGCAAAGTTCTGGCATATTTACTATTGAACACTTTTATGGCTTCACAATACATTTTATATTGATTTTACTTTACAGGATCTTTGAGCATGATATGGTTGGTAATTGTAATGGCACCATATCTAATATGAAATAGTATGAACTAAGCAAATGTTGTACCAAGTTTGGTGTTTTTATCAAAAAGTCAATGATTTTTTGCTTTGCTGCTCTACTAATCAAATTTATCGGCAAAGGGTAGTATTGGTAGTTTATTAGTTGTAATTCACTTACTGTAAATCGTACATTAGCTACCAGTAGTTACCTGGTAACACTTACCTGGTCTTTCAGCCATACTATCAAAGAATACCCATTCATCTGCACCAGATCCTCCTGGTTTAGTGAAACACACATAATGACTAGTTTCTATGCAAATAACAGAGAGGAGTTGTAATCTACCAACATCATTGCCAACATCACGACTGCCAGCTTCAACTACACAAGAAAAGGATGATACAATATACAGCAACCAGATATGGTCCTTACCATAACCATCACACACAGGTTCAATATTAAGTTCTAGTGATGGAATAACTCCTCTAAAACTCTTAAACTGCTTTCCATAACGTGGCAATTGTAGCAATAATCTCAAGGGTTGCTGTAGCAACAAAATAAGCAAACACTTTACTTATTTAACAAGGAAACCAAGGTATATGACCTTTTGGCACACAAACACGTTTTCAAATACATATGTATCGTCACCACAAAATGGCTATACTATCTGGCTAACAGTCTTTAAAAAGTAGACATGTCAATACCCATACAGTACTCTAGTGGTTTTGGAAAATGAATGGAGACAACACTATTGGCCTGGAGTATACAGACTTTAAATTTAACCAACATTAATGTTAATGATGACATGTGCAAACTAACACTCTAATCCTATAAATGCACAGAGAGGAACATTAACTAAAATACACACACCAATAATTACATTCACCTATCATACCATTTGGAAGTTGTTGTTTCTCCCCTGAAAACGTTGGTAATGTTCTATTGTTAAATGTTCAATCATTAGCAGGGTTTAATTTTTTTGGTAGCTCAACTACACATCACAATCAACCACCCCTATTCACTCCTGTTTAATGTCATAATATTTTCAGCAAGTTCCATCTAACAGTGTGCTAGCACACTGTAGATTGGGAAATTTACATGTTAAAATATATTCGAATACACGGATGTCATACAAAATTAAACCATACAAAAAAATAGATTAATATGAAATATTTTCCAAGCAAAAATTTACATAATTGCATTCTTACCGCCATTTCTGTTTTAGCACTTCACCGTGTGGATGGGTTTGGAAATATCTTAAGCAAAAGGCCAGTAAGGATGGTCTGCCAGATCCTAGGTTCCTCCACAAGCCACTGAACAAGCTAATCGCAAAGTTAGACTATTGATGGGTGATCAGCACCAGGAACAGAAGTGCGGTTCTTACAGAAAGTGTGTTGAATTTTTGTAGTTTTGTGTGTAATTAACATGTTTGTTCTACATGCAAATACAATCCATGTGAACAACTGCAGATCACACAGTATGCTTGTCACCATGGTATGACAGCAGCTGCTATCCATTTCTCAAGAAAGCTTGATTGCCATGTGCATCCCAGCACAGTTCACTGCATAAAAGAAGCGTATTTAAATGAATTTAAGAAGATGAGGTTGATTGGTAATATAGAGCCTATGAGTGCTCTTCCTCACAGAAAGAGAGGCAGGCCACTCCTCCTCAGCAAGAAAATCGACACGATGGTGCAGGCATATGTCAGAAAAGTCTGTGAAGCAGGGGGAGGTGTGTCTAGCCAACTAGTAACTGGGGCAGCCACTGGATGTTTAAAAGCTCTAGACAAGACAGGAACAAAGGAACATTTAAAGTTGGACAGCTATTCGGCACATTCATTGCCCCAACGTATGAATTTTGTCCAGAGGAAGCGCACAATCGCACTGAGCAAGTACTCCTGTGAAGATTTTGCCAGCAAAAAGAAGGAATTTTTGGACAGTGTGGTGGCAACTGTGGAAATGGAGGAGTCCCACCTGAGTTAATCCTCAACTGGGACCAGACTGGAATAAAAATCGTTCCATCCTACTCTTGGACAATGGATGTGAAGGGAGCAAAGAGGATAGAGATTGTGGGGTTAGTAATAAAAAGCAGATAACTGCTGTCTTTTGCGGCAATCTTATGGGGGATTTTTTGCCTTTGCAATTAATTTACAGAGACAAAACTAATTGTTGCCACCCACAATACAAGTTCCCCTCAGAGTGGCACATCACCCACTCCCCGAATCATTGGTCTACTGAACAATGATTCAATATGTAGAGAACATCATTATGCCGTATGTACAAAGGATACGGGATAGTCTGGGGGAAGAGAGTGCAGCACTAGTGATAATGGATAATTGTAAAAGTCAGGTAACAGACAGGATGACAACATCACTGGAAAGTTACAATATTCACACATGCTTGATACCTCCTAACACTACTGACCGCCTTCAGCTGATGGATATAACAGTGAATAAACCTGCAAAAGCTTTTGTACGACAGAAATTCCAGTCATGGTACGAAAAGCAAGTTGATCTGCAGCTTGAGGAAACAGAGGATCAAATATAGAAACAGTTGATCTAAGTATGACAGTTATGGAAGAGGCTGGAGCTGAATGGCTGGAGAGCATGTTCAAGTATATTAGTGATAACCCCCAATTTATCGTGAATGGCTTTGTACGTGCTGGCATACAAATCATTAAACACTACCAGTTTAGAAAGTCGTTTATATAACACTGTGACTGAATTTTGGAAACCACCCTTATGGTTGCACCTAAAACAATTTTTTGTAACTAGTATGGTGCTGTTTTTTTGTGTTTTTTTTTACTCCTGGTCTATATGGACTGCCTTTGCCTACCACCCCCAGCACTGGCTGTCAAGTGCTGGACAGCTGGAGGCTACCAGCTAGTGAAACAATTCAATCAAGGGTGCCAGACTCAAGGCGACCGTGTTAGTAGCAGAAAAAACTTCAAGTATACTGGTATCTAAAAATTTTCTTGTAATTCAAGGTATCTATGGCCTTAAATGGGTAGACATTTAACTTACAATGCTGTGTTTTAGAACCAAATATTTAATCTGTCAAATGCGCCCATAAGGGTGATTTCCAAGATTCGTTCACAAATATACACTTGATTAAGCTGTCCTTTAAAACTTAGCAACTACCTCCTCACAGCATTACTTTAGAAAGTCACGCAGCGTGGAAATAGCATTTTCAGCTTGTTAATCTTTGCTTTTTCCAGTAAATATCAGTTTGTATGGGACTTCCAATTCCCCTTGAGTAAGATCTTCTGAATATCTTCTTTCTCCTGTCACAATACAGCCTATGCAGAATCTTCTTGCCAAAAATAACAAGCAGACATGTGACAGGTTCTTTGTAATATGACCAACAATGGTATCATTTTTCAACACAGCTACAGTGTATCTGTCAATACGATTAAAGGGTTCCCTTTCACATAAAACGTATTCTCCAATTGATGCATCCCATATCTCCTTGTATACGTGATAGCCACGTATGCAGCTCTCTCGTTCAAAGATTGCCATTTATAAACTTATGAAGTATGTAAATTTCATGTTAAAATATTTTCGGAGGCACTCTAATCTTTCGAACACAAATCTCTTTGAATAATTTTCATACGGCAAATTACAAACACTTAAATTTCTCAATCTACAGTACATTTCAAGTACTGGAAGTTGTACAATTATCACAGGTGCCAGCAAGTGCTGTGTATGTTATGCTAGTTATATACTAGGAAGTGGTGTACTAGCAAAAGTCGTGTGTATACCAGCAAGAATCAACTATCCTCTACCTCCCAGGTATATATTCCCAACTACCCACTCACATTGACAATTAACTCCACCAAGTGTCTATAAGTTAGGCCATGCATGAGTCTGTCATGTCAACAGCAGATTTTCTGCCAGCAGTGTTGTACAGTTTGGTATAAACAGGGGTTATCAAGGGCGCTTGTACCAGCAAATGGCATGAGATTCAATGAGCACTGGAGTACATCAAGTGGATGAGTAACGAATCACCAAGCCAAGAATAATGGTAAGCAATAACAAAGATATGCAAATTGAAATGTGTAGCTATATGTGATAGGATTTTGGAAATGATCCAAATAGCACATTAGAAGTTTCCAGACAAATGGTTTTAAAGAATTCAAGTCAGCATAACTCGCCAAGGATAGCAAGCATGCATATGACATTTACACAAAAGATGCATCAATCTATTACCTTTCAGACTACTTCCAGTACTTGTAGCTGCTTGTAGAGTTTCCCACCAAATAAGATAAAAAATCTGAGCAATTGGATGAGCAAAGTAGTATCACGAGCACTCACAAAGAGGTGGAAGGTGGGGGTGGCGGGGAGGGGAGGGGCAAGAGATAAACTTCAAAATGGAGGCAGACCACAATTGGAGTCCAGACACAAGATTACAGGGCTGTGCTGGCTTCTTAATGGCTGATATGTAGCATATCAACAAACAAAAACGTCTGGCCAGGCTGCCCACCAGTAAACCACTGATTCTTGCCAAGCCAGGTCCTTCACAAGGCCTGAAACCACCATTCGAGCACTCCACACCACCCAGAAAATACATCTGTTATAACCAGCCTCGAGTAGTTTGAGTAGTACTGAGGGTCAAAACTATTAGTACGATGGTGTAGTTCTCCACTGGTGCTGTTAGTTTGATTTTGCCTGATGTGCGGTTTGGACCGGTTTTTAAAATCTGGTCACATATATTTTGCACCACTGCAGTGCATCTACTGTAGATCTCCCAGAGATATAAAAATATTGACCAGAAACCAGCCTCACAATACCTTCATGGCACCTTGGCAGTATATTGATTAGGTATAGAACCAATTCCAAAAGTGCCTTCAGTATGATCCAAAGCACTTCCAAAAAGTTGCCAGGATTTTTTTTATTCATTGGAATTTTCTACTGACTAACTGCCTGCCTTCAGACAAGTGTAAGTGGCTTGATTTTTTCACTGGTAGACATCACTCCAATGTTGATTTTTCAGTCATGTGTGAGGGCTTCCCTGTGTTTACAATCATAATCATCCAACTTTTCTATAGTGACTGGATCGATTTCAGAGTCACTTCTTGTACTGTTCTTCATTTGAAAAGGGTTAAACAAATACATGAGCCACACAACACACATAATAGTTGGGACACACGTTTAGCATTACCTCTGGCACCATTTTTTCTTTTGATGCAGTATGCACAGGTTAAATACTTAAAACCAGTCATGCACCATTACATATTTTGATATAAATTGTTTGCTAATAAAGTAAATTTAAGTAATTAAGTATTAAATCAAGCACTTTTATAGGCTTCACTTCGTATTTGAAACATTTACTTAATTGCAACATTTGTGCTTGTACTCAGGGTCACCGCTAAGCAATACTGCCATTTTAGTATCATGATCGATACTACAGCCACTATTCACGATACTGAATAGTTCACGATACTTACAAATAAGTCAATCATAGCTGGTGCTACATAGTGTATTGCTCAGCATTCCTGCAGGAAGTCCTTATAGGTGATAGCAAACTAGCCACTATCATCCTTGTTTACAGTAACAGTTATTGTAACACATACTTTGAGGTTATGTTGTTGTATTCACACCTCTCTGCAGGAGTAACCAGGTGGGTGGACTTTATCACTTACAAGGATTCTTAGCCAAGTACTGCATAACAAATGGATTTTTAATGACAGTAATATATAGGCATGCTATCATGATAGCTGATAATGAAATATCACGATATTGATACTTTCGAAATATCGCGATATAATGCTAAAACGACGAGCCCCATCCTGAAAGGGGCCCCCATCAAGGGCCCCTTGAATACCTGTTTAAAAGATCGATATACTCTAATAGAGCAGTCAGATCTTGATACTCCAATAGAGCAGTCACAGTATTCTTCAGAGGAGCAGTGTAACAAGCTAGTTGGCGAGGGCAGCTATTGTCATTGTCAGCATGTAATGAGCTTTTTTTTTGGTCTTAGGCTGAAGCTGTACATTCAGAGTGGAACCCTCCTTGCCCGTGGGGCCCCACTTTAACTCTTTGCCCTGGGCCCCTTAATTTCTCTGGGCAGCTCTGCTTATACTTAAGTACTTTTACAGGTATTTGAAAAGTGCTTCAAGCCCTTGACCTAAGTGCTTGACCCATGTCTGAGATTTATTTCTTAATTCAGTCATGATTTTTTTTTTTTAGGGATTAAATGTTCACTAGTATATCTGCACTTGTTTCACTATGTTTTATTTCTATGATCTTAAATCGAACAAATTTGGCCTGGAGTTTACCACTACAGCCTTTGTCCATTTCTTCTCTAAAAGGCCATAAATGTATCAAGCTTCAGTGAAAATTTTACTCATGTGTGTATAGCTGCTAAGGCTGGTCTGTTTAAAACAAAGGCGTCAGAGTAGGTGCGACCAGTGAGGCCAGAGCCTCACTATTTTTTGGCTCAGTTAAATCAAAAAAAAATTAAACTTGATGAAGCCAAACTAAAAGTAGTTTACATGTAATATTTGGCATTAATTTAATAGCAATAATGGATAGAAACAACACTAATCTAACCTGTCTTTCACTCAGAACAGCTTCGTGTCGACTTCGTCCGTATTAAACGCCTCTAAAAGTAATTACAGTTATACTACCTTTGGCTTTGTTTCTCTTTGTAGCTACTTCGGAAACACTTCTTACTGTTTATTAATAGACTCAAATGATAAGTTTAGGAGTTAAACAATATTATGGAGGTGCTTTTTGGTCAGTCAGTAGTGACAGTACTACAACCAACTGAGAGTGCCTCCAAATGACATTTCTAAATGTACCATGAAACCACCTAACTTCAAAGCCAAATTCCAGGGTACATATCTTATAAACCCTGGCTGGCCATGGTACATTTAAGTTAAACCATGGCTGGCTATGGTACATTTAAAATAAACCATGGCTGGCTATGATACATTTAAAAGTACCATGGCCTTGATATATCTGATGAGGTAACGTTGTTTGTTTTTATAAGAATCCTGGCAGTATTCGATTGTGGGAGTTTATTATTACTCACGTGATGAAAACCATGAACCCGATTTTGCATTCTACAGTACTCATACGAAGGCAATTCGACACCCTTACCACCCTATGAGTTGACAAACGGAAGTTTAAGGTGAGAACTAGTGTCATGGTTAATTTACAATCGTGTGTCCGCGTGTTTGATTACGTACCACGCCCACTTTTCGTATATCACGAGGTAACCACTCTACAGTGAAGCTTACCCCTCTGGATGTTTAGAAAACATTGTAAACAGTGGTTAAACGATGTAGCAACTTTGAAACACTTGTTAAATCACAAAATTGAGTGTTTCCGTGATATTCATAGGATTTTCCAGTTTATGTTAACAAACGTAACTGCAACGTTACTTGCTGCTGACCCATAATCAAATTTTACAAGACTCTCTATATAATAAATCCAGCTGGTTGCCTCGTATTGGCTTGGATGATTAATCGCCCACCACAGTAGGCTATTAGCCTACATGGTACATATCAGTTGTATCACGTGCCCTTGTGATTTGCCTGATATGTACACCCACGCTCTCGGGCCTAACGACCCTCGAGCTTGGGTGTACATATCAGGCAACGGCCCGAGAGTGTGGGTGTACATATCAGGCAAATCACTTGGGTACATGATACAACTATTACATGTACAATTTAAAAAAATTCCAGGAGGCATGCCCCCAGACTGAGCCTTATCACTTTTACTTTTACTTTGATGTCCCTGATTTGAAATATACCAGTATGTATGTACATTGTGTTTGAAGCTAAGCTTTCAAAATGAGGTTAAATAAAATAATTGAACTCTATAAACTCTACACATATATTCTTAAATCACATAATCTAACATAAGCAATCAATTATCAACTGGTGTCTTTTATTGGCCAATACAAATAGAATCCAGATTCAAACACAGAACTTTGGCTCCTTAGGCTCACTTTTATCTGTTGGTGAATGATGAGAAGTTTGTTCTTTGTATATGATAGCTTATTAGTATTGGCATGAAAATGGTATTTGTACCATAATACTTTATCTACAAGTAAAAAGAAAAATTTGGAATTTTCAACTAGAGTAGGGACCATAGCACATCGATAAAAAGGACTAAGGAGTAGTGAACGATATTAAATCACAGTAAAACAATAAGAAGTGTTACATCCCTACTGTGCATTTCCATTATATATGGTATCTTGAGCACAGTAGGGATATAACACTTCTTATTGTTTTACTGTGATTTAATATTGTGCACTACTCCAGCTTGTTTCAGTACTTTTTATCGATGTACTATGGTCCCTACTCTAGTTGAAAACTCCAAATTTTTATTTGTACTTGTTTGTTAACTTTTTTGTAAATAATTATTATGACTGGTGAACCCACGCATACCGCATCTGAAATGGCACCGCTCCCCCCAATTATCGTCTGAAAAGTGAAGTATCCATTACGTTTCATTGTCAGCTATATTCAACCTGTTACGCAGCATTTTCGAATCAAGAACTGTTTGAAAAGCACCTCTGCACACCGAGACGCATTCCGAAAGAAATGATGCCACGCGCCCCAGTTATATCAATTATCATATGAAAAGAGAAGTATCCATTACGCTTCATTGTTGGCTGTGTTCAACCCATTACACAACAGTACGAATCAAGAACTGTTTGACAAGCACCTCTGCTATCAAAATAGCCGCTATGAATAATATGGACGATTTCCGTTATGTGAAGGGAAGCCATCACGTGCTATCGCCAAATTGACACTTTTTGCTGTCAGCAAAGATGAATGGGACACAAAGGAGGACACTGGTAAGTCCATGAAGAATGCATTGTACATACTGCGGTATGCCAAAAGGTACCTGTCGTGACAAAGCGACATCTAACAACGAAAAAATCAAGCCCGTAGCCTTAGCTGTTATCGAGTTACACTTGTCTGAAGGTATCAGTCAGTCAGTCAGTCAGTCAGTCAGTCAGTAGAAAATTCTGTTAAATAAATTATTTTTAAAATTCGGTAGCAACTCGTTAAAAAAAGCGTTTTGGGTCGATCTGAAAGCTTGTTTGGGCTTAGTTTCACCTAACCAATACTGCCTGATCGTTGTTAGGGGAAATTGAGGCTGTTTTTTGGGTGATATTATTTTGTGGGCCACGCCTACTCCTTTATGGTCCCTACTATACACTACCATCGTAGTGTATGATGTTATTTCTTATGTGCTACACTTAGCCTTGCACACTACATACGTATGTTCAATTTAAAAAGGGACGGGCTGCATTTATTGAAAAGGTTCTAGTGGTTGGCTGTACCAGAATAATCAACATTTTCTGGTGGAATGTTTATTTACACATGTGTAAATCTGTTTCCAGGACTTGGAAGTAGTGTCTTCTGTACTGTTTAAGGTTTTGACCATGATGAATTAGTGCCTGCACAGTAACAGCTGTTATAAATTGTCTTTGTGAACAAAGAAGATGGAAAGAGCTGCACGGTAGTTGAAGTGATAAACAGTAGGTGGGAAGGCTCAAAAAGCAAAGTGAATAGAAGCAAACTTTGTGAGGAAATCTAAACAATATAATGTCTCTTAGCTTTTAGTGAATGAATCTCCTTCACAAACAAATAAAATGATTGGCGTTGAGTGTTAAGAGCTACATTACATTGATACGTATGTGACTCATGCCAAGTAAACAAAATCAAGAGTACATAATAATAGTAGAAGGGAGGAGAGTGCCTAACTCTCAATATAATCCATACAAATACATTGCGCTCAAACCCTCCTACTTCAATCCATAAAACTTCTAGTAATAAATTAACACCTTTAAGTGAACAGAAGACTGTTGATATTTTCTAATTGAAGCAGTAGAAGTATTACAACCTCCTTCATAGAGCAAGCCATTTGTCACCTTTGGTGGCTATAGTTGATTGCACAAGGTCTGAGTGCAGTGAGTTTGGTGAATCCACTGAGGTTAGACACTCTCCTCCCTACTCTATTGTTATGTACTCTTGACAAAATCAAGGACTAAACTAGGTATACCTCACTATGTAAGAAAGTGATTTGCTAATCTTCTTTTAAACTTACTTGAATACTCTGCTCTTTTTCATTAGCTATACATACACCCATAGTGTAGACATAGGCAGGTATTATGTCTTGCATTTCACCTTTTTAAATGTAATGGTCTGTTCTTTGAACATCTTCCAAAGTAAATGTTGACTTGATGGAATAAGATTTTCATCAGGATCCACAAATAGCTGAATAAAGAACTCTCCGTCAGTGCCAGATGGTCTCCTAACAATATACAATGAAATTTCACATGTAGACTAGTTGTCAAAATTACCCTGTATATAAGCCATGTCAAACAATCAGGAAAACCGTGAAAATGGGTACAATAAGAAGTTGTTACCTTCAAAAAGCCACTTTGTGAAATACAAATGGAGTCCAAAAATGGCTGCAGTGATGTTAATTTGTTAATGTCATTCAATTTATAAAGTGGCACCTTAGCCATGTCATTATTTATAAGTGACTATCTCAGCAAAAACTTGCATACTGTATATAGTTAGTTCACACCAGTATTGAATTTGCTGAACTTTACTACTAGTATTAATTTAGCTACAGCCATGAACTATGGCTATAATCCACTGTTGCGTTTCTCAAATTCATAAGTAAAAGCCTGTGGAAATGTGTGAGAGTAAAGTAAACAAACAAGTATAAGGAAAGATATCATAGAAACAAATGTAGTGATCAAGAGAAGTCACCTATGTACGTACACCTGAAGATATACTAGTTGAAATTAATCTGTACTGGAAGGTACGGTAGTGAAACAGAGGAGGTCACCTACATTTGAAGATATATTAATGAACATTTGAAATAGGGATTAAATGTCCTTTAATGTATTTAGGTGTAGGCAACTCCATTGTTTTAATACTTTTTATTTCTGTGATCCCTAATCAAACTTACAAAATTTTTCCTTGTACTTGTGAATTAGAACTCATAAGTATGACAGTTCAAGACAATATCTTTTACTTTATTGTTACTACTATCTGCTACTCCTATGTATTTTTGCACTTTAACAAACAGCCATAGAACCTTCTAAAAGTCTTTAGAACTTTTACTGTTATAGAACTGTAGACCCTAAACTATAAAGGTCAATGTAAACATTCTAAATTAGAAATCAAGACACACGGTAGTGTGTCATGCGGCCCAAGAAGCCGGCGCGCCACACCGTGAGTATATTGACAGGAAGAACGAAAACGTCATTTTCACACCTTTGTATCTCGGTGATCACTAATCTGATTGGAACCAAATTTGCTACACAGTTGCCCGCCAGCCAAGGGAGTCTACATTCCAAAGTTGAAGGAAATCGCTCCAGCCATTTCCGAGATACGAGCTGCCAAAGTTTCGTCTTTTTATCTTCGTTTTTTTCTTCTTCTTCGTCTTTTCGCACACTTGCAAAAATTGCTATAACAAGCAAACGCGTACACCGATCGCCTTGAAATTTGGCACACAGAAAGGGAGTCCAAAGGCGAATCCTAGCATCAAATTTGGTACAAATCCGATGAATGGTTCAGGAGTTATGACCGATTATTCACGTAAAACAAGATCGATTTGTTGTCACGCCTACAGGGTAAACCGCTTCATGGAATGAGTTGAAAATTGCTATGTAGATGGAGTAACCATCGTAGGAGTGCCTTTTGGTGGTTTGAAAGGAATCGAGATAAAGACCACGGAGACATGACACAAAACCCAACCTGTGTCACAATTACGCGATCGATTTTTATGAATAAAAAAGTATTAGTTTTCACGCCTACTAGGCAAACCGCTTACAGCAATGAGCTGAAAATCAGTGTATAGCTGGAATAATCTTCATAGAAAGTCCTTGCAGTAGTACAGAAGAATCGGATTACAAACCACTGAGTTATGATTCGAAAGCCAACTCCGTGTAGCAAATGCGAGATTGAGATACTCTAATAGAACAGTCACCCTAATAGAGCATTCGGCTAATTTATTTACTCCATTATAGAATTTTATTACATCACAAGTTATTCAGTAGGGAGTTCAGCTGCAAACAGTTAATCTTATAGACAGTTCAGCAAGAAGACAGTCACCATGTGAAGAGTTAAGCAAATATATCACTATAGAGATTCAGAACATTACAAGTCACACTGAAGAAAGTTCAGCTATAAACAAGTCATGCACTGTGTAGAGAATTCAGCTACAATTAAGTCACTCTCTAGAGAATTCAGTTACACAGAATTTAGCTACACACAAGTCACTGTGGAGAGAGTTCAGCTACAAACAAATTACCCTTTAGAGTGATCAGCTACAAACAAAACACTTTGCAGGGTATTCAGCTGCAACAAATCAACCTTTAGAGCGATCAGCAATGAACAAATCAACACAAATCTACCTGTAGAGAGATCAGCTAGAAACAAATCACCCTGAAGAGAGTTCAGCTACAAAAAATCACCCTGTAGAGACATCAGCTAGAAACTAGACACAATGTAAGGAGTTCAGCTACAAGCAATCACCCTGTAGAGAGTTCAGCTAAAACAAATCAACCTGCAGAGAGATCAGCTACAAACAAATCACCTTATAGAGAGTTCAGCTACAAACAGATTACCTGTAGAGAGATCGGCTACAAACAAATCAACGTGCAGAGAGATCAGCTACACACAAATCAACTTGTAGAGAGATCAGCTACAAACAAATCACCCTGTAGAGAGATCAGCTAGAAACTACACACAATGTAAGGAGTTCAGCTACAAACAAATCACCCTGTAGAGAGATCAGCTACAAACTAGACACAAAGTAAGCAGTTCAGCTACAAGTAAATTACCCTGTAGAGAGTTCATCTACAAACAAATCAACCTGTAGAGCAATCAGCTAGAAACAAATCACCCTGAAGAGAGGTCAGTTACAAAAAATCACCCTGTAGAGAGATCAGCTAGAAACAAATCACCCTGAAGAGAGGTCAGCTACGTACAAAAAAATCACCCTGTAGAGAGATCAGCTACAAACAAATTGCCCTGTAGAGAGATCAGCTACAAGCAAAACATCCTGTAGAGAGTTCAGCAACAAAGAAACCACCATGTAGAGAGTTCAGCTACAAACAAATTACCCTGTAGAGAGATCGGCTACAAACAAATCAGCCTGTAGAGAGTTCAGCTAAAACAAATCAACCTGCAGAGAGATCAACTACAAACAAATCACCGTATAGAGAGTTCAGCTACAAACAAATTACCCTATAGAGAGATCGGCTACAAACAAATCAACCTGCAGAGAGATCAGCTACACACAAATCAACTTGTAGAGAGATCAACTACAAACAAATCACCCTGTAGAGAGATCAGCTAGAAACTACACACAATGTAAGGAGTTCAGCTACAAACAAATCACCCTGTAGAGAGTTCAGCTAAAACAAATCAACCTGCAGAGAGATCAGCTACAAACAAATCACCTTATAGACAGTTCAGCTACAAACAAATTACCTTGTAGAGAGATCAGCTAGAAACTAGACACAATGTAAGGAGTTCAGCTACAAACAAATCACCCTGTAGAGAGTTCAGCTAAAACAAATCAACCTGCAGAGAGATCAGCTACAAACAAATCACCTTATAGACAGTTCAGCTACAAACAAATTACCTTGTAGAGAGATCAGCTAGAAACTAGACACAATGTAAGGAGTTCAGCTACAAGCAAATCACCGTGTAGAGAGTTCAGCTACAAACAAACCAACCTGTAGAGCGATCAGTTAGAAACAAATTACCCTGAAGAGAGGTCAGCTACAAAAAATCACCCTGTAGAGATATCAGCTAGAAACAAATCACCCTGAAGAGAGGTCAGCTACAAAAAAATCACCCTGTAGAGAGATCAGCTAGAAACAAATCACCCTGAAGAGAGGTCAGCTAGAAACAAAACACTTTGCAGAGAATTCAGCTACAAACAAATCAGCTTGTAGAGAGATCAGTTACACACAAATCAACCTGTAGAGAAATAAGCTAGAAACAAATCACCCTGTAGAGAGTAGCTACAAGCAAAACACCCTGTAGAGGGTTCAGCAACAAAGAAACCACCATGTAGAGAGTTCAGCTGCAAACAAATCACCTTATAGAGAGTTCAGCTACAAACAAATCACCCTGTAGAGAGATCAGCTAGAAACTAGACACAATGTAAGGAGTTCAGCTACAAGCAAATCACCCTTTAGTGAGTTCAGCTACAAACAAATCAACCTGCAGTGAGATCACCTACAAAAAAGCACCTTGTACAGAGTTCAGCTACAAACAAATTACCCTGTAGAGAGATCGGCTACAAACAAATCAACCAGTAGAAAGATCAGCTACACACAAATCAACTTGTAGAGAGATCAGCTACAAACAAATCACCCTGTAGAGAGATCAGCTAGAAACTAGACACAATGTAAGGAGTTCAGCTACAAGTAAATCACCCTGTAGAGAGTTCAGCTAAAACAAATCAACCTGCAGAGAGATCAGCTACAAATAAATCACTTTACAGACAGTCCAGCTACAAACAAATTACCTTGTAGAGAGATCGGCTGTAAATTAATCAACCTGCAGAGAGATCAGCTACACACAAATCAACTTGTAGAGAGATCAGCTACAAACAAATCACCCTGTAGAGAGATCAGCTAGAAACTAGATACAATGCAAGGAGTTCAGCTACAAGCAAAATCACCCTTTAGTGAGTTCAGCTACAAACAAATCAACCTGCAGTGAGATCACCCACAAAAACGCACTTGTGCAGAGTTCAGTTACAAACAAATCACCCTGTATCAGGTAGAATAATTCACCTTGTAGAGTGTTCAGCAACAAAGAAACCACCATGTAGAGAGTTCAGCTGCAAACAAATCACCCAGTAGAAAGATCAGCTAGAAGAAGTTACCTTGTAGAGAGTTCAGTTACAAAGAAACCATCATATAGAGAGTTCAACTACAAAGAAATTACCCCATAGAGAGTTCAGCTAGAAGAAGTCACCTTGTAAAGAGTTCAGCTACAAAGAAACCATCATCTACAGAGTTCAGCTACAAAGAAACCACCTGTACAGAATTCAACTACAAACAAATCACCCTGTATAGAGATCAGCTAGAAGAAGTTACCTTGTAGATAGTTCAGCTACAACAATTCACCCTGTAGAAAGATCAGCTAGAAGAAGTCACCTTGTAGAGTGTTCAGTTACAAAGAAACCATCATGTAGAGAGTTCAGCTGCAAACAAATCACTCTGTAGAGAGTTCAGCTACAAAGAAACCGCCATGTAGAGAGTTCAGCCTCATACAAACCACCTTGTAGAGAATTCAACTACAACAAATCACCCTGTTAAGAAGAAGTTACCTTGTAGAGAGTTCAGCTACAAAGCAACCATAATGTATGGAGTTCAGCTACAAAGAAACCACCATTTAGAGAGTTTAGCTGCAAACAAATCACCTGTAGAGAGTTCAGCTGGACGAAGTCACCTTGTAGAGAGTTCAGCTACAAAGAAACCATCATGTAGACAGTTCAGCTGCAAACAAATCACCCTGCAGAGAGTACAGCTACAAAAAAATCACCCTGTAGAGAGTTCAGCTAGACGAAGTCACCTTATAGAGAGTTCAGCTACAAAGAAACCATCATGTAGAGAGTTTGGCTACAAAGACACCACCATGTAGAGAATTTAGCTGCAAACAAATCACCTGTAGAGAGTTCAGCTAGAAACAAAATACCCTGTAGAGAGACCAGCTAGAAGAGGTTACCTTGTAGAGAGTTCAGCTACAAAGAAACCATCCTGTATATAGTTCAGCTACATTTCAAGTCACCCAGTAGAGAGATCAGTTGCAAAAAAATATCCTGTGGGGAATAATGGACATGTAATAAATATATGTATATAATTTGTATAATTACTAATAAAATCAAAAATAATTGAAGTACTAAAATTCTTCTTTAAGTTCTTTTCTTCCTCCTGTAGTAAAGAAAAAAACACATGGGTTAAAAAAGCCCCAAAGCCAGCCATAGGCCGGCTTTGCAGTATACAAATACAAAAAGAAGTGATATCTAATCAAAAACAGCCAAGCTGTAAAAAAAGGTGCGGCCCCCAAAAAGGCCATGGTGAAAAAAGATGTGAAATCCAAGGTGGCGGCCAAGAAATGGCTGTGATGGTAGGTTAATGGTTACATTTTAATAACGACAATTCAGGTGAATTTTGTGCCGCTTGGTCTTGGCACCAAATTTACTTGAATTGTCGTTATCAAAATGTAACCATTAACCTACCATCACAGCTATTTCTTGGCCGCCACCTTGGATTTCACATCTTTTTTCACCATGGCCTTTATGGGGGCCGCACCTTTTTTTACAGCTTGGCTGTTTTTGATTAGATTCAATTTATAGGTTAGAAACTATAGAAACTTAATAGCTTTAAGCAGTGGTTGAGTGGTTACGTTTATGGACTTTAGGTGTGAGATCTCTAGTTTCAATGCAGTGACTAGAGTACCTTGTATCTCAACCCCTGTTTGTTACTCCTTTGAAATGCAAGTGCTACTTAAGAGTAATAACACGCTTATCTTACCTCTTCTGTAGCACTCAAGTATTTGAAACTAGATGAATAAAATCACAACTATTTTGTAGATGATGTAATGTGTTATAACATTGTGGTAATTGAATAGGCTATCCTGTACTCATGTGGCAAATTGTATTATGTTTATTAACTAGTGTTGCACCGATAATCAGATCAGTTATTGGAAAACTATATATCGGCTGTATTTTTGCATATCAATATCGGATTGGCACCAAGATGAAAAAAAGCAGCAGATACAGATATATGTAAGTATTTAGAAATACATGCTCATGTGCACCAAATGATGTTTAGATATATGTACTGTAAGTATTTAGAAATACATGCTCATGTGCACCAAATTATGTTTACAAATGCATCGAGTTGCATTTTCCTGTATTACAATGTTGTTATTACTGCTTCAGTGTACTGTCAGCTGTTGTTGTAGCAATACTGCAACTGTAAACAAGCTGAATTGATCCTTCACAATCAAATTTCAGCTACAAAATAGACATGCTGTGCTATATTGGATCAGCTATATTTATTGGCTTGAAAATATTTCAAAAGGTTAAACAGGTTTGGTTTTGGCTCTGTAGTCATTGCTCCTGCTCATTTGAAAGCACAAAAATTACCTGCATGATGGTTAACTTACCGTATGGTCTCGAATTACAGCCTGGGAATTTTATTTATTTCAAGTATCTTTTTACCTCGGATACTAAATGAGACCGGCAACTATACAAGACTGGCATTTATATACCTGATCAGCATTCACAAGTCAACTTCATATTTTGGTGTTGTACTCTCCTTGATGTTTCCCCCCAGCATATTTTACAGATTCAAGCTTAAAAGGAACTCTATAAAACGTTCTCCACTTCATTGTTTATAACACCGCCCGGAATTGTTAAAAATAACGACTGCACTAGATGTTTATTTGAGACCTGGCATTTATTTTTGTTATGATGCTGTATACCTCCGGTGACTAAATAAGACCAGGCGTTTATACGAGACCGGCCGTAATTTGAGGCAATACGAATTTTTCTAAGACGGCTTACCCAGTATATAAGCATGACAAAATTGATCATTTTACATTCGCCTTTAAAGTGGTATACATGTAATAGTTACAAGTAGAAGGGAAAAAAAATAGGAATTTTAAGTTGGATTAGGGATCAATGGAAAAAAGCAGTGAAACAAGAGAGGTTGTTTATACTGTACCTACAGATATGTAATGAACTAGCTTTATTATAATTATTGTAATGACTTACTTTATAATTACTGTATCACATGACACTTAAGATTTTAGTGTTTGTAATTGATTGAGCACGTGTGTTG
Organism: Dysidea avara; assembly: GCF_963678975.1. Taxonomy (NCBI): domain Eukaryota; kingdom Metazoa; phylum Porifera; class Demospongiae; order Dictyoceratida; family Dysideidae; genus Dysidea; species Dysidea avara. The sequence goes on along the minus strand of NC_089279.1, from coordinate 25,717,716 downwards.
TTCTAATTAACTGCCGCGTCTATTGTCAGTGACTGTTGTATTAATCGATTGTTATATTAGTCATATTACACTGGTAGCAGAGGATGGTTTGAGAAATGGCCACTACACACGTTAGTATTCCCAAGTCCTTCTTAGGCGGAGATGCTCGAGAGTGGTTTCAGAAGTTTGAAATTTGTTCTGATGCGAATGGATGGGACGCAACAAAGAAGGCTAAGAAATTGTCGACCTTACTTGAAGGGGAAGCTTTAGCAGAGTGGATGGAGTTAACCGATGAAGAAAAGAAGGATTATAGTGTGGCGAAGGACAAATTTATTAAGAAAATGGTGCCACTTGAATTTGTGTCATTGGAAGAGTTTCAAAAACAATCAATCTTTCCTGGCGAATCAGTTGGTATGTATTTGTATGAGCTGAAACGACTACTACAGCAAGCGATGCCAGAATTGACAGCCGATGCGAGGAAGCAATTACTGATTAGCGGGGTTACCTGCCTCACTGAGTTGTCAGCTTCGAGCGAGTGGTAACACGGCAGACCTTGATGAACTTGTACAACGTGCTAAGATCTTGATGGTTGTGGATGGTGGTGAGAGGCAAACTGCGGCAGTTCACTCAGGCATTTCTGAAGTCTCAGAACTGAAATCCCAAATTCAAGAATTGACAGCACAGGTGGCAGCATTGAAAGTAGCTCAGAAGAGTGATAGGAACCCACCACAGTGCTACTACTGCAAGCAGCCAGGCCATGTGCAGCGATATTGTCCGAACAGGGTCAGGGAGCGTAGGTGCTATATCTGTGGCAGGCCAGGTCATATTGACTGCTGGCTGTTGGGAAACGAGAAGGGGATGTCCTTGGGGGGCAACCGACATCCCTAATAAGTAAGAGCCCCACACATACTGTAGTAGTAGCCACCACCAAGATACAAACAGCTGTAATTATGGGAAAGATTGGACACTCTACCTAGGAGGTAATGCTTGATTCCGGTTCTTCCATATCCTTGTTAGCACAATCTAGTGTTGTGAAAATGACTAATATCATAGAGAAACCAGTTCCAAGGATCTTATTGAGAACAGCATCAGGTGTACCACTTCCTACTGTTAAGTACATCACAGCATCTGTGCTGATCCAGAACATGGAGACACCTGTACAACACAGTTTTTTTTGTGGTTAGTGATCTTATTGCTCCTGCTATTTTAGGACTTGATTTCTTACAGTATCGCAACCTTGTTCTGGATTTCTCTGGAAACACAGTTCAAGTTTACCCCAAGAGTATACAACTACCAGAGGAACATCAACAGTTGAAACAGATGGTGAAGGATGCCCAGAATAACAAACCTCATGTTGGTATGATAGCAGCTCTATGTACTGACTCCAGTGTAATGCCAGAAGAGTGTGCCATTCCTGATTTTAGTGCCCCTAATACTTATGAACTACCTGAGCATTGCAGTGGAGATTTTAAGCAGCTAGTGGAAGAACACAAAACCTTATTTGATGTCAGACCAGGGAAAACCACACTTGACTGTCACTACATTCCAACAAAGGGCCCACCCATTCGTGTACCTCCGCGACGCATTCCAGGGCACTATTGTCAGGAAGTTGTTAGGCAGATTGAATTGATGCTAGCACAAGGGGTCATAAAAGAGAGTAGCAGCCCGTGGATGTCCCCTACTGTTTTTGTACCCAAGAAATCTGGAGAACTAAGAATCTGCGTAGACTACAGGTCCCTTAACAAACAGACAGCCAAAGATTCTTACCCCCCGCCACTCCCTGACGAGGTACAGGATCGTCTCACTAATGCTGCTGTGTTCTCCACTTTAGACCTCCACAGTGGATATTGGCAGCTCCCAGTGGCAGAAGCTGACCAGCCTAAGACTGCGTTCTGCCCTGGACCAGGAATGGGCCTCTACCAGTTTGCCGCATGCCATTCGGGCTCTCAGGAGCACCAGCATCTTTCCAGAGACTAATGGACTCTGTATTGCGTGGCCTGCCATTTGCGTCAACATACCTGGATGACATATTGGTTTACTCCCCAAATGTGGAATGCCATAAGGACCATTTACGGCAAGTATTCTGCCGCCTGCAAGATGCGGGACTAATCCTGCGTGGGAAGAAGTGTTCCATTGGTGTGCCTAAAGTGTGTTACCTAGGCCACATTTTCTCAGCTGATGGTATTCAACCAGACCCTAACAAGGTACATGCAGTGCAATCCTGGCCAACACCATGTGATGTTACCACCCTTCGTCAATTCTTGGGCCTTGCTTCTTATTATAGAAGGTACATACATAAATTTGCTGATGTTGCCGCCCCACTTCATGGTCTTACACAGAAAGGTGTGTTGTTCAAATGGACTTCTGTTCATGACAATGCGTTTTCATTCCTAAAATCCAAGCTAATTCAATCGCCTATCCTGGCTTATCCAGATTTTTCTCCTAATGCTCCTCCTTTTGTGTTGCAGACAGATGCCTGCGTTGTGGGATTGGGAGCTGTGTTGGAACAAGGAGGCCATGTGATTGCCTATGCCAGCCGGACATTGACCAAAAGTGAGTCAAATTATAGTGTTATACAAAGAGAGTGTTTAGCTGCTGTATTTGGTATGAAACAATTTCGTCACTATTTGTTAGGACATTCTTTTACTCTGATGACAGACCATGCACCACTCCAGTGGCTTTCCGCACAGAAAATGGAAGGTCTTCTTCAGCGTTGGGCCTTAGCTAAGCAAGAATACACCTTTGACATCGTGTATCGAAAAGGGACAGAAAACATTAATGCAGATTCACTGTCACGTAACCCAGTATCTGTATTGCACTCAGTTGCAGTCACATCCTCACAACCTGTCACCACCGACATACAAGTGGCTCAGTTAGAGGATCCAGTAGTCAAGCAGCTTCATAGTGGATTGTCCTCATCCACCAAGCCTGTTATCACAGGTAGAACACAACCACTACTTAACAGGTATTTACAACTTTGGCAACAGTTGTCTATTATTGATAATGTAGTGTGCCGCACATACACCTCCAGGCTTTCACAGCAGCCAATTATTATTCCAGTACTTCCACTTTCAATGCAAAGGTCTGCAATCTCTCAATCACACGATATTCCCACTGCAGGGCATCAAGGAATTGCCAAGACACTACAACGATTTCAGGAGTCTGCTTATTGGGTTGGAATGGCCCAAGATGTTGCTAAGTATTGTAAACAGTGTACTGTATGTCAGCAAGCGAAGTTACCAGCACCCACCCCAGCTCCTCTAACGAATGTGCTGATTGGAGGGCCATGGCAAATGCTGGCTGCTGACATTTTGGAGGTCCCAGTTTCACGTCGTAATAATAGATACTTACTAGTGGTCATGGATTACTTCATGAAATGGGCAGAGGAAGTTCCTCTACGAGATCAAACTGCTGCTTCCATTTCAGCTGCTGTCATCAAAATTTGCAGTTCCTTTGGCATCCCTGAAGTTATACATTCAGATCAGGGAAGAAATTTTGAAAGCCAGCTATTCCGTGACGTGATGACAGCCTTTGGGATTCAGAAGAGTCATACTACAGCATACCACCCTCAGGGTGATGGTATGGTTAAGCGATTCAACCGCTCACTTCTGCAGTTGCTGCGTTGTTACACTGAAACAGAAGATGATTGGGAAGAATTTTTACCGCTTGTAATGTATGCCTATCGCACAGCCATACATTCCTCAACAAATATCTCACCCTTTCAACTGATGTTTGGAAGATCGACAGCTGCTATTCCCTTTCAGTGTGCCTACAAATTTGATACCACCACATATGCGAATCACTTACAAACCAAACTTCAAGCAATGCAAGATTTTGTGCATGCTAACTTGACCAAGTCTGCGGAGCAATAAAAGAGACAGTATGACCGTCACACTTTTCCCCATACCTTTAACCCTGGGCACTGTATGGTTATCGGTGCCAACGGCTAGGAAGTTACAACCACACTGGGATGGAAAATGGATTGTCAGTAAAGTAAAAGGCCCGTGTAATTTAGAAGTGACGGATGGCCACAAATCTAAAGTGGTTCATGTCAATCGTGTGAGGCACAGGATCCAACCAGATCAAATCAAGGAACATACCATTACTGACCAGCAGCCATTGCAATGGAATCCTCCTGAATTCCACCACCTCCTTATTCCAGAAGCTTCCGTTGATGGTACACAACGTCGTTATCCGCTCCGTGATAGACACCCACCAGACAGGCTACGGTTCTAATGCTTGAGGACAAGCTCTTAAAAGGAGAGGGCGTGTGTAATGAACTAGCTTTATCATAATTATTGTAATGACTTACTTTATAATTACTATATCACATGACACTTAATATTTTAGTATTTGTAATTGATTGAGCACGTGTGTGTTGTTCTAATTAACTGCCGCGTCTATTGTCAGTGACTGTTGTATTAATCAATTGTTGTATTAGTCATATTACAGATATACTAATGGACATTTACATGTAATCCCTACACTTCAGTCTATAACCATGATTAAATTAGAGATTAGTCACAAATACTAGCTACACCATAAAATTAATTTAACGTCTGAATGCATGCCTCAACAATCAATTACTGAAAAGTAAAGTGATTTCATTTTCAGATATGTTCTGCCCGTTAAGTGTTACAAATGAAGAACAGTACGAAAAGTGCCTTTTTTACTTACTACGGAAACTACAGCATTTAGTCAACACAATCACAGGGAAGCTGTAACATGCTATTGCAAATTGACACCTTGCAATGTCAGTGAAAATAACTGGGACACAAAGAAGGACAAAGGTAAGTCCATGATTCATGCACTGTAGCTGCTGCGGTTGGCAAAAAGGCACCTCTTGGGATGAAGTGACGTCGAACAGTGAAGAAATCACACCTGTAGCCTTATCCATTGTGGAGTTATGCTTGGCTGGAGGAGTCACAGTAGAAAATTCAGTTAACCCCTTCACCTCCAAATTTGCAGAGGCTCCAATCTACTGTTTCTAAACTGCTATAACTTACACATCATATTATATAATCCTATAAAACTATATCAATTTACTCGCTATAGAATAAGGAATTTTATTATGAAGTTGTTGTTTACACAAGCACAAATCCATAATATAACTTTAAAGTACGAAAATCAATCTAAGCAAAACCAAACGTGAAATTTCACTACTTTACAGGCTAGCACTGTTTATAATGACACAATAAACATCACTAACCAGTTTACAATTGAAGCGATTATCTCTAAGTCTGGTTTTCCAGCATTTGAGCAAGTGTGCATGCGCATACAAGCACGAGGTAGGCATGCGTCTATTATGCCGGCATAATTTCGGGAATAATAGGTACTGAAAAGCATTGGGGAATATTCCGGAATAATCGGATGAATTCTAAGAATAATTGGTACAAAATTATAAGTTTTTGTTGTGGTGTAGTGTAAAAATCCTTTAGATTTACTACCAAAACAGTGCAAGCATAAAAACGGTGAAAACGATCGAGATACTCTAATAGAGCAGTCAACTTCGAGTCCATAATTCTAATAGAGCAGTCACTTGCTTAAAAACCCTAACAAAAATACTAATTTGGCACACATATTTGAGAATAATTTGAGAATAATAGGTAGACTCAGGAATAAATTTGAGCATAATAGGTGAATGAAAAAAGAAGTGCCAGAAAGAATAATAGGAAGATTTTGGAGCATAATAGACTTAAGCCTAGCACAAGGTCATTGTTTCGAGGTGTACAAAAGTAGCAACATGCCACACCAATCTATATAATCCCTCTCCTTACTGTTTCTCTTTATTAGTAGTGCCATTATGACGTCGAAGAATCATCTACAATGCTTGTTACCGATGTTCCAAAAGTACGCGATTGCATCATCTAGCCGCGCAATAGTGTGCGAGAGACCGGTTATCCCTGTTCCTGCTTACTTAAGGGCATGCCCACTACAGGATAAGCGCAGGGGCTACTAAAATGCTTGACTGAAGTTACAGAATGTTTAGAATGTGGTGCTACGGGTGTTTATAATCGAATCCGCCATATGGCGGTTGTAGCGATGAGAGGGATAAACAAGTAGAAAGAAAAAAATAGAAAGATTACGGATCAAAGGAAATAAAGGTAGTGAAACAAGGGAATAGCTAAAAAGTGGTGAAGCAAGGAAGGATGTCTATACCTGCAGATATACTGGTGGACATTCAATCCCTAAACTTCAGTCTATAACCATAACTGAATTAGGGATTAAATGTCCACTTGTGATTTGATTTGATTGATTAGTGAAATTCACAGGGGAAAGTAGAAGGCTAAAGGGCCTATAAGAACACCCCTAAACAAATAATACAACATTTACATGACACATTGTGAACAACAATATAACAAAGTAGCAGGTTCAAAACTTTAGTAGCCTTGCCGCAAATGATTTGTCCATGTCAATGTTGATTGGTGTAAACTTCCAAATATTTCACCACACTACCCCACTGAAGGGGTTGACCATCACAGAGGTATGTGAAAGTGCGTAGGAGGATAATGCTTGTTTGAGGTAAAAAGAGCTTCACACTTTGGAGCTGCAAACGCATTAACCACCTTTGGCATTATTAAATTTTAAGGAAGAGCATATAGATTTTCTTGAAGATAAAAACAGTCAGCATTTGAAATAATCTGATGGTACAAAGTGAGATCATCAGCAAAAAGCTTGAACTTACATTTTACAAACTGTGCCAAGTCATTAAGATACAAAATGAATAACAGGGGACCAAGAATAGTTCCTTGAGGCACCCCAGAAATCACAGGTAGCCAAGAAGAAAATGAACCATTGAAAACCACACGCTGTCTATGAGTAGTCAAAAAAACACCTGAACCAGTTCAACTACCCTATACAGCCATAATTTCAGTAAGTCTCTTATGGGGTACACAATCGAAAGCTTTGGTGAAATCCAAAAACAGACAATGAACACTATGACGCGAGTTTAAAATCTTAGCCCAATCATCAACAGAAGTTAACAAAAGAGAGGTAGTAGATCTATGTTGATGAAACCCAAATTGATTGTCACACAAAATGCAAGCATATGATATAATCTGGAATGAGCAATACTCTCAAGAGCTTTAGCTAACAAACATGTTAAGCTAATGGGGCGATAATTAGAAGCACACCGCTTGTCACCTTTCTTGTATACAGGACACATATTAGCACTCACGCAATCCAAAGGCAAAACAACATTCAATTTATTAAAAATTGCAGTCAACAAAGGGGACAACTCAGCAGCACCTTCTTTCAACAAGTGAGCACATATCTTATCAGGACCGCAGGCCTTATTCACTTTTAAAGAAGAAAGAAGTTCAAATACCTCCTCGTTGATGTCTTCACATGGTCCAAAAACACAGGAGAATCATAAACATTTAATTCTTTATAAAAGAGATCAAGAGATGAAACATCTTCAAACACTGAACTAAATTACTCATTGAAGTGATGAGTCTTGTCTAAATCGGAGATCAACAACAACTTATTTCTAAGAATTGGAGGAACAGAATGACGACAACGCTTAATTTTGTTCCAGAAGCACTTTTGGTCAGTGCTGAAAGTACTAGATAGACTCTCAGCTTAAATCCGGTAATCCGTTCTGGTGAGTTTATGCACTAGATTCCTCAATGATTTGTACTTTTGGGTTAAATGATCAGAAGGTCTACGTTTAAGTTTATGGTAAACAATACACTTGAGCATGATAGCTTTGATGGTAACAGCAGAGAGCCAGCATTTCATCCTGGACCTATGCCAGCGTACCATGGGGACAACAGTAGAAACAGCAGCAAAAATATAGATCCCTCCAATCCTCCCACCAGGAATCAATATCATGTATATCTACAGATATAGGCAAGCTTCTGTGTTTCACCATTTTTTAGTTTCACAATGTTTTTTCTTCAATCCTTTAAAGTCCTAATTTTTCCTTCTACTTGTTTGTTTACTTTTATTACATAAGTATGACAAATGAACCTGCACATACCGTATTAAAAGAAAGAATGGCACCAGGCATACCAGAAAAGTAGTTTTTGCATCAGAACGTTTGCCCCAACAATTAATTACATTACAAAAGGGAGGTGGCCATTATGCTTTGTTTTCAGGTCATTACACAGCGTTACAAATGAAGAACAGTATGAGAGAGAAGCATCTCTGCAATCAGCCCAGTAGCTATGGAATAAGCATAATAACCAACACAGCTACAGGGGAGCTGCATCATGCTATAGCAAATCGACACTTCACGTTGTCAGCAAAAAGAACTGGAAAATAAAGGACGACAAAGGTAAGTCCATGATGTGTACACTGTATATTGTATGCACTGTGGTTGGTGAAAAGGCACATCTTGGGACAAACCAACGTTGAACAGTGAAGAAATCAAGCCTGTAGCCTTATCCATTGCTTGGCTGGAGTCAATCAGCATAAAATTAAAAAAATAAATAAATCAAATTCCATAGGGATCCTGAAGACAGTTTTGGGCTTGGCTGTGCTGCTGCCAAGCTGTCATGAAGGGGAAATTGAAATTGGTCTTAGGGTGATGTTTTTGGCTGGAAAAGCCCAGTTTTTCATGATCCCTAATCAAGACTCACGGTAGTGAGGCGCGTGGCCAAGAAACTACGAAGTGCACGCCCAATTAAAAGACGCGGCCACTACTGTGAGTTATTTACGTGTAGGGCCGGTTTTGCAATATTAGCCCTGGATTATGCAACATCTCTCAATGGATTTGTATTGCGTTACGTAATAAAATAATCTTTAGTCGTCGTTTTCTTGCGACCTTGCTAAAATAAAAAATATAGTCGTATTTAGACATATTTCACTTTATTTCTCTACCTTGTGTTACACGTATCGTCACGTTATACCAGTCATCTTACCCGTGTTTGTACCGGCCATCTAGACCTGACATTATCTAATTCTGGTTGGCCCTACGCATATTTTCTCCATTCAAACCTGTAATCCCTACAATAACTTTTAAAGACACGATGTGGACACAAGCCCTAATGTCTGACAAACAAGTTGTGAAAGCGTGCAGACCCGTAAGTTCCCTAGGGAAGGCGTTTTGAGCAGAAATCTTTTAGAGTCCATTTAGTGCCACGCCCCATGCGAGCGTTTATAATCGGCAGATGTCTTATAAACAAGGTGTGAAAGCGTGAAGAATGTACAGACACCATAAATCATTAGTCAATATTCCATTTAGTGCCATGCACCACTTATGATACAAGAAATATTTTGTAAGTTGTGTGGAATGACCACTGAAAACTCATGTACAGTCACAAACCACGAACCACATTCCAGACAAAACTTTGTTGCCCTACATTAGTTTACGTACATAATGAAAGCCACTATACTCCACCTTAAACTAATGGTGCTTTGTGGAAGTGTGAACTGCCGTGACAGAACAAATGAGGCAATTATTCTAATTGTGGATAAGATGGCTGCAAAATTTATGAAAATTTCTTGTGGTAGAGTAAACACATAACAATGCTATTACAACACATAACAAAAATTTAATAAACATCAGTTTAACACCAAGTGATTATTTCTTGGATATCTGCATGATGACACAACATTAAGTGAGCCCTGTAAAAGAACAAGCAGGCACTGAATTAAACATTAAAAAAATTATATTTAAGACTATAAGTGAATCTGGTGTACCAGTGGCGGATACAGGGGAGTTGCAATGGTTTCAGCTGAAACCGTCTCTGGAAATAGCACGCCCAAAATTTATTGACGAGTCGTCACATGGGTGTAAAATGAAAAACTTCATACTTTAGCCTTTGAAATCACAATTACGACGTTCTGCAGCAGGTTGTAACCTTTTTTTTTTTGGTCTTTGACTTTTTGCTAGGCTGAAGTTGAGTGGAATCTGAAACCCCCTCTGAAATTTCTAGATCCGCCACTGTGTACCAGAGGTAATGTAAATGTGTTTTGGTGCCTAAGTACGTAAACAGGAGACCTGTCAAACTACAAGTGGCCACCAAACAGAATGTACAACATGGTAAATATATTTCTTAGCTATACAACAGGAAATTCGGGGTTGTACCAATTCCCACTTTTAAGCTAAGTGAATACCTGACAATATTGTTTAACCCATTTTACAACCAATACCTGATCTTAAATAACATTAAGTTACACTAGTGCATAAAAGTACAATTTATAAAGCAATTGCTGTGAGCTTGTGTACATACCTTAAGTCAAAGCTGCTAATCAGACAACTGGCCAATTATCACTAGAGCTGGGTTTATGGTCACCACAAAACACAGCTTGCTTGGTTATCTGACAACACAAGAGACCAATCGTATGAAATTCACAATACTAATAAAGGTCCTACCTGGTCCAGAGTTAAGTATCAAAACCACATCCACTGTTAGTGGGTGAATCACTATGACTAGATTGCCTGTAAAAACAGATAGGTGAGCATTAAATGCAATACACTTAAATTTATCACTTTTACACAAAATAAACATTTTATTCATTTAAACAGTTGACATTGTTACACAGAGACCTGAATAGACAGGCATATCAAGAAGTTTGCAGACATTTGCTATACTTTTGTTCATGGCAAAAATGCCAGCTGGAACAGCATGTCCAATACATATCAATTGAAAAATAAATTGTACCACCTACCTCAAGTCTGTTCAGTAACTTTCTGAATTTGATACATGTAGAGCAACTCTCTGCGAGTACAATGATGCCTCCAATTCACGGAAATTTTGGCTTGTCAAAATGGCCTAAACTGACCAGGTGTAGCAAATACCCCATACATTTTGTATTGAGCGTTTTGGGGTCGTGCAATAAAAGGCGTAATAACCCACGACACGTGATAGATACCTCAGATTCCGAACCAGATTTGGAAATAGCATTGAATAGTGATTAAGATGAGCTATAGCAGAAAGAAATCAGGAAATTTAAGCTCGTCATTTTAAGGTTGAAAATCACTTACTTTTTCTATGGCGAATTGAATGCCAGATATTTGGAAAGGAACGCTCTGATCTATTTTGATGTCTTGACAGCCATTATTAACCTTCACTACATTATTGTTACAAAAGCACTGTGAATTAGTTCTGCAGGTTAGTTTATGAAAATTACAGTGTTCCGTGATTAAACAAAATAATGTCCATCCCATGCAGCAAACTTCTTCATATGTTTCACTGTACATAAATTCAGTAATTTAGACCAGAACATGTGAATGGGTATACCTTTTCATACAAACATCGATATCTGACACAGATTCACTTACTGACTTTTCATCTGCAGCCAAAGTTCCCAAGACTTCTGATGATGATGTAAGTGGCAAATGATAAGATAGCCACGGTTTTTTGGTAATTGGTTCATACACCTTGTCACTACAATCTCGCCATGAGATAATACGAGCTAGTGGAGCTACTAGGAGTTTTCGCCTGGCGGGACTCTAAATACTGCAAATTCGGTTAATTGGTGTGTGTCGATGTTGATCTAATCCTCGATCTAATCAGTTTCGTTAACTTCCACTCCTGACTCTTATTCTTTCACGGGTTCATTCATACTTCAACAACGGTGTACAGGTGTACGGCCTCTGCATTAAAGTACACCTCACCATGAAATGAAATCCAGTTACAACAAGAATTAATGTTGATTACTCAGTCTCGTTACTCTCACCCTCCTTCTTGGACTGCCATTTTAAACAATATTTGTTCAATTTTAATTAAAACCGCGTATCACGTGTGTCCACCTGGGGTGTTGCAGGGACATTCCAAGGGACTTCCCCTAAATAGATCACGTGATAATTGTCAGTCTTGTGTGGTACTTGTCCTTAGTCATGGCTCAGCATTGCGGTACGTGTGTACTATAGCCTAGCTATAGGATTTTTTGTGTAATGATGCATATGGTCGCATAGAAGAACGCATGCATGATGGTAGGGCAAATGCCCGCCCCTAGCTATAACTAGCTTTTTCTATCGCTATTATTATGTTGCTGATACATCAGGGGCACCAGAGTAAGGTGAAAGTGGTAGCTAAGGCTAAGTCAACTGGTCTATATAGTCTGGGCCTCTGGGACATACTCCCTCAGAAAATTTTAGCTAAGTATACTGCAACTTTTAGCTAGTCCTTCAGTGACCAAATTCGCTTCACCAAGTTTGAAAGTTTGTTTAATTCCAGTCAAAAAGGCTTAGATTTCAATGCACTAGTTGTATCTTCTGATGCCCTATATACATTGTCCAAAAGATAGTTAGAGTTCCATATTAAAATGAACTCTTGTTATATGCTTGCATGGACTCTTGATAATAATGACTATATGTATTTATTTATTAATATTATTAAATGCTATCCCACTAGGGTTTAGCTTTCAGGTTACGTATACAAGATATTCTTTCATCTGCTGGTATAAATTGCTATTCCATGTACTATGAGGCCTGGGAAATGTAAGGCTCTAGCTCCACACTAAGAATCAAATTATATAATGTTCAACGCAATGATAAGATAATTGTCAGAGCACAGTTCATGGTTACTGTATCAGCAAAGAGTTTTGAACATTAATTGAGATGTTTTATTTAAGTGCATTTTGACTGTTCCTCCTATAATTCTTGTTCAATTATCTGATATCTTGTCGGTTTCCCTCCATCCTCATTACTGATCCCTCTTTATTGATTTTATATGACTAGAAAATCAGTACACCTTGTCAATCCAGTTACAACAGTTGATCTAAATATGATGATGATGCAGTTATTGAGATGAAGAGATGCATAGTGTTTCCCTACAGTGCCACAACACAAAAACACTTGAAATGTAATCTGAGACTTACATGTATATAGCTGCAGTGAACTAAGTAAGATCACTATAGCTGCTGGTAAGCATTGCATCATATTACTATCAATCAGTGCTTGTGCAATAAATTGTCTGTATTATTAATTCAGTCAAAATTATGCATAGCTAGCTGTGTAGTAATTTATTATGCACCCAGTCAACATTCAGCTAAGTTTGAGCATAAGATGCCTGAAGTATTCCACAGATATGTTTTGTAAATAATGTTATAAAAAAGATAAACATACTCTAATAGAACAGTCAATAGCTAGCTGTGTAGTAATTGTGAACTAATTAGGCACTTGCTAATTATGAGAATAATCTAAATTTACCACAGATGTGAGATGTTGTACATAGTAAATGAATGCCACAGGGTAAACATAAATCTATAGAACAGTCTGTCTATTCTACACTGTAAATTCATACTTCCAAATTTACAGTGTGAACAGCCTGTAATGTGCATTCCTTTGTCAAACAAGATAACAGGTGCACATGTTTGACTCTCCAAGATAATAAGATTATTGCTAATTTCCCAATATCGGTCATCTAAATGTTACCATTAAATTTTTAACAATTTTGTTGTTCCCCCAGTGAGACTATCACTATAACAAAAATGAGTGATATCCACCTCAAAAACACCTTCGCTGTAAAAAAAGGCGCATCCAAGAAACTACAAGTACCTGTAATCCAATGTAATTAAAAACAGCTCAGTTGTAGGGAAAGACTTCATAAAAGTAAAATAACTGGTAACTTAAAGAGCTGATATCTGGAGCGGCCAAGAATCAATCTTACTCATACTAAATTTTTTAATCCATGCAAGAATACCTTGCATTGGCTGTAAAAAAAGTACACCCATGAAAGTAAAGGGCAATTGAAATAGCTGATATCTGAAGCGGCCAAGAATGAATGTTGATATACAACTAATTGGAATTAACAATAAGTTTAACATTGAACCTTTATCTTTCAGCTGTGTTCTACATTCACTCTTGCTGCATCATAAATTGATTTCTTTTAACTCTAATTAGCTGGTAATTTGGCCGCCTTTTTTTTGCTCTATACACTGAAAATTAAAAAGGCGGCCAAATTACCAGCCAATTAGAGTTAAAAGAAATCAATTTATGATGCAGCAAGAGTGAATGTAGAACACAGCTGAAAGATAAAGGTTCAATGTTAAACTTTTTGTTAATTCCAATTAGTTGTATATCAGCATTCATTCTTGACCGCTTCAGATATCAGCTATTTCAATTGCCCATTACTTTCATGGGTGTACTTTTTTTTTACAGCCAATGCAAGGTATTCTTGCATGGATTAAAAAATTTAGTATGAGTAAGATTGATTCTTGGCCGCTCCAGATATCAGCTCTTTAAGTTACCAATTATTTTCACTTTTATGAAGTCTTTCCTTACAACTGAGCTGTTTTTAATTACATTGGATTACAGGTACTTGTAGTTTCTTGGACGCGCCCTTTTTTACAGCGGAGGTGTTTTTGAGGTGGATATGCATAGTACTACTGCATTTTATGATAATTTTAAAATAAATTTCATAAAACTTGTTGGAAGGATTTAAGATCACTCTGAAGAAATTTCTGGCCTTGATTACACCTAACCAATATTGCTAAGCTGTTGTGAAAGAAAAAGGAGGCTGGCTTTAGGGTGGTATTTTAGGCTATATCATTCTAGGCATACTCACCTGATAGGTGAAAGAACTACAGAGTACTCAGGATCTCATGATCATTGATAGTGATTTTAATAGTGTGGGATAACAGCTTTCAGAACGTTATTCATATGTCATTATGCTTTACAAACAATGCCAAAAAAATTGTGATTGTGGGATCTAGTTTTATGTTAAACATTTTGCACTGCATTAAACCTACTAACTTGAGTATTGTGGGACAGTAAGTAAGTACAATAGTGAAGTACTTAGAACTATAAGTTACTCACCTATTAAATCAAGTTGTACTCTTTGTGTTGTTCCATGGTCTGCTCAATGGCTGACATAGAAATACACATCCATGCATTGCCCAAACGATTATTTTACTGATCATTCACTGTTTAGTAACTATCAGTTGGTTGAAACTTAGCAACTACACTGAGCCACCTAACCTAACTTGTAAACCCAAACTCACAATTAAATGGTTCATGTCACTCAATATAATGAGTCAAGTGTATCGTATCATTGAACTAGTTGGGGATCAAAGCAATGAGCAACTGTGTTCCTGTGATATTGCAATCAAGCGACACCTTTGAATTCCCATACTAAAGTGGTATTTGTCATCTTATGTCCTTTATGTGTGTCAAAGCTCAAGGATCATGGCTACATTTTATTTTGTAAGTTATTAAAAAAAGAAAGAAAATCAAGGTTCCTAAAACAAGAAATTGTGCCTTCGTGTTCTGATTTGGTAAGTGGGACTCTTGGACCAATTTATAATATAAACTTAGAAAAAATCCTGTCATGCCCTAATTCTAGTTGCACATCTTGGGGTACTTTGAGATAATAAGTCACTCTCTAGAGTTCCTATGGCTATATGTACATGAAATTGACAAGGAGAAAGCATCTTGACCACTGTTTCAGCATTGATCGGATGGTTGCAGGTTCGAGGCTACCCAGGTCCAGTCATGGATTTTTTCTGCTTTCTGCACTTTTTCAAAAAAATACTTTATATAAAAACTTTAAACAGACTGTAGGACGTGCTGTAAAGTCTTAATAAATAAATAAAAGGGCTGTTCCTAATCCTAGGAGTGCTTTTCCTAATCCTAGGAGTGCTTCCATTGTGCTTTAACATTTTCCTTAGCAATGACATGGTATCTCTACAGTCGATCCTCCCTATGGATTTGGTAATCTAGTACCTCTCTTTTCTACAATAGTGCAACAAATCCATTACTCTTACATGTCTTAAATAAACCACTTGTTCGACCATGCTGCAGCAATAACAAACGTTATTGTAAATTTTCATTTGCACAGTAAAAATCATTGAAGGAATCAAAACAAAAAGCTATGCATATGAAAATTGCACATTTGTTCTTGCTGTTACATTTTAATACAGATAAATGCATAGCTCCATTTAAATAAATGTTCTGAAAGCTACATGTTCACGCATACTTCTTGGCTGCCACCTTTAAATTTGTCACATTTTAAACACTTGCTTTTGGAAGGATGCATCTTTTTCAGGGCTTAAGATGGTATATGTACATACATTATTACAGCTTATATGTATATTACCTGATTTTCATAAATGGCTCAACATAAAGAATATGCTTAAAGAGTAAGTTAAGGAATTCTTCTGGATCTGCATAAGTAAACTAACTATTGTAGCTAAATACACTAAACTTTTAATACCCTTTTCTTCACTTTCAAGGCCCTTTTCTTGTTGAAACTTATCCAACTCCTTTCGTAGCACAATAACAGCATCAAAGGGTACAACATGTTTCCTATACCAAAATAAAAAGGAAGCATAATAGTCTATTTTTCCACACAAACTACATACTAAGTCACTTCAACTTAATTAGCTGTGTCAAAAAATTAAAATTATTTTTCTCCTAAAAATCAAGTTTAAATATCACTGTAAACTCTGAGCACTAGCCTTGTATACACTTTCCAATGCATTTTACCCACTGGTCTATCTTCTCAATACTCACTATGGATGCAAAGAAACTATGTGGCTTTGTCATGACTACAACCCCTTATTTATTTGAATTGATTTTTGTTATTTCTGTATTCCTCTGTGCTGGTTTTAGTTAATATTTTAAAAGATGACCTACAAACTCTATCCTTATTCAGATTTCAAGCATGAAATAACAAATTAACTTTTAACTACTAACACTTACCAGCGAAGTTTATTCACTATCATCAGAAGAGCTCTTTTAATTAGCCTGCCAGTTTCATTTGGTATTAATTCCATAAATAAGTGATCAAAAGCATCAGAAAATGCAAATAGCCCATATAAAGTTGAATCAAGGTAGGAGGAGTTGTGGTGACCTTGGATTCCTTTCTTGAGGCCAGTATGGACACCGTCCATTACTTTTACTGGCGCCATAATAAAATTTTCTCCTTCAGCAGTACCATCCCAATCAAATGGTCCCAATGCTGTGTATGGGATACAAAATTAAAATGATTATTTTTATGGTTGCTGAAAAATTAAGGCCCAAGAAGCCAGTGTTCTACACCAAAAAAATCAGGAAGAACATAAATGCAATTTTCACATATTGTAGTTCCATTATCCCTTATCCGAATGTATAAGATGAAGTTGTCTGCTTGGTATGCAGTCCATATTCAAAATTTTGAATATTGTCCAGGTACAAGTTGATGTTGTGCTACTTCTAAAAACCAGGTGCCATGCAGCAAACAAACCTAACTGGAATTAATTAACAGTGTACTAAACTAATATTTATTGCTTTGTTGCTACATACACAATTGAAACATATAGTAATTTGTATTTCATAATCAATGAAATATTGTACAATTATGTAATAATGTTGCTAAGCACTGCTAAGGAGGCATACCTGCTTTACTAATAACGCACAAAAGTATTTTCTTAATAGTTTTATAGTTTGTCTATAGCATTCTCTTGTGCAAATTCTACAGGCAAAGCTTGAAAGCTGGTCTCCATTTTTGTTTGCGTATGTACAGGCACGCCTCCTTTTCAACTCATACAAGTTTGTTATACCCTGTAGCCTAGGAGGCCAGTTGTGTTGTTTTGATGTCCATAGAGCCCATTGGGAAGGGCCTTCACCACGTCCTTATAATTTTGTTTCAAACCAATATGTATTTACCTTAAACCATAGCATACCTTCCTGGAAGTTTAATACAGACTTTACATGGCCTTTATTTCTCACATAAAGGCTGTTTTAGCAAACAAAGTTTTGCTCACGTGGGTATGGAAAGACAAACAAATATACAAACACACACACACACACTTTTTGAAAAACAATTTCAGTAAACCAGGCACGTGCCCACAGCTGGCTTTCAGCTGGCTTTGAGCACACGCCTGGTTTAACAAGTTTTGATTTTCCCCTTTTACTTCTTTACATCTTTTTTACTTAGCAAAAATTGATATAAACACAAGATATGCTTTTTGATCAAGTTAAAATTTGTAAGTCTATATAGAGACAAATTCCAGTACCAAGTATCATGCAAATCCAATATTTATGTTCAGAGTTATGACCATAAAAATACCAATCTTTTTTCACATCTACAGGGCAAGGAATGAGTGGAAATTTGGTTTAACCAACATGGGAGTGCTTTTTGGTGGTTTGAAAGAATGGAGATATTAGATAATGAAGACATAACAAATGTGTAACAAATGCCTTTTTCTAATGGATACATATGTGACTGGGCCTGCGAAAATAGGGCATGTGGGAACATGATTTTTACCGACTTTTTCACACTTCCTTGACTCATAACTCTTTATGCCATTATGCTATGGCAACAAAATGTTTAGCACATGGTAAGCATTTCATTGGCTGTATGATGCAAGTTACAGAATGCATATATCTTGTTCTAGTAGTGAGATATGAGCTGTAGTGTGATGAGGTATAGTTTGTACCCACATGCCCTGTTTTCACAGGTTCGGTCACATATGCAAAAACAGCTTGGCTGTAAAATAGGATGCTTCCATGATAGTAAAAGTAACCAGTAACCAAAAGAGCTGATATCTAGAGCATCCAAGAATAAATGTTAATTAACACAATAATAATTGTGATTAAAAAGCTTTTAGCAATCATTGACTCGTGTTCTACATTTAGTCTTGCAGCTTCCCTAATTCTCTTTACCTCTGATTGGCTAGTAATTTGACTGCCTTTATTTCTATACTGACTATCATACTGTACAATAGTAACTGTATAGTAGGGACCACAAAGGAGTAGACATGGCCAATGGAATTATATCACCCAAAAAAAGCCTCAATTTTCCCTGACGACGATGAGGCAGTATCGGTTAAGAAAAACTAAGCCCAAAAAAGCTTTCAGATTGACCTGAAATGCTTTCAACAAGTTTCTATGGAATTTTAAAAATAATTTATTTAACAGAATTTTCTACTGATTGAGTAAGTAACTGACTGACTGATGCCTTCAGACTAGTGTAACTCGATAACGGCTAAGACTACAGGCTTGGTTTTTTCACTGTTTGACGTCGCTTCGACCTGACTGGTGCCTTTTGGCATACTGCAGTACATACAATGCATTCTTCATGGACTTACCAGTGTCCTCCTTTGTGTCCCATTCATCTTTGCTGACAGCGAAAAGTGTCGATTTGGTGGTAGCATGTGATGGCTTCCCTTCGTAATGGAAATCGTCCATATTTTTGTAGTGGCTATTTTGATTACAGAGATGCTTTTCGAACAGTTCTTGATTTGTACTGCTGTGTAACGGGTTGAACATAGCAGACAACGAAGCGTAATGGATACTTCACTTTTCAGACGATAATTAATATAACTAGGGTGCGCGGTACCATTTCTTTTGGTGTGCATGGATTGCAGAGGTGCTGCTCTTGATCCAAAATGCTGTGTAACGGATTGAACATAGCTGACAACGAAGCGTAAGTTTTTGACTTTTCAGACGATAATTAATATAGCTGGGGCACGTGGCGCCATTCACATGTATGTGTGATTTCACCAGTCATAATAATTATTTACAAAAAAAAGTAAACAAACAAATACACAGAAAAATTTAGAATTTTCAACTAAAACAATAAGTGTGATATCCCTACTGTGCTCAAGATACCGTAATGGAAATGCACAGTAGGGATATAACACTTCTTATTGTTTTACTGTGATGTGCACTATACTCCAACTTGTTTCAGTACTTTTTATCGATGTGCTATGGTCCCTACTCTAGTTGAAAATTCCTGTGTACTTGTTAGTATTGAAAATGGCAGTCAAATTACCATTAGTTAGGTTGCTTAAAGCCAACTTTATAACTAATGTGGACACAAGTGACAAAGCACCAAACTTTCTCCATATATGTAGTACAACCTTAACTTAAATTTTTTGATAGGATCCATCTTATTCTAAAAAGGCGGGCCTTTCCATAAAAGCATTTAGAGTAATGTAACTAAAGAATTTTTTAAATTGGTAAGCCATATAAGTGCTAATTTTGTTCTGTTTGTGCAAGAGAACATTATGCAGGGTTGTACATTAAACCAAGACCTGATAAACAGTAATGCTACTCTGACAAGCTTTATTCAACGCAGACCAGTGATTGTTTTCATTCATATTACAGTTTACAGTGTATACCGCTTTTATGATCCACAAACTGTATAGAGGAATTTCTCTATATAGTTGTTCACTATGGAAATAAATATACACTGTAATATTTGCAGTAATTAGTTTGTGATATATAAATGAAACATCTCTAACATATACTGTAGTCATTCACATGTCACAGAACGCATCTTACAGAATTCATTTTGTGCTTGTTTGCGAAGTAGCTGTAGCTTGATAACTTACCAGATTATGCTACACCAGCCATTGTTATTTAGTATGAAAACATGTTTTATTGCTACATGCATGACCAAAGTGCTTATGCTAAAATCACATGAATGACCACAACAGTAAGGTTCTTCATACCATTAATCCAGCAGTGCAGCTGTATACCATGTAAGTTAAAATTCCTTTACTCAAGTCTCTAGCTGAATTAATGCTAAAAATGTGCATTTGTAGTAGTGAATATAATTAAGAGTTCATAATATTTGTATGATGGAGAGTGTCTAACTTGAATGCATTCACCAAACACCCTGCGTAAAATAACAGCTCAGCCTTATTTCAGAACAAAGGCTTTGCCTTCATCAACACTAATCAACAGTTTTGTATCCCCAGCGAAGGTGTTGATTTGATGAAAGGTGAACTTAGGTGTACTTTAAGCAGGGTGTTTGTACAGACCATACTGAGAGCAAGAGTACATAATATTAGAGTAGGGAGGAGAGTGTCTAACTTCAGTGGATTCACCAAACTCACTGCGCTCAGACCTTGTGCAATCAACTATAGCCACCAAACATGACCAATGGCTTGCTCTATGAAGGAGGTTGTAGCACTTCTACAGCTTCAATTGGGAAATATCAACAGTCTTCTGTTCACTTAAAGGTATTGATTTATTACTAGAAGTTTTATGGATTGAAGTAGGAGGGTTTGAGCGCAATGTGTTTGTATGGATTATACTGAGAGTTAGACACTCTCCTCCCTCTTCTATTATTATGTACTCTTGCTGAGAGTTAGACACTCTCCCCCATACAATTATTATGAACTCTTGATATAATGTATAGGATTTCACCAGGGTTTGTGAGAGAAAAGTGTGGTTTAATTAAGTGTGGGATGTAGTCGCCATGGATTTTTTTCATGAATTTCCACGCAGCTTTTATTAAACAATAGTAGAGTATAAATGACGAACTACATATAATTGCCTTGCTACCAGAGCCTGACTGGACAGGTACGGTATCTACACAGGTACGTATATATCAAATGTTATAGTTTTAAATATGCTTCACATATAATTACGATGTAATCTGATGGAGTATTGCAATATTAATTGTAGCAGTAAAAAAATAACTTTTAGTATTGCATGTTTACATTGACCATTACTGTGAAACATAGCAGCCGAAGATTACACATGGATAGTTTGGCACGCTAGGTTAGGATTTAAAGAACACAGAATTGCAATAGTTCATTGATCAGGTAATCGTAGAATTTCAACTATGGTATGTTTGACACAGTTGAGCAAGATAGCTGTACTGAAATCACATGCGAAGAAGAGTTCAACTAGCACAGTGGTCAAGGTAATTTTATCACTGTGTAGCAGAACTTTGTAGATGTTGACCGTTCTAGCAGCATTATTTTTTAAACTCCCACATTCAATAAATCAGTCCTGCAAATATAAGTTTGACCATGCAGCACTGATTAGTTGTCAGAAGAGCTTAGTTCTTTTCCTTGCTATTTTATCTTTCTGTTATGATACGATTTGTGTATCATAAGCAAACAATTGATGAAACATACTCTACTAGCTTTTCTTATAAGCAAGTACATGGTTAAATTTCTGAAGGGATAACACTCCTAGATCTGGGCCCCTATAGGCTGGAAATTGTACACTTCAGAGCAAGCTAATCTAAAGATTCCATCTGTCAAATACGTACATGCTTTAGGAGAGTGCATATGGATTTCTCTGTGGGGCTCAACACAGCCTAGGTATACTTGTGGTCAGAGCCGTGCAGAGAAATTAAGGGGCCAAGGATAAAAAGTTACAGTGGGGCCCCAGGGGCAAGGAGGTTTCCATTCTGAATCACAATTTCACCCAAGCTGTAAGTTGAAGACCAAAAAAAAAGTTATTACATGCTGACAATGACAATAGCTACTCCTCACCAACCATATCTCCTTATTTATAAGCTTGCTACACTGCTCCTCTGATGAATACTGTGATTGCTCTATTAAAGTATTTAGATCGGACTGCTCTATTAGAGTATAACGATCTTTTAAACAGGTATTCAAGTGGCCCGGGACAAAATGCCCCAGTTGCCCCCCCCCCCCATGGGTGGCCCTGCTTGTGGTGGTGGTCTGGTGGATTACTGCATGCTTTATTATGATTGTGGTTCAAGTGCATGTAAAAAGCAGGGTGGAGATGTGCTTATCTTTGTGTTACAGGAGGCAACAATATTGTCCGACTGCTCTAATAGAGTAATTGTGAATAAAACACAAAAACATAGAAGTATGTTGAAAAATATTTACAGTTCATGACATAATTTATAATGTAATGTCACTTGAAATACTCTAGATTATTCTAAAGTTTCAAATTACTATTTAAAATACCAAAATTACAAACAGGCATATTTCCAAGACTAAATGGCTTCCCAGCAGGCATGCCTGAGGTGGATCCTATCAAAAAATTTAATCTTATGTGGCAAGGAACTCACAGAAAAAAATGGTGTTTTTGTCACTTGTGTCCACATTTTTTTGCTAAGCCACCTAACTATATCCAATTAGAGTTAAAATAAATTTAGTAAGAATGCAGCATGAGAGAAAGTAGAACACAAGCCAATAATAAAGGCCTAATTTAAAAGTTGCTAATTACAGTATTTTGTTGCATTAACACTCATTTTTATATATCAGCTCTTTTGGTTACTGATTACTTCTATTTCCACAAAGGCACTTCTTTTTTTGCAGCCAAGCTGTTTTTTTTTTCAAAATTTTTTCATTTTATTTTTTCAAAATTTATTTATTTATCAAGACACACGGTAGTGTGTCGTGCGGCCCAAGAAGCTGGTGTGTAACACCCGTGAGTATATTGACAGGAAGAAAGAAAACGCAATTTTTGCACCTCCGTAGCTCTGTGCTGCCTTGATGAAACAAGACGATTTTTGCTGTGGACACTCCCTCCACCTTCTGCACTCCACATTCCAAATTAGAGCGAAATCGCTTCAAGCGTTCCCGAGATATGCGACTTCAAAAATTGGCTTAGTTTCTTCGTTTTCTTCTTATTTTTCTTCCTCTTTTCGCACACTTACAAAAACTGCTATAAAACGCGAACGCTATATCCGATTGCCTTGAAATTTGGCACACAGAAGGGGGGTATAAAGGCGCATCTCTGTACCAACTTTGGCTAGGATATGATAAACAGGAAAAGAGTTATGATCGATTATTCACGAAAAATAACACCAATATGTTGTCACGCCTACAGGGTAAACCGCGTATGGGAAGAAGCTGAAAATCGGTGGGTGAATAGGTTAACTATTGAACCTCAAATCTTTTGTGGTTTGAAAGAAATCAAGCTAAAAACCAGGAAGATACAACGAAAAAAACCAACAGTGTGTAACAATTATGCAATCGAGATTAGCTAATAAAAAACGACCACTTGCCACGCCTACCAGATAAATCGCTAGGGGGAATGCTTTGAAAATCGCTGTATAAAAGGAGTAATCACCTTAGAAAGGCTCTTCAATGGTGTAGAAGAATCAGATTTAAAGCCTCGAAGTTATAATACGAAATTCAACTTGGTGCAGTAAGTGCGAGATCGAGATACTCTAATAGAGCAGTCATCCTAATAGAGCAGTCACCCTGAAGAGAATTCAAGAGATCAGCTAGAAACAAGTAACCTGTATAGAGATCAGCTAGAAACAAGTCACCCTGTAGAGAGATCAGCTACAAACAATTCACCCTGTAGAGAGATCAACTAGAAAAATTTACCTTATAGGGAGTTCATGCAACTATGGAAAGGGATAGTTCAGCTAGAAGAAATCACCTTGTAGAGTTCAGCTACAAAGAAACTACCATGTAGAGAGTTCAACTACAAACAAATCGCCCTGTAGAGAGATCAATAGAAGAAGTTACCTTGTAGAGAGTTCAGCTACAAAGAAACCATCATGTAGAGAGATCAGCTAGAAGAAGTCACCTTGCAGAGAGTTCAGTTACAAAGAAACCATCATGTAGAAAGTTCAGCTACAAACTAGTGACCTTGTAGAGACATCAGCTAAAAGAAGTTACCTTATAGAGAGTTCAGCTACAGAGAAACTATCATGTGGAGAGTTCAGCTGCAAACAAATCACATGTAGAGAGTTCAGCTACAAGCAAATCTCCCTGTAGAGAGATCAGCTAGATGAAGTTTCCTTGTAGAGAGTTCAGCTACAAACAAATCACCCTATAGAAAGTTCAGCTAGAAGAAATTACCTTGTAGAGAGTTCAGCTACAAAGAAAACATCATGTAGAGAATTCAGCTGCAAACAAAACACCTGTAGAGAGTTCAGCTACAAACAAATCTCCCTGTAGAGAGATCAGCTAGAAGAAATTTCCTTGTAGAGAGTTCAGCTACAAACAAATCACCTGTAGAGAGTTCAGCTACAAACAAATCTCCCTGTAGAGAGATCAGCTAGAAGAAGTTTCCTTGTAGAGAGTTCAGCTACAAACAAATCTACCTGTAGAGAGATCAGCTAGAACTTGTAGAGAGTTCAGCTACAAACAAATCACCTGTAGAGAGTTCAGCTACAAACAAATCTCCCAGTAGAGAGATCAGCTAGAAGAAGTTTCCTTGTAGAGAGTTCAGCTACAAACAAATCACCCTGTAGAAAGATCAGCTAGAAGAAGTTACCTTGTGGAGAGTTCAGTTACAAAGAAACCATCATGTAGAGAGTTCAGCTGCAAATAAATCACCTGTAGAGAGTTCAGCTACAAACAAATCTCCCTGTAGAGAGATCAGCTAGAAGAAGTTACCTTATAGAGAGTTCAGCTACAGAGAAACTATCATGTAGAGAGTTCAGCTGCAAACAAATCACATGTAGAGAGTTCAGCTACAAGCAAATCTCCCTGTAGAGAGATCAGCTAGACGAAGATTCCTTGTAGAGAGTTCAGCTACAAACAAATCACCCTGTAGAAAGATCAGCTAGAAGAAATTACCTTGTAGAGAGTTCAGCTACAAAGAAACCACCATTTAGAGAGTTGAGCTGCAAACAAATCACCTGTACAGAGTTCAGCTACAAGCAAATCTCCCTGTAGAGAGATCAGCTAGACGAAGTTTCCTTGTAGAGAGTTCAGCTACAAACAAATCACCCTATAGAAAGTTCAGCTAGAAGAAATTACCTTGTAGAGAGTTCAGTTACAAAGAAACCATCATGCAGAGAATTCAGCTACAAACTAGTGACCTTGTAGAGACATCAGCTAAAAGAAATTACCTTGTAGAGAGTTCAGCTACAAAGAAACCACCATTTAGAGAGTTCAGCTGCAAACAAATCACCTGTAGAGAGTTCAGCTACAAACAAATCTCGCTGTAGAGAGATCAAGTTTTCTTATAGAGAATTCAGCTACAAACAAATCACACTGTAGAAAGATCAGCTAGAAGAAGTTACCTTGTGGAGAGTTCAGCTACAAAGAAACCATATTGTAGAGAGTTCAGCTGCAAACAAATCACCTATAGAGAGTTCAGCTACAAACAAATCTCCCTGTAGAGAGATCAGCTAGAAGAAGTTACCTTGTAGAGAGTTCAGCTACAAAGAAACCATCATGCAGAGAGTTCAGCTGCAAGCAAATCACCTGTAGAGAGTTCAGCTACAAACAAATCTCCCTGTAGAGAGATCAGTTAGAAGAAGTTTCCTTGTAGAGAGTTCAGCTACAAACAAATCACCCTCTAGAAAGATCAGCTAGAAGACGTCACCTTGTAGAGAGTTCAGTTACAAAGAAACCACCATATAGAGAGTTCAGCTACAAACTAGTAACCTTGTAGAGACATCAGTTACCTTGTAGAGAGTTCTGCTACAAAGAAACCATCATGTAGAGAGTTCAGCTGCAAACAAATCACCTGTAGAGAGTTCAGCTACAAACAAATCTCCCTGTAGAAAGATCAGCTAGAAGACGTCACCTTGTAGAGAGTTCAGTAACAAAGAAACCATCATGTAGAGAGTTCAGCTGCAAACAAATCTCCCTGTAGAAAGATCAGCTAGAAGAAGTCACCTTGTACAGAGTTCAGTAACAAAGAAACCATCATGTAGAGAGTTCAGCTGCAAACAAATCACCTGTAGAGAGTTCAGCTGCAAACAAATCACCTGTAGAGAGTTCAGCTACAAACAAATCTCCCTGTAGAAAGATCAGCTAGAAGACGTCACCTTGTAGAGAGTTCAGTAACAAAGAAACCATCATGTAGAGAGTTCAGCTGCAAACAAATCACCTGTAGAGAGTTCAGCTACAAACAAATCTCCCTGTAGAGAGATCAGCTAGAAGAAGTTACCTTGTAGAGAGTTCAGCTACAAAGAACCATCATGTAGAGAGTTCAGCTTCAAAGAAATCACCCTGTAGAGAGATCAGCTAGAAGGAATTACCTTGTAGAGAGTTCAGTTACAAAGAACCATCATGTAGAGAGTTCAGCTACAAACAAATCACCCTGTAGAGAGATCAGCTAGAAGAAATTACCTTGTAGAGAGTTCAGTTACAAAGAAACCACCATGTTGAGAGTTCAGCTTGAAATCACCCTGTAGAAAATTCAGCCACAAACAAATTGCCCTGTAGAAAGATCAGTTAGAAGAAGTCACCTTGTAGAGAGTTCAGCTACAAAGAAACCATTCTGTAAAGAGCTCAGCTGCAAACAAATCACCTGCACAGAATTCAGCTACAAACAAATCACCCTGTAGAGAGATCAGCTAGAAGAAGTTACCTTGTAGATAGTTCAGCTACAAACAAATCACCCTGTAGAGAGATCAGCTAGAAGAAGTTACCTTGTAGATTGTTCAGCTACTAACAATTCACCCTGTAGAGAGGGCAGGAAGAAGAAGTCACCTTGAAGAGTGTTCAGTTACAAAGAAACCACCATGGAGAGTTCTGTAATAAATATATGTATTATATATATAATTTGTACGTTTACTGATAAAATCAGAAATATTTAAAGTACATCTGCTTCATCTTTTCCTCTTCCTGTGGTAAAGAAAAAAAAAGACAGGTTAAAAAAGTCCAAAAGCCGGCCATAGGCCGGCTTCGTGGTATACAAATACAAAAAGAAATGAAATCTAATCCAAAACAGCCAAGCTGTAAAAAAAACAGTGCGGCCCTCAAAAAGGCTATGGTGAAAAAAGATGTGAAATCCAAGGTGGTGGCCAAGAAATGGCTGTGATGGTAGGTTAATGGTAAAAATTTTAATAACGGCAATTTAGGTGAATGTTTTGCTAAGACCAAGCGGCACAAAAATTCACATGAATTGTCGTTATTAAAATTTTTACCATTAACCTACCATCACAGCCATTTCTTGGCCGCCACCTTGGATTTCACATCTTGTTTCACCATAGCCCTTTTGAGGGCCGCACTGTTTTTTTTACAGCTTGGCTGTTTTGGATTAGATCTTTTTTACATAGAGAATTTCATGTATATTTTGCAAACCAAATGCATTGATTAATGGTATTATGGGTAGGAGATCTAGACTCTTTTGCTGCAAGATGCAGCTTGTGCAGCTACATAGAATTCAGGTAACTTAGCAAAACATTTTACAGATTATTTTTATTATTATGGTTTACAATACAGGTGTATTGATCTGCCAACAACCTGTGCTGGTAGCCAAATCTATTGATTTATGCATTCAAGATGATTCAGAAGGTTGCAGTAACAGCTTCTATTCACAGAATCATCTTCAAATGTGACAGGATCTGTGAAAACCTGACACAATTGTGCAAGCCTAAATTTACAGTATAAAGGATTGAATACAACTAGTGAAATACTTGCGTATTACTATCCAGTCACAAATTATTAGTTTTGAATACGATAAGTTTCTAGTAAGTGATGTAAGTGTATATAACTAGAACAAGAACATAGTTATAATAAGAATTTTGATTAATCACATGTTTGTGGCTGAAGGACTCATCTCAAATATAGGCACTTCTAGGTAATACAAAATTCCAATATTGGAGCCTATGAAACAGGGGTATGGAGCAAGGCATGGAGTGGATGGAAGGGGTTAACTTTGGATAAATACACAGTAGAGTCTAAATGTGCTACAATGTAGATGTCATTCTTGTGAGTCTAGGTGAAAGTCAGTAGCAACTGACAAAGAATGTGAATTTTCTATTATAATGGTTAACTGCTCTATTAGACTGTCTTGATCAGGCCATAATATTAACCTAGAGGGGGCAAAGTAAGTTGCTTCGGATTCTAGGGGGGTTTGGGGGCATGCTCCCCCAGGAAAATTTTGAAAATTTAGGTGTAAATTACTCAATTTTGGTGAAATTTTACTGTGATGCCATTGAATATTGACCATTGGATTATACAACTTTGGGATCAATTAAACCTTTCCATTTCTCAAGGCTTTAGGTATAAACCTAGGGGGGCAATAGCTAACCCAGGGGGGCCTGTGCCCCCCCCCCCCCCCCCCCCCCTAGATTAACCCCTGTTGATCTATACAAGATTTATCAAGAACATCATAGTTCCACACCCACATATATATTGACAATCAGGGGCAGAGAACAGTACTCAAAAGTGTGTGTGTGTGGGTGGGGGGGATAAATCATGTGGGTTTGGCTGTAAGTTACAAAGTGTTTTAAAATCATTAACTGTACCTTAGTGTGCTTTGCACTCTAGCATGCAAAGCACGCCAATACTACAGGGGTCTGGGGCATGCCCCCACAGGAAAATTTTGAGATTTGGATGCTTTGAGATTGAATCTGAGAGCATTTTCAGTGGAACATGTGTATTTGAATAGATACTCCTATGCAATGACTAGCTATCATTGTTGAGACACTGTTCAATTAGATACATCAGTAAATCAAGACATTTCAGATCAATTTTTTTCCAGGGGTGACGAGCACCCCTTGCCACCACCCCCAGCACCTGATGGTAAGATGCTGGACAAAGATGTTTTAGACTAGGCACCAGCATTATGCTGGCATAATTTTGAGCATAATAGGTGCCTGAAAGCATCAAGCATATAATGCTAGCATAATAGGCAGAATGATTGTCATACTGTACGCAAAAATGTGTGCCACAGAAAAAGGTTGACTTACAATAATAGAACAGTCGATGCAACTGATATGGCATTGTAGTTATTTGACATGACTGTTATTATAGTTTACAATGTAGCCAAATTCTTAATGCACAACGAGCACTTTTACATTTAGCCAGTTGTTCATAAGCCAAAGTTTATCATTATCCATAGAAAGTAACAAAACATGGGAACTGTGGCAAAAATTTTGAGCATAATAAAATTTAGCACTGCAGCATACGTAGCATAATAGGCAAAATTAAAAGCATAATAGGCTGGTGCCTATTTTAGACTAATGTAAAGATAGACTCATGTTGTTGATTATATACATATAGATATAAGTGTTAGTGAAGACATATTGAATTAATTGCATATAGCAGGGCAAACTTATAATGATTCCACTGAATGTTCTATTAGAGTAATTAGGTGACTGCTCTAGTAGAGTATATTGATCTCGTGCACTCCCAGCACTGATTCATGCAGTGTTCCATGCTTGCATAACCTTTAGCACAAATCCCAGTAAATAAAGGCAAAGTAAGTTGGCAAATGACTAAAACAGTTGTTTTACTTTGGCAGCTGGGCATTGGAAAAGCCCCCTTTGCCTCCCTATTTCTCTGCCTCTGCTGACAATTATCCCAAAAAAGAAGTTACACACACAAAATATCTTGGGAATAATAAGTGATCAAAACTTTACCTTGAATGAAAACATTAAACAGATGGCAAACAAAAAAAACCGAAACTACAATATAACCTATACGATTGCTCTGTCAATACTAAACTGAATTGTCCAGTTGCCCAATAAATGTAAATACTAAACTTAACTGTTATAAAGTTATGGCAAGACCTACGTATTATAGCACAAGTAGGAATTTTAAACTAGAGTAGGGACAATGTAGTACCACAATAAAAAGTACCGAAACAAGCTGGATTGGAGTAGTATGTAATGTCCACTTCCTGTAAAATAATAAGTAGCAAATATCCCTACTGTGCTGTGAGATGAAGGATATTTGCTTCTGATTGTTTTACAGCAATTTGACATTACATACTACTCCAATCCAGCTTGTTTCGGTACTTTTAATCATGGTACTATATACATTGTCCCTATACTCTAGTTTAAAATTCCATTTTTTTATACTTGTTTGTGAACTTTTTCTGAAAGTTCATGACCACTAAACACACTGTATAATAATCTAACTGGGTTTCTGAAAATAGATTTTTAACACTAATCCATATAGGAGCTGTATATAGTCGTATAATGTTTCATCTATTTAGCAATGTTGGTGCTAACTATTGACCAGCTTTGAAGTCTTTATTAGTTTCTTTAAATCTGTGTGAAGCTATGAATCAATAAAATAGGCAGATTGGATGTGCACACGGAAACACTGCCTCTCACAAAACTGGTCACAGTATTACACAAGTATAGTTAATGACAGCATTTTAATTATACGGGTATATGCAAGTAGTCAGCAAATCTTTGCCGATTAGCTATATATAGTAACATACCACAATTATTGCTAAAACTGTATCATACAGTACAGTAGTATACTGTACATTAGGAATCATGCAGTTTTGGGCTTTCTTGTCCCAAAATATCACCCTAAAACCAGCTTCAAATTTCAGTTTGGCAGTATTGGTTAGGGATAGCCAAGCCCAAAAATACCTTCAGAGTGACCCCAAACCCTTCCCAACAAGTTTTAAAATTTTCCATTTAACAGATTTTATTCTGACTAACTAACTAACTAACTAACTGATGCCTTCAGCCAAGCATAACTCGACAATGGATAAGGCTACGGGATTGATTTTTTCATTGTTCAATGTTGCTCCATCCTGAGGAGTACCTTTTTTCCAACTGCAGTACGTACAATGCACGTATCATAGACTTACCTTTGTTATTTTCACTGACAATGCAAAGTGTAGATTTGCGATAGCGCGATATGGCTTCCGTCTGGCTGTGTCATGGTTTTTGCCTGCATTTTCCATAGCGACTAGATACGTTGCTAAGAATTTTCTTGTACTGTTCTTCATTTGTAATGCTGTGTAATGAGCGGAGCATAGCTACAAACGAAGCATAATGGCCACCTCACCTTTCAGTGCACAATTGATAATTGGGGCATGCATTTAGATGCAAAATTATTTTACGGAATACATGGCGCCATTCTTTCTTTCAGTGTGTGGTACACGTGGATCCACTAGTAAAAACTGTGTTACTAAAAAAAGTAAACAAACGAGTAAAAGGGAAAATTAGGAATTTTAAGCTGGATTAGGGATCAAAGAACAAAAAAGCAGGGAAACAAGGGAACAGCTGAAAGTTGTAAAACAAGCCTATACCTGCAGATATACTAGTGGACATGTAATCCCTAATTTAGTCATAGTTACAGACTGAAGAGTAGGAATTCGATGTCCAATGGTATATCTGCAGATATAGGCAACCTCCCTTGTTTCACATGTAAAATGTGGTATCGGTACAGCTCTACCGCTTAGTAAACATTAGTTCTATTTGATAACAAGTTTAAAATTCTATATACGCTGCAAGTAGTGTTTCACCTTTATAGGACCTCCTTTTCAGGGGCATATACAGCCAGCCAATTTTTGAGTTTGGCATAACATCAGCTGCACACACGCGTACGCATTTACACACGCACACATACACATAGGTGGCAGAAAGGGGAGGGTTGGGGGGGGGGGGGGGGGGGGGCTAGTCTCTCCTTGGTAATGATATCTCACTGAAATTATCCTTCTTGGAGTGGGGCTGAAAACTGTGAGAAAGTTTGATATACTCTAATAGAATGCTCAAATACCTCAATAAAGCAGTCAAGGTGCTTTATAAAATGTGTTCCTAAAAGTCTAAAAACAAAAAAAAGGTTGCCTACAGCAGGAATCAAATCATTGACATTGATAGTTGGTGTCTTACCACTGTACAAAGTGTTAAAGGTTGTTTTGTACTGCTTAGAACTGCTGAATCTACTCAAATGTTACTGGGCAGGAGCCCACAGTGACACGGTCTGGCATTGGCTGGTCCACTTTTCAGCTACTTGAAAAAGATAGAGATACACTAGTAGAGCAGTCATCATAATATACTCTAATATAGCCACTGTTCTCATTACACTGCTTGGTCTAAATCATTTACATTTATGTTAATTGTCTTTAAGGGTGCTAGCGGGTTTTTGAAGCCATTCAAGGGACAACCCACATAACCACATGCGGCTATTACATCATAATTGGTAATATTACGTATACTCAAAGTATCCGTGTTAGGCGGCCGTGTTTTGCGCCAAAGGAATTGGCCAAGAAACAGCCTGTTTCGTTTGAAAACCATCACGAAAATGATTGTCTGGGTGTCCAACAGTGACAGTAGAGTGAATTAGCCTGAAAGTTAGTGCTAGTGTTGAAGATACGTGCGAACAAGCCGAGATACAAGCTGATATTTGTAGCCAACACACGTTCTTCCTGAGTTTTCTCGAGTGATAGTGTACGCTGGTAAGTTATATTTGTATTGTACACCTGTTCTTAGGTAGTGACGATGTTCCAGCTGGATTTATCACACATAACAAGACACTGGCTGTGCGTTACGAGGCGTTTCCTATCGAAGAGCAGACTTGACGACTCCACAAGCAACACAAGCAACAGGAAGGTGTCCCAGTGTGTAAAGAAAAGGAACAAGAGCTTTTTTTTCTTCAGAACTTCATTTATAACTTGTTATTTGATAAAGTTGGCATTTGTGGTTTTGTGGAATTTGTTGTAATAACTGGTCGGCGTGCGCATGTTCTACACTGCATTGTAAAAGGCGATATTCTGGAATACACGGTAGTCGGATCTCTACCAAACTTTTGGTGGACCATCAGTAATAAATTTGCAAACTTTTAGCGCATGGAATTATAATTGTTGTGATCCAGCATGAAGTTACAAGGCCCGGAAGTTGAAGTTCGCTCGCGGGCACTCACTCTTTGTTTTATAACTCAAGAAAGAAGAAGTGCAAAGACAAATCCCTGCGCTAAGTTTCCACAAGTTTGTTGAAGAATCTTCACAGCGAATTTGATGCCTGTGCAAGCAGCCAGTATCTCGGAATAAGAAAAATGTATGGGTTAACTTTGAGGGACTGTAGCGCGTGAATGAAACAAGGTACAGTCTTATACTTTGGTCTCTGTATAGTAGAAAGTTAGGTCAATCTTCGAAGTAGTAGTTTAGATTCCTGTAGCTTCCTTTTTGCCTGTATCAAAGGTAAAAACAACAGCATTTGTGTGGCTTCAAAAAGGCGCTAGCACCCTTAAATTACTTTTCAAAACTTCCAATGAATCAATTGCATGGCATTGCATTGAGCTAATTGATCATGCATATAGTGCGATAGCAGTTACGATTAAAAAATAGCCTTCACATGCCACTTCAAAGTAAATATTTTCAAAAATTTCCTTAAGAGAGCATGCCCCCAGACCCCCTAGCTTGACATGCTTAGCACATGCAGTTGAGTGTCACATGAAAGAGACATCTCTGACTTAAATATCACATCAGATTAACGAAAAGTATAGTGTGCATGACTTAAATATCACATCAGATTAATGAAAAGTATAGTGTGCATGACTATGACCTCCGTTGCAGTCCTGAGCACTCGAAATATCTTCCGGAGTAAGTCAATTTTTGTGTTGAGTGCAATTAAACTATATAGTCTAATAATTGAAGCATGGTATACTGTAGCATTAACTAAGCTGGAGCATTACTTATGACATGTAGAAAAACATTCAGAGTCTTCTGAGAAAGTTTCTTCCATCCAACCAGATAGTCAACCTGCAAATGCTGTACCACCCATGCTTGAAAGTATTTGTGAATCAGTTGAGTCAAAAGCTGACCCTCTCAAATAGGTCGATGTATAAACTTTGCCTCTGTAAAAAAAATTTTTCTTGGCTACGCCACTGCTAAAAGGAGGGTGATCATCACTTGATGTGCATGTTTAATCCCTACCTTGTGGTAAGTTGATTTATTACACAAATCTAATGTGATCCACACAACGTTATTTATCAAATGCTTTTACAGCCCTCTAGCAATCAAATGTTGATGTATCAGCTTTTGTGCATTCCTCTGTATAAAACGTTGTAACATAACATTAATGCTAGAGCAATTCCTTCACCACTGCATTACCCACTATAAATTTGCCACTTAAATGGTACCAAACATCTATGTATTTAAAATGTCAAGTTTTCCTCCAGCTGATAGTGGTACTTTAATAGTTGTTTGTCATTGCACCTCATTACTTCAGTAATCTACATCCTAAAACAAAAACAGTCTTAGAGCTGTTAAAAAAAGGGCACTGCCAAGCAAAGTAGGATCAGTCAAACAAGCTTATTCAACATGACTGGAAAGAACAAGGACTGATATCAAGTTGCGGCCAAGTACATTGGAATATTATCATGATCAATCTGTTAAACAACTTGTAAGAGCAAGGACTGATATCAAGTTGCGACCAAGTGATTGCAGTATTACCCATTCTCTTTGTATCTAGCTATAGCTATATAATAAAACTAGAGCAAATACACATGCAACTGTTATTAAATTGTCATTTGGCCACTTTTTTTTTGTAGTGTGTGATTTAAAAAGCGGCCAAATGACAATTTAATAACAGTTACATGTGTATTTGCTTTAGTTTTATTATATAGCTATAGCTAGATACAAAGAGAATGGGTATAATACTGCAATCACTTGGCCGCAACTTGATATCAGTCCTTGTTCTTACTAGCTGTGTAACAGATTGATCATGGTAATATTCCAATCTACTTGGCCGCAACTTGATATCAGTCCTTGTTCATACCAGTCATGTTGAATACGCTTGTTTGAATGATCCTACTTTGCTTGGCAGCGCCCTTTTTTTACAGCCCCAAGGCTGTTTTTGCTGTAGGATATCACACATTTTTGTCACTAAGCAAGACCAAAAAAAATATTGCATAAAGCTAATAGCTAGTTTCATACAAACCACAACAGCTTCAACAGTTATTGTGTGTACTACATCATAGCTTGGGACACGAAGTGGCAAAACCAAAGAATGTAATTTGGCAGGTACTTGTCTGTGTTGCAACCTCAGTAGGGTATGGCTTCTAGGCACCATTAAAACCATCAGTGAACAGACTGAGTAAAGGCCATTTCCCTGCAGGTGAGAATATGCCCCAAACTTCTTATTATACTGGATTGTCCCTTGAAATGCACAAACAAAGCTGTATTGTGGGCTGCGTTAGCTACTTCAACAACTGAATAACAAACACTTACGAGAATAGTATGAACAATAGCAAGTTTATTGAGTTTACTACAGTGATCATGTTCACCTAGCGTTGACACTTACGGCCAAATTTGCACCAAGTTCACTGACTGTAAATAAACGCTACTGTACTTAGAGGTGTCTTAAATTTAAGATAGGGTTCTAAAAGATCGCAAAATAAATCAACAATTAGCGTAGACGACGTTATTATCCTATGAGCGCAAGTATGGAAATTAACTCACTACTTCCCAGAACAATGGCAGGTCATAATCGAGCGAAACTACTCCATATGGTTAAGGGTGCTCGCGGCTATTTGAAGCCATACAACATGCAATTTTTGTATTGTTGCTTATATTCACATAATGTATAAAATGAATCCATATGCTACTTACGTTGGAAGTGCTTCTCTTTCTCTTCAACACAAACCAAACAGAATTCTTCTAGCCTATACCATTTTATAACTATGCGTAGTTCTTTATGAAGCACTTAAATCAAAACTAGTCCTCCATTTTTCACAGTAGCGCACTGGAAACCACGTTGAACAAACTTCAGCTTATAACTCACAACTCTATGTTTAGTATTAGTACACAGTGTACATAGAACTTAAGTTAGTACTAAAAGTGTGCTACACCATTCAAAACCTCAAGTTCTCAGTGCCGTAACTCATGAAGCCATAACGCTACGGACAAAATCTAAACATAGACCTCTGGAGAATTTATCAGCGAATCTCCCTACAAAATTTGAAGCCTTCACGGCTATCACTCAAAAACTAGTTTTATTTTTAGTAAACATGTGCAAAGATTGCGTGCACCCAACATTATTGATACAATAACCACACAAATTCCTATTGACCACAATCACCAACTTTTCAAAACAACATGTCATAAACGCTGTTCTAAACACAAAAAGCTCTGTTTTCTCTTCTTCACACACAGGAACAGCTTCTTGCTCTGCCTGGAGTCTCCAAGTCGCTCTTGGATAGGTTGCGCTAGGCACGCCATCATCAGCAGCTTGTAACGCCTTGTGATTCCAGCTGGTAACATTGTTCCCTACATAAGCAGCTTACAATTAAAATAATAACTACCAGCATACCCTGTCACTCGAGAAAACAAGGCACAAACGCATGTCGCCTACAAGCGAAAAGTGCGTTCACACTTGTTGCCTTAAATAACACTTACTTTTAGATTAATTCATGTTAGTGTAACTGTTGATCCATCAGACAATCATTTGCTAACACTTCAGTGACAATTCTGAAGCGAAAAAACATGCTATTCTTCCTCATGTTCTCTGGCGCAAAACATGTCCGCTTAACACGGATACTACAAGTATGCAGTAATGCCAATTATGATGCAATAGCCACATGTGGTTTCTGGGCTGGCACTTAAACGGCTTCAAATATCAGCGAGCACCCTTAATTACATATCAAAGGTTGTCCTATGAAGCGCAAGAGTGAATGAATCAAACTTTGAGAAAATTGCTTATGGTGGCTCTCGCAAGAGAGGTGGAGTTCCAAGATTTGTATTGAAGAAAATTGACTAGCCAAAAGAAGGAGAAGAATACGATGTTTTCAGCAAAATTTCATGTGGTGTTACTAAAATCTAATCAAAAACAGCCAAGCTGTAAAAAAAGGTGCGGCCCCCAAAAAGGCCATGGGTTTTACCATGGCCTTTTTGGGGGCCGCACCTTTTTTTACAGCTTGGCTGTTTTTTGATTAGATATCACTTCTTTTTGTATTTGTATACTGCAAAGCCGGCCAATGGCTGGCTTTGGGGGTTTTTTAACCCATGTGTTTTTTATTTACCACAGGAAGAAGAAAAGAACTTAAAGAAGATTTTTAATGCTTCAATTATTTTTGATTTTATTAGTAATTATACAAATTATATACATATACTTATTACATGCCCATTATTCCCCACAGGATATTATTTTGCAGCTGATCTCTCTACTGGATGACTTGAAATGTAGCTGAACTATCTATAAGGTGACCTCTTCTAGCTGATCTCTCTACAGGATGATTTGTTTCTAGATGAACTCTCTACAGGTGATTTGTTTGCAGCTAAACTCTCTACATGGTGGTTTCTTTGTAGCTGAACTCTCTACACGATGGTTTCTTTGTAGCTGAACTCTCTACAAGGTGACTTCTTCTAGCTGAACTCTCTACAGGGTGATCTTTTTGTAGCTGAACTCTCTACAGGGTGATTTGTTTGCAGCTGAACTCTCTACATGATGGTTTCTTTGTAACTGAACACTCTACAAGGTGACTTCTTCTAGCTGATCTTTCTACAGGGTGCTTTCTTTGTAGCTGAACTCTCTATATGATGGTTTCTTTGTAGCTGAACTCTCTACAAGGTGACTTCTTCTAGCTGAACTCTCTACAGGGTGATCTTTTTGTAGCTGAACTCTCTACAGGGTGATTTCTTTGTAGCTTAACTCTATATGATGGTTTCTTTGTAGCTGAACTCTCTACAAGGTGACTTCTTCTAGCTGAACTCTCTACAGGGTGATCTTTTTGTAGCTGAACTCTCTACATGATGGTTTCTTTGTAACTGAACTCTCTACAAGGTGACCTCTTCTAGCTGATCTCTCTACAGGGTGATTTGTTTCTAGCTGTGTGAACTCTCTACAGGCGATATGTTTGCAGCTGAACTGTCTACATGGTGGTTTCTTTGTACCTGAACTCTCTACAAGGTGACTTGTTTCTAGCTGATCCCTCTACAAGGTGACTTCCTCGAGCGAGCTGATCTCTCTACAGGTTGATTTGTTTGTAGCTGAACTCTCTACAGGGTGATTTGTTTGCAGCTGAACTCTCTACAGGGTGATTTGTTTGTAGCTGAACCCTCTACAGGATGGTTTCTTTTGTTACTGAACTTTCTACAAGGCTACTTTTTCTAGCTGATCTCTCTACAAGGTGACTTCCTCTAGCTGATCTCTCTATAGGGTGACTTGTATCTAGCTGAACTATCTACAGGATGATCTGTTCATAGTTGAACTCTCTACAGGTTAATTTGTTTGTAGCTGAAACCTCTTGTTTCAAACTGATCTCACTGTAGCATAACTTCTTTGTAGCTTAACTCTCTACAGAGTGATTTTTTTTGTAGCTGAACTGTATATAGGGTGATTTGTTTGTACCTGAGCTTTCTACAGGGTGATTTGTTTATAGCTGAATGCTCTGCAGGGTGATTTGTTTGTAGTTGATCTCTCTACAGGGTTTCTTTGCAGCTGAGTTCTCTACAGGGTGACTTCTTCTAGATGAACTCTCTCTTGTTTCTAGCTGATCTCTCT
This sequence comes from Dysidea avara, assembly GCF_963678975.1. Taxonomy (NCBI): domain Eukaryota; kingdom Metazoa; phylum Porifera; class Demospongiae; order Dictyoceratida; family Dysideidae; genus Dysidea; species Dysidea avara. The sequence continues at coordinate 25,679,029 of NC_089279.1, read as the reverse complement.
ACAGAGTAACTTGTTTGTATAGCTGAACTCTTTACAGAGTAGTATTTTGGTTGTTGAACTCTCTACACGGTGACTTGTTTGTAGCAAAATTCTTTACAGAGTGACTTGGGTGGTAGCTGAATTCTCTACAGAGTGACTTATTTGTAGCTGAATTCTCTACAGAGTGACTTACTTGTAGCTGAACACTGTATAAACTATAAAGTGACTTGTCTGTAGCTGAACTCTCTTCAGGGTTACTTGTTTGCAGGTGATCTCTATAGGGTAACTTGTTTGTATAGATGAACTCTTTACAGGATAGTTTCTTTGTAGCTGAGCTCTCTCCACAGTGACTTGTTTGTAGCTGAATTCTCTAGAGAGTGTAGCCGAACTCTCTACAGGGTGCATGACTTGTTTATAGCTGAACTCTCTTCAGTGTGACTTGCAATGTTATGAATCACTACAGCGATATATTTGTAGCTGAACTCTCTATAGGGTGACTTGCTTCTTGCTGAACTGTCTATAAGATTAACTGTTTGCAGCTGAACTCCCTACAGAATATGGTAATAGAATTCTATAATGGAGTAAATAAATTAGCTGAATGCTCTATTAGGGTGACTGTTCTATTAGAGTATCTCGATCTCGCATTTGCTACATGGAGTTGGCTTTTGAATCATAACTCAGTGGTTTGTAATCCAACTCTTCTATACTACTGCAAGGACTTTCAATGACGATTATTCCAGCTATACACCGATTTTCAGCTCATTGCTCTAAGCGGTTTGCCTAGTAGGCGTGAAAACTAATACTTTTTTATCCCTAAAAATCGATCGCGTAATTGTGACACAGGTTGGGTTTTGTGTCATACCTCCATGGTCTTTATCTCGATTCCTTTCAAACCACCAAAAGGCACTCCTACGATGGTTACTCCATCTACATAGCAATTTTCAACTCATTCCATGAAGCGGTATACCCTGTAGGCGTGACAACAAATCGATCTTGTTTTACGCGAATAATCGGTCATAACTCCTGAATCATTCACCTGATTTGCACCAAATTTGATGCTAGGATTCGCCTTTGTACTCCCCTTCTGTGTGCCAAATTGCAAGGCGATCGGAGTACACGTTTGCGTTTTATAGCAATTTTTGCAAGTGTGCGAAAAGACGAAGTAGAAGAAAAAAAAACGAAGAAAAAAAAACCAAACTTTGGCCACTCGTATCTCGGAAATGGCTTGAGTGATTTCCTTCAAATTTGGAATGTAGACTCCCCTAGCTGGCGGGCAACTCTGCAGCAAATTTGGTTCCAATCGGATGAGGTATCACCGAGATACAAATGTGTGAAAATGACGTTTTCTTTTTTCCTGTCAATATACTCACGGTGTGGCGCGCCGGCTTCTTGGGCCGCACGACACACTATCGTGTGTCTTGATATAACAGGGATTACATACTTAGTAATACGCTTATATAACAATATACCAAAGGTTTTGTTGTATTGCAACGTTTTTTTACAAAATAATAGTTTTAAAAGGTAGGTTTTAGGTGTGCATTCTATTAGAGTTAGTCGTTCGTGTAAATAACTCACGGTAGTCGCGCGCCCTACTTTCCTTGGCTGTGCGACTCACTACCGTGAGTCTTGATGTATCTAGATTGTCAGTCTTGATGTATCTAGATTGTCAGGTAAGATAAACTAGATGGCATGAATATACGAAGTGTACAAAAATGTCTTTTAACAACGCAATGGTGTCTTTAACTAAACTGCCGAAACAAAAAAGTTTCTAGTGTTTAACACTGATCATGGCAGCCTAACATGTTACATACATTGAATTATAGGCATATGTTCTAGCACAGGTATTAATCCTTGAGGTATGAGGGACAGTCTTCATGAATGTAGAACAGATTAGTGCTAATTAGGTTCATGTGTGTTTCAGAGCCAGTTGTTTTACAGGTGACTTACAAATACTATTTTGACAGCTTGTCAGGCTGTTAGAAAGAGGGTCCGTATGGTATATAGTAATTTTGGACATTCACCCCTAGCATTGCATGTGTACACATTAACACTCAAATGCACTTCTATTTAATTTAGTATTGTACCGATTATTGGATGGGTAGAATCCAATAATGAGCCGTTTTACCATAATGTCAAAGGCTGTGGCATGTACTTAAGTAATTTGGTGGTAACCACAATATTGAACAGTATTGGTTGGAGCCCTAGCCTACTTGTCTGACTAGCATGTTTGAGTTGAGGTAAGTGTACAATGTCACAGCATTGGCTCTATTGGCTGTACTTTTAGTGGAGTATGCACAATTGTAACTTGTAGAGACCTACAATTGGGTATCAGTTAACTATCAGTAAAATAGGATAAAATTATTGGTTATTGGTTTTGCCTAAAAAGTGGGAATCGGTACAACACTACTTTTAATGCCAGTAACACCATTTGGTTAGCTTCCCTAAAACTACTTGACATTATACTTTTACAAGAATGTAGATTTGTTACGTCTTGTGTCAAATGTGCAAATCGACACACTGATTTGATTTGATTTATGTGTTTAAACTCTGAAATTTGGCCAAGGCCATTTCTACTCCAGAGTATATGCACATATATAGTTATGCACATATATAGTTATGCACATACAAGTCCAAAGTAAGGCAATATACATAACTACACAAGCAAAACATAATTACACACCATACCCCTGTAGCATATAAATTGTTACGGAAGAAAGACAAGTTTTGAAAAAGATTATTGGAAAGGGAGTTCCACCAGGAAGTTGCCTTTTGATTGAAAAATCATTGCTTTATAGAGCAGTCACCTATCCTAATATAGCGGTCACTTTCAAATTATTGATTCAGTTGTGGCAGGGTTACCACAAAAATATGCCACTGGGAATATGTATATAGGTATATAATGCGTACTAGCTACACACTGCATATGGCTTAATTTCCCATGCAATTGTTAGGTTATTCCATTGGTGTGCGTACTTGGTTGCTGAGAAATTTGAGAGAGTTTAGTAGTAGCTAAAAACATAAAGATTGGACGATTTGTACATGAACTATTATATGTGTAAGCAGGTTTCCATTGGATTCTGGTGCTTTAAATGGTATTAGCGATAACAACTTACTATAGACAATTTCTGGAAAAATAGTAACATTGGTAAGAGTATCAGCAAAATCACAATCACTGTATACAACTCAGTCCTTGATATAAATATTGTATCCAGCTACTGTTACATCATTCTGACATCTTCTCCTCAATTGTCCACCTTTCAAAGTTGCAACTTCCATCTTTTGTCTTTGTACTTACTTGAGGTAGCCACTGTATACTGACATGATATGTGTAGACTCCAAACGGCTTTGAAACATACAAAGTTCACTGCCAACCCTAAAGTTATTCTCAGTACATGTACAAACTTGCAACAGAAGGAATTATAATTTCAAGTACTAGTTACATAGCTGCATACTTTTTTCTTTAAGAACCCCATGCAGGCAAAGTTGAGGTTTCAACTTTGTCATTCTAATTCTGACTTTGTAGTGGTTTATACTTATGAGTTGGCAACACGATTAATAGAAAATTTACATGTAGCCAAAAATCACTACCCCAAGTAAAGTAACTTTCCGCTTAGTAGGGCTGTACCAATACCGATATTATATCAGTATCTGTACTGACATTACGAGTATCGGTATTGGTCAATTACAAGTCGATATTTCACTTGAGTTACATGCACTATTAAAAGTAGTATAAGTACCATGAAAAGTGCTTTAATTAATGGTCAAGTGACTTGGATGTGTAATGGTTAAGTTCTTAGTCTAGCAGTCCTTACCTAGCATGAGTTAGCCTGGGTTCCAGTCCTAGTTTGGTAAACTTTTTCTTTTCTTTTCTGAGGTTGTTGCACCACTTTTTAAAGTTATAACGTGGTTGATTTTGTTGTTCTGTGATTTGACTGACAAAAGACAAGTTTGGATAAAAACCTTTTGTGAACAGTCATAAGTATCAACAAATAAAAGGATTACATTGTTAAAAAGCATATTAATTGTAGCAAATTTATGCAGCCATAGTGATCATCCTACATACTCTATATGCTGTATTGCATATCGGTTCAACTTTGAAGTATTAGCTGTGTATATGATTAGAAAACCTGTATCAAACATAGAGAATAAAATTAATATCGGATATCGGTATCAGACTATCACTGTATCTTCATAGTCTTTACCTCGATTTCTTTCAAACCACACAAGGCTTGAAGTTAACCTATCCACATACTGATTTTTAGCTTCTTCCCATAATTGGTTTACCCTGTAGGCATGACAACATATTGGTGTCATGTTTCGTGAATAATCACTAATAACTCCTTGACTGCTTATCATACTCCAGCCAAACTTGGTACCTAGATACAGCCTTATACGCCCCTTCTGTGTGACAAATTTCAAGAAATCGGATATTGTAATTGCATTTTGTGGTAGCTTTTGTAAGTGTGCAAAAAGACAAATGAAGAAAGACAAAAAAAAAGAAACTAAGCCAATTTTGAAGTCTCATACCTTGGGAATGCTTAAAGTGATTTTGCTGAAATTTAGTTTGTGGAACACTGACATTGGTGGGTATGTCCACAACAAAAAATTATCATGCTTTGTAAAGGCAGTATGGAGTTACAAATGTGTGAAAAGTGTGTTTTCGTTCTTCCTGTCAATATACTCATGGTGTGGAGTGCCAGCTTTTTGGGCCGCACGGCAAACTACCGTGTGTGACTGTCTTGATCGTTATAATTATAATGTACTACTTGTATGTAATGTTTGCAACAGAAAGGAGCAATTATATGTTGTGAAAGGAGCTACTACTGTTCTAACAACCATAATTGTTGTCTGTCGTTTATTGTATTCACAAAAGATTAAATTAGCCAATGGAGTGATTTTAGTATTATTGCAAGAATCCATTAGCTGTATGAGTAAGCAATGAATATGTATGTTTGTTTGTACATTCTTCTACATAAGCAAAGCATCTAATTGTTGAATTTGAACAATAAATACTTAGAAAATCAACTACACACGTAATCTGCTGTGGAAGGTGCATCTCATCACACCTTTTCAAATAAAACCAAGTACAGCAGAACCTCAAATATCCAGATCCCACTTATCCAGATTCTCGGTTAACCGAACTACGGAAATGACTACTCTCTATTAGAGTAGTGACTGTTCTACTAGGGTAGTTGAAAATACTGATATTTAAAAATATTTTCTTTATGCTATTTTAAGGTTATTTATACACAGTTTCAGAGATACAGTGGAACATCAGTTATCCGGAGCCCACTTATCCAGATTCTCGGTTAACCGAACCACGGAAATGACTGCTCTATTAGAGTAGTGACTGTTCTATTAGAGTAGTTGAAAATACTGATATTTTAAAAAATTTTCTTCATGCTATTTTAAGATTATTTATACACAGTTTCAGAGATACGGACTTTTCAGACTTATGGACCACCCTGGTCCCAAGGGGTTCAGATAACTGAGGTTCCACTGTACGTATATACCACCAAGGTAGATTATGTTTATCTGTGATACAAATTGGTATTGTAAATTATTATTATTTATCATAATTGCTACATAACTAACAACCAGCACTACAGTACTTTATTAAAACATGAGGAAATATGTGAAAGAGTAAGACAATCATATAAACTTACGGTTAACAGGTTGTTTTGTTGCTTTTTCACCTTGGGGCTCAGAAAATCGCATGTCAGGTCGCAATACAAATACATTCAAAAAACATCCATACCTCGGTCGACAATGATAATACCGAATTCCACCAAATACTCCATCATTATTTACAGAATCAATTATTGGAACCTCCTGTATATGTACATAAGTAAATCATTAATACAGTAGAATTAGTCACTTGTAGCTGATATGTGGTATAATGTACGTACAGAAGTAATAAGGTAGACTCTTAACACCATTGTGTAAATAACACTAAAGTGTCTGTTCATAGTCCATGCTTTTCTTAATAACTTCCATTACATAGACTATCTGCCAAAACATTTAACAGCACTAAGAAGCTCTTTAACTATCTACTAACTGCTGAGATTTTTGTTAGCCTTTCAACTGTAGTCGCCTAGGCAGATTGGCAGGCAGACAGACCAAAAATTGGGTTTTAGCAATATTTTTAAGTTCACTTCTGGCCATCTGTGAGTGTTTTCTTGTTTTTAATGTTGGATTACTATTCCATAAAAGTGATTTTCATGTTATCATGTTTCTACGATTGTTTTTAATGGCAACATTTAAGATAGCAGAGCTTATGATAAGACTTCTCTGTTGTCCTGCCACAATGTCCTGGCAAACCAAAATTGGCCGGACAATTTCCAAAATTGACTGGACATGTGGAAAATGAATTCCCAACATGTCCACTATAGCATAGCAAATGAACATTATAGTGGTAAGATGTCACATGCCTTACTGCAGCTGTTATGTGGTTACGGTACACTAGAGGGTTGGCATTGGTACATTTGTGGTCACTCCCTTGGGTTGTAAGAATGTATACTATCTCCTGGCAACTAAGTGACTGTTATTGTTGATGCATGCCAGCTCAGCCCTTAGGCTCCTTCCTTGTGCTTTGATGGGACACAGTGTCCGGACAAATTGCATTATGGTCAGACATCTATGCAATTTGACCGGATTTTGTCAGGTGTCCGGACGTTATCATAAGCTCTGAGATAGTACCCATCACCTTAAGGGGAACCCTATATTAAACAGTATTATTGTACTGTTTTATACACATCAGTGTTAGAATAAAGGGTAAGTAATTTGTTGGCCATTTTTGCACATTGACACAGAACCTTTTCGTGTGAAACTTTCTAATGTATCTAACCAGACACAACCACAGCCAACAAAAGGCAGCACACCTGGTTTCTGAACTTCGTCTGTATATCTTTGTGCCTGCATGTTTGCGCATTAACTCAGACGGTTTAATTATGCTAAAACATGAAATTTTATTTTAAGAAAGATTGGATAGACGAAACTATTGTACATTTTGCTGTAAGGTGCCAGTATGAGATTTGACAGCATAGCGGATCGTAAATGTTAACGCACTTTTGAATGCTTTTCCAATGGGCTCTACTGATATTTACCAACTGAAACACTAGATACAAATGCTAGGTACTAAGACTAGGAGGATCAATTTGTACAGAAAGTATAATTAAGGAAAATAAATTATAGGTGCTTACTAAAGTGGTTGTAACTTACAAACAGAATGACACATGATGGAGTTGAACTTTGCACCTTCCTGTTTGTCATGAGTAGGGAATCTATTACTGAGTAAGTCTTTTCTTGTATCATATTTCTTCACTACATGCAAACTTACAAAGACGATATTAGTGAAGAAATATTGATTACATACTATCGTTTTGACATGATGTAAACAAATGCCCATAACTTCTGTGTCTACAAAGATTTTCGAGCTCCTCTTACATAGGTGAAAGATGATATCCAGGTTTTTGTTGTTAGACCCTTTCTTCATTAAGAACAAAGTGCTAAAAAGATATGGAATTTTTAATAATATGCAAGTATTTCACCTATTGTATTCAATGCTTTATGCTGTAAATTTAGGTTTGCACAATTGTGTCAGGTAACTGCAGATCCAGTGACATATTACTAATTTAAAGTAATGTTCTGTTTTCGCTACTTTGTAGGGCTGTAGCTAACTCGCAAAGTTATTGGCAAATGAGGCTGAAACTTTGCCAGAGCATGTATTTGGCTAAGTAGATTATGAATATTTAATAACCGGGAATTTTAAAAAGTGCAATTGTGTTAAGTTTTCATAGATCCAGTCATATGGTTATATTGTGTTATTTTGAAAGTATCGATATTGCAATATTTACATTAGCAGTGGCATTAAAAACAATTTGCTATGTAAATTAGGCCAATAATTGGCTAGAAATTATTAAGTCCACCTACATGGTTAACCATAAATTACCCCTGCAGAGAGGTGTGAGCATCATTACACATGTGTGTTACAATAACTTACTGTCAAAAATTAATGACAGTAGAGGGTGGTGGAAAAGGTGGACACGGACACGGTGTATGGACATTTCAAAATGCACTTTTACACTTATCAGGAACTTATGAGCTGCCAAAGGCGGCAAAGGGGCACAAAATTACACTGCCTGCCAGGTGCCATCACAATCCAAATCAATTACCAATTAGTTTCCAAGTAACATTTCGTTATTAATGTTTTTAAAGCCTTATACGAAATTGTGCATGACCAGTGACACATGGCGATGGTAAAGTTGGCTTAGCCTTCCTCGATGTCTTTCTCTTCTTCGATGGTGACAAACTCGTCTCTACCTCGTGTGGCTGGAGCACCATTTGCACGTAACATAAAACAAACACGGTGATGTAATTCGGATTGTCATGGAACTCAGTTTCATGCTCCTCAGCTGCCTTGGGCGGCTCATAAGCTCCTACACTTAAATACCAGTTATTTTTCATACTTAACATTGTTCTGTACAATACCATACTTTGGCGGTAAAAAAATGTGACGAAATCCCTCTGTTGAAAAAATTGGTGGAAAAAACTTTGGCGATTGAAATAATATTCACCAAAGTTTTTACCGCCAACGTTTTAACTGTATGGTACGTAAGGATAAAACAACAAGGTGTCAACTCATCAGTTAAGTTAAGTAGTGTGGTAAGTGTAAAGGTAGCTAGTGTTGTTGTTGTAGCAGTACTTTTGTAGCTACTGTCTAACGACGTGCTAGCAATGGCATGCTTCCGGCTTCTCGAGGTGCTTCTCTATCTCCTGCAATGCCAAGAGCGACCGTATTTGCATTTTCAGTGAACTCCAGTAGCAGAGGTTATCACATATATCAAAGTATTTGGCCAAATCCATCACAAGACGATGAACTAATTGACGTGCGAACGGGAAGTCGGTTGGAAATGTTATCCCAAGGAGTGCTTACAACTGTGGGACACATTCCTAGGAAGATCAAGATCTCCAAAGTCAGCTCGATAATTATTGCGTGGCGGTACGAGCTGAACTTCATCTCAAGTTCTAGTTACTCAGTGTGCTCGTGTGATCATCTAAAATAATTGGCGAAAAGCTTTGGCGAACTGAACACTATTCACCAAATTCGCAAAAGTTTTTACTGCCAAAGTATTTTACTATATGGTAGTCTTCACTTCCAGACACAGACATTGTCTTCTGGTAGTGCTTATCCATTTATAAGCACATGTGCAGAGGATAGGCTAGCACGCTACAAAGTTGTCAGAGTACCATACACCATATATACTGTTGTACACATGCTCTAGAAATCTAATGCATGCTGACAGCGATTCAGCTGGCGTGCCCTAACTTAGCCTTGCAGGGCAAGTCATTAGTAGGTATAAGCACTTGTGCCTTATACTGAAAGCTGTGCACTCCTGGATCTGGCCTGCGAGAGTAAACTAGGTGGATCTCTACAATTACATAACTGCATTAGATTCCTACAGCATGTGTACAACAGTACAACTATCCGACAGTGGCAGTTATGTAGCACATATAAAGGCTTCCGGTAATACTGAACAATACAATATGTATGAATAGCAGTGATTGAACTACGCATGTTTAAGTATCATGAAGTATGAATAGTTGTTGTTTGATATTGATCATGATACTAAAAGGTGAAGCAAATCCATGTCAACTGTTTCGAGATCAAGATTGCTGACATCAAAGGGTTTTTTTTTTGCTTTTTTTTCTCACATGCAGTTAGATGCAACTACAGGTGCATGCTTTGCAGTTCCTTTGTGCATTCCAAACATTCATTGCCCTGCCATCGCTTCAATATTTACTCAATCGCCTCAAGATTTGCATCATTGATTTCACCATACATCACTACCCTACAGTCTTAATTTCAACACCAAATGTAACCTGATCTTGGAAAACCTACCTTTTTGGCACATTGGTCAATTTTCTGTTTTATAGCTAAAATGAGGTACTGGGTGCTCATCTTGTGTTAAAATTTCAGCTTAATATCTATAAGCATTCCTGAGATATGGCCAATTTTCTGTCCTGTACATTACAAGCCAACTTTTACGGTAATGTATTGAGTTCTGTGAGTGATTAAGGGTGACAAATCACTTTGTTTACCAATAATTCCATTCTTACTATCTAAAATACTTTAAAAGACATTTCTGATTAATTAATGAAGTATTCTTGGTACTTTTCTGCAATCAAATGCCATGTATCATTGTCTGAGACTAAGTTTTAGCCATTCCAGCAGCAGAACAAATCACCAAATTTGTAAGTTATTGTTGTCCCACCCATGTGAAATTACTACATGATCTGATATAATTATCTATATCTCATAGGAAAAAGAAGCTTTGGGTGTGAAACTTCACAGCAAGAAGGTTTAATAGTTGTTTTATCCAAATGTGCAAAAAAAATCAATTAAAAAAAAAGTTGAAGTTTTCATTTGAGTTTTCCCAAAAAGTTTACTTGTGCCAAAAAAGGTAGGTTTTCAAGATCCGGTCACAAATGAAGTTTCAATTGTTCTCAATCAACCTAGAGGCCAAATACAGTGGAACCTCTATATAGCGGACACCCACGGACCAAGCTTAAGTGTCCTTTATATGGAGGTGTCCTTTGTAAGGAGGTTGAAATATTTATGCATATAATATCATACACAGCATAATTATAATGTTTGAAGATTGATTACACTATAACAACAGTTCACACCTATGCACATAGTCAGTCACTAAGCTGTTCTTCACTCTGCTTTGAAAAATAACTATCTAAAGTTGTTTGCTTACTAAATACAAGAGATGAACAATACAGGCGAGCTACAGTAGTAACCATTGAACCAACTTTCAAAGCTTCTTCTGTAAAACCTTTGTTTTGTAGAAATAGTTGGACATCTTCTAGATTTTTCATTGCATCCTTGAATGTGTCAATCTTTGGTACAGCTTCAACCACTTCCATTTCTACGTCACCTGCCACACAATCCTCCTCATCGTCTATTGAATCTGGCTCAGAGGAGCAGGCTGCAGCAAGGAACTCTTCTTCCCAGTGCTCCTCAGATAGCTCACGGCACACTGGTAAAGATACATCACCATCAAGGTACTCGTCAACAGAACAGGCGCCATCACTTACAACTTGAGGGATCAAATCATCGAGGTGAAATTCGCTATCTACTACTAGGAATGGATCAGCATCATCTTGACCCACATTACAAGTAGTGACATTGAGATCTTTGTCAAGTACATCAGCTGACCGAAAACATTTGCATATAGTCTCTGGTTTCACCTTTTCCCAAGCTTCACTGACAAAGTGGATGGCCTTCAAAACATTCAGCGACTCTGCTACCTGTGATGCAGTATCACATTCTTCAATTTTGGTAAGAACATATTGCAAAAACAACTGGCGATAGTGAAATTTGAAATTCTTAATTATCACTAGATCTAGTGGCTGCAATCGAGAAGTGGTATTTGCTGGAAGGAATACAACCTTAACATTGCTGTACTTATCTTTTATTTCAGGGGGATGGCATCCAGCATTATCCATCAGTAAAGCAACAAACCAAGACTGAGCCCTCAAACTTTGATTTATCTTTTTAAGAATCCTATCCAAGATATCCCCAGTCATCCATGCCTTGGACTGGCTGAAATAAGAGACAGGAAGAAGACTCTTATTAAGATTTTTAAAACATCTCGGGTTCTCATACTTCCAGATAACAACATGCAGGCTTTTCTTTACCACCATCTGCATTTGCGATGAATGCTATGGTAAACCTTTGTTTGCTTTTCTTTCCACCTTTGCAAGACCGACCTTTTTGAACAAAACCACGTTCAGGTAATGCTTTCCAAAACACACCAGTTTCATCTAGGTTCCATATGTCCCTTTTTGCATAGCCTTGTAAAACCTCAGGGAGTCGCTCTTTCCACGAGTCCACAGTTGCACCAGAAACATCACCGCTTTCTCCACTTACTGTCAGTTGTTTAATATTGTATTTTCTTTCCAGCCATCCATTGGAGCCTTTGAATTCGCCTCTCCCTAGACGCTCTGCAATTTCTTTTGCCTTCACTACAAGCTGTGGGCCTGCTGGGTAAATGTTTTTAGAACAAGCCAACAAGTACCACTTATACAATACTTCATTTACTTCACTGAAGTCAGACTTTCGCGTGCGGAGGCTTACTTTGCAAGATTTATCAGAGGCATTACTTTCATACAAAGCCAATAGCTGCTCTTTCTCTTTTAAAACAGTTGCAATCTGAGTCTTCCCACAGTTAAAACGTTGACATAAACCTCTGACCCCTAGCTTAGGATTTTTCTTTGCCTCTTGTATAACTTCTATCTTCTGCTTGAGCGTCAGGTGCTTTCGGCGTGTTGAGCAAGAATCCGCCATTGTCACTGATTATACCAATTAGTTATAGACAGGTGCAATCATTGTCGCCAATTAGCTACTGACAAGTACAATTAGTTATAACACGTGTTTATTGCGTGTAGAAAGTGTAGAAAAGCGTCATCATGGCTCACATTGTTGCTCATCCTGAGCGTGTTGTTGTCTACGAGTTTGATTCATATATCCGAGGGTACCATGCATACATGGGGATAGGTGGGAATATGAAGTCGGCGAAGTTTTACCGTTAAGAAGGGAGCCTGACAATGAAGTCGATGTTAACTCTGTCGCCATCATGAAAGACGAAGAAATAGTTGGACATGTCCCATTTAATTTAACTAGATTAATATCACAATTTCTTCAAAGAGATGTGAACGTAGGCTTCGTGGAAGTAACCGGTGAGAGAGTTAACCGAGGAGCTGGCTATGGCGTCGAGTTACCCTGCAAATGCCGCTTGTATGGACCTGCACCTTACACCTCGCCTTACATTAACAAACTGAAGGAATTAATTGCACCTTTGAAAGAAAAAAAGCTATTGTAAATTGTGTAGAATATGTAAATATCATTATACTATAGTGATTCCTCTCGAGCAC